>NC_069676.1:66050000-66675000 GCF_023699985.2 Odocoileus virginianus
TTCTAAATGGCACTGTAATGGTAGACACATATAATGAATCTGTATAAACCCACAGAACGTATAACACAGTGAGTCCTAGTGTAAACTGTGGAAATTAATAATAGTATATCAATATTGATACATCAACTGTAACACATGTATCACACTAATGCAAGATGTTAATAAGGGAAACTGGGTAAGGAGTATTAAGGAAGTATATGTGAACTCTCTGCATCTTCCATTCATTTTTCTGTAAGCCTAAAACTGCCCTACAAAATAGTCTACTGGGTCAAACTTCACCCTCTGCTTCACACAGCCCACATTCTACACCCAACCTATCAACTGAACTGCTCTTTACAGGGTCCTCCAATGAGTCCCAAGAGACCCAAGAGATCAGCCAATCTAGTGGTTCCCAACTATGAGCTTTCTAAGGTAGCAGAAAGGGCACCCAAATTCATCCACAGTAAGGACGCATACTATAACATGCAATCTTTCCTTTGTTGATACGGGATCATATCAGTTCCATGTGGAAACAGTTATCTCATGCACATGAGAAGCTCGAAATTGGCAGTTTCCATGGCTTTGACTAATTTTAAAATAGAGAGTGTGATTCTTATTCAATAAATGCAATTAAGTTGGAAGATATGTCACCACAAGAGGTTCATAAGAGAAAATGACAAAAGGAGACCTCAGTAGTTATGATACTGCGAATGTATCCAATTCCTCCTTTTACAGCTTGGAAAACTGAGACCCAAGAGGCTTAAAAACTTCAAGGCCACAGGATGAATTAAGAGCAGAGGCAAAGTTGAAGGGAAACTTCGGACTCTAGGTCCACTTCTGGCCTCTCAATCCATGCTCCTGGCTGAGGTCCTCTTTCCCCTAACTGTCTCTTCCAGTACACATCGCTGTCTGACTGTACACTTTAGGTATTATCTACATAAAAATGGTCTGCAGCAGTTGGGTCTTCATTAACTTTGTCCTTTAAAATCTCCTTGGCTGATATACAAAGAGATATTCTCTGAAACCAGCTTGATTGCAAGTTTCTATCTGGTTGAAAGGTCCCAAATAACTCATTACAAATTATGGAGGACGCATGAACCTACAGGATGTAACAGAGTGGAACTGCAGGAGTGAGGGATTGAGTAGCTGAATTAAATGCAGCCTTTGAGCCTCAAGACAAAAAAGATCTCTTCTTTTAACAGTAAGACAAGAACGGACACTTCTAAATCCTTGGATTCCTGTGCTAAACTAATTTGAACCATTAGAAACTAGACTCAACTTCTGTCTCCTGAACTGTGACACATTGTAGACATAAAAACTCATCATTGATCTGAACCTAGTTTCTCTCTCTGTGGATCAGGATACTTTTGATGCCTTTTAATGTTGTTGTTGGCATTTAACTGGTGCTCCATTTATGTGTTCCCACCGGCCACTTTAAGTAACAGTGAGCCCAAGTATACATAACTGCCATGTGTGCTTTCTGCCTATGAGTCCATGGTACATGGACACAGAAACTGGAAGCAAGAAAATAGCATATAGTCGTCAGTTAGGATTCCGGGGTCAGACGGTGCTGAGTGTGAACCCCGACTCCATCACTCACTAGCTTGTAACCTTAAATAAGTAATTGAATCACGGGAATAGTTGTCAGGCATTATTTTATGTACTGGAGAAGCAGCAATGACAAAGTATGTGCCCATCAAGAGCTTAGTCTCTGTACAAAATAAAAAAAGAATTTTTAGACAATAAATAGATAAACAATGAAAGCAAATTTCAGAAGGTAAAAAGTTCCAAGAAGAAAATAAAATGAGGAAGGGGGTGAAGCCCAGGCGGGAACTACTTTTGAGTGGATGATTAGGAAGGCCTCTCTAAGGAGGTGACATTTTAGCTGAAATCTGACTAATAAGAAGTAACCAGCCATTCAATGATGTGGTGGAAGAATTTCCAGGGGCATGGGATAGCAAGTGCAAAAATCCTGAGGAAGGAATGAGTTTACTATATTTGGTGAAGAAAAATGATGGAAGAGAAGGAAGGTCAATGTGCTCATTTGGAGCAAAGTAAACAAGGGAAAGAGGGTAGAAAAACAAATAAAATTATACACGTAAAACACTTAGAACAAGGTCTCACACACAGTAAGAGCTCTGTAAGTTACCACCTCGAAAGTGGAAGAATATAAGAATATCTCTGGGTTGGCAAGTCTCAGTAAGCACCACGCATCCTCAGATCCAGTATCCACTGGGCAACACTGATCAAACCAAACACTTCTATGTCTATCCTTTAATATATTTTACATTTTTTTCAATAGCAACTGTACTTAATGTAGGAATTTATTTCCTCTAAGTGCAGAGCTACCACTCATCAAATCCTGTTCATAAGGATTCCTTTTCAGTGATGCATATTTTCTGCCAAGGCCCAGCATAAGGCTCATGCCAAGATACATATTTGCCCAATAAGCCGTAATGGTTTAATATATCAGGTTGAAAATCCACCATTTGTATTTACCATGTTATGTGAATTAATCCTGTATTCTGAAACTATCATTAGAGCTGCTTTCAGTATAATTAATCAGCATGGTGCATCTTGAAATTATTCTGTAGGAAGAGAGTGATTGCGGCTCAGGCCCCTAGCATTCTGTTGGTAAAGAATTTAATTGCAAGATGTGCTGTTTGTCAAAACAGTAAAAGACGGGGGTGGGGAATGGTGAGAGAGAAATAAAAGGGTTGAGAACGTTTCCTTCTTTCTTTAAGTGCCTTTAAAAGCAGACCAAAACTGCAGAGAATGGGCATATATTTTAAGAATCCTCTAATCATACCCTGTGGGCTTCTGAATAAATAAGAAGGATTCTCCAAAATTTATAGATTTCACCAAAGAAGGGGGGAGGGCAGAGAGTTACCTTTTAATGTCACTGGCTACGTCATCACTTTTGAAAGACCACACATTTTTGGTGGGAATTTGGGGAAGAAAAACTTGGTAGTCTCGCCTCATCTTTCTTACCCAACCCCCATTCCAAATGATGAGTAAGCAAAAGAAAATTGTTCGTCTCAGAAAAACAAGAGACAAACATGAATTTTGGGCTTGCTGTTCTCTCTGTTCAGAAAATTCTTCTGGCTTTTCTCAGAATGACTTATTCTTATCCATTAGCTCTGAGCTTGAGAGTCCCCTCCTTGAAAGTTTTCCTTGGTCACCTGCTTTTAAAGTATGTTCCCATCTCCCATTCCACACTGGTGTTCTCTCTCATAACACCCTGCTTCATTTCCTTAAAGCAATAATTGAAATTTTTAATGATGTGAAATTATCTATTTATACACAGTGTAGCAACTGAAGGTCACTGTTCCCCATCTTTTCTTCTTGGACAGTACAACTAGACATTTCCAAGGCCTCTCTGTGGTCATACATGGCTGCGTGACAGACTTCTAGCCAGTAGAATGTGGGCAGATTTGACAAGAATCATTTCTAAGACAAGGTTTTTAAGCCCACAAGCCCCTCCATGCACTCTTTACCCTTCAACTGGATGTATGGAGACAATAAGGTTCTAGGGGGTGGTGGAGACTACTTCACATTCAAGAGCTACTCACCCACCAAGAACACTTTTGTACCA
Organism: Odocoileus virginianus; assembly: GCF_023699985.2. Lineage (NCBI taxonomy): Eukaryota > Metazoa > Chordata > Mammalia > Artiodactyla > Cervidae > Odocoileus > Odocoileus virginianus. Next base: position 66,053,575 of record NC_069676.1, read on the forward strand.
TTATGTTAGGAATAAACAACCTCCTGTTGAATGTGAGCCATTAAATCTTCTTTGGTCTATTTGTTACAGCAGCTAGTATTATCCTAACTAATAGATCCCAACTAGAATTTAAGATTCATTAGAGCAAACACTCCATCTTTCCTGTTCCTATCACAATATACTCACCACCTACCAGGTCAATAAATACTACTGAGTGCAGGCATGCATGCATAAACAAGCATATCTTACATTTATGTTCACATGTAGTTACAGATCGAACATTTATACACAGATACAGATTTACAGCCTACGGAAAACTTTGTTAAAGCAATAAGATGAATCTGGAAATTTACTTCCCAGTTTTCCAGGTATTACGGTATCTACTGTGATGACAGCTTGTACCCAGCTCTTGTTCCTCCCCTCCCCTCCCCGTTCTGCCAGCCCCAACAAGGGAAGCTATTGATAAGGATTTAAATCTTAAGCTTGAATTGTCTAGCTCCCGTCAGTTAAAAACCAGACCCGTGACATGGTTTTAACACAGTCCTTTGACATTAGCATCTTTTTAGTGTCAAGATGAAGAAACAGGCTCATTTAGTCACAGGGAAATTCTCCCCGTCAGGAGAGAGAGCTGTCTCTATCCACCGCCTTCCCTCCTGCTCTTTCTCCCATCGTCCCCACACCCACAGAACTGAATGAAGCCTGTATCCACTGTTGTATTTAAGCAAGTTTGTTACCCTAACCACAGCCTGGGGATTTCAAAAGAAAACATCAATTATAAGCTTAAAAATAAAAAGACTGTACCAAATTCTCTACAAGGCTTATTCCATACTGCCTGAAACTATGAATACAGCCGAGCTCTGCAGAAAGTGATGAATTTCTCAAAAACGCTAAGGTCACGCTAATTGACATGACCTGTGTAATTAAGCAGCCTCTGTTTACACACCAGAAGCTCAGCTGCTGTGAGGCTGAGTTTGCTTGACAGAATGTCTTTACATGTCAAGAGATCAACAACCTTTCCTATGTCCTCCTCAGTCACCTACATAGGCTTCTGCTTGCTGTTCAGAGGAGATGCACTCTGGCCTGGCTGCATGCAGATCAGCTGGCCTGGGGAGTGGGACAAGAGAGAAAGTCGCATCCCTAACAGGTAAGGGGAGGCCCACTGGACAGGCAGGAGGGCGTGCCTTCACTCAGACGTCTCTGGGCCTTGGGATTTCAGTGTCACTGGGAAAGCCACACTGAGATGTAAAGAGGAGAAGGGAGTCTTCTCATGCCAACATCTCTCTCACTCCCCTCAGAGGCAACACTGACATCAAAATATTTGAAACCAGCTTTCCAATTAGCGTACTATGAGGACAATGAGGAAAATCATATGTTTGCTCATGGGAAACCTTCCACCAGTGCTTCTAGGACTCATCTCTGCCAACCAGCACAGCTGCACAGAAGACTCATCTTCCCCCTTTTGGTTTAGTCCTAAGAGCTGGGAACGTCAATATGATTTCCAAATGAGTGCTCTGAGCTGTCAGGGGTGCCTGGATTCAGGCTTCATTTGTTGAAGGGTCTTTCTTGCCCTGGAGAACTGGGCAAAACCTCTACCAATTAGGTGAAGCTCAGGCAGTCTTTGGAGCAACAGCCTCTTTCTCTAAAGTTCATGAGTAAACACTGACCAGTACCGTGGCTATAATCAGAAACAGTGCTCAAGTTCCTCCCCTTCTGCACAACTCCACATTCTGCTTGACTAGATATATTGGAATCCCAGTGTTCTTCAGGCAGCTGGCCTCCTTAAGTTCTATTCAGGGCAAACACCCTTTTGAACACTGTTCCTTGACTTCCCTGGGATTCTAATACTATTCACAGGTACCCACTGGGCTCTCAGATGTAGAGAGACCTCCTTACTGCCTCACTACATATCTGCCTAAAGGCTGTGGACAAGTTCTTTACTGTTGCACCACATTAGAGAACATCTGGGTCAGATCGGCTGGGTTGAATCACTGCCTCAGGACTTAGCAGATGTGTGACTTTAGGCAAACTGCTTAACTTTCCTAAACTTCACATACCTCATTTGTAAAGTGGAAGTACTTCCTATTTGCATGACCCTCATTCCTATTTGGATGTGTTGTGAAGATAAACATGGTAACTCATATAAAATACTTAGCACAAAACTGCTCACATAATAAGTACACCATAACTGTTAGCTTCATCATGATCATCATTACAGACAATGTCCATAGATGTATATCAAGATGCATATATGGACTCATATATTTATACATATAAATATGAATGCAGACCCAAATATAAATGGTCATCTCCCTAGCACTTAATACAGTTAGAAATGAACCAAGACAAGGAACACAGGAAGAAAAGCAAGCTTGAGGCAGAGGCCCACACAAAAAATGAGGCTGACAATGGTCTTTAGGGCTGATTGAGTTGCAGTTGCTAGATATATCCAACCACATATAAGACCATGTGCTAACTGTGTAAAAGTGATGATTATGAAATACGCAAATGTACACAAATACAAAACAAAATGCCAGTGCTCATTCTGCCACAGACTCCCTCTTTCCTCTCCCAGTGAGGAGGTGATAGGAATAAACTGGATTAAATTTGAGCTCCAATAAGGACTTCATCATTGCTGATAGAGCTCTGCTTTGCCACAAGACTGACTCTGTAGTGGTCAAGGTAGCAGCCCCTACTGGGAAAGGTCCACCTACTTTAGGATCAGTTGGAGAATACTGAGAAAGAGCATTGTCAAGGCTGGACCTTGTGTTGGGAAACTTTCAAGTGTAATCAAAGGGTGCACTCTTTGGGACAGTAGCACTGTCAGCAGGAGAATATGTCAGAGGTCATCAGGTATAGGACTAAACCAGTGATTCCCAACCAGGGACAATTCTGCATCCCCTTTCCATAGAGGACATTTGTCAATGTCTGGAGACATTCTGGTGTCTCTCATGACTGCGAGGGGTGGAGGATGGTTTCTCTACTGGTATCTGGTGGGTAAAGGCCAGTGATTCTGGCTAAATATCCTTTGAAGCACCGAACAAATCCACCTCCCTCCCAACAAAGGCTTATTCAGTCTCAAGTGTCATTTCTGCCCAGGCTGAGAAACTCTGTGCTCAACTATTGGCCCAGCTTTAGTTTACAGCAAATATTTTCTTCAAAATGGTACATTTATATTTTATCTTTTGCAAATTGGTTATGCTTTCAAAGTACTGTCCTTTGTGAACTAAGAAGAATCATCATTTTTACTCCATTTTACAGTAGAGGAAATTGAGGTTTTGTGGAAATCTAACTCATGCCTCCTTGTCTCAGTAGCCCTTCTACCCAACAAAGAATAACTACTTTGTCTGCAAAAATAAAGCTTTCTAGACACTCTCAAAAATAACAGACTGAGTTGGTTCTCATCTCATCCAAGAGCTACATTCCTATAATTCAAAGCTTTCAGACATTTCACTAGCAGGTCCTGTGAGGGAAAATAAGGCCCCTGAAATCTTACACACACACTCTCTTTTAGATTCCCAACATCACTGAAGACTATCTCTAACTCTGCCGCCCTGTGAAGCACAGCCAAGTCGACCTAGTATTCATAAAGCATCACACATGTCTAGACACATTTATTATATGTCATGAATTGGTTCGTGTGGACATGTCTTTTTCCTAACCCAAGCTTGGTCAAAGGAGATACATGGCCCATTTCAAGGCCAAGGTAAGTGACAACACAGTTTATATGAAACTCATTCTCACATTTTAAGACACTTAGCAGCACATATTTAACACCATCACATGCTGCACCAGCAAAGATACTCCAACTCAACACAAAAATGTCCTAGGTAGGAATGAGAGCACCCAAGTCTGCCCACTTGGTCAGAAGCTCCCCAGGACAGACATTTTCCAGGAAACTAGGCATCCAGGGGCTCTCCCATTCATCTGTCAGGACAAAAGGTGTCAAGGCCAAATGATTTCCAGAACTGCTTCAGAATCTCAGGAGCAAGGGTCTTTTTTCTACTGAATTTGTTCTTTCATGAGACTATTAAGTCTCACCTATTAAAAAAAATAATCACCTTGGAGACTAAGAGATCTTGACATCCAAAAATTAATGCCCAGAATCATCACTTCCCTTTCTCCCATCAGAGAATGTGCAGAGAAAATTTGTCCAGATCCTCAGAGATCCTATATTTCAATCTACACTTAAAGCAGACTAACTCCACCTAAGAACACATCTTAAACGCCAAGATATTTTCACTGACAAACCACATGGGCATCCATAGATGGACGCATCATTACGCTGGTGATGAAACTAACACTGACCAAATGAGTTAGTCATAAAATTAGATGGAGAGCAACATAAGGGTCTAGAACCTTGCTAGTCCAAGTGTGGTCCATGGCTTTGCCCATCACTTGGGAGCTTGTTAGAAAGGTAGAATTTCAGGCCCACCACAGACCTCAATTAGCAGTTTAACAAGATCCCCAGAGGATTCTCGGCACTTTAGAGTTTGAGAAGCACGTACCTAGAATTTAGCAACCTTTCCTAAAGCCCAACCACCATTCTGTGTTTTGGAAGTTAACAAATGTATTTTCACATATTTTTCCTTTAGCAAATGTATAATTATATGAGGTTAACATACCACTAAAGCTTTAAATGGTGGCAGATCTGACTGATGCTTGAAAACATTTACATGGGCTGTACAAGGACATTTCTCAAACAGACGGAATGTAACCCACATTGCCCTACACCCTGCTTCTTCAGAGATCCACTTTTAACAAGATAATTACTGATAATCTCCAAGATTGGAAAAGGAAAACAAGTGAAAGGAAGGAGGAAAGTGATGTAATTCCAAAACAGCACAAAGCTCCTATTGACCAGTTTTCTACCTGTAGAACTTCAGGCAAAGATTTCATCATCTCTATGTGCTTCACTTAACCTGCAGTGGTTTAAGCTAGTGGTCCCCAACATTTTTGGCACCAGGTGCCAGCTTCATGGAAGACAAATTTTCCATGGACAGGGTGAGCGGAGGGTGGTTTCAGGATGATTCAAACACATTACATTTATTGTGCACTTTATTTCTATTATTATTGTATCAGCTCCACTCAGATCATCCGGCATTAGATCCTGGAGGTTGGGGACCCCTGGTTTAAGCCTATGAGTCCATTCGGGAAGCCAGACGAGGCTCAAAGGGTGCCACTGCCTCAACCACTGAACGCAGCTGGCCCAGTCCTGATCCTTCTCTAATTAAAACAACAACTTCTAGAGAAAAGACACCTAGGGACCCAAACTCACCTGCTTGTCGCCTCTGGGAAAACAATGATATAATGATACTCTGGATCTTCTCCACCTAAGACTACTTTTACCCTCTCCTGATACTCATGTCATTATTCAGGTATAAGAAGGACAAGACAGACCCACCTGGAATCTCCGCATGTCACGTGGGTTTCCCGCATTCTTTAGGCAATTTTGGTTACATTTGAGGAAAAATTTCAAGAAGAACCTGTGAAGAAACAAATTACCATGGTTAGCATTTCAGTCCTCCACAGAAGCGGGGGGAATAAAGTAACTTCTGGGTTGTGCATTCTATTCTCTGAATACATTTTCTGAAACATTCAGAATGACGTTAGAGCCAGTATTTTGTGGAAAGCTTTAGTCTTTGTTTCACACCCAAGTTAGACATTCTATATGAAGAGAATGCTCTCCATGATGCCAACAGATCTCACAGAAGAATTAAGCCCCCAAGGAAGTATTTTCACTCAAAGAGAGGGTAAGTCTTCCCTATAATTTAAGGCAGGTTCCAGTTGGAGATAATTGCCTGAGAATTACTCATGGTCCCCAACAACAACATGTAATTTAAGCCCTATAAATTCACAGATGATAAACCAGCAAAATACATGCTGGATGAATATAAGGACATGGTAAACACTTTTTATCTGAGCATCTCCAAGTAAAACATTCTGATTAGACGTGCTTATGAGAAGATTCACATACTGACTATTGATTTCTTGAACATGAAAGTGAAAGTGAAGTTGCTTGGTCGTGTCCTACTCTTTGTGACCCCATGGACTGTAGCCCACCAGGCTCCTCTGTCCATGGGGATTCTCCAGGCAAGAATACTGGAGTGGGTTACCATATCCGTCTCCAGGGGATCTTCCTGACCCAGGGATCAAACCTACGTCTCGTACATTACAGGCAGACTCTTTACCCTTTGAGCCACCAGGGAAGCCCAAGTAAAATATTCTGACTAGGAGTGCTTATGAGAAGATTCACATACTGACTAAAGTCCATTGATTTCTTGAACATATCCCATATGTTTTCCTTACACGCCAGCTATAGACAAAAGCTATTTGTGATGGAAGAAGGACTGTCCCGCTTCACAGGCACCTTGATCTCTGAATTGATTCTATAATGAGATCCATGGGTTTTACTGGCTAGGGTGACCAAAGGTCTCAATTTGCCCGGAACTATACTAGTTTACACCAGCTATATTACTGTAAGTGTGAATAGTTCAAACCAGTCAATCTTAAAGGAAATCAACCCTGAATACTCATTGGAAGGACAGATGCTGAAGCTGAAGCTCAAATACTTTGGCCACCTGATGTGAAGAGCCAACTCACTGGAAAAGACCCTGATGCTGGGGAAGATTGAAGGCAGGAGGAGAAGGGGACGACAGAGGATGAGATGGCTGGATGGCATCACTGACTCACTGCACATGAGTCTGAGCAAACTCTGGGAGTGAAGGACAGGGAAGTCTGGAGTGCTGCAGTTCATGGCGTCGCACAAGAGTCTGAGCTACTGAGCAACAATAACAAGATGAACAGTACCCATCCTAACTTTTAAAAGTGTCCTGCACTGGGTGATAAATTAGATGAGTTACCTCTACCTTTCCGTAAATCAAGAGAGTTATTTCTATATTTCTTAGGTGGGAGTTGCTGAAATTCATCATGGAAAGGCAGCATGATCAAAAGTGTCCAATTAGGGCATTCTTGTTAGTTACTTGCAATTAAACCTCTTCATCCACCTATTAATATGTTTGGGGAAAGAAGCATTTTAAAAGCTGCTGAAAGTTCTTCATTATTTTTACTTTTAGGGATGTGGGTTTCAGGCCCACTTCCCCAAAATATTACAATGCATTAAAATGTTGCTCAGTTAAATTCTCATAGGAATTTTCCTGTCATCACCTTTTCCTCATTTCAAGTCTACAATGCAGTAAAATTCCTACTTCAATACACATAATTTGTGAGGAACCATCAAGCTGGGATGTCTGGACTTAGCTCTGAGTATAAAGTCTATCAACCAAATAGCACCTCAATAATGAGAGCACAGCACAAGGAAGCACCAAATTCAGCCCATTTCTGAAAACCAGACTAAGCGATGTCCCAACAGAATCTCTCTCTTCCCCAGTCCCTTAGACTCTGCCAAGAGGGAAGTAGGGCATGGGAGTAACTCTTTGAAGAGAGACAATGACTTTGTCAACCCCCAAAATCACACTTTAAAATGTAAACATCTTCCTGAAACAGCTCTTTCGACATCATGCAACATTCAACTGTCCATCAATAATATCTGTCTTCTGAACAATCCTTCATCCCTACTTCCAGGTTCTCTTCAGAAAGGCAAAAGTTTATCAACCTTTCTGAACAAGATAAATGACTCACGGCACACTGAGCCCAGCTGGGTAAAATAAAATCCAGCTCAAAGAGCAACACTGGCCTGTTGGCCCGTGCAGACTCCTGACCACGTTCAGCAGGGGAGTCTGGGGGACAGGGGAGGGGTTGGAGGGAGTAGTCACAATCGTAAGTGCCTCGGCACTGTCCCCTCCCTCTGAACCCTCAGATAGAAAGTGCTGGGGGCCCTAGCGATCGCACCTGACTGTTGGCAACTGTTTGATGTGGTGGAGGTCAGGGATAGTGAGTCTGCCATCTTGACCGGGCTCAAGCTTACATCCAAAGACACCCAAAGTGCGAAAATTGGCTGCTTCTTTCAAGGACAGCTGGTTGGAAGAGAATATTTAAAAGCCACACAAACCCCAGGACGGGGCTGATTATCACTAAACTGACAGTAAGAGTCGGCTTGGGATGATAGAAAAGCCACGACCCTTAAAAATATTCTGAATGAGATTCCTATCACGCTCTGACAGATACTGCTGTGTGACTTTTGATAAAAAGCTGAACTTCTCTGCACCACACTTCTTACCTAGAATTTGGGTATAATGCCAGTCCCCACCATAGAAGGTAACTATGAAAATTAACTGCAATGATACACAGTGTCTGGAACACGGCACACACAGTGATGGTGGCTGTCATAATAATAATATCTCTCATGTATTAGGTGTTTACTTTGTGTTCAGAAAGCTGAGAACTTCAAATATATTTTCCCATTCAAGCCTCCTAAATAACCTCTACTATTAATCCCATTTTATTGATGAGGAAACTGAGGTTCAGAGAATATAAATAAGTTGCCCAAGTTATTAAACATGGATCAACTCAAATTTGCACAGTCTGTGCTTTTAACCATTGTGCTACAGTAGTTTTAATAATCACAGAAGTAGTGCATTGTTGATATTAATACTAATTGTACCATTGACAGCAACTGTGCCACAATGGCCACTGCACAAATAAGAGTAATTATTAGTACAATTGTTTCCACAGCGGCAACCTGAACATTGTGGAGGGAGACGTCGCTGCCATTCTCGGTCCAGTGGGCACCCGACTCCCACACCTGGTTCTCCAGGACTGATAGATAATATTCACCACCTGTGTATGTTTAAAGCCATTTGAGCCAGACCCGACAGCCAGATTCAGGTTGTGTTGGAAGGAGCTGTCAGCACACCCTCTGACATCTTCAAGTCAGACAACTGCTAGCCACCATGAGGGGGTCCATCTGGTGCCAAAATGGATTTTGAAAGGCAGGCAAACAGGACATTAGCTCTGCCAGGGAAACAGAATCAAGGGAGCAGGGGATCTTCTGCCTAGGCGATGAGCCGGGCAAGGCGCCTGTCACCAGCCCATTGTTAGCACAAAAGCTATGCTGGGCACAAACCAGATCCCAGTTACCCTAAGCTGCCCTGTCACTTGGCACGCTGGCAGCATCTTCTGCCCGCCCTCTCGACAGCGGATCCCTAGCTGAAACTGAAGTCTTGACCATCTGTTGTGGGGAAGAGACAGCGTCAACTAGTGCCTGAGGCCTCACACAAGCCCTTATGTGGCAAAGACACTCCAAAGGGCTAGTTCTGTTGGAGAAAGCTAGCCCTACCCCAGGGGGAGCATCAGGAATTCTTTCAAAGCTTTCCCCCAAGTAGATGCCAAATGTCTGACCCTTTCAGATCACACTTCCTTGAAGGAACTGCAAGGAGTTAGAAGCAGGAATTAAAAATATCCCCACCGAGAGATGGAGTTAGATGTGGCACACAAAATTTTTTTTGCGGGGGGTGGGGGGGCGTTATCAGGCTGTTTTGAAGGCATCTGTAAAGCTGGGGACACGTGCACGTCTGCTGGTCTGCAGAGAAGATATCAGATTCCAAGGGGTGGGGGGGTGCTTTGAATAAAGCGGAGGTTAGCGTAACTCAAAACCACACTTTTGTCTACCAAATTACCACAGTTTGTGTGGCGGGTGTGTTTGATAAAGTTGTTGTCAGGCAGAAAGAGTGTGCAGCCTTATCCCAACCGTGGGAAACTGACCCAAGGCAAGACAAAGCCCCCATTGACCCCTTAGCGTTCCAGAAGTCCATAAACTACAGGAAACAGCCCAAGAAGGACCCAACTCCAGGCTTTTTTTTTTGGGGGGGGGGATGGGGGAAGGAGTGGCAAGAAACCTGACACCTTTCCATTAACTTTCAATACAAATAATATCTTGTATTCATACAGTGTTACATTATTCAAAACACTTCTATCCTCAGAATCTCACTGAACCCTCACAGACGTCCTACACTTAGGCAGGTCAGGAATGTTTAACCCATGTGAAAGGCAAAAAAATAAAATAAAATAATAAAACAACTAAGATTCAATAAAATTAAGATATTTACTGAAAGACAAATCTAAACTAATATCCTATATATTGGCCCAAAGGACTCGCTAACGTATGAGTTATCTCTGTGGATTACAGGACTTTATAAGTGACCTAAACCAACACTGGGTCTGCCTTCTCCACCATGTGCGTGGGAAAATTGAGAGGTCAGGAACATGACAATACTCACAGAGTTACAGTCGTTCTGAGAGCTAAAACTATTAACCCACATGTCTCAACTTCTAACTGCATGATTTTTCCAATGTAGTGTTAGTTTTTCAAAAGCCAACCCAATAAGAGCTCAACGCCGGAGCTACTGCATTTTGCAGTTTCCTACTTCCATTATGAAGGGCTTCTCTGGTGGCTTAGTGGTAAAGAATCCGCCTGCAATGCAGGAGACTTGCAGAAGACATGGGCTTGATCCCTGGGTTGGGAAGATTCCCTGGAGGAGGAAACAGCAACTCGCTCCAGTACTCTTGCCTGGAGAATCCCATGGACAGAGGAGCCTGGCAGGCTACAGTCCATGGGGTTGCAAAGAGGTGGACATGAGCAAGCAACTGAGTACACACACACACACCCCTCCATTAGGAAAGTGACACTCTAACAGAAGTTGTGCTTAGGTTCACCAACGAGGCTAATGTACGACATTACCCCTCACCGAACATTACTGAACCGATCACACACATTTGTAGAACTGCCTATTCAATGATTTCCTGGTATCACATTTTACCAACCAATAGATACTCAGTATAAGGAGTAGCTTCCATGTGACGAACACAGTGCTAAATACCAAAGGTACCACTGCTGCTGCTGCTAAGTCACGTCAGTCGTGTCCGACTCTGTGCAGCCCCATAGACGGCAGCCCAACAGGCTCCTCTGTCCCTGGGATTCTCCAGGCAAGAACACTAGAGTGGGTTGCCATTTCCTTCTCCAAAGGTACCACTAGGCACCCCCAAAAGGAAAGTTATTAGTCAACAGGATAGGCCCCATCCATAAAAGAATGTAAAATAAAAAATCTTCTCTGTATACCCACTACATGGCACAGGACTCAGAACCAACAGTTTTTTTGGTAAATATTTATACAGCTAAACAGAATCCCAGACCTCCCAAGGGCAGAAATAGGACCATTCTATGATGAAGACAGCAGTAGAGTGCTCTGGACAGGTGCTTGGGTTAAAGATAAGATAAGCCTAGGTAAATTTCTACAATTCCCTGAGCCTCAGTGGCCTCAATAAAACATGAAAGAAACAGTACCATCCCTTCCAGCCACATGGTGTGACTTTCATCATAATCCTACCTTTACTCTTTAATTAATTGTGCTACTTTAGAAAAGTTATTTAAACTCTCTGTGCCTCATCTGTAAAATAGGGGCAACAAAATCCTACTTCAGAGGGTTATTGAGAATTCAATGAGTGATATATGTAGACTGTTAAAACAGTACCTGTCATAGAAGAATAAATAATTCTATCATCAGCTGCTCTAATGCTCAAAGATACTGAGATTTTTCAGGTACAGAAAGTATTCTCTCTTTGAATGTTAAGGTTAAGAAAGGAAGCAAAGATCTATGTAACTGACAAGAACTATAGGTTTCATTGAATGACCTACGTAAAAGGGAAAGAAAGAAAAAACCAAAAGGTAATAATGACTAAAGTAGCTCTTTCCAAAGGCCAAGACATGAAGGTGAGGAAAGGTAGCAGCTTAAATGACAGGATTCCAGCTAGTCACAACTGAAGGGCACACAGCAAAACCATCCACGAGGCAACGGCTTGTGCATCATTAATTATTATGCAAAGCACTGCGACAGACCTGGGCTGAGCAGGTTGAGTTTTCACCGCCCCCACCCAAATTCTGGAAAATCACGCTTGGATGTTTTCAGCTGTTCTCATAATGTCCAGGCTGGAAAAGAAACGCATCCAGGCACCCCTAAACCAAAACATAAAAGCCCCATTTGCAGTCTTCAGGCTCCCTGAAAGTTCCTCTGACTTCTCCCTGCAGATGGTTACGTGGCAGACGATCCTTCTCAAAGATACTCAAGACACGGAGACTCACTCTGGCCCACTGAGGGAAACAGCTGTGTGGAAACAACTGCGGGGCCCTTCTGTGTGAAATTCAAGCTGCTCCTGCATACACTCACTGGAGGGGAGAGAGGCAAAAGCCCCATGATTCAAAGGCCATCTTGGAGGAATCCTTGCCACAAACAGCGCCATCCTCTGGGCTCTGACACCGAAGTGCAGAACCATCTGCCTCTGAGACTAAATCTACTGCCCAGATGTAACCCAGAAGACTTTCCTGGAGTACAAGGGTTCTCTCAAATTAAAAATATTTAACCAGAAAGCACCTATCCCCACCCAGATGCCCGAGATGCCAGGCACTGTCTCAGAAATACCACTGCTACTCCATGGGAGCCCTCCGTGAAGAGGTAAACACGAGTCCATAGCCCCTGCCATGAAAAACAGATCACCCTTGAAAACAAGGGACTGAAACAGCTAGAAAGAGAAAACTTTATTTTCAATGTCAACACTTTTGGGTTCCTAGTACACAGAAGAAGTTGTAGAGTACAGTTCATCCATGTGAAAATACGATACCCGCCAAGTCTGCCAAAACCCCAGGGTGCCACCAGGGCGGGCTGGGGAGGCTGCGCCTGTGTGAGGGCAAAGGTTTCTGACTGCCCGGCTGACCTCCTCCCCTTCTCTGATAACGCGCCGCTGAGAGAGGACCCGCCTTGACTCAAACCCCTGCAGTTCTGTCTGAGAGACTGGAAAGACCAGAAGGGGAGAAACAGGGGGAAAGACCAGAAGGGGAGAAACAGGGTCACGGAGAGGATTCCACGCAGACTGAAGTACACTCTTTCCTCCCTGCCTGAGGTGGGAGGTGGAATGATACCAAGCTGTGGCTCTATCTTGGGGACTCCAGGGGGAGAGCATGTGGCTGCCCCTATTATTGGCCACTGACTTCAAGGAGTTTACCTTCTCCCCTAGCCAAGGTCCTTCAGATCTTAGGCATGTCTGGAAAGTGTTCTCAGCCTAAAGGATGAACATGGTCAACTTGAAAAGCATCCATGACCTCAGAGTTCAGAGCTAGGCTGTGATGGAAGGACATAATCAGTGGCAAGGATTTACTCCCCAACCCCGAAAAAAAAAAAAAATGTGTTGGGGTAGCATGGCAGCAGACTAGAGAATTTAAAAATAATTTTCAATAAAAGCACCCACAACAAATAGGTCTCCTGATGCTAGAAGTCAAATCTGAAAGGTGGGGAAAAGCACCAGGATAGTAAAAGGGGAGAGGGAAGGCCAAAGAACCAGTGGCCAATAGGGAAAGAATAAACTGCAATTCTTTAGAAATGACGCACAGAAGGGATGCCAGGGCAAGCGGGCTGTAGCTTACACTAACTGATGCAAGGTTACACTGGAAATTAAGCGAGAATTTAATTAAACCCCCAAAAAACTGAATTAGGTGTTGCAAAAGAGGCGTCCATCTTCAGGGATACTCTTCTACAAAGCTTACTCAAATGTCAAGTATTTCTTGCTTAAGTGTATTAAGGTATAAACCCTGGCCATGGGCAGACATTTTGAGTCACCCTAGTAGTTTTCTTTGCAGCAGGAATGAGCAGATAATAAACCCAAGTGTTGTCCATTGATGGAGGAAATGGATAGAGAAGATGTGGTACATATATACAATGGAATATTACTCAGCCCTTACAAAGAATAAGATAACGCCATTTGCAGTGACATAGATGGACCTAGAGATCGTCATACTGAGTGAAGTCAGACAGAGAAAGACAATTATCAGATGATGTCACTTATATGTGGAATTTTAAAAAGGGGTACACATGAGCTTATTTACAAAACAGAAATAGAGGCACAGATGTAGAAAACAAACTATGGTTACCAAGGGGGAAAGGGGGGGGAAGGATAAATTGGGAGACTGGGATTGACAAATATAACATATAAAATAGTGTGTGTATATATATATACACACACTATATATATAAAATAGATAACTAATGAGAACCTACTGTATAGTACAGAGAACCTTATTTAGTACTCTGGAATGACCTATATGGGAAAAAAAACTGAAAAAAGAGTGGATATATGTACATATATAACTGATTCACTCTGCTGTACAACAGAAACTAACACAATGTTGTAAATTCATTAGACATCAATGAAAATTAAGAAACAAAACAAATTCCAAGTGTTTTTCCTTCTCAGAGCTGGGCACAGACTGAGAATAAATTTGTCTGAAACTGCTTCCCTTACAAGGGTCACGATCTGCAAGGAATCATGCAGCACAGAGTTCCTACAGACCCAGGGTAGGATCTGATACAGGCGTCAGGTCTTGGGATTCTGAGTCACTGGGGCAAATCCTGCCCCAGGCTGGAAAAGATGCAAGTGCCACTTGGCTTCAACGACCATGACCCATCCCACAAAGCCAGACATACAAGGTGAGATAGGAGGAACCCCAACACCTAAACTTAGCAGATACTACAGCAGACACTCAAGTACACCACATGCAAGACACTGTTCTGAGTGCTTCACGTGTATTAATTCATTTACTTTTCATAACAACCCCATGAAGTACTACCTCTATAGTCTCATTTTATGGATAACAGTACAGAGGGGTTATACAATTTGCCTAAGACTACCTGTCTAGTAAGTGGTAGAGCTGGAATTTGAATGTAGGCAGTTTGGCTCCAAAACCCACATCCTTGAAACTACATTCCTTCGTACATTATATATATATATATGATAGGTATGGGCATACAGATCATTGACCATATCTAGCTATACTCTTATCAGCATTATCAAATTCATTCAAGATTAGAGCTGAAGTCAGCATACAGATTTCTGGTATTGTCACTAGAATAATCCCAATCATAACTGTTAATGTGTTTCAATTTTACTTATGAAAAACCTTGCCTATTTCAAATACATTAATACATTTTAACCATAATGAAAGACCAGCGAGTCTTGTAATAGAGCCAAACCAAGTTCAGAGAATGGTAGCCAAAGCAAAACCAGTGTAACCTGGGTCTCCTGGGAGGAGTCAATGAACATAACCTTAAGGATTTACTTATACTATCTGTGGTTACCAGTCCCACAAGTCACTATCTTTGAATGTCTTCCTTGCCAACAGAAAGCCACAGGTTAAAAATGAAAGGCTTTTACTACCCCTCTGTTTAATACTCATGTGTATAAAATTTTGAAGCAGATTCATTTAGAATCTGATGTTATGATTTCACTTTTCCTCTAAGGACTCAAAAGAGTTTCGATATTAATTTCCCCTGTGGAGGTGATAAATATCAGAGAAATATGAAGAAGTTCAGTTCCACAGTAACTGAAACACATGGGTTTTTTTGAACATGCAACTCATTATTTTTTTCAAAAGTTTATGAAGTATAAACATTCAGTGTCATTAATTTACTTCCTAAAATCCTACTTATCTTCCAAGTGGAGTTTAAATGCACTGAGCCCATGAAACCTGCCCAAGAACCTCAGCTAGAATTAATCACTTCCTCCTCCATCCTGGTACAGCTCTGGTCACATCTGGTCTTCATGTCTTATACTCCAGTTACTTGAGTAACTGCCCCCTCCATAGCACTACAGACACCTTCAGAGGGCCTATCTCCCTCAGCACCGGGGACAGCTATATTTGTAAAACAGTAAGTAAACATCTTATGTGATTGACTGGTAACATTAATAGCAGTTAACTTTGTATTATAGCACAAAGATGATTTCTTTCTCCTTTCCATTCTTTTCTCTACTTTCTTAATTTTCTCTGAATAGGCACTACTTTAAGATAAGACAAGCGAAAACTTTTTTAAAAATTGAAGTGAGTATCATTCAGCATGGAACCTAGGGAAGGCTCCCTCCATTTTGCAATGGATAAATTAGGAACTAAAAATGATGAATGTCTTTCCGAAAGTCTTTATTCTCTAAGATTTGCCAGTTAATTCAAATGAGAACACTTAAGAGCTATTCATCTCACACTCAGTAAGATGTCGATCTTAGTTTCCCATATGCATAATTCATAAAAGAATATCAACTGGGCAGATTCCACACCACTGGTGTCCTCAATCTCCTACTTTAAAATTCCTCAACATCAACATTTCAAATATTATCTTTAAGCTAAACTTGCCAGTGTTCTTGAAGCACCTAAGCATAACCCAAAGGGATAAAAGGTCATGTAATTAATAGTATGAAATGGATCTCCTTTCTCCAAAATCTTACAGACCCTTCTTATGACATTGTTGAAACTCAGTGGTTAAAGTTTTTGGTGATTTGCAATTCCTTGCTTCAGGCTATTTCTACATCATCCCATTAATTCAGTCAGTACCTCCTTCATTCAGGAAGTGTTTCCTAAGCACCTACTATGTGCCAAGCACAAGCACAGACAACTTCACCCCCACCCTTACAGAAGCTTATCAAAATGCAGTTCTCAGGCCACCTGTGTCAGAACTGCCTGGGAAACTCGCTCTTGTGAGAGTAGGTTAGGGGGTAAAGTACTCAAATAATTCAGGTATACACTGAATCTTGAGACTTGATACTTAATTTAATTTTTAAAGTCAAAAGTCAAGTCAATACCATGTGATACATGCAATGATAGATTTACATACCAAGAAGAGTGAATTGCACGGAAGGAATGGACGTCTCATCATGCGTCATTGAAACTTAGCACAAAAACTTATGTCAAATCACCTCGGAGTAAAAAGAAAACTCAAATTCACTCACCCATCCCACCTCTTGACCAACATAAGCCACAGAGAAAGAAAGAAGTGCCTAGTTACCATAGAAAGCTGATACTGGATGAATTTTTGCTTCAAGGAAAAGAAACAAGCTCATTTTTCTACCAAAAAGGAAAGAAAAGATAAAGGCATCAGCTGAAGAAGTCCTTTCCCAAAAGAAAAGCAAGAAATCTTACCAGAATTAAAATTATTTTGAAACCTATTTAAATCAACACCCCTTAAAAAAACCTCACTCCGTTTGTCTGTTCGTTCACTTTTCAGGATACATCCTTCCCCATCCCAGTCTCAGCATCACTCTTTGTTGCCTCCCATCATCCACGCTCACATACCAGTGGGGATAATGAATTTAATTTGAGCAATGGCTTTCATCGAAAAAAATCACTGCATGCCAACACGCCACACAAGTGAAGTTCAGACAAAAACAAGTGACTCCTTAATTTGGATTTAAAGCTCGGGATCAATCTCCAAATAAAAATGACCAGTGAGGAGTCATGCCCACAGAGCACTGACAATAATCTCATGAGCTCCAAATTATTCCAGTTTATATTATGGGCTATCCAATAAGTCTGTGTGTTCTAGTTCATAAAAATATAAGAAGAAATTTATCATTTTAAAATCATAATGCAAAATAGAGTCTGACATGTTATTAAGCACTATTTCTCATGATATCATAAGGATGCTGATGGAAAATGAAACTAAAGCAATATTGGAGACAAACAATGACATAATTGAGACTTTCTGAGGGCGCTTTGCAGCTCACAGGTCACACTGCCTTGCCCTCCCTTCTCAACATGTCACTCTTAAACATCTTCAGTTTAAAACAAAAACACTCCAAACAGAGCTCCAAAGAAGCTTTTATCACAAAAACTGGTCAATCATCTAATAAAATGGAACAAGAATTTAGAAATTATCTAAGTTCAGATATTCTTAACCTGAAGTCAATGGATGGTCTATGTCAGGTTCTTGAATACCTCAATGTTGTATCCAAAGTTTTACCCACACTTTATTTTCTGTAGAATGTGTCCAGAGTTTTCACAAGACTGTGGAAAGAATCAGTGAACTGACTGCCCAGAATCCTCTTCTACCCATTTTGATAACCACCCTCCATCCTTCTTTTGAAGAACTTCCTTGTTCTCACCCAGGAGTCCTTGTATCTTAGCAGTATGAAGTCATTCCGCACTTGAACGAGATTACTGCCTGTGATCCAGACCTGACTCGTCACGACACCCACCACTCAAACTCTATGACTGCTATAGAGACAGGTGTGTGACCCAAGTCTAGCCAATAGGGCCCAATCCAAGCCTGTGGCAGGACTTCCGTTAGAGCCACTCAAAACAGAACTGGGCTCCAATCTACTTGGAGTTGAACCTGGAAAACGTGAGACTGTGTGTGTCAGAAAACTTTATTCTCCAAGATGAATCCATGATAGAATATAATCCACTAGTATCCCACCTAACAGGGATCACAGGACAAGGAGACTCTACTAGGTGGGGAGGATAGAAGATAGAGAAGCTATCTTCAGGAAAGGAGGCAGGCAGGTAAAGATAGAGATGTCAGCAGAAGGGTGAAGCTGAGAAGGTACCAGAAGGGAGGGTCCCCAAAAAGCATAAGTAAAAGAGAATATTCTGTTCTACTGGGCCCTGGTAATCAGGCTGTACAATTTCAATGTCCTATGACCTCCTCTCAACTCACTGTCCAAATAAGACAGATAGATTGACAGATAAATAGTCCACTGGACAGCAAGGAGATCAAATCAGACTATCCTAAAGGAAATCAACCCTGAATATTCACTGGAAGGACTGATGCTGAAGCTAAAGTTCCAATACTTTGGCCACCTGAAATGAAGAGATGACCCTGTTGCTGGCAAAGACTGAGGGCAGGAAAAGAAGAGGATGACAGAGGATGAGATGGTTGGATGGCATCACCAACTCAATGGACGTGAGTTTGAGCAAACTCTGGGAGCTGCTGATGGACACAGAAGGTGAGTGTGTTGCAGTCCAAGGGGTGGCAAAGAACTGGACATGACTTAGTGACTGAACAACAACAATAATTGGTCTCTCCGTGCAGGTAACAACAATGAGTGAACCAGGCTGCATGTAACATCCAAGACAGAACCAGGAACTGTAGGAAGTGAAAAGAGGATGTCTTGGTCCACACAGGGCATCCTGACACTTCTCCAGCTAACTAACTCAATGGGGAACCTGGGGAGAGTGCTGCCAGAGTTTCCCATTTTAACAGAAGCTGGAAATACATATTTAGTGTGAAGTTTGCCCATCTTCCAGACAATATAAGGTCCAAATTTAACAGGTCTGTGAGTGGAGTCCCAGTTCACATTTCTTTCTCTAAAATAATAACCAAACTAACAGCAAGTCATCCATCTGTGAGGCTAGGGCAGGGCTTCTTTTGGCCCATTTTTAATTAAAAAATAATAATTTTTAAAAAGGAACCCTTTGGCTCCACTAAATAGAACTCTCAGTTCAGTTTAGTTGCTGAGTCGTGTCCAACTCTTTGCATCTCCACGGACTGAAGCACACCAGGCATCCCTGTCCATCGCCAATGGGTCTACTCAATTTTAAAAAGCAGCTTCTGCATTTGAGATAATGGCATGTTTTGTTTCGTCATTTTTGAGAATCCTTTTCACTTGAAATCCAGGTGTACTAAAGTTTTATTTTCTTCCAGACTTTTGGCAGCTGACAAGTTCAGTTCAGTTTAGTTCACTCACTCAGTTATGTCCGACTCTGCAACCCCATGGACCACAGCACATCAGGCCTCCCTGTCCATCACCAACTCCCAGAGTTTACCCAAACTCATGTTCACTGAGTCAGTGATGCCATCCAACCATCTCATCCTCTGTCGTCCCCTTCTCCTCCTGCCTTCAATCTTGCCCAGTATCAGGGTCTATTCAAATGAGTCAGCTCTTTGCATCAGGTGGCCAAAATACTGGAGTTTCAGCTTCAACATCAGCCCTTCCAATGAACACTTAGAACTGATCTCCTTTAGGATGGACTGGTTGGATCTCCTTGCAGTCCAAGAGACTCTCAAGAGTCTTCTCCAACACCACAATTCAAAAGCATCAATTCTGCGACGCTCAGCTTTCTTTATAGTCCAACTCACATCCATACATGACTACCGGAAAAAACATAGCCTTGACAAGATGGACCTTTGTTGGCAAAGTAATGTCTCTGCTTTTTAATATGCTGTCTAGGTTGGCCATAACTTTTCTTCAAAGGAGTAAGAGTCTTTTGGTTTCATGACTGCAATCATCATCTGCAGTGATTTTGGAGCCCCAAAAAATAAAGTCAGCCACTGTTTCCACTGTTTCTCCATCTATTTGCCATGAAGTGATGGGACCGGATGCATGATCTTAGTTTTCTGAATGTTCAGCTTTAAGCCAACTTTTTCACTCTCCTCTTTCACTTTCATCAAGAGGCTCTTTAGTTCTTCTTTGCTTTCTGCCACAAGGGTGGTATCATCTGCATATCTGAGGTTATTGATACTTCTCCCGGCAATCTTGATTCCAGCTTGGGCTTCATCCAGCCCAGCGTTTCTCATGATGTACTCTGCATAGAAGTTAAATAAGCAGAATGGCAATATACAGCCTTGACATACTCCTTTCCCGATTTGGAACCAGTCTGTTGTTCCATGTCCAGTTCTAACTGCTGCTTCTTTACCTGTATACAGATTTCTCAGGGGGCAGCTCAGGTGGTCTGGTATTCTCATCTCTTTCAGAATTTTCCACAGTTTATTGTGATCCACATAGTCCAAGGCTTTGGCATAGTCAATAAAGCAGAAGGATATGTTTTTCTGGAACTCCCTTGCTTTTTCAATGATCCAGCGTATGTTGGCAACTTGATCTCTGATTCCTCTGCCTTTTCTAAAACCAGCTTGAACATCTGGAAGTTCACAGTTCATGTATTGCTGAAGCCTGGCTTGGAGAATTCTGAGCATTACTTTACTAGCGTGTGAGACGAGTGCAATTGTGCAGTAGTTTGAGCATTCTTTGGCATTGCCTTTCTTTGGGATTGGAATAAAAACTGACCTTTTCCAGTCCTATGGCCACTGCTGAGTTTTTCAAATTTGCTGGCATATTGAGTGCAGCACTTTCATAGCATCATCTTTTAGGATTTGAAATAGCTCAACTGGAATTCCATCACCTCCACTAGCTTTGTTCATTGTGATGCTTCCTAAGGCCCACTTGACTTCACATTCCAGGATGTCTGGCTCTAGGCTCCAGGATGTCCAATCATAATTTTAAAAAGCAGCTTCTGCATTTGAGGCAATGGCATGTTTTGTTTTGTCATTTTTGAGAATCCTTGTCACTTGAAATTCAGATGTACTCAAGCTTGATTTTCTTCCAGGCTTTTGGCAGCTGACAAGTTGGGTGAAGGGAAAAGTCAGGAAAAGCATCTGCATCCAGAAGCATTTTTATCAGCATGAGGCTGTCCATGGACGTGAGTACAGACAGAGGGAAAATCATCCACGCCCACCTGTCCACAGCTGGATTTCCCAGGGCACTTAATTCAATCAGAAGCAGTAAGTTTTAGTAGCATTTTACAACCAATTAACCATGCTGGAAACAAAACACCTGACTCAATGCCTTCCTCCCAGCTTCTGAACAATCTGTGGCCTGGAAAGTCAGCAATTTGCAACAATGTCTATGGAAGAGGACACCTCCAACCCAGTACAAACAAGCTTTCTCTCCTCTCACATTTAATGGGAGGACACATGAATCTGGCCAGGCCTCACTGACATGGGAGTCATTCATGTTTTCACCTCAAGCTCCCATTTCACTCAGTGGATCCCAGGCATTGGGCATTTATAGGGATCATTCCAATGAATCCCAACATGACACTCCCTGATAGGTCCCAATGATAGCCCCATTTCACAGATGAATATACTGAGGCCAGAGACAATGGTAAAAGAGCCCAAGGTCTCTTTTACCAAGACAGTAAGTAGCAGAACCAGGACATGAGGCCAGTTATAGTCCACAACAGAGAGTAAGACTATAGAGCAAGGCTCCCTGCCCACCCTTGGACCAAGTTAAAAGTGAAACTGTGTGATAAGAGTGGGTTTCTGTTATTTCTGGGACTAAATCCCCTTGAATGGAAAACAGGTATTCAAACTTGTGCTAAGTTCTATTAGCAATAATTCTTTGCTAAATCAACACTAAAAATACTATACTATGTTTCACTTGAAAAATCATTTCTTTTCTAATTGCTCTGCAAAAAAACTCTTGAAGGATGTGTTAGTGATAGGTATAATTGTTCTCATTTGATGGATTGATCTACTGAGGCTCAAAGAGATCAAGTGGTATGGCCAAAGTCACCCAGTTGCTTACTGGCAGCCTCTGTTCTGACTCCAGCCTTGGAGGGTTCCTTTTACCTCCACAAACAAGCCAAACTCTCTCACTCTGGGCCCTGGAATGATCTGACCCAGTTCTTTCTCATCCTTTAGTTCTCCCTTAGACATCACCTCCCCAGGGAGGCCTTTCCTGCCTCCTACCTCAGCAGTCCCCTTCAGTCCCTGTCACTGTCTTTTTTCACCCAGAGTCCAGAATAAGGCTCAACATCTGGCAGTAAAATATTTGCTGAATGAATGAACAAGTCAAAATATGCCTAAGGGAGTTCCAATTTTCTGATTTTCCTAACTTTCAGTAGGGACAGATTGGAAGTTTGGGTTTGATATGTACATACTGATATATGTAAAACATAGCTAACAAGAACCTATTGTATAGCACAGGAAACTCTGCTCCTGTAATAATCTAAATGGGGAAAGAATTAAAAAAAAAATAGATACATGTATATGTATAACCAACTCACTCTGATGTACATTTGAAACTAACATAACATTGTTAGTCCACTGTGCTCCAAAATAAAATACAAATTTTTAAAATATATAATAGTGATTAAACAAAAGGATTTTCTCATCACTTCCAGATAGAATCCCATGAAAGACAACAGATGAAAGTGAATCCTGCCCCAGAGATATTTAAGGGCCATCTGCTGAAATGAGACCATGATGGGGGACCCTCCCTACCCCAGCCCAAATGTACACACTTGATCTTAAATGCCTTTTCCAGTTGACCCAAAGCCAGATTATTAATTCTGATGGGACGAACCACAGAATATGGTAGAAATAAGTACAGTGGTGATAAATGAATAGTTTTCTTTACTAAGCAAAGCACAGCATCTTCAGAGTTAAGCAGAGAAGTTGTCAGTGGGTGTGAAAGGCTAGAGTTGGGTTTCTTAACTCTTCCCCCGGAGTTCTCATCTCTCCTTCTCTGGGGTGCAAGGGCTACAATGTGGAACAAAGAGGTCCCTGATTGAAAGCCAACAGAATCCCCCCAGCTCAGGCTAGGAGCTGTGGAGACAGAGCAGTGCTTGAACCCCAGAATGTGTTCTCTCCCAACCAAACAGTTCACTTCTAGAACATTCCCCTCAACTCATAGAGAGTTCGGAGTCTTATTTTTCCTTTTTCTTTTTTAAAAAAAAGAAGGCTCTTTTCTTACAAAGATGATGATGATAAGTTATTCTTAAAGGGAACAGTCTGGGAAAATATAGGATTTCATGTATTCTTCCTTGAACTATAGGATCAAGAGTGTACGCACTCTCTAGTGCAACGACTCTTAGCCAGGAAGACACAGAATACCAATTTCTTTCTGAACATAGTTGATGTTTTTAAGGCAAAGACTGCTTCGAAGTAGCATAACTGAATACTTTCCAAAGTGTTAGGTTTCATAAAAATAGTAATGAGTTAAAAGACAGTTGATTTTTATTGAGCAGTTCCTATGTGCCAGATACTGTGCTTTAGTGCATACATTATTTATCTAATTTTAAATTTTACTGAAGTATAGTTGAATTTACAATGTGTTAACTTCTGCTGTATAGCAAAGTGATTCAGTTATACACACACACATATATTCTTTTTCATATTCTTTTCTACTATGGTTTATTACAGGATATTGAATATAATTCCCTTGATATATGGTAGGACCTTATTGTTTATCCATCCTATATATAACAGTTTGAATCCATTAATCTCAAACTTCCAATTTTTCCCTCCTCCACAATCCACCCTGCTTAGCAGTCACAAGTTTGTTCTCTACATCTATGAGTCTGTTTCTGTTTTGCAGAAGAGTTCATTTGTGTCATATTTTAGGTTCCACATACAAGTGATATCATATGGTACTTTTCCTTCTCTTTCCAACTTATCTCACTTCATATGACAATTTCTAGGTCCATCCATGTTGCTGCAAATGCCATGATTTCATCCTTTTATGGCTGCATAGTATTCCGTTGTATATATGGACCACAATTTCTTTATCCACTCATCTGTCGATGGACATTCGGTTGTTTCCATGTCTTGGCTACTATAAAAAGTGCTGTGATGAACATAGGGGAGTGCACACAATATTTTAATCCTCACAGCAGCCTGACACTCCTCCATTCACCCTCTGCCCTTGCCCCATCTCTCCAGGGAAGAAAACAGTTGAATGACAGATTAACTTTTCTACCAACAGACAAGCACAGAGGACAAGTACAGAGAAGACTAGAACATGGGGGCTCATGAGGCAGCCTGTGCTCTAAGAGCTGGAACAGAGCTCTCCAGGAACCTAGGTTCTCTGTGCTCCTGGGGGAATGCATCAGTCAACGTGCACGCAATATTGCTCACAATCCACTGTGTGCTAAAACCTGTGCAAATGCCTATTACAAACAAACAAACAAATTTAAGCCTCCTTTCTGCTGTTGAAGCACCCCTCTCCTTCGTGATCTGGACCAAACTTACCACTGTCACCTTATTCCTCCCATTTTCTACCTTCAAGCTTACGCGGACTGCTTCTCCTTCCATCTACCACTCTCTGCTTTGCCCACTCTGCAACCCCGCAAGTACTATGACTCCTCCTATCCCACTTTGTCTTTCCCTCTCCCATTCCTTCTCACCTGAACAACTAATCATCAGTCAAAACCAAGTCCAAACATCACACGGATCTGGACATTATCCTAACCTTCCCAAACCAGTATCCACAAACTCTCTCCTCTGTGCTCCCACCATAATTATCATGTTGCAAACAATCAAGCTTCATTTCTCTGCTGCCCTAACACAAGTTCCCACTCATTCACCATGACATCAATTTTTATAAGATTCAAGTCCTTAAGACCAAAATTTCACCACCAACATCCTAAGTATAATCTTTTTGGTGCTGTTAATCGTTGAGCTAGAATCCGGCACTGGGCTATTTATACTCTAAATTGCTCACATTTCTTCCCTTAGGAACTAAACATAAAAGCAAGCACAAGGGCTTTGTGCCTCGAGTAGGACAGTCCATTCAGCAGCAGTCTCGAGTCGGTGTTGGGTAGCAGTTTTTTTATATTAAACACAGAAGAGTTGAGGGGGAAAAAAAAATCTATTTAACTCTGATTTCTTGCTTTTTGTTAGAAAGCTTTATAAGTTACTGCTCAGTCTCACCTAGTAGAAGGGTCACTGCTTTAGCTGGGATTGTGACAAGCCGCTCCAGAATTAGAGTCCTTTATTATCACATTAGTACTGGGAAAAGTCACATAATTAACAGAATTTATCCTCATTTACTCTGCAAAAGCACTAATATTCAATCTCTCTGGCTCTGTTTAATTACTTTCCTTAACACAACTTTTTTTTCCAAGTTGACCCTTCCTGGGCTCATCTACAGAAATGTGTTAAAACTTATCTCTCTCCACTCCATTTAGACTGCTAGACTTTATTCATTTGAATAAGCATAAAAGGTGCACCAGGGTCTGTCATAGTTCACACAATGCCTTTGAATTAGCAGCCGTAACAGTGTCATACTTGTGTGGAGATCCTCTGTTCAAGGTAAGTGATGACAACCACCAGAATTACTGTTAATTGTAATATGACACTTGCATTATACTCAGTGCTTTCTAGTGGTAAACTAGCATTAGTTCAGGTGCCTAAGAAATTCAGAAGTGGAGGCACCACAATTCTTTAAAGAGAACAGCAGACCCATCTGACACATGCTGCCTTCAATAAGACCTGTTGGCTCATTAGAGTGAAGAGGATGGGAGGAACACACACACTCCACATCAAGCCACCATTAGATAACAAACTCGTCATCATAACAAATCTGGAATACACTGAGCTTGCCCTTTCTCTATACTGATTATGTTCTTTTACATAGCAAGTCATAGAGAAATCAAGGTTTAAGAGACAAGCATTTAGTAGAGTATCAACACCTGCTCCCCTTTTTCCACAACACAGATAAAAAAAGTATGCCTCTGTATTTCATATTGAGACAGTCCACAGCCTGGTCTGGAAGGTAGGGGCTCAGAGGGAAGGAGAGGATCTTTCCCTTGAACAGATCTTTTGGTGTTGGTTCACTTCTAGTGGAAGGTAATCACTTCCTGATGAGGTCAGGGGTGAGGTGAGTGATGGGAGACAACGGATAAAACGGACACTCATCCTGGTTCTGTGGACTGTGGGGTTCAGGCATAGAGGATGCAGGCAGACTCCTGCCTGGGACACATCGGCGATGTAAGAGGCTCCACAGCAATTATCTTTCCCCATGTTTGTCTAACAAGGGAAGAATCAGCCCCAATTTATCTTCCCTACGAGAGACTCATATTGGCTGGAGTGTGAAGAGATTGCAAATGAGAGGTCTTTTTATCTGTCCTCCATATTAGCCAAGTGGCATGAAGGAAACTATAGTGGTCTTTATCCCAAAGTAGAATAAACTTGTGAGCCCACAAACAAGATATGGCTACGTTCACTGGGAAATAAAAGATTCCTCTTCAACCTCCAAGCTTTAGTTCAATTGTTTCTCTGATCTGTAATGCTTTTCTCTCCAGGTCCCACCAACCTTCCAGTCTTGTCCAGATTCCTTCCTTTCCAGTAAGACTGCCAGATTCTCCCAATTTGGAGTTAATGTCTCACTTCTCCATATACCTAAGGCATCCAACATCTGTGAGTGTCTTTCTTAGGGCTCTTCCAAGTCATTTTATATTTAGGTTGTCTAAACATGAATCTGATTGGTTCACTTGGCTGAGAACATCCAGGAGAGCTATGTGCATTGATACATTGCCTAATTTCAATGATCACACTTGGGGCCATGCCTGTCTGAAACAAATTCATTTTTTCCCCCAAAGCTGCCCTTCATTTAACCTTTGGTCAAGTGTCTCATCATTCTCTGCAAGTTTGCTATTTCTCACCTCAAAACCTCTGCACATACTATTCCCATTGCATGGAATTCTGCCTACTGAAAGGAAATCAAATTCATCCTTTAATGCTAAAACCTCCTTGGATCACATTGGCCCAAAGAGCACTAAGTTACCACAGCCTTTGTTTTTATCAGACTAGTCCCTTAGCTTATCTACATTTACATTTTTTATCTACCCAACTAGATTATAAGCATCCACCTTACCTGCCTCCTGAGAAATCTGTATGCAGGTAAAGAAGCAACAGTGAGAACTGACTGGTTCCAAATCGGGACGTGAGTATGTCAAGGCTGTGTATGGTCACACTGCTTATTTAACTTATATGCAGAGTACATCATGAGAAACGCTGGGCTGGATGACGCACAAGCTGGAATCAAGACTTCCAGGAGAAATATCAATAACCTCAGATAAGCAAATGACACCACCCTTATGGCAGAAAGCAAAGAAGAACTAAAGAGCCTCTTGATGAAAGTGAAAGAGCAGAGTGAAAACATTGGCTTAAAACTCAACATTCAAAAAACCAAGATCATGGCATCTGTTCCCATCACTTCATGGCAAATGATGGGGAAACAGAGAGAATTTCTTATCTTGGGCTCCAAAATCACTGCAGATGGTGATTGCAGCCATGAAATTAAAAGACGCTTGCTTCTTGGAAGAAAAGCTACAACCAACCTAGACAGCATATTAAAAAGCAGAGACATTACTTTGCTGACAAAGGTCCGTCTAGTCAAAGCTGTAGTTTTTCCACTAGTCATGTATGGATGTGAGAGTTGGACTATAAAGAAAGCTGAGCACGGAAGAATTGATGCTTTTGAACTATGGTGTTGAAGAAGACTTTTGAGAGTCGCCTGGACTGCAAGGAATCAAACCAGTCAATCCTGAAGGAAATCAGTTCTGAATATTCATTGGAAGGACTGATGCTGAAGCTGAAACTCCAATACTTTGGCACCTGATGTGAAGAACTGACTCATTGGAAAAGACTCTGATGCTGGGCAAGACTGAAGGCAGGAAGAGAAGGGGATGACAGAGGACAAGATAGTTGGATGGCATCACCGACTCAATGGACATGAGTTTGAGCAAGCTCCGGGAGTTGGTGATGGACAGGGAAGCCTGGTGTGTTGCAGTCCGTAGGGTCACAAAAAGTCAGACACAACTGAGTGACTGAACTGAACTAAAGTGGAGAGATTATATTTTATTTAATCGTTCATCTTCCACAGTTCTCAGTAGAATTTTGTTTGTGCATCACAAACATTCATTGTATAGTGAGTGAATGGACACTGATCAAATATTTAGGGTCTCCAGCAAAATATTAATAAGTATTGATAAACCACTACAGTACTGGTAATAATACTTCTACTTCTGTTATTACAATGATTATATCATGATTACTGTTATCTAGGTTCTTACTAGAGTTACTATTATTTGAACACCTACTAACTGCAAGGTAATTTGCTGAGCATGTTACTAATACCATCTCATTTAATTCCCACAATAACCTTAAGGTAGCAACTATTAAAGTAGATAGTATTAATAGTCCATTTTTATGAGGTCACAAATATATTAAGTGAGAGAGCCTGCATTCAAATCCAGGTCTGACTAAGGTAAAAAATCATGTTCTTGCTCACTACACAATTTGTATCCAGCTTATCATTATTTGGGAGGTATTCAGGATGCTTGTGGGGCTTCCCAGTTGGCTCAATGGGTAAAGAATCCTCTTGCAACGCAGGAGGCAGAGGCAGACGTGAGTTCAATCCCAGGGTCGGGAAGATCCCCTGGAGGAGAGCATGGCTACCAACTCCAGTGTTCTTGCCTGGAGAATTCCATGAACAGAGGAGCCTGGTGGGCTACAGTCCATGGGGTAGAGAAGAGTCAGACACATCTGAAGCGACTGAGCACTCACAAGGGGTGCTTCTGCCCTGCATGCCTACTGCCTGCCTACTCACCCTGGCTCTTAGGTAGAGGAATGAGGATTGGGGGTATAAAAGTGGCCCCATTCAGAGTCTGGAGACAAGGTACCATTATGTGGAAGGGAGCCACCTCTCCTGGTTTCTGTCAGCAATGAACTTGGATACCGTTTTGGCATGGTCCTCTTTGGTGCGACTGTGTGCTTTCTTCACTTTTCTTGTTGTTCAGTCACTCAGTCGTGTCCAACTCTTTGTGACCCCATAGGCTGTAGCGTGCCAGGCTTGCCTGTCCATCACCAACTTCCAGAGCTTGCTCAAACCCATGTCCATCGAGTCCGTGATGCCATCCAACCATCTTGTCATCTGTCATCCCCTTCTCCTCCTGCCTTCAATCTTTCCCAGCATCAGGGTCTTTTCCAATAGTCAGCTCTTCACATCAGGTGGCCAAGGTATTAGAGCTTCAGCTTCAGCATCAGTCCTTCCAATTAAGATTCAGGGCTGATTTCCTTTAGGATTAACTGGTTTGATTCCTCGCAGTCTAAGGGACTCTCAAGAGTCTTCTCCAACACCACAGTTCAAAAGCATCAATTCTTCAGTGCTCACTTTTTCACTTTTAGAAGGACAAGGAAGCCCTCTCTGCCTCTTAACTCCCCTGCTGCCATACTTTCCTCAGTCCATGTAGTCACCTTGAACTTTAAAAGGGCTATTACTTAATGGTTTGCTAGATAGACAAGTGACATTTCTTACTGCTCAGAGTCACTTGCCCATGCTCCACTTCAGCTCTAGCCCATGGAGCATCTTCCAACTCAGGGAACCAACACGTTGGCTTCAGAACCCTGGTGCTGCCCCCATCATATCCACCCCTAATGCCCCGCACAGAGACAAACTCGGGGCCTCTCGCCCCCAGCTGTTCCACTGTGTCAGCATCACAGACAGCAGGACACACATTTCAGAGCCAGGTGGATTAACCTCCGAGATGACACTCAGTTTTAGCTTTAGCATCCCTAAATCCTCAACAAAAACTTTAACAGCCAGCTCTGATTTAGGACCTTAACTGTAAATCTCCTCTCCTCTCATGCACTCACTAAAGGGATGAGTAGAATCTATTCAGACCTTTTGTAAGCACTTGTCTATTGTGTTTGCTAGAGGATTCAAGGTAACGGGTAAGAACCATCATCATTGTGAGCCTCGGTTAAAGGCAAGCCAAAAAAATAAGAAAAAAAGAAACTGGAGGATGGAGACACATTATTAATGCCTTCTTTGACATGGTAAGCACAGAATATGAAACACGGGAGGGATTTTCTGAAAATATGTGAAGCGACATCATTCATTTATAGAAAGCAAGCCAACCTGCTGGAATGTTAAAAACAGCAGT
Source organism: Odocoileus virginianus (assembly GCF_023699985.2). Taxonomy (NCBI): domain Eukaryota; kingdom Metazoa; phylum Chordata; class Mammalia; order Artiodactyla; family Cervidae; genus Odocoileus; species Odocoileus virginianus. The sequence goes on from NC_069676.1 coordinate 66,083,768, forward strand.
AACCGAATTTAAACTCAGTTCTTGGAGCCTTGTTGATCAGCAACTGAGCCCTGCCGTGAGAACAGATCTTCTTTTCACTCAAGTGAGGATCTGCAGGGGTATTTTCAAAAGTAAATAAATGGCCACAAAGAACAAAAAAGATCAGTAAAGAATTGAGTCTCTCAAAAACATCCTTGACAAAATAAACCCCATGTTTATGTATACTCCCTCAATTGGCCTGAGTCAGAAATCTCCTCTGCAACTTAAAACCCAAATGCACAGGAGTGGAGAGAAATGTCCGGAATTAGCTTAGTCAAATGCTGCCTTAAATAAATGCTGTCCTGGTGCTTAACAAGATGCTAGCGCCAAAGCCGTTTTACTCTGACCTTAGCAATTCCCACTGTCTTGCCATCACGCATCACACTATTTTCTTTTTCCTTTTGGTTATATGGCATCTGAAATGTAGATTCCTCTGAAAAATTCCACTTTAATATATTTTAAAATAATATCTAGCTTTTTCCTGATTCTAAAAATTGAGTTATTAAGAAAAAAAAGTTTAAATACTCAAAAGTAATGAATTAAAACCACCTCTATCTCACCTTCTCCCAATGTTTTCAGGTATATACAAAGTTTATAATGATATGCAGATTTTATATCATTTTTTCAAGTCAAGTAATTTTCAAAATGTGATTTTTTTCACTCTATAATCGTTCATCATATATAGCATTCAACAAATCTCCTGTTAGTTGATTACTTTCAATTTTTGCTATTAAAAATAATATTTTGGTGAACATTCTTGTTCATAAAATTTTACCCACATATTTGAATATTTCCTTGTAGTTTCCTAGGACAAGAACTGCCAAGTCAAAGTGGCATGTTTTTCAAAAGTAAGTGTAAAGAAGTTTCATTTGACAATGTGGACAGGAATCAAGGTAAATCAAGATTCAGGCAAACCAGACTGGAGGAACTCTAAGAAGTGGCCTTTGCTGTGCCAAATGGTACAGGGGTCTCTAGGCATTCATGTTTATAACTAACTAACTAAATACAGTGCCTGCATTGCATAGCCATAGGTTCAACCTGTTTCACCTACAGTCACAGAGCATGTAGATACCCAGGACAACAAAGTCACCATCTGGAATTATAATTAACCACAAATCAGGTGGTCAAAGAGAAGTCTACTCTCTGCCACCAGTACTCATGCTGGTCTCACTGACAAAAGGATTCAACTAGAGCAAAGCATTTCACCTACCAGACACAGCCAGAGTTTCCACCAGGTTCACGCTCCTGTCAAGATGCCATGTCCAAGAGGAGAGTGAAAGACCATGTTAACAGACCTCTACTTAAAAACTGAATGGAGTCATAGCCTCTCTAAGAAGTTGCAATATTTATAGAATAGCATCCTATTTTGAGTTTAGCCTGTAGGGAAAATTTAAAGCAAGCAACCTACAACATGGTTATAATTTTCTTAAAATCATACCTGGAAACTTTAACAAGACCATCCCATCAGGAACAGTAGTCATTCGTTAGACTAACATTATCAAAAAAGTTAATTTCTCCAAGATCCTGCCATTGATTTCTGGAGATATCTCGTGTATCTGAGATCAGTTCAGTTCAGTCGCTCAGTCATGTCTGACTCTGTGACCCCATGGACTGCAGCACACCAGGCTTCTCTCTCCATCACCAACTTCTGAAGCTTGCTCAAACTCATGTCCATCAAGTCGGTGATGGACCAAAATTAATGAACTGAGGACACCAAAGCAGTCTACAGGTGACCTGTGCATATAGCACATCATGGTTTATTATAAAGAGTCATATGCTGGAATGTTTGAAAAATCAAATTGTGCTAAGGAAAACATCCCCAGTTTTACACAATGTGGCAATAATCTTAATACTCATGAATTGGGGACTATCATCTATAATTAACACAATTCTATAAAGTATCATTGATGTAATCCAAATTTATTTTCTTTAGTGCATTCTAAACATACTTTACATAAGTGATGCCAAAAATCTCACACTGGTAACACATTTACCCAAAGTTGACAGGCAGTGAATGTAGAGAATTCCCACAAAGTTACTGAGGGAGCAAATCAAACCCATTAACTTGGGGGTTATCTTATATATGAAGAGAGTACTGGTTGTAAACCAACCAAGAGCTGATACTGAGGTCTTATAAAATCTCAAACACTCTCTTGTCTGATAAGGCAAAGAAACAAGGGGAACTACTGCAACACTGAGATGCTCTTAGCCTGCAAGAATGAACAAGAAATATAGGAGTTATCTAGCATAGCTTCCTGCCCAAAGAAGTAACCCCTTCTCCAATGTCCTGGCCAAAAGATGCTCTGGCAGCTCTATGTCTATCCTGGGAGCTGGAGACAAAGTGCAGAGACAGAAAGGCTCCCTCCCCTCATGGACTCAATATTCTAGTGTGGAAGAAAGACAGAAAGCAAGCTATTTTAAAAACCCACAACTGAACAAGATAATACCAGTTACTGATTACAGCTATTGGAAGAGAAAGATGAGAAGTGATTGCTGTTAGAAAGGGGGTAAATTTAAAGAAGGTGGGCAAATTTTTTAAAAACAGATAATTAATAAGGACCTCTGTGGAGCACAGGGAACTCTACCCAATACACTGTAATGACCTATATGGGAAAAGAAGCTTAGAAAGAGTGGATATATGTATATGTATAACTCATTCATTTTGCTGTGGACCTAAAACTAACACAACATTGTAAAACAACTATATTCCAATAAAAATTTAATTAAAAATTGAAGGCTATGGTATAAATAAATTAACAATAAAAATGGTGGTCAGGGAAGATCTGCGAGACAGTATTTTGGCAGAGACCCGAAGGACAAGAATGAGCCACTCATGCCAAATTCTAGGTGAAGAGCACTCCGACAAGTGCAAAGGTCACTGAAGAATAGTGACCGAGGTGGAAAGTGATGCAAAATGTCCCAGAGGAAGCAGGATCTTTCAAACCATGACACAAAGCATCCCGCCATGGGGAGGCAGCCCTTCCCATCCAGGCTGGACCACTCTTGGAGGCTCTCTCTTCTCAAGGGCAGAATTCTCCTGTCATTCACCTAAAGAAATGTCCAACTTAGATTTGGCTCAGAGAACAACATTCACCTCTTTCCTCAAGATTGCCCTTATATAACTTCACCTTGCCACTCCATCTATCCCACACTCTTCTCCAGGATAAGCAAACTTATTTTCCCATCAACTTAGGATGAGAGTCTAGATGCTTCACCATCCTGTTCATCCTTTTATGAATACTCTCTCATTAGACAAAATCCCTCTTCAATTATGTTGTCAGAACTGAGCAGGCCCCCAAAATGTTAGGGGCAGTAGGCAGGTTCACCAAGATATGAAGTCAGATAAACTAGGTTCCATTCTGGGCTCTACCACTTATCAGCTGTGTGACCTTGAGCAAATCAGTTAACCTCTCTAAAAGTCTCTGCCTTCTTATGTATGAAATGGGGTTTAATACTGTGAGGACTAAATAAGCAAATATATAAATAAAGTCCTAAGGGCTGTGAAAGGCATGTAGAAAATGCTTGATGTTTACTACTATTACTAGTTGTTGCTATTATTATTATTAGACTTCAGTCATCCTCCATCTTGGTTGAAAATCTGTATCTGTTCTAAATGCCAGTTAAATATACAGTTGCTTTTGTTTTGATTTGTTTGCTTGAATTTGCATTAAGGGTCTAAGGAATGGGGTGGGGGTTAGGAGCCATGTAAATGTAGACTGAACCTTCTCTCCCTAAGTCTTTTGCATATAATACAATAGCCCTAATCTGGTCACAGGAACAGGAAGATCCATAAAGAGATAACCTAACCCAGTAAACTGGGATACTTCAAGGTCCCAGTTACCCTAGGAAATTTAACCTGTCCCTATGACTCAGATCATGCTGCAGGTACTGAACAATGTTTGGTGATCACCCCTTTGGGACTAGAGAAGAGTCTCATTCATATTTTCAGTCTTTATCAGGGCCCACACACCAGTCCTCAATAAATACCAGTAAGTAGGAAGGAAGGGAGAAGTCAACTAAAGGTCTACAGAGACATACAGGATCACACTGGCTCAAACCAAATGAAACATATCACAGGCACAGAAGCAAAGGCTCAGAGAGGTGAAGAGACTGGCCTAGAGCCACACAGCCACCCTGGATCAACAATGGGACTCTTAGCTAATCTCCTCCCAGAGAACCATCCTAAGCAAACCATTCACAGAATGGCCAGGTCCTCTGTCCTCCTTCAAAGCCTCTGAGCAGACATGTCCTGTGAGGCAGAGGCTTCTGCCCTTCCAGGGCATGTATCCCTAGCTTATCTGAACTCAGAGTTCCATAGGGAGTAGAGTCAAGGCGGGCATCCTCCAAGGCTGCCTCTCTCTCACCTCAGGAACATCATCATTTTTCTCTTGTCACAACCCTTCCAGCTTAATATTTGACAGCTCCGATAGGGTACTGTCCAAACATTTATTAAAACATTTTAAATGATGAATATATCCAATTATTACTATTAATGCAGCTAATACTGACTAATGAGGGGGAGACTCGGGAGCTGGTGTCCCGCAATTCATTACCCCTGCCTTGTCAACAATTCAAAGCCCGAAACCTAATCATCCATACCGGGCCCTGTTATATTTCACACGTCACTTTTAATAAGTCACTCAGTGCCTATAAATTAATGTAACATGTCGGCATTTATGAGTGCGGCTTTGTCGCAGTTAACAAATGATGTTCTGGGCCAGTCTACAACAGCTAGGCAGTGACGAATGATGGAAGATGATTTCTTTCCAAACTATAAACTATACACTGGGGACTCCAGTAATACATATATATAGCCACATATTACATACCCCTAAGCACACACAGATATACCTACACAAACTAACAAAGCACACTAACACACACATAAGCACAAATGTGGGATAAATATGATGTGTAATTTGTGCCAAGGAGCTGTGTAATAACCCCTGTTCTTTCTTCTCCAAAAGGCTAAACATGCACCACTGGGAACCAGGACAGTCCCATCAATGTGGTTAATGTTGATTTCAAATCTGTTTTAAGTTCTCGTCTTCACTCCTGGCCAGGTTTCAGGACAACTGGACATCCTAATAACGGAACCCCAGTGGTGCTGATGAAAAGGAGAGCGTTGGTGTGATGCCCAAAATGCGAGCAGTTAGAGGAAGGGTCTGCATGTTTATAGAAAAATTGATGGCTTTTTGGTGTTGGGGTGGAGGAAGGTACTTATTTGCTTCTAAACAGACCTGAATAATTTATAATCTCCTTCTAAGCTACGACTTCATATTTCACAAAATCACTAGTATACAATTTGGGTGTAACTCGACCTTCATAGTGTCATCTAATTCAAGATTCAAAAAGAGAGATTTTTCTTTAACTGGTGTCCCTTTTTCACTACTTTGCCCACATCCAAAGTAACTCTGGCACTGAGGGAAGAGTCCAGATCCTCATATATGTGGGTTAAGGACTATATACAATGACAAAAATCCTGGGCAAAGAAGAGCATGGGTTTCCATGGGAGTCAGTTTACAGTTAAGACTACAGATTTGGGGACGGAGTTCTAGGTGTAGACAACATCTCTCTCCACCTGCCCTAATTTTGGGAAAACGTAACACTCTATTTTTTGGAGAGCACTAAAACTTCCATCTGGTTAAATATTTATCATTTTTTTCTTTCTCCATGACATCCTATCTAAACCTCAGAAACTGTTATAATAGACATTAAAATTAACAAAATTTGAAAAATTATGTACTCAAATAGTTTGGAATGGATCTTACAGGGTCCTTTCATGCTTCCTCTTTGACATCTTTCCAAACCATTAGCTCTCAGAACCCATTTTCACTGGGTTTTTTTCTACTTCCTTACAAGATTTAGAAGATACCATTACATCTGACTATATAAAGTCTACAAAAACTTTTTAAAAATTTTTACAGATACATTTACATCTGTACATTTGTATCTGGGAATTCTCTATGTGGTTTTGCCTCAAGGATTCAACTCAATTACAGCGGCAAACAATTACAGTATAGTTGTTCAAGAAACAAACAACAAGAATGACTTCTTTAAATGTCTTGCCATATCCCCTATTCTACCATTAAATTAATAGTAACAAACAACAGCTTTAATTTAAATATCTATAAAAAGATGCATATTTTATAAACTCAAAAGTTTATAAAGACTTTAATTTTGTGTGTGGCTGAGAGGTTAGTTGTTCTAATCTATATCCAGGTAACATAAGAGAGCTAAACATGATGTTTTTTCTTAATAAGTCACTCAGAAATTTAAAGGAAACTAAGAAAAGCACTGCAAGCTTGTCTTCATTACATGTTCACTGGAAGAGAGTTGCACTTTGTCTGCTGGGGACCACATTAACCAATTTGTTTTCCTGAGGTCTGCGATTGTCTAGTTCATTTCACATACCCTAAAAGAGTGGGGAGCAACCAACAGTGATGCAAGTGCATTGCTTTTTTGTTATTTTTAAATTGGGCAATGTCTGGTGCTCAAGAAAAACTACAGTCTGGGGTCATATACAACACAGCCAACTGGAAGGACTAGTGCTCAGTAAGTTGGGTGATGACTTGGTGCCCCAATCTCCCAATGCTTGCACAACTTTTGGGCAGTCAAGACAGTAAAAATGCACAGCAGACAAGTCAGGGCAGTACCTTGTTGGGGCAAGGGGTGGGGATGGCATAACCAAAACTCGAGACATTTGCAACATGAGTGATGTTGAAATCACTCACTTGTAACCTACTCCTGAAAAGTTTCAAAAGGATTTCAGAAAACCAACTTACGGGAGAAGGCAATGGCACCCCACTCCATTACTCTTGTCTGGAAAAATCCCATGGACGGAGGAGCCTGGTAGGCTACAGTCCATGGGGTCACCAAGGAGTCGGACTCAACTGAGCGACTTCACTTTCACTTTTCACTTTTCACTTTTATGCATTGGAGAAGGCAACCCACTCCAGTGTTCTCGCCTGGAGAATCCCAGGGATGGGGGAGCCTGGTGGGCTGCTGTCTATGGGGTCACACAGAGTCGGACACGACTGAAGCGACTTAGCAGCAGCAGCAGCAGCAGCATAGAGGGAGGCTTCCCTGATGACTCAGTGGTAAAGGACTCACCTGCCAATTCAGGAGGTGTGGGTCCGATCCCAGGGTCAGGAAGATCCCCTGGAGAAGAAAATGGCAACCCACTCCAGTATTCCTGCCTGGGAAATCCCATGGACAGAGAAGCCTGGCAGGCTACAGTCCATAGGGTCACGAAAAGAGTCAGATACAATTTCGTGACTAAACAACATAGATGGGCCTAGAGATTATCATACTAAGCAAAGTAAATCAGAAGGAGGAAGACAAATACCACATGATATCGCTTATGCGTGGAATCTAAAAAATGAACCTATCTAAGAAACAGACTCATAAAGAAAAGACTTGTGTTTGCCAAGGAGCAGGGGGGAAAGAGAAATGAGCTGGGAGTTTGGGATTAGCAGATGCAAACTATTATATATAGGATGGATAAACAACAAGGTCCTATTGTATGGCACAGGAAACATAATGGAAAATAAAAATAATGGAAAAGAATATGAAAAAAAAAGAAAACCAACTTAGGGTGACTGAAAGAGGTTTTATGTTCCCTCCGCAAAGACAGTGGGGTAAAGAAAAGAATAATAATGTGTGCTCTTTCTTGGGAAGTCTGAAGAGTGGGGCATTCAACTTTGCCTTTTTCCAGAGCTAGTGTCTTCTAGGGTGTGTGTCAGAAGGAAAAGCACTTGTGTGTGTGTGTGTGTGTGTGTGTGTGTAAATCTGAGGCAGAAATGGAAGACACTAGAGTTTTAGGCACTGTGTGGAAAGAAATGCAGAGCGCTATCTGCTCTGGCAGCTCTATAAAGATATCAACCCAAGAGAAGACAGCTGAAAAGCGCTTTTCCCAGCAGAGGTCTTCACAAGGCACAGCAAAATCCCACAGGGAATAGGGACAATTTGCATAACAATATGCTGTTGCTTATCAGGGGACCCAAGGGATAGGATCCCCTTAGAGAAAAATCCACAGTTCTGAGTCCAGCCCATTGTGGAGGAGAGCACTGGTGTTCAGTTTGTGGGGGAAGAGGAGGGAGTAACCCCCTTTCAGCATTACTTTGCACAGGAAATCAACAAGACCCTCAAGCTTCCTCTTCTCCCAAGCATTTGTTTTTCCATATTGGTGGTGGATGGTGTCCTTTTTGTTTCAACTTTGCTACAGGTCCTCATAGGCACTTTTCATACTCTCTCCTCCCCCTAATTTTTGTTTGTTTTGCTTTCATCTTTGGAGACCCACCTAACTCCAAAATTTCCCCATTCCCTTTTAACTTCACTATCCTGCCTTTTCATCCAGGCCAGTGATCTGGACTCATGCATGAGAAAGTCAGTTCTCCATCTTGCAAATTTGGAAAGATTATCTTTATTCTTTCATGAAGATAGGTGGAGGGTCTATTCTCTGCTGATCTAGGGGAAACCTATCTTGCCTGTCTTTTGAATTTGAAAGAACCATGTCTGAGGGTGATATTTATTCCTACTCTCTTTTTGGGGAAACTAGGTAGAGAGGCTGTTGAAGAAAGCTAAGAAAATCGAGAGAACACAAAATTCTAATTCCACAAAATCCAAATACTCATGAAAAGCAGAATTTCATGCTCCAAAGTTGCTACTGTCTATCAACAAGCAGTCTACCTGGTGCCAACACAAAGTTTTTTTTGCCAAAGCACCTTGGCAAGGGCTGGATATAGAGGGCCCAAAACAGAAATGTACATGTTCTACACTACAATTAAAGATGAAGTCACATTTGGCCATCTTACTAGAAATATGATGTTTAGAAATGAAGTGATATGAAGATTCTGCTCAATTCTCCAAAGTACTCAGTACACCTGGAGTCCCACGTCATTTCTGGGTGTCGTAATGTAAGATATCAACAAAGAAAAAAGTTAACAATGAGAAATAATAAAGTTTCATTTAATACCTGCTATAGATCCTGAATGATAGTAGATGTTTTCAAATATTATCACCATTTTAATTATGAGAAATCTGAGTCTTAACCACAGAGCCATGGCCCCACAGCAAGGTAAGTGGCTTATTTGGAATCTAAATTGACATCTGATTGACCTAATGTTCTAGCTCTTTGCCCTCGTGTATATTTAGCATAGAGTGGTCAAGAGGTCAGAGGATTCAACTCAATGTCACAGGGAGAATATCTGACAGTTCACTTAGTCTGAAAGAGAGGAGCCTTGATGAGACAAGAGAGCTGTTTCTAAATATGTGAACTATTTGTGTTGTGGCTGAAGCAGCAGATCTATTCTTTAAAAGTCTCTAAGACAGAACAAGGACCAAAGATTGAACATTTCATCAAGCAGATTTCTGCTCAAGAGAAGAAGACACTAAGGTAAGATGAGCTGTTTTATGAAATGATGGGTTCCCCATCACTGCACATGTTCAAGACAAGACCAGACACCACTTGGAAGAAATACCAGGGAAGTGAGGGACTCATCGACCTGGTTATTAATTTCACTTCAAGTCACAGGAATCTAAGACCAGCAGAAGCTTGGGGAGTTTTAACCTCTGACATGCAGATGGCTACAGAAAGAATCAAATATCAGAGACTTCGAAAAAACAAGTTCTACAATTCTTCATAACCTTATTAATTTTTATTAAATAATGTTTTAGATATATTTCGTCTTGGAAAAAGGCCATTCAACTGCATTAACACAACTGTTGCTAATAGAAATAGTTACATAACAATAGTAATATCCAGAACAATCAGAATAGGGGAGAAATAGCCAGAGTCCTTCTTACATATGATCACATGTCTGTGAAGAGAGAAATTAAGTGCTCAACAAGTAGTCTTGTTTAAGTCATGGTAAATGATGTTCTGATTTTCTAAGGGGGGCAAGGATCTGAATTCCATCACCATAGATGTGAATGGTAAATGATGGAACCATGAAGTATTAGAGTGGAGAACCTCGAATACAATCACGTCTTTAAACAGATTGCTTGGTGGACTTACTGAATGTCTGTACACTAGAGGTGGGGGAAGGAGGCAGGGGTATTCATTAATGGTAGAGTTGGGGCCACAAACTTCCTCAGACATTATTCCATGGCAATGCACCAAATTCATCCTTTTATAACTGAACTCAAGGAGTCACAAGACCTGAGCTTGGGACAGTCAGAACCAATGAGATAAAAGCCTAGAAGACAGAGAATCACCAGAGCAGGTGCAGAGGTACTCAGTGGAATTGCAGCTGTGGCTTTCCAAAACACAGAACCTTGGCTGAGAAAATTTTAAAAATGCTTCCCCACTCAGCTCTGCTGCCAAAACAGACACTAAACAGCAGCCAGGATGGACACTCATCCCAAGACTTAAGACAAGATGCCACTGTCTAACCAAATGGAAAGGTTAAGGTGGTTCCTGATTCACATGGTAGAATGGAAAGAAATAAGAAGACATTCACATCTGAATTTTAATTTTAAAACCTGCTTAGCATACAATTCAGTCTTGTCAAGTGAATTGTCATGAGCTTCTAAAGAACTATATAATTTATTCCTCAGCCACCCCCCAGTGTACAGACACAGGCATTTACTCCACAGGATACACACAGTAGATGAAACAGTAATCTAATTTCATCTTCAATCATACTTCACTTTTCTGTGTGTAAATTTTGAGGAAATATTAGTTAATCAGAGCCCTGCTATCTAGCACTAATTCAAACACAATGGATACGTGCTAAGCTATCAGACACGCCAGGCAACATCCCTGGGCACAGGCTAGAAGTCTTCCAGAGCACATTCTCTTCAGACAACAAAACAAGCCAATATTCTGGCTTTATTGAGAAATGTAGCTTGTCCAAGGACTCTTCTATAGAGAATAACACTGATTTCCTACATTCTTGTGAACGTTAATCTATAAGCTCCTCTGTGGTTTACAACAACCTCTCTGAGCCCTCAAAGCCTTCACTCATTAATGACAGTCAATTTCACCCCTGGCACTGTCTTACTATGGGGGGAAGGGACTCCTGAACTTTTAGAAAAATAATTTCATTAATATGAGTGGAACCTCAGTAAGAAAGAAAAGAAAACTGAATACAACCCTACTTATTTAGTAGAACTTTCACTGTCTAAAAACAAAGATAGCTAAATTGCACAAAAATATATGCCTTCATCCCACTGTCATATCAATTTCTCTTTTTGTCCATTACTCAACTTTATCTTTAGCTCTACTAAATCCCCAGCTCTCTGTAATGTTCATCACTGCACTGGCATGATCATAGTGTCCTCCCACCTTCAACTATTCATAAAAGCACTTTTATATTTTTTTGCCATTTTTACATATTACCTATAATTGTATTTAATATTTTACGGATATTGATTCACCAATTTATTTTTCAATGACACTTTTCATTACCATTACGAATGAAAACAAGTGCCATTTGTCTTAGATAAAAGGAAGTAATACAAATAAAAGTCGATGAAAACAAAGTCAAAAAAATTAGCTAAACTTTGGCTAGATACTGTTTCCTGCCAAAGCGTGTTTATTAAAAAGGGAGATGAAGCAAGTGTGAGAGAAGTGTTAAAGACAGATTAGCACAAAACTGAAAACTTGGCCTAGTTAGAAGGACTAAAGGCAATTTTACATGGAATTATTTCCTCCTTACCTGATTTAGTGTTATTTAAAGCTACATTTGGGTACCACTTAAAAATCATCTGGCTGCCAACTTAAAATGAGCCCCTGAACCAGCAGCAGCATGCAGGTATACTTGAGAAATAGTGAGTTGGCTGATACAGGTGTGGGAAAATGCATAGCACACATAAGGGAGGGCAACCTGTGTGATGGAAAGAAGGCTAGAGGGAAAAGATTGATCAGTTGTGGGAGAGGAGATGGAGGAAGGTTTGCTAAATGATTTGTATAGAGTTGGAAGTTCCTAAACCAGCGGAAAATTCATGAGTTTCCCCTGGTGCAGGAGAGAACAAAAATATATCAGCAGTAGGTTATGAGCTGCCATGAATTTTTCTATCTATTTTTCTCTTTACACATGGAAAATGATACTGAAATACTAGAAAAAAAGTAGGCTCTGTCTGTGGTGAATCTGGCTTTTGATACTGATTAACATTAGCATGTACTTTTGAAACTAAACAACTCAAAGAAAGAGAGAGAGAGAAATGACCACTGTGTCTTCCCATCCTAGAATAAATTTCAAAACAGTATGATGTATGTGGAATAGAGATCAAGTTGGCAGGAAAGGGAAACGAGCATTAGGAAGGTAAAATAAATAGGTGCAGAGAAACTGTTATACAACCGAATTGAGACTGGGTATTTAATTAGGGAGAGCAAGCTTGAAAGCCTCCTTGTAAATGTCTACCCAAACCAACCACGTGTTGGTTAACACGGAAACATACAAACTGATCAATAGTACAAAACAAAAGGGCTCAGGTATGCATGTAGAGTCATACATCATTTCAATAAATTATGCTGCGTGTAAAGACAGGTTTTTTTAGAACAATCATTCTGGGATCAAGAGCTAAATCATTTCAGCCACATCTTGATTTCTGCAAAACTCGGCAGGAATTATGAGGCTTAACAGCATCCTGACAATTAGCATATTATAAATACAAAAATGATATATTAAAGGGAGAGGAGGAAAAAAAGGCCAGCGTTTTACACCTACAGTAATATAATTCCACTACTTAATGCAAAGTAACAGGCCTCAGAGTGTTTGGGATCCTCTCGTATGGTGTTATCTTCTCTATCAGTAAATGAGACTATGTGAACAGTACAACCTATAAATAATTCAAGGCCTGAGATGGCAATTATAGAACCATGCACAACTAGCATGAATATTTTATGAAGGCTAAAACAGCCCTCAGAATGAATCATGGAGAGATGAACACACACACACACAAGGCAGTTTTGGCCAAACTGTATTCCAAGAAAAGGCTTCTCTTTGATCCCTGGCACACCTTTATTTTACAGAAACAGTGCCCATAGTTATATATTTTTCCTTTCTCAAATTTATTTCTTAAAATCCAAACACAGAAGAATGAAGGAACAGACTTGTCAATAGGGCAGAAGAGCTTGAAATAGAGGAAGGACAAGCCATTTTTAAACTGAACTTGTGCAGGGAATTCTGAGTGATTTTTTTTTTTAACCTCTCCAAATGGACTCAACAAAAAGTACAGAATTCCAAGACATCAAAACTGAAACTGAAACCAGCATCACTTCTTTGTGACTCAAGCAAGAACACAGCCTACTCAAAAACTTCCCTGGTATAAATAAGCTTTTATTTCTAATTATTCCTTGAGGACTACCTATAATCCCTGCTTTCATTCCATTTATAAGACAAAACAAATATTACCGAGCCATAAGCCTGAGCAAACAAAGTACTATATTTAAAGAAGAAGCCCAGATGTCACACTTTACTAGGAAATGAGCAAAACCACAAGTCCTGTGCTGCTTCTGTAACCAGAGGATGTACACAGCTAAAAAAAAAAAAATGAAATCATAAGCATTCATGTTCTGATTTCTCTTTGCAACATATTTTTACTCTTTGAATAAGAGTTAATATTCATTTGAATGTTGCAGAGATTAGTGCTCATCTTTTCCACCCATCTCTTATTTACACATGCCCAGATAATATCCATGTGGTTAGAGAAATACTAGTGCCTTCCTCAAGTCAGTTTTACATAATCCACTTTCTTAATCACAACCTAAAACTTCTCAGGCTTTTCCCAGTTCCTTCCCACAAGATCTCTAGATTTATGAATACTTCTGGTATGAACATGGACCTTTTTCACCCGATTACAACAAAAAGAATAGACTTTGAGAACTCTAGGACCTTTCTATAGAAAGAACATCAGAGAGCATCTGATCCAACTCCTTCATTTGCAGATGAGAAAAGTTGAGTGGATAAGAAATGTGCTAGAGGATCTTCAATATCACACAACTAGTTGAGACAGAAGGACCAACAATAATATAAGATGGAATAATATTAGCAACAATAAGAATCACTAACAACTTCAGATATTTACAGAGAGCTCATAATAAGGCAGGCACTATCTCCTTTAGCCTCTCAAAACAAAGGGTAGGTGGCATTACTGTCCCCATTTAAAAAGAAGGAAACAGGCTTCACGAGATTAAGAGTATCTTCTACCCCCAATCCCATGACCCTTCCCATGGAACATACTCTTCAGCATACTACATCCCCATTCTCTCATTAAGCTTCAGCTACAAAAATCTTTAGAACATAGAACTGCTTATTTTTACCGGAGACTTCCTAGCTGTGAGATACAATTCCTTCTATTTTACTTTATCTGCTACTTTGCAGGAACTCTCAGGGCAAAGAAAAAGAGGCAGTTCCTACAACCTGCACCACAAGAACATCAAGAAAAACAATACCTTTCCACAAAATGTTTGGCATTCCCCTGTTATTGAGTTTTCAAGTTATGAGCCACTGCTCCTCTGGGTGTGCCCCTCATGTTGGACTTGAGGCATAAAAATACCCTGAGAATATATAAAGCCCAAAGCTACAAAATGAGACACCGCCCACCACAGCAGTCGATGGGCAGGGTAGTGTTGGGTTTTAATAGCCCTCTTTGGGTTTTATTAACACAAAGAAGATAAAAATAGCATAATTCTCCCTCTCTCCCTGCTCATGCCCGGTTCTGGATTTTAGTATCAAGAGTGTAACACACGTATACACTAGTGCACTAATCAAGTATAAAAAGAATTATTCTGCTTGCTATTTTCTTTTAGGTGCTCGCTCCAAAATATGCTTGGCTCTAGATCACTGTTCGGAGAAATACCCCGTTATGTTGTAAGAGTGTTAAGGAATTAAGTAAACTATTGCCTTTTGGCATGTACTTCCTTTAAACCTCCCCCTCTGCTGTCTCCTTTTCCCCTGCACCCAGATTTCACTTCAGAGCCTCCATCCTATATTTTCCAATCCAAGCCTGCAAAGATGTTCTGAAAAGGAAACCCAAGTACTGACTGAACGACACTCTCTGGACCCTTGCCTCTTTTCTCCCTATGGCCTCTCGGCAGCTGGGGTGTCATTATTATTTACATGCACCTGAATGGGTTAATCTTTTCTTTTCCTTATTTTGACAACCGTGTTTATCTTTTGAAAAGGCTAGCGGAGGCGCAGTGTGGCACTGCAGTGCTAACTGCTAACACATGGGCTGTGCTGCATCTCGGCAAAAATGTCTTTCATACTTGTACAGGCACCTCTGCCAAGATCAACACCATGAGTTTGATTTTCTTCATCATGAATTGACAGCTTATTTATCTCCATGGAAGAACTTTTTAAGCCCTTTAGTCACCCAGGCAACTTAGGAGGCATTCAGCTGACTATTGAAAAATATTATTATAGCTTTGTAAGAAATAGAGGCTAAATTATTTCATTCCAATTAGGCTGTTCTTCTTTAAAGGGACATTTGGGTGACCCTGTTATAATGATAATTGAATACTACAAACCCATGTGCACACACACCCCTTTTAACTGATATTTAATTTTGAAGCCCTTCTTAGACCTAATTCTCGGCTGGAAGTACAAAGTTTGGTGACAATGCACTCTTTGCATGGATCCCCTTTCCAATAATGTTCAGGAAGCCTCATCAGAATAATTAGGAAAGAAGTTATTTCCGTTTGTCGTATCTTGCTCTGGAAATAATAACTTTTGATGCCAGTGAAACTAGCAAGAAATAGAACTCAAATGCCAACCCCTGAGTCACGATGGAAAAGAACATGACCCCACGTGGTTGCTGTATGGAACCAAAACCAAGTGCAACTCTGTCAGGCTCTCCCTTCCAGAGGGAGCTTGCTGCTGCTCCTGGAAGAAGTTTAAATAAATTTGCAAGCAGAAAATAACCCAGAAAATACTAACAAATTGAATACTCAGATGCAAAATCCAAAAAGCATTTTCACTAGTAATAAATCAAAGAGTATTTTGATTTATTTTCCAACTAAAAGCAGGAGAATATTGACCTGTTATCGTGTGGGGACAGATCTGTATGTACAACTATCAGCAAAAAAAAAAAAACAAAAAAACCTGTGCATGAGCAACTGACATGGGGAGACAGAAGGACAAGAGAGCAAGGTTTATTGGATAGATGGCAGTGATCTCTGACTACAGAGCCTCCTGAGCCTTAGCTGGTGCCCAATTCTCTAAGAGAATATCTCCAATTAAGACACTAGTTTCTGGTGTTATGACTTCCACATGACAATAGCAACAAGAGAAAATATTTACTGCATCCTTACTGTGAGCATATGTACAGCTACATATGCTTTACCTCATCTCAACTCATTATCTCATCTCATCCCCAAAACTACGCCATAATGTAGGTGTATACTATTATTGCCTTCATTTTTCAATGAGGAAATTAAAGCTCAGAAAAGGTAAATAATTTGCTCAAGAGCATCCATTTCTATTATTAGCCAGCTTAAATTTCCTTCCTATCCTCCAAAAATTCAATAAATGGAAGAAAAACATAGATTACCATCATTCCAAATCTGAAATTAAAATTCGCATTGTTTTCTGTCTTGTCTATAGTCCATGATTCACTCTGTTCGGATTCCTATCATCCATTCTGCCTCGTTATGATCAGCTATGTCCCTTCTATTGCCAGAATGTTTTATGTGTAAATGTCTGACTAGGATGGTTGATCTGTACAGTTATGAAACCTGGCACTTAAACAATATCAATGGTCATAATGGTGAACATATAAACTGGAGGCACCCCATCAGTCTTCAATGTTCAGTCTTCCATAGCATTTGTAAGCACACACACCCAAGGGAGAGTGGCATGCATCAAGTTGGGTTTGGAAAAGAAGCTATCCCTGAGAGAGGCAAGTTCAAGTGGAAACACCCTTTGGTACTTCTACCTGAGTGTTAATGAATGGGAGAAAAGAAAGTCACAGAGCAAATATTACAGAGACTCAACGGGAAGAAACTTACGTAGAAAAGCACACCACATGAAAGGCAAGGCTGAGAAAAATAGAATCATGTTCAAAAGTTGCAGGAAGTTTGACTTTATTAATGAAGAGAAAAAAAAAATACAGAGAGGCAGACAATCCAGCACTTGATCAACCCCAGTGTTTCTACAATGAGTTGTGAATGTGAATAATTCCTAAGGTCTCAATAAGATTGTGAAACACTTGAGGGCAAAGACTGGGCCGCACGCCTTCTCCTCTCTTTCCTCTCTCTCTCTTCTGAACCAGGCTTCCTGGAACATTAGGGCAGGAAGGGCAGTTGGAGATTCCACAGTCTGATCACCTCATTTCACACACACACGAAGATATGGGGGTGCGGACAGGTTCAATGACCAATGTTCAAATCACACAATCCACTACTGTCAGGAAGCTCAGTCACCAGCAAGAATCCATGCCTACTGACTCCTTACCCTGAACCTTTTTCAAACTGCCCAGCTGCCTCTTTTAGAGGGCTCTTGATAAACACTGCCAAGCTCTGGGGGATCTGAGAAAGGAAAGGAGGGAGGGTCTGATGTACCTTGGGGCTACTGACATGCTACATCATGCTGTCCCCCATCATCCAAACCTTGCTCAAAAGGGTTTCACACAAGTGAAACAGCAGCTTTAGAAAAATGGGTAAGGATACAGTGAAAGCGCAAAGTTAATGATTTTTAAATGAGGAGAGCTAGATGGAAATGCAGAGGAAAGAAAAGCTTGAAGGATTTATTATCAATCTGACCATAAAGATGATTAGGTAAGACAAAAGATGTACTGTATGTATATATACACACTTGTATATTGCCACACTTGTATGCCCAGCACTGTATTAACATATGTACATATTTGTTCAACAGAATCCTTCAAAGTACTCTCCCTTAGAGTCATTTTCAGACATTTCTCAAACATGATGCAGATCAAAATGCAATATACAAAGTCAGGTAATGTCCCCAGCATCAAATTAAAATAGCTAACTGGCCAACAGATGGCAGCTAAAGCAAATCACTGCCGATTTAAATAAGAACGGCATTCGGTTCAGTTGCGCACATTTTTCTAGACAGAAGTTGACTGCTAAATGAAATCAACTTCAGAGCCCAGTTGTTTGTAGTACGAAGGGGAAATTACAAAAATCAAAAATGCCTCCTTTGTTCCTGGAACCTGGGGTGATTCACAAGCACGGACATCCCCAGGTCTTCTCATTTTAAATCACTAAAGGTGGACATGTCATTCACCCAGGAGGTTATTGATTAAAATAAAGAACAGGAATGTTTTCTGCATGAACATCACTTCTGCTGGCAATGCTGTATCGTTTAGATACTGAAAGGAAAGGGGTGGGGGGGAACAGCAGAGAGAGGAAGGGAGCAGTCACAGACTGGGGAATAAATAACACAAAGAAGCTTTCTGGCCTGAGGACAGAGGCAGAGGTTGGCATTATTTTACATTAGAAACACTTCGTATTCAAAACGGTAATTGATAGCAGTGAAGTGTTGGGGAAAAGAGCCACTTGCATGCAGGCAGCCTGCCCTGCCAATCAAACTCAAGCTTTCTTTGAATGAATAAAAGCTTCATGGCACTATTATGCTGATACAGTCAGACAGGACTAAAGTAGCCTGTTTGTCAAGTTTATGTGCACTGCCCCAAGCTACTTAGATTCTGATGCTCAAATAATTCCCTCAAAATCGGCCACGATTTTGATACAGTTTTCTTTTTTATCAGCGCAGTATAAATCATACCTTGGAGTTGCCCCCTACTGGCCAAAGATTGGGGAGGGGGGCACAGGTCCCCCTCATTTGAGGACTAAGAGAGCATTTGGCTGCCTTTTGTTTAGAATCTGCGGCGCTGGAGCATTCCGCACACAGTCTGCGTGTGCTGAGGGCTGTCTAAAGCTTTCAGACATTTGCCAGATTCTGTATTCCCAGCTCTACAGGAAGTCAGTGCAGAGAAGTCTCTCCATCGCCTTCCATGTCATCAGGGATTTGGAGTAAAGAGAACCAAACCTTGCCTGCTACTAACTGATCAATGAAAACTGAAGGGCCTGGGGGTTTTTTGCTTCCTAGGTCCCAATCCTCTGCCTCCAGTGGCATGGCAGGGCTCTGGGCACTGGAAGGATTGGAAGGTTCCAGGGCCCCTGTACCAGCAATGCGGGAAGCCTAAGGAAGGTCTCTAGACACTGAGGGCAGCAGGGCCTCAGGAAAGCTGATAACGAATCTGTCCCCACTGCCTGTATAGGCCTATGTGCCTCTGCCTTCCCAGTTGCCTCTGCTTAAAAATGCATATGACAAAACTGCTTTGTATTTGCAAAGAAGGACTCGTGGGTAACAATGAACAGCAACTGGGTTGGAAATAGATTTATCAGGCTTCAAGGATTATTGTTTGCTGAGAGATGGTACACACATTACTATTTCACAGTTCAGCTATGACATTATTAACCTACTGTGCAAGGATTTTATTGCCAGATTGGTCCATTTATCAAAAATAAGAGAAACTCAAAACCCCATAAGGAAGTTAACATTTCAGGCAGCCTTGGCTTTCACTTAACACCATTAATCTATCTATTTACACAAGAGCAAGAAATGTTCATTTAGTAACGTCTCTCCGTTTGGTATAAAAGCTGCAAGATGGTACTGAATGCAAGCGTGAGAATGTCATCCTCATTGTCACAGGAAAAATGAGTGTTTTCTCCTCAAAATGAGTTGGAGTCCCCAGAGTCTGCCACATCTTCTGGGCTGCCAGGTGCTAGAAACTTGGTGCTCAACCAGTAAAGAGCTAAATCCAAGTATTGGAACATTTAAATGCTCAAGCTGGGAAGAGAGATGTGGAGAAAGGTGGACACCCCTGATTTTAGATTTTGTGTCAATATACAAAACAAAAATATACCAAGTTTCTTCAACAAAAAAAAATTCTTATCCAACCTTATCACAATGAATCTTTATCATAAAAAAAGGACAAAAAAATGATGGCAAGCAACTCAATAATTCACAGAGATGAAACTGATTTTGGACTACAAAGATAGTGGTCTTTTGACATATCTTTTCCAACAGGAGGTTTCACTAACACAGAGATATTCATGGAGCAACACACACGGTCATGTCACACATCATGGAGTACTCAGCACTACATATACACCACAAGATATCACATAGCCTTGTCATCCATGTATGAATCTGTATTATGGTGTTAAGAAATGTACTTCTCTGTGGGTAAAGACACAGGCCTTGAAAAAAAAGGAGTGGGCAAAATGACTCTGTTTCCATTCTTCAATCTCTTCTGTTTTCTCCTTCATTCTTTTTGTTTTATCATCTCTTGATGGAGAAGAAGACAATCGGCAAGCTCATAAAAAATGTGTGCAACCACTCACATTGATCCTATCAATTTTTCTTCAAAAAATGTAATTTTGGAAGAAGTAAAGGGAGGCCATAACAAAATAGAGGGACACTCATTTACGGTAGGAACATATGTGTGTAGGTATGTGTAAACATATACATACGTGTATATATCCTCCCTTCACATGCATACACAAATCAACCCTGAATGTTCACTGCGAAGACTGATGCTTAAGCTCCATTTTTTTGGCCTCCTGATGCCGACTCGTTGGAAAAGACCCTCATGCTGGGAAAGACTGAAGGCAAAAGGAGAAGGGGCCGCAGCGGATGAGGTGGTTAGACAGCATCATCGACAGAACGGACACGAATCTGAGCAGACTCTGGGAGTAGTGAATGACAGGGGAGCCCAGTGTGCTGCCATCCACGGGGTCATAAAGACTTGGAAATGACTTAGTGACTGAACAACAACAGCAATATCCTCCCTTCACTTTTATAACACACACATCAGTGTCGAGAAACATGTCCAAGCTATGTGGATAGTTAAAAAAATATTCAGCAAGCCCTACTGAGCCCTCCTATAGAAAAGATTCTGCGTTTGGCTGAGGGATATGTACTCTATAAATGGTAGCCCTGAATCAGTACTAGGAACTGTGTCCAGTATTTTAAAAAATTACTGCATCCTTCCTCACAACAATCCCACAAAAGTAATTAGCCCCATTTTACAAATGAGGATGATAAGGCCTGAACGGGTAATGTTTGCTCAAGTAACACAGCCGATAAGTTGCAGAGGCTGAGCTCTGCCTACCTCTAAAACCTGGTCACCCGTGTGGCACTATTTAAGGAAAAAAGAGAGGACACTGCAATAAAGACGTGGGCCCTGTCTTGGAGAAGCCCACAGTCCAGCAGAAAAGCCACACACAGTGAATTATCAAGGCAGAAAGCAGCCAGTTCATCTCAGTACGGTGAGAAGTTAGGCGGCGCGTGATGAGCTCAGCACTGGCTGGGAGAGGCGGGGTCTTCCTGGAGGCTGCGTGCTCCAGTACACACATATTCCTCCGCGCGCACACACATATTCCTCCGCGCGCACACACATATTCCTCCGCGCGCACACTCACATATTCCTCTGCACGCACACGCACATATCCCTCCAGACGCACATATTCCTCCGCACGCACACACACATATTCCTCCACACGCATGCGCGCACACACATATTCCTCCGCGCGCACACACACATATTCCTCCGCACGCACGCGCACACACATATTCCTCCGCGCACACACACACATATTCCTCCGCGCGCACACACACATACTCCTCCGTGCGCACACGCACATATTCCTCCGCACGCACGCACACACACATATTTGCACGCACGTGCACACACACATATTCCTACACACGCAGGCACATATTCCTCCGTCACCTAGGACAAATCTGCCATGCAGGTACACACATGCCCTGCACCTTTTAACGTTTCTGGTACAACAGTGTTATTCGTTCAAGTTTTCTCCCCTGAAAGCTTAAGTCACTGCTCTAGTATTTTCAGAAGCATCTGGTTCATGGACTAGAGTAGTCGCAGTGATTCCGAATCAAGTCTCATTCATTTCAATTACCATGAGTCAACCGAGTCCTTCAGTAAATGAAGTGACCTCCACATATGGGGCTGGTCAAGCTGGTGGGGAGTGCTCCTCTTGGCTGTGTGAGGGGAGAAGATCAGCTAATCACACCCAGACTCCAGAGAGGGTTGGAAGAGCAGAACCGACACACAGTATTTACTATCAACATGCTAGCGGAGGTTTATTGAGCACCTGTTAGCGGCCGGACACTCAGATAGCATTCTGCCCACATCTGCTGGTAAAATCCTTCTACCTCCTCTGCGGCCATACACTGGCCCCTCTACAGACAAGGAAACAAGGTCTGCGGAGTCTGGGCAAGTCCCTTACATGCCTCACTGCTGAGTGGCAGCGCTGGGACGCAAACCCAGGTGTGCCGCGCTCCAGAGTCCACGTTCTTAATCATTATTCTCTGCTGCCACGAGGTTCTATATCTTTTTTTATTTCTCTCTCCCTAGCATAGTCAAATGTCAGCACATGTGTGATTGAATCTAGGGGGTCTACCATGCAAAGTACCTACTGATGTACTTCTCCACCTGTGCCCTCCCCGTGACTCCCCAGCCCCCACGCCATGCCCAGTTTGAAGGAGGTTGTTCTAAGGCAGGAGGGAAGAAAGGAAACAGACCTGGGAAGTTGGCCTGGCTGCAATGCTCAGTATGAATGGAAAAGTGTGCTGCTACCTGTGTCCAACTCTCTCGTCCTAATCCTTAAATGGAACCCATCAAGCCCACCCTTCAGACTGTCTGCAAGAATAGAGCTCTTATCTATGCAGCCTCTTAGAAGAAAAGCCACAATTTGAGGTATTTCTGTCACCAGCGTGTAGCACTGGAAAAGCAGTAGGGGCCAGTAACTAAACTATACATTTCAGAAACCCAACAGACGTGCATTGCATTGGCAAATCAAGTGCTGGTCTGAAGCCAGACACTCTGTGTCTTCCAGCAATACTCATCAATAACTGACAAATTCCATGCTATTTCTGAAGTATAACATTCCAAGTTAGATGGATGGGCATTTGCTTTGCATTGGACCTTTCAAGTCCAAATGATTCACAAACACATTCCCCAGAATCAAGCATTTCTGTTCAGATTTGGGGATAAAGGAGGGTGTTTGCCATGGGGAACTCCAATCTCAGAGCCTATATCTATCTATCTATATGAAACTGAATTCAAGTAAATGATGTTTCTCTTTCATAATAAAAAAGATTTAACCCTCACCCAACATCTTTATAAGGTAGCACTGCTTAACCACTAGGGGATTAAATAGATGTAATAGATTAAATAATCTATAGATATAATAGATGTAATTAATAGATTAAATAGGGGATTAAATTTCCACTTTGGGAAAATGAACATTTGTTTGAATTCCAAAACATAGAGAGGATGGAATACTCTTTTTACAAAAGAAGACTTTACATTTCAGAAGGAGACACCATCAATATAGAAACCTAGATTTTTCAAAGATCTCAATTTCAAATAGTCAGCCTCTTTCTGGTATACTGGCAGGCAAAAACAAGCTGGTACTTAATAAACATTTTTTCAATGACTAATCAAGTGAATGTCTTCTGTTCTAACCACCTTTTTTTGGATTTATAAGACCACAGGTTCCCATTTTGATATGAACACTATGATCAACAAAATTAGTAGATACATGGATTTCTACTAAGTGATAATTGTCAAGCCAAAGTATGGCCTTCATCAATTATGTACAAATCAAAATTTACCAGGGTTTAATTTCCCTAGATTAAAAAAAAATAGGTTTCAAGTTATACATAGTTCCTTCAGAACCAACCATTGTACCTATTAAAGTATACCTGTAATGTTGTAGAATCAGTGAGCTTTATGCTCAGGCTCATCTCTGGAATGTCCTGTTGATCGGAAGTGGTTTTAACCTAATTTTCATATGTCATAACTTAGATCACTATCCTTATAAATTTTTCGAGACAACTCTGAAGAAAGCTTACGGGGAAATTACCACTTTGAATAATCACCTTCATGGTCAGAGTCTACCAGCATCCCAACCAGCTCTTCTGTGGTCAGAAGTGCCTTTTACACTCCTCCCTTGACGTTAGCTCTGACCTAGCAGTCTAGAAGTGATTTTCACTCCATTTTATATCACCTAGTGGGATTCACTTCTGTGCAAGATCTAGTTAACGAAATAATATATCTAAAACTTTTCAAATTTATGATTCAAAGGGGAAGAACAGTCTAACCTTGAGCTCTAACAAGTGTGTTAATGAATTTCCAAGGTTCAAAGTGAATAATTATTTCTGTTTTGCCTCAGTATGAATTCAAATGATTGAACCTTACTACCAGGTTCTCTATTTCTAGGGGGAAAGGAAGAAAGAATGACTCCTCCACTTAAATGTCTAAATCAGACTGCATGGAAGGGTTCTGGTCAGTGAGGGCTCAGCAGAAGTCACATCCTTCTGTCCTTAAAACCATACAAATTATTTATTTGATCCAAAAGAGAGCCACAAAAGACAACACATATTGACAATTACTGCTTCGGAGTTTTGTTTTCCCATTTTTCTCTCTTGTTGAAGAAATAAAAGAGGCTCTTAAAATTCACTCTTTTTCCTTTCTTCAGCATATGTGTGCATGTTGTGTATGTAGAGTGTGGCATCGATGTCCGAGTTGAAATCGAAATACCATAGTATTGACTATGGCTCACATGTAATCATGGCAAAGGAAACATAAGTGGGACAATTTGTTCTCAGAAAAAGCTCTGTACATTCCTAAGGGGCAAAACCGTGCCCCATGTCTGGAGTCATGAAGCCGCATAACTTCAGAGAGCGTTCACAGCCCACGAGCTAAGGTTGTTCAGTGAGTTGACGCCAGTTCTCCCTCACGTCTCCCATTATCAAACTCTTCTCACCCATCCAGGAATACTCACCACCACTTCTACCTGTGGACCTAAGATTCTCTTCCTCCTCCTTCCTCTCCGCCTTCACACCAGATTTTCCTCCTGTTAGATGTGCTCTTCTTCTAACCAACATGAGTAAAATTTTCTTTCTTCTACTTCTCCCAACCAACATGTTGAGTAATTCTCTTCCATTGTTACTCTCATCTCACCAATGTCACAAGTCATCAAATTCCCAACGACTATGTTAGAGCTTTGTTCCAAGTGTATCTCACTGAGCAAGATCTGATCACATTACTATCAAAGCCTACCCTGATTTCCCAGGACCTTGAACCTCATCTTTTAGAAGCTGGTTAGCATCTTGCAATGCTAATTCAAACACTTAATACAATATGCCTGGCTGCCCATGGAAGCCATTCAATAAATATTTGCTGAATGAACCACTAGTAACCAGATCAATACATGGGTAGAGGGGAGATTCTACAAGCAGAAAATGGCTAAAAGGACTCTGAAAAATATTAATAAAGATAATATTTAAGCTTAGATTTTCAGTTGAAACAGTTGAAGGTATTCACATGATCATTCTACTTTGATTTCTTAAGGTTAAAATTTGTAAGTGAATTTGTTCAAGTCTTAGTAGTCGTGCTATTGCCTAATGTTGTACACTGGAACTGGGGAACTAATCCTCAAAACTGTTGGCAAAGATGAGTAGAAAGCTTTAGAATAAATGCATCTAAGGCAATTATGATGCTGAGCCAAGAAAATAAAATTTTAACGTCTGCTATCTCTAATTCATTAGGGAGAATAGGCAACCAAAGATTCCTAGAGTTTAGAACTGAAAGCCTCATTAATTACTTGTCAAACACTCCCATTTTGCAGATTCAAAGTGCCTACAGATAAAGGGAATTTATGAAAAGACACAGAATGAGCTAACAGCACAGCCAAAAATCTTGGTCTTCTCTACTCACTTTTCCTACTGTTCTTCTCCTATTAATTGGATACAATAATTTTCATACTTCTAACCCCCCAGATTGTTATGAGAATGAGCAGAATGGAAATACATATGCTAGATGCAAAAGAACACTACAAAGCAAAAACTTTCACACAAGGAATATTATATGGGATCAAGCAATATTAGATTTTTCCCTAAATGATGTATTTATATAATTTTTGAGTTGTTTAATCCCTGTTGTTCAGGCCACAAGGCCTTTACTCTTTTTAAAATTATGCTTTTTCTACAAAGAAAGTCAAAGATTGTCTCCATTTGCGCACTCATTTAAAAGCCCTTATCCTGTATGTGACACCGAAACAGTCACCAGCCTCTTCTTTCTGCCTTTCAGAACCATGCAAACTTCCCAACAAGCCCTTATTTTTATTCTTCTTTTCTAAAAACATAGGAAAACAGAGCTACCTAACAAGCTTTCAATGCCCCTCTTGAGCATGTATCTGGAGAAAATCATGGTCTGAAAAGATAAATGCACCACAGTGTTAACTGCAGACTGTTTATAATAGGCAGGACACAGAGGCAACCTAAATGTCTGTTGACAGAGGAATGGATAAAGAAGATGTGGTACATGTATATAATGGTATATTACTCAGCCATTAAAAAGAATGAATCATGCCATTTGCAGCAAAACAGATGGCCCTAGAGATTGTTCATACTCTATGTCCATACTCAATGAAGCCAGAGAGAGAAAGAGAAATATCATATGATATCATTCACATGTGGAATCTACAAAAATGATACAAACAAACTTTTTAATGAAACAGAAACAAACTCACAGACCTACAGAACTAATTCATGGTTACCGGGGGTGAAGGCTGGGAGAGAAGGACAGTTAGGGAGTTTGGGATGGACAAGTACACGCTGCTGTATTTTAAATGGACAACCAACAAGGACCTGCTATATAACACAGAGAATTCTGCTCAACACTATGCAACAACTTAAATGAGAAAGAATTTGGAGAAGAACAGACACATGTATAACTGAATCACTTTGCTGTATACCTGAAACTAACACAACATTGTTAATCAACTATGCTCCAATACAAGATAAAAATTTATATAAAATAGAGACACAGGCCTTTTCCTGTCTAAGCTTGGGACTTCTATAGCATTATCTTACATACCTCAGTCACTTCTTTCCCATTGTTACAAATAGAGACCAGAACTGAAAGCAGCATTATATTAATAGCAATTTCCTCCAGGTTACTGTCTATTCAATACTTCTATTTATACTTTTCATTTTGTCTGCTGCCTTTGTTTTTAGTCCCTCCTCCTGCCCCTACCACCCACCCTGCTGTTGAGCCTGGTGTCAAATAGATTAAGGGTTTTATACTCCAGTTTTATAAAATAGCATGAGATTATGCTATTTTCTCTTGACTCAGGAATGGATCACTCTTGAAGGTGTAGGTTTTCTATTTAACATTTTTAAATAAAACTTTACAAGCTTTGATGGTGTGAGCTCTGCCCTCCTTTTAGCCAAGTCCTCAAGACATGATTTCCTGACACTTAGTGTCACTACTCTTTCTCTGCATCCTGGCCTAGTGTCTCTCTCATTATGAGCATTCAAAGGGCTGCTACTCGCTTTCCTTCCCCTGACTGAAATGCTAAAGACAAAGAAAATACCTCGACTTTGGAGTACGAGACAGATTTTCTGTCCATTCAGGAAGCTAATCCACAAAACGAACTAGTACATTATAGTCTCTTTTCCACTACAGAATCACAAACTACTCTAAAGTCAGGGGACATTAACCCTCATCATTTCCCACTGTTCACACACAGTTTTGGGTTTGCGCTTGTCTTTGTTTGAGGACAAGAATGGTTTCTGATATGGGGGGAATGAAGGAGCATTTTTTAAACCCCTTGTTTCCCTCTTGCCACTGCTTTATTTTGGCTTTTAAGATTCTTTTGCCAGCTTCTGAAGGTAGAAAACTGAGTGCGATGAAAATTGATTTCAATAGGAATTACCTCCCTGTAACTGTGGGAAGGAGCTCATCTTTCTCCTGTAGTAGCAAAATCCTCTTCCTTTCTTTTGATACATACGTGTGTATTTCCCCCCTAATGCTCATTCTCTGCAAGCAAAAAATAAATCTCTCCAGCAGCTCTCCTTTGTTACTTTTAATTTGGAATTGAAGTAGACTCAGTGAGAAAGCCTTGCCACTGTCAGAGCCACCACTTTCCCCAGTCTCATCTTTGGGCTATCTTTTTCTCTGGGTGGTTTCCTTCTTAGGGTCAGTGCAATTGTGCCTTTATGTTTGCATATACATGTGTTTATCTATGTGTGTCCATGTATGAACACACATGTATATATGTGTATTTGCATATGTGTGTTTCTGTGTTTGCTTGTACACACTGTACATTTGCTTTTATACAGTAATTTGCTATTCTTGGCTCAGTCAATTCTCCTTGGAAATGTCTTAAATATTCAACTGTCTGTTACTCTATAGGTTTCCAATTTTTATGGACTAGGAATATTTGGGGGGATATTATTTTTCATTCTTCTCATCTCACTGAAAAACAAATGAAGCAAAGGGCAGTATCTACTTTATTTTTATTTATATTTAAATATGCTCATTTATTCATTTGTGTATTTTTGTCAACTGGTGACTATTCAATCAAAAGCTCCCTCTTGTGTATATATGTCAACACAACCTTTACTGATTTTATTCACAATTACTGTGAATGTGCAGCATACCAGGGAAAATTATCTTCCAAAGATCTCTCCCCCTCATTTTATTCCCACACACACAAACACGTACAGTTCTTCCTGATACATTTAATATTCTGTTCAACAATATATCCTTCTTCCACCTGTATACCATCCTATTCAGTATGAGGGATATGTACTATTTTCTCATTTCATAGTTAAGAAGGAAAAAAGGTAGGATGGGAGGGTCAACAAACCTCTCAGAACTTGGCCAAGGTTGGAATCTGTTTCTCTGGGGCATAAACAAGCTCTCAAAATTCCCCATATTGATCAGAGCTTATGATATGACTTTTCCTGATATCATGCTTCACAAAAAGAAAAAGATAAAAAAATAAATGGGGCACGCAATTTCTGTTCTTTATTATCCTTGATTTCAAGCCATAATGATTTTGCTCCCTCAGCATGCATTCCAAGGTCTTCTCTTACCTCAATTGTTTCTAACCCTTACTTTATATGTAAGGTTATTCCTTAGGTTTTATTTTCACCAGTCTGACACTTTTCTTCTTTGCTGATCTTTCCTAAACAGTTTATGTCCCACAATATTTATTCTTCTCTCCCACACACCATTCATTTTCATTACTCTTCCATGATTTGGCTATACCCATCATTTCTGAAATAGAGAATGCCTGAACTTCTTTGAAAATCCACATGTCAAAACATAATAAAAATGTTTTCATTGCTACATTGTTTTAGAAAAAATGAATGGCCTGCTCAACCACCAATTCCAAATTTATATTCAATTTTGGGAATATATATTATTAAGCTTTTTTTCTCTTTCCCTGGTTATAAAAGACTACTCAGTGGTCTTGCATGGCAGGGATTAGGAGTTAGGCCTTCCTTATAAATCAGTGTAATCTTTCCAACAGGACATCACTGTATTGAGAATTCCTCTCTGTATTGTGCATTTTCAATTATGTTACATGTTTCTACTTAGTAAGCCAGCTTAATTCTACCCTGTGTCACAATATTAGAACATGCCCAGGTTGGGAAAAGGAGCAATCTTACTTCTCTTGTAAGTTGTTTAGCCTTTGGCACTTATAAATCCCCCCAAAACACTGGGGAAATCCCTGTTCCTTGCTTTTAATATGTCTTTAGATTTATTACTTGAAGAATCTGCTCACTTAATCCTTTGCTGAGGCCAAGGTTTGTCAGCATTCTAATAAAGGTTCTATGAAGGGGAAGCGAGAAAATAAAAATCACAAAATCAGGTGCCCAAAGAATGCTTCAGACTTAAAACAAATTTCCAAGTTTATTCTTTAAAGAAAGGCAAGAGTAGGCAGAAGGCTTTAAATTACTCTGCATAAATCCAGCCCCATTTGTCTCAGGCTTTACTCAGACAGTCAGGCAGGGCAGGCGGCAGGACAGAGCCCGAAGGGCCCTTGAGGGACCAAATTACTGTTCTAAAATGGGGCTTGTGTTCCAGGTGTAGGACAATATTATCTGAGAACTGTGGCAGAGATGCGGTGTGTTTCAAAGAGCTCTGTTAAAAACATTTAAAATAATCGAAGCTTATGTCATTCTTAAAAGGGGGAACGACTGAGAAACTTCATTTAACATGTATCTTATGCAGTTCTGGTCAAAATATGAAAAGTCCTGCAAACGACCCAAGGAATAAAGTCACTACTAAAAAATTAACCTGCTGTCTAAAATGCCACTTTCAACTTCTAAGTGAAAGTGACAGGGTCTGCAGAGTTTTTATTGTATAATGAAACAACTGTTAAACTTCCCCATGCAATTCTGATGCAAAAGATATAATGCTGGGGGAATAGGTATGGTCTCAATCAAATCAAATCTAATTTCTGTTCTTTTTCCAAGCTTGGGTTAGAGGAAAGGGTATCGAGGATTTTTTCCTTTGGTTTTTGAAATTTATCTATGTTCACAAATAAGAGAAAATATAGGGCCGAGAGCAGAGAGATTAAAAAAGTAAAATTCTCTTAACACATAAATACATCTTTATCCCTTTCAGATTTATTTTTCTCCTCTTTTTTGTTCATACCTCTTAAAACCATCCTGGGTTGAGTCAAAAGGCAGATTATTCTCTGTAACATGAAGAAGATTCCCTAAGCAAGAATCATCAACCCCTCCCCTTCCAGCTGTCCAGGTATTTGTGGTTCCAGAGAGCATTCCATCCTTTAAAGCTCAAACCTGATATCACCTCCTCCATGGTCTTACTAGCAGGATTAGTTGTTCTTTCAGCTTCACAGAGAAGAGCAGAGAATGTGGCAGAGAAAACATGAGAACTCAGCCATTTACCATGTCAGAGAGGCAGGTCATGTAACTTCCCTAAATTTTCATTCCCTCATGTGTAAAACCTGAGAAGGCAATGGCACCCCACTCCAGTGTTCTTGCCTGGAGAACCCCAGGGACGGGGGAGCCTGGTGGGCTGCCATCTATGGGGTCGCTGAGGGTCGGACACGACTGAGCGACTTCACTTTCACTTTTCACTTTCATGCATTGGAGAAGGCAATGGCACCCCACTCCAGTGTTCTTGCCTGGAGAATCCCAGGGACGGGGGAGCCTGGTGGGCTGCCGTCTATGGGGTCGCACAGAGTCGGACACGACTGAAGCAACTTAGCAGCAGCAGCCGCGTGTGTAAAACAGAGCCCGTACCTACCCTACCTAGTTTAATGGGCTTCTGCAACAACTAGATGGACTAAGGGAAACGGCATTATAGCGTACAAATTCCTCCACGTCTCTCCATCCACAATGGCCCATCTGAACCCCTTTAAAGGAGCTGCATAGGTTTCACAATCCATAATTTAGATTTTAGAAAGGCAACGCAGCACATATACCATACATACTGTATATTATGTAACACTTCATCAGTGACATGTACGAGTATGAACAACAAAAGTAACAAACAAAATCATAACAAGTAATAGAACCTGTTTCTGTCTGTAGAAATCTTGTTCAAATTTCCTCATTTGCCAATTCAAGAACATGGATTATCTTTGTCATTTATAGGACTCCGAACATCAATAATAAGTCAGATGTCAGAAAGAAATGCTGATTATCAACATTATTCACTGAGCATTTACTCTGAGCAAAATATTCTGTACAGCATTTGGAAAGAATACAGAAACAGTAAAAAGTAATATTTTTGAGGTGTTTTACAATAATGATGATGATATAATACTTCAATTAACATTCACTGAGTGTTTACTATGGATCCAAAGCATTTAACACACATTATCTCATTTAACACTCAACTATTCACAAGTGTTACACCCAGTCTGCAGATGGAGAGCCTGAGGCTTAAAAAGGGAAGTCAGGTGCCCAGGTCAGGAATGTGATCATTCTAGTTGTGGACCACCATTAGATGAGATAAATAAGATACCTCCTGGGACCACAAATAAGCAATTCAAATAGGGAGGACTGACCAAGCCAAAGGAGGACCCAAAGTCTGTTACAGCCTGAACTACCCAACCTGTAACCTGGATCCCTCGAGGCAGGTGTAAACCTCTCCCAGTTTGTAAGCATAACTGAAGTTTGAGTTCCCCAACCAGCTGTTGACAGGCAACTTCCAAGTTCTAAAAATAAAACTCCCAAGATCAGCCACATTATACTTTTGGAACCATGGACACATACAAGCACTTCTTTTCCTGAAATGTGTTCTTGATGCAATGAAATAAGAGAGAGTAAAGGAGGAAGAGGAAGAGATTCAAAGAAGATAGGAAAGAAGAGAGAAATTCCAAGTTATTCTACATAATGAAAGAAAAATTAAGGGCAAGCTGAACAAGGAAAGTTCCTTTAGACACAAAGACAATAAAAGAATAAAAAATTAATATGAATTGCTTACCCTTCACAAAAGGCAAGTTTCGAATTACTTGCAATCAAAATAAAATGTTCCTTATCACTAGAGGATAAAGAGCTTTTGCGGACTATGGTATGATCCTATGTGGAAGATTATATCATTCGCTTATCTTCTGTACAATATTATTTGCTACACTGATGGCAAGTGGGTTTGGTTTGTTTCTTCATCTATTACAGATTAGATAGCAAGTATTCAGAGGGCAGCAGCTGTGCCCCACACTCAATTGTATCTCATCTTCATATACATCTCTGAAGGACTAAATATCCAAGAAATACTTCATTCAACAATAACAGTCATAGCTACCATTTGTGATGACTCATAATGTCCCATGTGCTGATTGTTCTCCCTAATTCTCTCATTCAATTCTTGTTTAAAAGGAGTGTTATTACCCACAATTTCCTGACAAAGAAATCAAAACTTCAGAAGCTTGAGTAATTTGCTCAAGACCACACAGCTAAGTGGCAGAAGCTGGCACTCAACTGTATGATTTCAAAGTTCCTGCTTTTCTAATATTGTACATATGTATTGTATACATTTACACACATAGGATATATTTACACAGATGGCTGCTTTGTTTTCCATCATCTTGCCACCTTCATTCATGACTCCAGCAAAACTATAGCCAAAATGACTCTAATAAGCTTTTTTAAAACTTCTGTAGCAAAAACCCAAAGGCTTTCCACTTTTGATATCTCATTTCTCTCCTCGAGGAATCAGGAGAAACCTGGATATCTTCCCCTCTACCCAGCCTAACCAGGTGGCTCAACTAAAAAGTTACAAATGTGCCCTAGGTCACACAGTCAGGCAACATGGAGGCTGGGCTAGAATTTGTGTCCCCTGACTTCAGCCCAAGACACATTTAACTCAAGAGACATTTTGAGCAGTTGGTTTGTATTTAGGAAGGATCCACTTACTAGTCATTTCGTACTTCTGTAAGACAACTAAAATTGTTCTTATTCTCACTGAATTCAAGAGAACAGCTTAGACACATGAGATTAAGAAATGAACTTCCCAAGCTGACAATACTAAGCACATGCAACACGACTTCACGGGAGCCACCATGCAGTGGTGGAGGGAGCACTGGCCTGGAGCCACAAGGCTCAGCTTCACATTCAGGTTCTGCCACTCTCTCCAGGGCTGTTTTGGCCAAGTCACTTTCACCTTCCTCTTGCAAGATCAAGATCATGAGCTTGGGAAAGTAGAAAAATGTCTCATCTCAACCAGCGAAGAGTGGTGTGAGTGTCAGCAATGGAAAATGGGGATATTAATAGTACCTCCACCCACTGCAGGGAGGAAGAAATGAGACGATATACAAAAGTCAATAGGCAAGGTGTCTAGAGTGATCAACAAATACTGCCCACTGCTATTTGCCATTGAAAGCTCATTGTCAATTCTGAAACTCTGTAAAAGGAAATGTTTTGCCAGAGTCCAGTTCCCCAGAAGACTCTAATCTCTTGCTATTTAAGGACCATGACTTTTAAGTTAACCCTTGGTCTTCAAAACATTAAAACAGGATTATTTGGTGTTATTATTATAGAAAGTATGTGATCACCTGCTAAACACCAGTGACCTCCAGCCTGAGTCTGATGGCCCTTGGTTTTTTTTTGGTATTTCAAGGTGTTCTTTCATCAGTATTTCATTGGCAACTGTTCCACGTCATTACTAAACATTTGACATCAGGCTTAAGAATTTCTGACACTGGCAAAGAAGTTCCTTCTCCTCACTATACTTTCTCAGAAATTACTCATTGTAGTCAAATGTGCCCAAGGCCTTAAAGCACATGAGGTGAATCACCAACCAGAATCAGAAGTTCTTTCTACCACAGAGCCTTGAAGCACTTTCCCAGGCTTAGAGCAAGATATTCCCTTTAATTTTCATAATGTAGCTTTCATTTTTTTCAAACAATCCAATACCAGAGGTTTTTGTAACTGGGATATTCATCAGCTTTAAAAGGATAGAAGACAGCTGTAAATATAAATTGACATCACTTTTCCAATTTCCCCGCTTCTGTTATTTTCAAAACCTCAGACTTTCCACCAGTCGCACTGCATTCAGTGAGGCTGAATACCCATGTTAAGCAGCAGATTACATTTAATAATCAGCAGAAGTTGCTACGCACAAAGACAGTGAGGCCTGAGGAAGGGACCACGTTTGCAAGGCAGTGAGAGACTGTCTGAATGGGTCATCTGACCAGCCTGGGGAGCAGAAAACCCTTGAGATGAAGCTTATAACAGTCCCTCTCCACAGCGATACCCCAAACTGCTCACAATGAACTGTGACGTTTCAACACAAGATGCCCGATTCTCCTCGTGAATGCAGAACAACCAGCAGCCTACGGTTTTAGACACTAAAATTCTCCAGACATTGTTGTATATAGATGACTTATAAATTCTTGAGTTCTACAGTCCTGTATCAGGATTATTACATGAGATTAAAGATTACATGTTAATTATTCCAACAGGTGCCTCTTTAAAATAAAAACAACTTCTGCCTTGAACACACCCAGAAAATAAATTTTCTTTTCTGTTACAGGACAGAAAATACTGTAAGTCTTTACAAGTTAAAGCACATGCACTAGTATAAAAATTATAAAACACAACACGTTCCTGGCACTTAAAAGGTACCATTGCTAAAACTATCGTAGATGCCTACAGATTTGACATAAAACATATACGACAGGGCAAGAGAGAATCCCACTATGTTTACTGTGCTGCTGTGTAAGTCTATCTATCAGTGAACAATTATGAGGCAGAAAGACATTCCCGAGTGGTGGGAATCACACGAAGCAGTAATCTCATCCGCAGCTTAATAGTCCTTTTTGTGTGTGTGTGATTTTTATCATTCTCCTTTTATGAGGGCCGTATGCACAGACTCTTGATTGCTTCTGCAACGTAAAAAGAAGAGGATGTCCCTCTGAATCCCAATGATCTGTTTTGGCCAAAATCAGACACCAAAGCTGTTAATAGGAAGAACACTTGCAATACAGGAAATCCTATAATGTAACAACCGATGCCATCGTTAGACACTCCCCATACAGATGCAAGTTACAGAAGATGGCAGTTCTCACTGACAACTACACAGCTATACCTCTCTGTCCATCCTGTTTAAAGAATAAGAAAGAAATGTAATGGAATAATTTCCTATACATTCTGGGTGGTCAGAGCCATGTGTTTTAGGACCGCCTTTTCCATGGGGAAGGTGTGGTTTTGTGGGCAGATATTTTCATCCCCTTCCCCATGCCCCCAGGGCTATGTCACACAATACAAAACTGTGGGTGGGAGAAGATGGATTGCTCATTGCCCTCCCACTCTGTGGTCCTTCTTTTGGATGGCATCATCGGACCCAGATGACAAGCCGGGAGGCAGGAGGCTTCCAGCAGCAGCATCTGGCCCTCTGGCAGATGGTCAGGCCCTCAGGTTCCCAGCTTGGGTTCCCTCCAGATGTGTCTCGTGCATCTTCTGTTTGTGAGCATCCTCCTTCCTCAGCAGGGTGTTTTTACACAAAGCCATTTTGGACCAGAAGAACTGGCAGGTTCTTACCTGAGAAGTGGATTTTATGTTTTGCCCACTGGTTTACATTTTGCTCAAAGATGCCTGGATCCAAAGGCATACAAGAAAATAGTATCAGGGCTGTCTCCCTGGAGAACTGGGTGCTGAGCTGGGCTGTTGGGGAGAGGGGGCTGAAGAAACAAATCATACTATGCCCTTACTCCTCCTATCACTTTCTACCCCAATATTTTCTTTCCTACTCAAATAAAAAATTTACTTAACACTTAAGAGGAAAAATTGAGAAAAGAACTGTCTGTCACCTGCGATGAGAGTGCTCTCTGGGCAGCTCTGATTTAGTGATAACATGAGCCCTGGGCTTGGGAACTGGTACCCTGTATACAACCCTTAGTTTTTTTCAACATGACAGCTACCGCCTGTTCTGCTCCCTACTCCCTTGACTAATTCCCCAGCCACTGTCTCAGCAGGACTAAGGTGACTGCTGCCGAGTGTTGGTGAGAATCACAACCACCACAGAAATATCAATTGTAACAGCAACTGCCATTTATTAGACGGCAAGTGGTATGCAAGGTACTTCACATGCCTTAATTGAATCCTCATAATCATTCTTATGAATCTACCCATTCTGTGGAGGAGGAAAGTTGAGAGAAGTTAAGTAAGGTCCTACAGATAGTAAGTAGAGTAGAAGAGCTGGGATTTGAACCACCGTCTGCCTGATCCCAAAGCCTGTTTTCTTTTCCTTCTAACACAACACCACCCCAAGATGCCATTAGAGTTTATAAAAAAGAAATTGAGAGATATCCTCATCTGTAAACTGATGGAAAATCCTAGAATTACTTACACTGGAAAAGAACCTTAAAGGTTATCCAAAACAAGCCTACAAATGTTGCTAGAATGTCCCTTAGCTCCTGGGTGTCCTCCTGTTCCAATGACATTCTCACTGCCCTCTACGCAGCTCGTGCCGCTCCTAGACTACTGAACCAGAACTATCTCAGTTAATCAGAGCCAAACAACTTCTTTTTCACTTTCGCCATTTGGATCTGCTTCTTGCTCTTGGGAGTAACACAGAATAATTTCTCTCTCACAGATACCTCACTGAACCCACATTTAAACCCCCTCTCTGGCCTCCGCTGGGATGGCTACCGTCAACTAGTTTCCTCTAATATTTCTCAAGTTCACCTAGGACCACTAAAACTTACTGCATGAAAAATCGCCTTGATTATTCACTCAATTTGCTTATTATCTGTCTGCCCCTACTAGGATTTAAGCCCATGAGAGCATGGATATCGTTTGCCTTACTCACAGCTATACCCCCAGCTACCACTCAATAGGCAGTCAACAGTACATGGGTGGATATATCAGTCTTTCAGCTCAAGTAAAGTAATGAATCCACTCTTCATGCCGCCTTCTATTCATTCATTCAACATCTAGAACTGAGCACATCTACCAACTGTGTGCCAAGAGAAGTGTTAGGTGATAAATTCAGTCAACAAGAACTTACGATTATAATAATAAAATTAGCTAATGTTTATTAAAAGCTTACCAGTATATATGTTGGATACTTTACCATACTAGGCATATGACACAGGTATTTTCTTAACTCCCTTTTCAGAGATATGAAAATGGAGGTTTAAAGACAGTAGTTACTTCTCAGGTTTATATCAACATTAAATAGAAAAGAGGTAACTCAAAACTGAGTTTTCTGTCTAAATTACATGCTCTTACCCCTATCAAGTACTGCCCTCCACTGACTGGTAATAAAAGGAGTATTTATCTATGTAAGTTTGTTTTGCTATGTTGTTCAGTCACCCAATCATGCCTGACTCTCTGTGACCCATGGACAGCAAAACACCAGGCTTCTCTGTCCCTCACCATCTCCCAAAGTTTGCCCAAGTTCATGTCCATTGCATCGGTGATGCCATCCAGCCATCTCATCCTCTGACACCCTCTTCTCCTTTTGCCCTCAATCTTTCCCAGCATCAGGGACTTTTCCAATGAGTCAGCTGTTGGCATCGGATGACCAAAATACTGGAGTTTCAACTTCAGCATCAGTTCTTCCAACAAGTATTCAGGGCTGATTTCCCTTAAGATCAACTGGTTTGATGTCCTTGCTGTCCAAAGGACTCTCAGGAGTCTTCTCTAGTACCACAGTTCAAAGGCATCAATTCTCCGGCACTCTGCCTTCTTTAGCATCCAGCTCTCACAACCATATGTGACCACTGGGAAGACCATAGCCTTGATTATATTGTCCTTTGTTGGCAGAGTAATATCTCTGCTTTT
Source organism: Odocoileus virginianus (assembly GCF_023699985.2). Taxonomy (NCBI): domain Eukaryota; kingdom Metazoa; phylum Chordata; class Mammalia; order Artiodactyla; family Cervidae; genus Odocoileus; species Odocoileus virginianus. The sequence continues at coordinate 66,121,861 of NC_069676.1, forward strand.
CAAAATACTGTCTAGGTTTGTCATAGTTTTCCTGCCAAGAAGCAAATGTCTTCTGATTTCACGGCTGCAGTCACAATCCACAGTGATTTTAGAGCCCAAGAAGAGGAAATGTGTCACTACTTCCACCTTTCCCCCCCTCTATTTGCCATGAAGTAATGGAGCCAGATGCCACAATCTTAGTTGTTTTTTTTTTAATATTTTAAGTTTTAAGCCTTTTTTTTTTTTTTTTTTTTTTTTTGCTATAGGAAAGGAGAATAAATTCTTAGGGAGCTAACACGAAGGACTCTCATAATTTAGAGACAATCACATGACGTAGTCAAAAATTCACCTCTAAAAGAACAACAAATCAATCACAGGGCAAAGGTATTGATGGGACTCTGTGTCCAAATCCTAACATACTCGAGAAATGGAGTGATCAGACTAGGGTGAGGCCAAAAAGGCTACTTATAGAAACAGAGCAGATTTCAGCCTGGTCCCAAAAGACACAGTTGTTCATGAGAAAGACCAGGCAAGTGTTCCAAATGGGAAAGGAGTATTCTGACCCAAATCCCAGAGATGGAAGAGGTTCTATGGGAGAGGAAGTGGCAAATTCTGCCAGGCTGGAGTGAAAGAGAAAAGAGAGGAAAAATATGAACACTCAGGATGCACAGAAGAAATCTTCCTGAACATCTTATATATTCACAGAGCCGGGACCTTCAGTTAAGGAACGTTCAGGGGACAAATCAGCACAACCATTAGGCTGAGACCCTGAGGTAAAGTGGAGAACACTGCATGGCCTTGACTGCCGTGAGGAAAGAGTCCCTCCAGTGAGAAAGCTTGTCACAGGGGACTGTGATTATAATCTGCAAAGCTCCCCTTCCCCAGGCTAGCTCATTCATTTATAAATAAGAAGATTACTCACTGCCTACATGCATAAACAGCTTTCTGCATCATCTTTGGGGTATTTTCCCTCCACCTTTCCTGAACGTATGTCTCTTTTCTGTTTTCCTCTTTAAATGGTCATTGTGTGTCTGGGTCATGATGAATTTTCCCGACCAGCCGGCATCAATTAACAGTTGTAAGTCAGGCCAGAGATGGCCTCTCTCCCTGGCTTCTCTGAAGGGGAGTCCCTTGATTGGGGGGTGTGAAGGCCCTGGCAGCAGGAGGCCTTCACGCTCTGTCCTCCCTGTCACGAGCCTGGCAGACAATGGGCAGGGCTTGGGTTGTTAACTCCTGTTTGGCTGGTGGATCTCTTTCTCTCTTGCTCTTTTTCACTTAAAATAAATGCAGTCTGCTCACTTCCCAGCCATTAGCAGTGGCTGATTAATTTTCAAAGTGAGTTCAGTTTTAAGCCACTTCTACAAATAGACACTTGATTGAGTTGAAGAGTCAAGAAGGGATTGTTTTTTAATTGTATTTGATCCAAAGACAATCAGCAGCTTTACAATCTCACCTCTCTGCATCCTCTAATTATGAGCACCATTCCCTCTGCTCGTGTTGACAGAGTACTTCATAATTTTCCATGCTCTTTTGCACTTAATCCTGGTGAAATCCTTCCCACACCCTGTGAGGTGGATGGGGCAGGTGGTATTACCTCCACTTAGTAAGGTGAGGTGTGCAAGCTCAGAATGTCAGAGAAGGTCTCACTCTCACAGGAAGGGTGCCGCCGAGACACCAAAACCCAAGTCCCCAGTCCCCATCCCATTTTCCTTCCTGTGGGACCACACGACCAAGTCAAGGTGAGGGAACTGCAGTGTGGTTGGCAGGAGCTCACAGAGCTGATCTGAGTTCAAATCCCACCCCTGTCTCTTGGGGCTCCAGTTTCCATAGCTGTAAAATAGAAGACATGGCAGTACCTACTCATAGCGCTTACTTGAGAAGGATAGGAAGAGCCAGCAAGGTAAAGCTCACACTGCTGAGGACACAGCCTGGCACACAGCACGGCCTCCTCATCTCTGCCTCAGCTCTAAATGCTGTGTACCACACGGCATTTTTTTTTCCTGCTTCATGCACTGAGCTGCAAAGAAGCAGAAGTCACAGACTCTGAACCCATGGCCTTCATCTTCTTTAGGATACAGAACTTTTCTGGTTTTACTTTTTTTATGACCAATGTTTGAAAATTGGGAGACTGAACAGATTTCCCAAATTTCTTGGAACATGAGACATTCCACAGTGATACTAGGTCCACATTCCTACATGGCAACAATCTGCTGGACCTCAGCAGAGACTCCACTTTTAGAGAGTACACATGCTCACCAGTTGACCCCAGTCCCCACCACTCCCTAACGCCTTTTTCAAGCCTCACTACTCATTTATTTATATTACTGCCTGGCTCAGGGAGCAATTTCATTTGCAGGTTCTCCGACACTAAGACAATAAAGGGCCAAGCTACAGGAACTGTTAAAACACAGCCTAGAGCCAGACAGATGACTTGCACTTGCCAGCACTGTGAATTCTCATCTTAATCATAGCACTTCCGTGCATCCTCTTTATCATCCCTGCTTCTCACAGGCAAATCTGCATGGAGATTCTGCCCCTTTTGTGAGCAGAAAATTTTAACTGGAGTCAAAACAGCATAAGCTGAAACTAAATGAGGATCACAGACTTATCCTAGAGTGATAGCTTTTACTTTCTGTAAAAATCTCCCAATTTGCACCTATTCACATAAACATTTCTGCCGTGTGACTCCAAACTGCCCTCAAAATATATTTTGCTACTTGATAATCAAATTCGCTTATGCCATAAAACGCCCTAGCTCCTATGTGAATATTTTATTTAAGCCAGAATTGAGGAATATTGACTATTATTGGAAAATTAAAGGGCCTTGCACTCTCTTAATCATGAGATGAGTTGATTAAACGAGCAGTTTGTTGGAGAGTTTGGACAGTGGCATCCTGGCATGGTGGTATAACTAGGTGAGGATGAAGTCATTTTTCAGCTTTACTTGGCAAAGCCTTTTATTATTGACAATATTTACTTCAGGGAAATCTTGGCGTGTGTCATATTTGTCTTGCTGAAAAATGGGCCCGTAAATGCGTACCACCTTTTGAACAAAGCCAAATGTTGTGATACTAATTTGGTTCATGAAGTATGTAATTCACTTCCTTTGCACGAGGGCAACATTCTTCTTCTGCTTTTATTAAGCTATCATAAAACAATTTTTCTTGCTCATTACTGAAATATGCGTTGCTTCGCCAGGGCTGGGGCAAAGGGATTTCATGACTCAAGCTCTAAAGGTGTTCCAGTGACACTTCCTCTCTGTTCTACTGGCTGCCACCAGAAAAACTAAGAGAAGAAGAAACCTGTAAGGAGACCTTTGGCCGTTCCCCACTTGGTGGACAGCACAGGAAAAGAGTACACAGGTGAGAGCAGAGAACTAAAGCAGGCATGTTTATGAGGTTACCTCCATGAAACACGCACCTCCATTAACAGGAGCTACTGTAAACCGCTCTCAATTCACTTTTTCATTTCACTCAAGTCTACTTTCAGTCTCTTTAAGGACAGTGGCACAGAAACTGCCACCAACATGGCCAGGTCCCAGCTTTGCCATCACGTGTAGGTGATTCAGTGAGGAGACAGGAGAGAAGGGAGAATATGGTTCCACCCAAGGCTTCCACCTTGGCCAGTCCAGGTGTTGTTTCATGGTCACCCTGTCCTGCCTGTAACAGTTCGCTTGCCTGGCTGCCTGGCTTTCAACCCTAGCAAGTGGGAAGAAGTGACACAGACTCAGGCTATGTGGCATTTTAGAAACCAATCCTGCATTCTTCTTCCAGAAAAACCATTCTATGCAGAAATAACTCCAAATTCAGTCTAACAAGATGTGCCACCAAAAGACTCCATCACCTACCTGAATACACGCAGGACTGTGTTGAAGGAGGAGGAGAGGGATGCGGGGAGGAGGCGCAGAGCAGACGCGGTGCCCTGTCCTGTACCTCCGTGAATCCTGGCTCCAGCTTTGGGAGGAAGGTACTGTATAACCCAGCCCTTTTTTACAAGTGGGGAGAATGGTGAAAGATGGTAGAGCAAGTAGCTTGTTCAACCTGAGAGCCAGGAAGGAATACAGTCTGAGTTAACACTGCAGAACACTTTGCTACTGGATCACATTTTGTTTAGCTATAACTTGAATGTGTTTCCAGAGCACCATGGGAAATTCAAAGAAACAGAAGAGACACAGTTCTGCCCTCCCATCCCTTATCCATGAGCAGGGGAAATGACAGATAAATATATGATGCTGACTAATTTTAAACATGAGCTGAGTGCACTTTTCTCTCACATAACTCTGTTACCTCTGGAAAGTGATTTATACCTACAGATATATCATTTTATCAGATACTGAGGAGCACCTAAGGGCCAAGATTGCCTAAGACTTGGGGACTCCCTGAAATTGGGACTCTTGGTGAGAGTATCAGGAAAGCCCCAGGCAATGAAGGCAGTTGGTCGCCTGAAAAGCAACTGTGTCTAGAAATCAGAGGTACAACAGTAAACTAGACAGTCATGAGCCATGCCTTCAGCCAGCAGGCTAAAGGGGATTCAGACAGATATAGAGTAAGGTAAATGAGACCAAGAGGGAGGCACTGTGCAGGGCAGGATGCTGTCAATACGCTTCTCTCAAGTCTAAAAAGTCTTCCAAATCAACATAATCAGAAATAAAAAATGTAACTTTTTCAAAGAATTGCAAATATACATTATTAATGAAGCTTAAAAGATGAGGCTGAAACTATGTACACAGCTTACAAATATTAGAAAATGCTTATGTATTTTAGACTATTATTATATGGTCAATTGACATTTAGAGTCATTTTGTAATATATTTACACTCAAAACTGAGATGTCTTGTGTAGAACTGAAAATACTGAAAACACAAAATTTTCTGAACATAAGCAAGAGTTCGTGTTAATGTGACCAAGATCTTTCCATTTTCCTGGGTGTCCTGGCTCCATTAGATGAATTGCTGAGTAATTGATATCATTTGTCATTTTAAATGAGTGAGAACAGAATTAGTTCTCCTCCTCCACCACTACCAACACCCAAAATGTATTTTTTGACCAATTATCACAGTAGCAATTAATGTCAACAATATAAAAATAACAAATGCTCAGAGGTGTAACCAACCAAAACCAGGATAATCATCCCCTGGGTTGATGTACACTCTTGTTCTCAGTGCACTAATCAGGTAGGCAGTAGATTCTAGAAATGACATCAATGGGAATCCCATACCATACCACTGTAATGAGTTAAGTAATTAAGGAATTAGAAGCCACACTGACTTTTTTCAAAAGTGTGACTAAATAGTTGCAGAACAAGGAGTCCAAAAAAAATTAACAAAATGAGATGCTAATCTTTCCCCCAACACCCACCACAAAGTTTTGGCAGATGAAAATTAATGAGCTGGAATCTGGAAACTGACGAGCAACACATGAATTCTGAAAAATCATGTCAGGGGAACTTTACAGGTCCTCTCACTAGCCCCATCTTTACTTTTAACACATATTATCTTATATGCTTGACAGTTATTCCCAAAATACTGCCACATGACATATGCACACACATGCACTATACATCTTTATGCACAAATGAATCATCTTTGTACACATCCATATTCCTTCTGTGTGCCTCTATACAGATTTGCACATATATTATCTTTGCTCACAAAAGGCACAGTCACAGATATATTACCTTAATATGATACCTTGGTCTGTGTGGCCATACATTGCAACTTTTGTCTACAAAACAAATCCCTAGCTAAATCCTCAGCTCCTCCTTTCTCTATCTTACCGAACTCCTCTGGAACTTGAGGCTTCCATTGACTCAGTCCCAGCTCTGAGGTTCTAGTTTCACCCAGCCATTTCTGGTCCCCTTAAATTAACCATGCTGAGTCCTGCAATGGGAAAAGAGCTTGCCTACAAGCACAGTGTGTATTCCAATCAGGTGTGCACTGTTACTTCCACCTTGGCAGCTCCCAACTTCATTTTAAATATGTCTAAGAGGCCTCAAGAAATGCAGATTTACACCCAAAGAGATGTGGTTGCACCTCCAAACACAAATTATGCTAATCAGGTGTTCCCGCCGAAGCCAGGAAGAAGTGGTGTGATCATTGTCAGGAAGCCTCCATGACTGGCAGCCAACTCCTACTGAGAACCAGAACCAGTTGGCTCCTTGGCAGCGTGCAGAGCGCACGCCTCCCTCCCCTTAACTAAAGGCTGCTCCACACTCTACCTGTCCAGCGGGGCTGTGGTCAAGCTGTTCAGCTTGCCATGCATCAATGCCACTTTGTTCAGACTGACTGGCTCTCCCGACAGTGACCCTCCTGCCGTCTGTATTATTTAAAGGAGATTTATGGTTGGGTGTCTCGTGTTGTGAAACACGAGCTGTGACCCCCGGGCTGGGGAGCCAGCAGGGAAAAACATTAATATTGTGGCACATGGGAAAATGAAACTTAAAGGCAGCAGCAAAAAAGAACAACGGAAATATGAGATGGGAAATGTATGGACCTGTCATTAAACTGCATCGAATATTTGAATTTCCTCTCTGATGGAATCTCAAAATATGGTTAGGTTAGGGCTGTACTTTTTAAATTTTTTGGTTTTGTGTTTTCAGAAAGAAATGCCTAACAGGGCTTATGGGAAGAAATACCCTAGCTTACTAGAGCACCAAGAATCCTGGATGCATATTAAAGAGGGCTAGATAATTTTATGATCATTAGGACCATTGAAGTTATGCATACTAAATTAAGAGTTATCCAAACTCATCCTTCAGGGCACACTCTGATCACCAGTAGGGTCAGAAAGAATTCACCCCTTTTCTGATACCTTCTTCTTTAGGACGAGTGACACTAGTCATTAGCAGGGGTTTAACAGTTACTGTCAGGTTAAGGAGCAGAGGAAAAGACCAGAGCTTGAACCAGCAGAGCAAATTTGGAGGGTTTCTAATATAATCAGATGTGTATTTCCTGGTTTCCCAGTTGCATATGTTTGAAGTGAAGAGGCATTACCATCCTAATGTGAATAAGTCTGACATTTTATTACTGACTCTTAACACTATCCAGAAACAATTTGTACTTCTTTGGTCTCAGCGTCCTAATCTGTAAAATGGAAATAAATATTCACCACTCCAAGCAGAATCAGGCCACCCACCAAGCAGTGGTCCTTCCAAAGATGGAAAGAACTATTCTGGCATCTAGTGTAATGACATTTTAATAAAAATGACTTTCACAGGTCAATCTATCTTCCTATCTTCCAACCAACCAATAGTTCTCTTAGAAAAAGATACATTTCATTTCCATTAATAGTACTTAGAAATTCATGAAACTGAATGAGCAGAGGTATGTGGAGGGAGGTGGGGCACTATTAAATCCTAAACATACCTCTTGCTTGGAAAATGTTTCAAGGAGACCTGTGAGCTTTGATTACTTTGGTGAGAATGTTGTTCTGCTGCTGTTTAGTCGCTGAGTCATGTCTGAATCTGCAACCCCATGGACTGTAGCCCGCCAAGCTCCTCTGTCCATAGTCCCAGGCAAGAATACTGGAGTAGGTTGCCGTTTCCCTCTCCAGGGGAATCTTCCTGACCCAGGGATCCAACCTGTGTCTCCTGCATTGGCAAGTGGATTCTTTACCACTGAGCCACCAGGGAAGCCCTTGGTAAGAGTAGATCCTATACTACAGAAACAGTATGTTTAAAATTATCTGCAGCAAAGATGACTTTTTAAACCATATTTTTTATTTAGATGTGATCTCCTTTGCTCAAAGAAAAATTAATTGACGCATGCCCTCAGACTCATCTCCGAAATGCCTGGTAATCTTTTTTCCAATGTTTAAATATTTCTCACAACAAATGGCCCTTATGGTTTATGGAATGGCCTGGAGACTGTGAACCCCTCTTCTCTAGATGCACACCCCAATAATTTGTGCAGGATCTTGAAAAGTACTGGAATGCCCCTCAGACAAAGGGTTGGCTGAAGCTTGCTGCAATGATTCACTAAGAAACTGTCAAGTCCAAGTTGCCGCCCCAGAAGAAAGCACTGCTGTCCTTATGTAATCTACAAAATTCTATTTCCAATTAGCTTCTGCTTCTGGAGACGCTGGAGCAGGTGCTCACAGCCCAGCAGAGAGAATTTCCTTCTTCTAAGTATTGCAGGCTCCCTTCTATCTTCTGTCATTAAAAGCACATCCTGAAATTGCAGCAAGTCCCAGCAAACTTTCCTCAATGAGTCACCCATCTGAAGCAGGGAACCTCCACAAATCTCCTCCCTTTCATTAAAGTATTGAATACTAAAAATAAATGCAACATTCATTTTATACAAAATGCCTGGACCTTGTTTAATTTACTCTTTTAGTGTTCAATCTTGCTCATTTATCTTTGCGTGTTTCATGCCTAACTCAGTATGACTGACTAAAGCTGTCAGCTCACAGAGGTAAGGGACACAACCATTTAATTCTGTCTCTAACCAGCGTGGCAGTCCACTAGTTACAACAAGATGATGAACAGAAAGAGCTTGATGAAGATAGGGATTTTATTAAATTGCCATAATCCCTGGGGTGGAAGGAGAAAAAGAAGATCCATCTTTTTTTTAGTTTCCCATCTCTTCTAAAACCAATCTACAATCCATAACTACTACAGTTTAAAGAACAGGGCATCTCCACCTGTGACAGCATAGAAGATGAGCAAATTACATCACCCGGCCCATTGCATCTTGCCCAAGCCTTCAGGTGCCTCGAGTAGGACAGGATACCAACTATTCGTGCTGTACTCAGCTGGGACAACCGGGAGCTCAGAATCTCAGCGCCCAGTCCACGTGCCCAACTTGGCAGCTAAAACGTAACTATTAGGCAGCACTGATATTAGATTAGATGATGCTGTCATCCCATTGTTATCCAATTTAGTCTACTCTGACATGGTACAAAGTGGTTCTGTGTCAATAATGGCTAATAAATACAGCCGTACCTGAACACTATCACCATTTCCATATGCTTTCACAGACAGGAAATGGCTCTCTCTCCCATTTCTCCATGTGCATTTCTTTAGTGGGTAATGACAGTTTCACCTCCAGAGTCTATTTGACTATAAAGAACATTCACAGAATGACATAGATATTTGGCTCAAAAGCACCTGTTGTTGACTGAGGGCTCACCTCACTGGTCCGGGCTGTCTGGGCTGTTATTGGTGGGGGAGGGGAATAAGTGCTCTTCCTCGAAGATCCTTCTCAACAGATACATAGAGATCTCATTTGTGCACAAACACTGCAAACTTCAGGCAGCCACTGTTTTCATCAACAGATCCCAGTGACTTACCTGGCCAGGATTCAAATTCCAGAATGTAGTTAATGCTTGGAATTCTTATAATCTTCAGTGTTTTTCCCATTAAAATTTCATGCTATGTAAAGGTACAGTCTTGAACTACTTAATTACTTTGCAAGTCTTGTCTCCTTAAGAGTACTATATTTTATAGAGCATTTAATATAGAGTATATGCCTTCCAAATTGGCTGGATCATAAAATATTACCAGAAAATATTTAAGTATACAGGTTTCCAAGCCCCATCCTAGACTTAAAGAATTGAAATCTCTTGGTAGAAGGGCCTGGAAATGTGCATTTTAAACTACTCTCAGGTGATACAGATGAACTGGAGAGTTCAGGAAACAGATCTCTGCAGATTTTTACAACAGGCCCACAGTAAAGACAGAGCAAATAAATGTTAGCTGCATTTTACAAATACAAAAAACGGAGCTCAGAGAGGCTAGTCCCTTCACTTTGCTTAATTCTGCCCCATCAGCTCTGTATCATGTATATACAGATGTATATACAGATGTATTCGTATCCTCCCTTCCATCAGCCTCCACCAAATTAAACATAGTACTCTGTAGGCCTGTGCTGCACTCAGTCACTAGATCAAGTCTGACTCTTTGCAACCCCATGGTCTATAGCCCTCCAGACTCCTCTGTCCATGGGATCTTCCAGGCAAGTGGAAGTGGGTTGCCATTTCCTTCTCCAGCTCTGTAGGTGACTTAGTAGTTATCCCTGCAGATAGTAGGGGCGCTAACTGCACAGCAATTCCTGAGACTTTCTCTCCAATATTTTCAAAGGATGCTTGGCATACTTGTACCATTCTCCATCCCTGGCACCACTTTCAGTCCACATTCTGATACAATCAACATCCATTCAATAGAGCCTCCCTCGGCTGAGGAATTAATCACCAGAAATACCGCACATGAGGATATAATATACAAAATATCTGTATAATACAAATTCTTAAGCAATTATCCTGTACCACTGGGTCACATTATGCAACTTAATATTTCCCATAACAAAAGTAGAGTTATAGGATTTTTTAATGCATACGTTGTTAAGTTTTACTTTAATCATTTGTGGCATTCTTTAATATTATTTTACTATTGCATGTCAGTAATCAGTGACAATTAAATTTTTTAAAACTTGCATTGAAAATTAACTCTCATCAGAAAAAGGATTAAGATCGGAGCTTTCATGGTTCTAAAGCTGAACTAAGTGGAGGAAAAGATGTGACACAGGGGGGAAATTTCCCTTGACTCAACACACGCCATTGGGCTTGAATGATTTCTGAGAATTTTCCATCAGTGTTTTCTCAAATAGCCCTTGGTGGTCTCTGCTCTCAGCATCACTCCTAGTAATTCTAGCAGGAGTGGCTATACCCCAACAAGGGGAAACATGGTTCTGTGTGCTCCCACTGAGATTTGGGGAGAGGTTGTGTAAATATCTGAAGAGTGAGACTCGGACCCTACACCAGTTCTGGTTTATGCATTGCCTGAGAAGACAGAGTGGTGGAAAGGGAGCTCAGGATGGGTTTGGCAAGGCAGTGGGCAAGCCCTCCATCTCCGCCTCTCGGACACCTCCCAAGGACACAGCGCCTATTCAGAATTCGAGTTTGTGGAGGCTTTTCAATCAATAACATATGGCCACGAAAGCACTAGTGCTATACAAACAGACTGAAATAAATATGCTCAGCAAATAAAATATCTGTATGTGAAACAACAAAGCTTTTAGTTTAACTGCAGAAAATGAAAAACAAGTCTACTTGAAACCAGGCTAAATGAGCAACCAGTTATTCAATGGGAGTTTTTGGAGATGAATGGGCTGGCAGATGCTTTATTCAAATCATTAAGACCAGATATCAATAATTCCTAAGGAATGGAGGCAAAACTCACCAGCCACAACTCAATGCGGCTGGGGGCCCACACCCTTTCCTTCCCCACTAGGACTGGTACAGAGAATGCTGGGACACACCAGCTGCTTAAAAAGCCAAGTGGCTCCTAGCACACCAGCTTGTTAGCCTTTATCTTACATGCATTTTTTTTTCCCTCCCAGATTCATGATTTCAGATTAGGTAGGTGGCGGGGGCGGCTCTAAATATACCTTCCTGTTACCCGAGACCTGGATCAGGGAAGGTGCTTATTAATATCATGGAGATATGATTTTTAATGATCTCTGAAAACAGCCTATATGGGTGTGAATAATGGCACTGTCTCATTGCATGCGTGGTTTGTGCTTTTGTCTCAGACAGGTTCATTTTTCACTGGAGGGGAAAGGTTCATGCCGCACGAGGGGGGTAACCAGTTGATGTTACAAGGCTGACTATTAGGCCCCTTGCTGCTCCACATGTCACAGGGAAGGACTCCAGCCGGCAACCTTAATGCCTACTTCAGCATCTTGAAGAAATTAATGAACACAGCTTCTATGGCAAAACATTTCAATCAACCCTTACCAGCTGTGCCTACATTTAAGAAAAAGAAAAGGGGAGGGTGGCAGGGGGGTGGGGGGGAGGAATGCCCAGGTTTATCAAAAAAAGTTTCTTCGAAAGATCAACGGTGGTTTTGGCTGTGAGCAGGGACGTGGGAGGTGGAGAAGGAAGAACAGAAGGAGTAAAGGTAGAAGGATGCCAGCGCGGAGTGCCAAAGGATGTGCTCTGGCCCCTGTGTTTGTTGAACAAATTAAGCACGTTCTGGTTTTTCACCTGCTGAAGTAGCAGCAGTGCATATGGCCTAGAAGTTAAAAATAAGGAAATATGCATACATTACCATACTTAATGGACGACCCTCTCCATTTAATATGCAAATTTCCTGAAATATTACTGAATGCCGTCTGTTCTAAATGAATAAATTTGAATTGCAATTAGAATAATCCTTTATAATTAATGAAAACTGTCAATTTTAGTTCATAAGTAATTTGATTAACAGGATGATGGGACACTTATCAAGTTCACTGGACTGCTAGGGTATGAGAAAACTGACAGTGAAAACGGGGCGGGCCAGGCACTCAGGCTCCACCGGAGTATTATCCTAAATTATTGATAACACAAGCTAATGAACTTCAGAAAGTGAACTCTGGGGGCCTCATTTAAAGGGACAGCTTCAGAGGCGAATGGGCAGCATGAGATGGAGATCTTTCAGAATGCATCTTTGCTGGTATTTCTGGCCCGTAGGAAAATACATGTTTGGAAATGCCAAGGCAAAGGAAAACATTGGCTCAAAACACACATTTACCGTTTCCAGCTGTTGCTAGAACAAAAGGAAACAATAGTCAGAGGGTAAATGTAAGAGAAGACAATGCAAAAACATGTGGAATGAAGTTTATGGTAATGCATCACAGATGAAGGACACAGCCATAGCAGTGGGGCCGTCTCCATTTCCCTTCATTGTTTCTTCCTTCAGATAGACCAGGAATAAGAACTATTTAACTGATATTAATTGGGCATTTATATAAAGCAACTGGGGGATGGGGACTCCTTGGAGACACACTGGCAACTCTTAGTTATGGCACAGACAACAAGGGCACAGAATGACCCTAAAGAAATAGATGCTCATCACACTGTTGTTGAGGAGGGAAGGAGGCAGGAAGAGGATTAAAGTTGCAAGAGAATGCTGGCCTTCTTACTGATGCTGTTAGTAACATGAACATAGAGCAAGTAAAAACAAGAAAATAAAACAAACTTACTTCATCTTTTCCAGAAATTGATTCCAAAACTCAACACCAAAATGTATCAAGATTGGGTCTGCATTTGGGGGCTTTCACTCTTACTGGCAGGTGAAAAGGTGTATTTAAGAACTTTTTCCTAGGAGTCTCTGAAGAGCAAGAGTCTGACTTTCTTGCTTCACAGCCTCCTGTCAAGACCCTTGCTTTTTCATGCCTTCCCCACCTGTAGCCCCTGACAACTACCAGCTACCTCCCTGCTGACAAACGAAACTCCAAATTTAGTTGAAGTTGGCAGAATAGAGGCAAGTCACAGTTCTTTACTTCTGTCTAGCTCTCCTACACCCATTGATTAAGTACCCTAATTCCAGGGATGCATGCTAAGTCGCTTTAGTCGTGTCTGACTCTTTGCGACCCTGTGGACTGTAGCCCACCAGGCTCCTCTGTCCATGGGATTCTCCGGGCAAGAATACAGGAGTGAGTTGCCATGCCCTCCTCTAGGAGATCTTCCCAACCCAGGGATCAAACTCGCATCTCCCTTGGCTCCTGCATTGCAGGCAGATTCTTTACTGCCGCATCAGCAGGCAAGTCCCTAATTCCAAGGATGGGCGCTAATCTACCCAAAAGCTCTCATCTCTGAAATCTCAGAATTCATGTGGTGATAACCGTGTCATGGTAACTCAAGATCATCAAGGAATAATTTTCCAAGAATAATACAAGTCATAATATTAGTCATAACAATACTAGTCATTTGATATAAAAATTTGATATAAAACTGGATAAAATAGGGGCTTCCCTTGTGGCTCAGTGGTAAAGAATCTGCCTGCCAATGCAGGAGACACAGGTTTGATCCCTGGTCCAGGAAGATCCCACATTCTATGGAGCAACTAAGTCTGTATGCCACAACTATTGAGCCTGTGCTTGAGAGCCCAGGAACAGCAACTACTGAAGCCCCCCACCCTAGAGCCCACGCTCTGCAACAAGTGAAGCCACCACAAGGAGAAGCCTGCACACCACCACTGGAGGGTAGCTCCCACTCACCGAAACTTGAGAAAAGCCCACACAACAACAAAGACCTAGTGGAGCCAATAAATACATAAATAAAAATTTAAGAAATACATTAAATCCATCACATAATGATGATGGTGGTGCTTTGTTCCCAAAGCACAAATAATTTTTTTTTATATATTCGAAATGCCAGACATTGTACAAAGTTGTTTAAGTCTTTAAACACTTAAGGTGACCCTGGAAGTACATATTATATCCATTGGACAGGTGAATAAACCAATGCTCAGAAAGATTAGGTACCTTGCCCAAGGAAGGAAGCACAACCTTGGCAGAGTCAGGATTTGAACTCTGGGTCTGCCTATCCCTGGAGCCTAAGCTGTTAACCTAACAGGTATTCCAGGCCGATTTCCATTTTGCAACAGTGTGCTTGGATGCTGGGCATATTTACTTACGCTGTAGTTCCCGTCACCTTACAATTACATTGTCATTTGTCCTGCTCCGGACCGCCATGACTGCTAAGTTGTCATGCCATTTCCAAACCAGCTCAGTGGGTATACACTTGGAGTCACTGTCCCTGCCTCCAGAGGCGGGGAACAACGGGGTCATAACCACTGGTTTTGAGCTACAGTGTGCGCTAAAAGCAACCCTTTAGTGGCTCTGCCTCCCACCCAGTGTCTTTTGGAATCCATATATTAAGAGCTCAATTTTCCAAGCATGGCCAGGTACCAGGTAAGGCTCATTCCCTGGACTCTGCCTTAGAGCCCTGTGTTGCCACTGTCCTAGGTAGCCAACTTGGGCCTTGGGAGATCTGTAATAAAAGCTGTTAGCTCTTTGACACTCTATAAAAGAAACAAACAAGAAACCAACGATGTTCTCGGTTATTAAGCTCCCTATTAGACCTAAATAAAATTAAGCAGCTGGTGGCCCTATGTCTCCACAAAGTTAATATTAAAAACTCTCTTTGAGCCATTTAAATCCTTTGTACATAGACTCCAAGCCTCAAGCGCCATCATTCTTCCCAGCAGCACAAGCAGTTTTTTCCCTCTCCATCCCCACTAGTCTTTTATACGCCTCTGGCACCCAGAGGAATTCTTTGTTTTTCTCTATAACTTAACCCCATCTGCAAATCCCCAAGGTAATAACAAGACAGGCCTATCTGGATACTAGCCTCTCTCAATATTAGAGCAGGGAGCTCTTTCAGAGATCTTCCATTCAGTATTTGTCAAGGGCTGTATGCGACCACCAGTTTTAGGTGTAACACTTTTTTTTTCTAGTGGTTATACAGTTATTTTTTAGTGTATTCAGTTCAGTTCAGTCGCTCAGTCATGTCCGACTCTTTGCGACCCCATAAACTGCAGCACGCCAGACTCCCCTGTCCAACACCAACTCCTGGAGCCAACAAAGAAAAATCATAAGCAGACATAAAACTTTTCGATTCACAAATAGCACTGCTGAGCTCTAAACCTAAGTGAATATGTAGATGACAAGTAGTGAAGATGCTGTTTTACATGATAAAGACAAACATGGAGCAAATCCTACGCCAGGTGCTTCTCATACAAAGGGTGTTCTGTGAATCATGGGAACTTCCAGAAAACCCATCTAACTCAAACCCCTTTCTTCCCCTAGCTCAGAGGTGCAGGCCATGCAGCAAAGCAGAAATGAGGCTGGAGCTGGACTCGATGTCCTAGGGAGGTGCTCTAACCAGGGACTCAGGCCCTCCTGTGGTTCACTTGGGAAGACAGAGGCGAGTGAACCACAAGAAGGCTGCAGGGCTGCCCAGGGGCACCTGAAGACGATGGGACAGCGAGCCAGCAGCAGTGCTCTCCGGTCCCCGTCCTCAGCCAGGGCGCCTCCTCTTGGGTTAGCTTTAATCTGGGGGATCCGTATCTGATTTCATTTGAAGAAAAAAAATCTCACATAAGATTTTTAAAAGTATTCCACTGATGCAGTGATCAAACATCTTTAAACTATTGGAAACTCTTGGATTCAGACTTATTGTACCATTCAGCCTTGCTCATGGGGGAGCAAATCGGTCTCCATCAGCTGCTCCTAAAATATAGCTCAAGGACTAATAACACTATAATCTCCTGGGGTGGGTGGGGTACTCTGTTAATAATACCAGGTGATTCCTGGACCCCACCCACTCTATTTATAGAAATAAAATTCCTGAAAGCAAACATCCCAAAATGTGCATGTTCAAGTAGCTTCCTAGCTAATCATACAGCCTAAGCTAAGATCTAAGAACCAACAGGATGGAATGATGGATTACCAGCAGGGCCAAGAGACAGAGACTCAAAGAAACAAACATGAGTAAGAGAAAAAGAAATTGTGACCAAGGGAGAAAGAATGAGAAACTGAGATTTAGTAGTTTTCTGATCCCTCGGTGGAAGATTGCCTTTATGGTTAAGCCACCTTATGATAAAGTTATCTTAGTACTTATGTAACTAAACCCAATCTCTCACCCATGCATCCTCACCCCAACACTTAACCCATCCTTTAAACTGAGTTTCTTTCTGAAGAGAATGGCGTAACCATGAGGTTATAACTTCATCAGCAGATACCCAGGGGAGCATCCTGTGTGCTGGGTGAGCCATGCATACCAAAATAAAGATAAGGTACAGTTCAAGAGCAAGTTTCACTCTGGTACAAAGTTAGCACATGTATTTGAAAATACATGCTTTCTCCAAATTTAAGTTCAGAGTGGGCTTGTATATAGAAACAAGCTACTGATGGAGTCTGTGTGGGCTTTCCAGCTCATGCATTCATTATCAATGAAGCCAACGTTCCCAATATACCATGGCCTAGAACTCTCTGCAAAAGGATGTTAAAAATCCATTTGGTGAAAGAACAGAATTTTTTTCATGGTAATGCAGCTCTGCATTCAGACTCCATCTGTTTACCACTTGTTGGGCCTGCAAGGATGTGCAGATACCCTCCAAGGCTGACATGGGTGGTCACCTCCCATAGAGCAAGAAATAAACCCGCTTTCATTAACTGCTGGCATTTATGAGAATCTCATAATAAAATCAGAACTTTTTTAGTGGCAGTTTAGAATAATAACAACCTTGTAGGGGAAAATGGTAGTCATGTTACTTGGGCAACATGTGGTCTAAGTAGCCAGAGGGGGGATCCCTGAGGGGGTTATCTCACAGGTAAGATCAACCACACCTGAGGGGCCAGTGAGAACAATCTCAGTGCCTGTCTTACCTGGATCTGTAGGGACTTGCCAAACAATGTGCTGGCAAATGATGGAGAAACAAAGACGCCAAACGGGGAAGCAAGTCTAGCTTAACCTTGAGAGTAAGAAGCAATCCCAGAAGACGTATTCCAACAACAGTGCTCAGTTTCAGAATAAAGCACCAGTGATCTGGCCTGGGAAGAAGACTTGAAACAGAACTACATCTTCTCTCAACCGAAGGTTCATTAGTAGCATGAAAGTCAAACTGTTCTTCACTCAATCTTGTCCAACTCTTTGTGACCCCATGGACTGTAGCCTCTGTTCATGGAATTCTCCAGGCAAGAATACTGGACTAGGTTGCCATTCCCTCCTCCAGGGGATCTTCTCAACCCAGGGATCAAACCTGGGTCTCCCACATTGCAGGTGGATTCTTTTCCATCTGAGCCACCAGGGACACCTCATTAGTAGCATATGGGGAGACAAAGAACAGGAATGTTCCAGAAGCAAGGGTAATAGGGTTTCATTCACATAACAAACACCTACCAAATGCTAAGCACCACACATGAATCCATCATCCAATTTAATCCTCTCAAAACCACACTGTGATAGATATTATATCAACTGATACACAGGCATAAGAAATTTATCAAGATTGAGCAAGTTCCCAATTGCAGAGGTATTTGACACCTAAGTTGTGTTTTCTGCCATATGCTTTGCACACAGTCCCACAAAAGTGCAGAAAGAAAATCTAGAGGAAAAAATGGACATTTTAGGAAACATTCTCCTAAATGCCCCATGATGAAAATAATGACAGCCACATTTTCCTAGCACCTCTCATACCATATATATCAATATATGACTTCATTTGATTCTGAAGTCACAGATGAGGACACCAAAACCAAGTATTTAATTACAAGCTCAAGTTTATATAATGCCTAACCAAAACTGGGATCTTAACCCAAGTCTGACTCCCCATCCCCTGGGCTTCAACCACATTCTTCTATCTTTTCCTATGAATGAAATCTTCCTTTTCCAATCCTTTCAACTGGAGATGAAGGTAAACCAGAATCTTAAACTTCAACTATGAACAAGCTAAAAGGAATGTGTTATTCTGTGCTTTCAAAGGCTTGCATTTTATGCCACCTGGACACATGGTGAACAATGTGTGTGCCCCACAGTCAATGTTCAGTATGAAAGTTGGTGACATGAAAGCCACAATGAGCCAACAAACTCTTCCCCGAAGCCAGTGGAACCCCTGCGAGCCAATTCCATCTCATGGACTTGCCCCTTTCTCCTTTGAATGCAGACTATTCCACTGGTTTGATACACTCACACCCACCTGGAGAAAAGAAATGACAGAACTGGAGAGAATGGCATGAATACCGAGGCTCTTGCGTTTTAATTTGCCTAAAAATCTGTGTGTTGTTAAAACAAATGTAGAAATTAGCCATATGGGAACCAAGCTTGGGTACATATCTTCATCTGTCACCACATTTGGGGAAAGGAGGGACACTGCAGAATCATTGTACTGTTTAAGCTTGTAGAGGGAGAGATAAGTCTGCTTGGAAACAAACTAATACTGAACACATGTTTATGCTTTTGACCTCACAATATGGTAACTAATGATGCTTCTGCAAACAGACTTGGGAAAACAAATGGATGACTGCAGAAGGGAGAACCCCAAATGAGGGTGATGAGCTTCATCTCACCTCCGTTAGCCCTTAATTCTTAACAGGACAGCCAGCACAAATTCTGTACAGCTTGCCTAAATAGATAAAATCAAGCCTTATTCTGAATTCAAATCTTAGACCCAGTGCATGTAATACAGTGCCTTAATAGGTTTCCAAACTCTCATTTGGCCTCAGTTATACAACCAGCTGACACTGAAAATAATTAATGCCCTTTAGGACTTGCATCTGCTTCTATGGTTCCAAGTCAAGGTTTTTAATTGGGCTATTTTGGCATTTGGAGACAATGGCAAGGTGAAATAACCTTTCTTTAATATTTTTGAGGTCAGCAGATAGTCCTGCCAAAGGTCATCCTTCAGGTTCACAAATGAGTCATTTGTATCACCTAATGCAATCTGTGACTTGCAAATTGCACTGGGATGTGCTAGCGTGCATTAATTAGTCCATGTGATGAATACTGAATTCATCATTACTAGCCAGAGCTTGTAGAGATGTGCCAATACTTGTTTTGGTGGTTTGTGGTTGCTTATTTTTATTTTATACTACACTTCCAACCTTGGTCTGAGATCTCCAGCATCCCAGGCTCAATAACTGGCATATTAAAGTTAGCCCTCTCACTATGGCACAGCCAGGACCTGGGAAAAGATGCACTGGCATAAAAATATTGCAAAGCAGGAAGCAACCACAGTCTCCCTGTCTTTGGTTTGTTTAATCTATAACTCAGCATCAAAAGATGATTCTTTCTGCCCTTTATGATCCAGAGTGTAGCTAACCTTGAGAGAGAGAGAGAGACAGAGAGACTCTTGTTTCAAACACTTAACTCAGAGCAGTGCCCTGAGTTGCACTGGGTCCCCTCAGCTGCTTGGCAGCTACTGCCTATAATGAAGGCATTATTAATTTCAGTTTCAGGGGATAGAAAATCAGGATGTGGACACTGTATGGCTATACCATCTGTGCAGTTGACATATATTGATTCATACCTTCTTCCCATCTGTCCTTGACACTGTGCAGTAACAAAGGTCACAATCTTCCTTTGCCTGGAATTCCCCCACCACCCCACACACCAAATGCAACTTGCAATCCAGTATCCTTTCGATGCTATTGTGCAACTTCTAAGGAAAACTGGGGGCAGAATGCCGGCATCAGTCATCTCCCAGGTAGGTCTCTTGGACCCAACATGACAATAACCAACCACATCAAAGGGATGTAGGAAAACAATAGCTCTTCCACTTTGCTTTAAGATGAAGTCAATGAGGGACAGACATTCAAAATAGATCTTCCGGTTCTCCAGCATTTTGAGGATAACAAAGAGAATTACTCTAGAAGTTAGTACATTCATTTTACACAGAAAGGTACAGTAGCCAATTAAATTATATACAGTAGATCAAGGGAATTGGAAAAGTAGATTTATAGAAAGTTATGAAACGCTGAAAACCAGCAGGTGGACACACATTGAGGACACTGGGAGAAAAATAAAGTCTTCAGTTAATGAGATATTTGTGTGTGTTACAGTCCATATACATTTTCCGAAAAAAAGAGAACTGTATCTGTTATTGTCACTTCAGGAGTGAGAAACTCTGAGCCAGATTTCGGAGGAATTTTATTTCAAGGACTATCACTTATTTTATTTCACTTTTTTCCCTAACTACTCTCTGTCTAGATGAAATTGAACACACAAATAACTGAATTCACAGTGGACTTTTTTTTTTAAGATTCAAGTGGCCACTTCTATTTGCAAAGTAAGGACTAAGTGGCTAATTGCAGCCCAAGTGAATGGCTGAGCCTACAATTAAACTAGGTTGTATATTGGGGGAGGGGTGATTTGAAAACAGAAAGCCTCTCCATGGAGCCCCCAGGCCTTTCAACAGACTCGAGGGACCCAGGAAGAGGGTTAGGAGCCGCTCCATCAAACCAGAGCTAAGCTGCTCAGATTTAGAGGGTTCTTTTTGTCAGTTTTTTCCTATAGCTCTAAAATTCTCCAGATACAGGTAATAAGCACTGTATTACCCTCTCAACAGTAGGAAATTTATTTTAAGATTTTAACAGGTACCTGTAAACCTTCACACTCTAAACAAATATCCAACCCTACCTTATTCATAAAAATCTTCTCGCCTCTTTCCTTTTTTCATAAAATCATAGATTACATTTTCAGCCTATATTTAATGTAGAAAATGAATCTATCTTTCAGTTACTCCTGAGAGAAAATACTGCAGCTTTCAAAATATTTTAAGGAAATTTCCCTTGCTTTGGAGGGTAGATCTCAGATCACTCAGCCAATTTGATTTCAAAACAGGAAATTTCGTTTTGATTAAACTGTGTAGCTCTGCTGAGCTGCAATCTTGGACAAGAAATAAAAGTGTTTGGGGAGCAGGGAAGGATTTGAAATAGCCACATTATACTAAAGGGATATACTACTAGCTCCTTTAAGTCAGCTCTAGAGGAAATAGCATTAAATGAACAAACAGTACATAAGTCACACCTTTTTGGGGCTTCAAAAGTTCCCCATGTTTAAACCCAAGGACTGGTCCCTTTCAGATTCACATCCCCATGATTCTGAATCTTTTTTTAAAAATTTTAATTGGAGGCTAATTACTTTACAATATTGTAGTGGTTTTGCCATACATTGACATGAGTCAGCCATGGGTGTACATGTGTTCCCCATCCTGAGCCCCCCTCCCCATCGCCCTCCCCATCCCATCCCTCTGGGCCATCCCAGTGCACCAGCCCTGAGCATCGTCTCATGCATCAAACCTGAACTGGTGATCTGTTTCACATATGATAATATACATGTTTCAATGCTATTCTCTCAGATCATCCCACCCTCACCTTCTCCCACAGAGTCCAAAAGACTCTTCTAAACATTTGTGTCTCTTTTACTGTCTCACATATAGGGTTATCATTACCATCTTTCTAAATTCCATATATATGCATTAGTATACTGTATTAGTGTTTTTCTTTCTGGCTTACTTCACTCTGTATAATAGGCTCTAGTTTCATCTACCTCATTAGAACTGATTCAAATATATTCTTTTTAATGGCTGAGTAATATTCCATTGTGTATATCTACCACAGCTTTCTTATCCATTCGTCTGTTGATGGACATCTAGGTTGCTTCCATGTCCTGGCTATTATAAACAGTGCTGCGATGAACATTGGGGTACATGTGTCTCTTTCAGTTCTGGTTTCCTCGGTGTGTATGCCCAGCAGTGGGATTGCTGGGTCATATGGCAGTTCTAGTTCCAGTTTTTTAAGGAATCTCCACACAGTTCTCCATAGTGACTGTACTAGTTTGCATTCCCACCAACAGTGTAAGAGGGTTCCCTTTTCTCCACACCCTCTCCAGCATTTATTGTTTGTAGATTTTTGGATAGCAGCCATTCTGACTGGCATGAGATGGTACCTTATTGTAGTTTTGACTTGCATTTCTCTGATAATGAGTGATGTTGAGCATCTTTTTATGTGTTTGTTAGCCATCTGTATGTCTTCTTTGGAGAAATGTCTGTTTAGATCTTTGGCCCATTTTTTTTATTGGGTCGTTTACTTTTCTGGAATTGAGCTGCAGGAGTTAAACACACACTTCTTGAACCATGAACTGGCGATAAACCAGAAGCCTCAGCTTCTGGAAAGTGAAGGAATATCCAAAAGCCACAGACTCTGAGCTCAAAGCCAAATCTGGGCATGGTTTATCAGCCTCACCTCTTTCTTTTAGCCCTTTTGGCTTTAGCATTGATTTAATCATCATGCTTGAAACTAAGTTCACACAGATTTGTGCTGTTTTAATCACTTGTTGTTTTAAACACTGGAGACTTTCCCTACAGCCCAGATGTGTCATTCACAAAAACACTGTCCCCTATGAGAATTATAAGATAAAATCATATGTTCTTAGTTATCCAACTTTTTATCCTCTAACATCCCCCTACTGAGTTCACCCTGGTCCCTGGTAGCCTATTAACATCTGCTGTACCACATGATGGGTGAACAAACAACTGGTAGAAAAGACAGCTTATTTGATGAACCATAGCTTCATTTTGTCTGCAGTTTTCTTGCCTTTTCACTGTGAGCTCACTCCCTCCCTCACACAGGGGTGCTGCAAAGAGAAAGGTTGTTTTTAATGTGGTTTGCATCATACCCCTAAATATGCAAGCCTTTTAGGTTCTGCTGAAGCCACATCAGAAATCTCTGGATGCCACTGGGCAGAAAATCTCCTTCATTCATTCAACACAGACAAGAGAAGCTAAGGGTAAATTCCTCTTTCCTTACATCAGCTACAGCAGAATGAGCCAGTGCTATGGTCTGTTTCATTTGCCACTATCCTTATAACACCAGAATGATCTATTAAAAAATGACCAACTTTTAATCACACATACACTACCGTCCTCCCCTCCCTTCCAAATGGTTTCCACTGCTTTTTAGTGTGAAATCCAAAGCCCTCACCATTGCCTAGTCTGTGCCTACTACTCCAAGCCCATCTTGTGCCTTTCATGCTTTCTTTCTATTCCTTTCTAGCTTTCTTTCTATTCCTGAAATATACTAAACCCCTTCCCACCTCAGGACCTTTGCACATGCTGTTCTCACTGCTTAAAATACTCTTCTCATTCAATAGATCACCACAAGGCCAGCTCCCTCTCTCTGTCAGATTTCATTCAGTTCAAAGGTCATATTTTCAGAAAAGATGCTTTTGCCTCAATCCAAAGTAACTGCCACCCTAGGCCACTACTCAACTCTCTATTACATCAATATGTTTTGTTTTCCTTAAAGTACATGTCACTTTTATCTTGTTCAATATCTAGGTTCCCCTGGAATGCAAGAGCTATCAGAAGAGGGGACTTCTGATCTGTTCAACTCTCTGTTGTCAGGAATAAAGCAAACATATAGTGAGTACACAATAAATATTTTCTAATACATGATGCATAATTGAATAAATGAATGAAAGAATAAGTGTTTTAAAACAAGGGGTACTTAACTGGGGTTCATGGGCATCTGGGCTTTAAGATATCCTTGAACTCTCTCAAATTACTTGTAAAATCCAATTATGTGTATTGTTCAGGTGAAAGGATTCAGTTTTCATCAGGTTCCCAAAGGCTTTATGACTTTTGAAAGAGAAGGAGAGCCTATTAATAATAGGACCCCTAATTTTAGGTCGATCAAAGAACTGTCCTACTTTTGCTGACCCCCTGAGTAGCCATATGACTAATTCTGACCAATGGGAGAAGGTACCATTCTTCCTCTTCCCCTTCTCTGGCAGTGATGTACAGGCAAAGGCTGGAGCTCTAGCAGCCATCTTTGACCATTAGGTGACCTTGAGAATTGAAGCTCTGCACAGCAGAGCAACAAATCAGAAGCTGGGTATCCAACAGCACAGAGCACCATCTACCCCTAAACTATCTCTAGACTTCTTAGACAGGAGAAAAAAATAAACTTCTACTTTAAACTATTGTTATTTGATGACGGTATGGTGGGTGGATATCAGAGGGTATTACTTGTAATACAATTACTTCTAATTTAATTATCCCATTGTTTGCAAAAGAGATGTTGATGTTCATAGAAGAGAATCAATATGTTAATACATGTGAGTGGATACAGTCCAAGATGTAGTACCCAGTACTGACCCATTCAGGATCTAAGTTTGGTGGGATAGAGAAATAGGAAAGTGGATTCAAATGGTACAAAAGAAATTTCATTCAATAAACCTCAAACTTGAAGGTTTACTAGAAAGTAAAATCATGAAAGCAAATAGTATTTATTTGACCCATTGCATTTAAACTTTCACCATTAAAATGTGCCTATAATATATGAGTTACTTTTCTAACAATAAAAAAAAATCCTTTCCAAAACCATCTTTCAGCAAAAATAATGGAGCCTACCTACGCACACTGTCTGTATTTAGACAATTATACCAAAGACTCTAGTTCTTTTTTATTCAGGTCCACCTATAAGGAAATGGTGGTGCTTTTTGTTACATAAATGTATCTGTGCAGTGTTGAAATTTAATATTAACCTTTATATACTAACTCTGAAGGTAGTAATAAGAAATAATGACATCACCATACAAATTAGTATTATTATAATATGTGGAAATGTCCTAATCCTGTGTATTATTAGAAATAGCTATCACAGTTAAATTATTGACCCATAGCAATGAAAACACCCAGGATTTATTGTATATAATTTGTATATAACAGATTTGTTCAACAAATTCATCCACAGAGACTTTAAATTTATTAACTGCAACTCAATCAATATAACCACAAATAGAGGACATTATTATTTACAAAGTGATGAACCAGTGGAACAACAACACTTTTTTGTTGATGTAAGAAACAAAGAGAAGTAAAAGTAATCCAGGTCTGTTGATGTCTCCTTCCAACCACACCTCGGGTTTAAGGTCAGAAGGCTTCTCGCCATCTATGCAGTAGAGGTCAGTGACTGAGATGAAAGGATGCAGACAAAGATTTACAGCTATATTACCTTGGGCAAGTTACTTCTTTGATCTCTTATCCTCCTCAACTATATAACTAGGGATCCACTAGTTCTTATCTGTAGAGATATTGGGAGGAGTGAATCGGATAATTTTACCGTGTCTGGCAAATCGTAAGTACTCATTGCATGTCAGTTACCATCGATGAAGTCACCATCATCACTGTCTTTCTCTGTGCTCTTTTCTTAACTGGATTTCCTATAGTGAACTCAACAGCTTTCCTGAATGGGTTTTAGTTCACAAATCCATCATCTCGGTCTTCTTTCTGTCTCCTAGAGTAGGAAATGATGCCTTGAAGCAGTGCTTTCTTCATGGATGTGAGCTGAGCTTGGGCTGAGCAGTAACACTGTTATGGCAACTGGTAACCAGCTGATCATTTTCTGAGTTAACCATCACTATCCATTCTAATAACACAGGAGTTAAAATGGCTTCAGAACAGGAAAGCAATGCCTTCTTACCTCAACACCAGGCACAGCCCATTTATGCTAAATGCCACTCTGAGTTCTTCCCAGAAAGCACTGGCAGCGGCCAAGTTCCCAGAGGCAGCCTGCACCCAACAGATAAGATGAGGCGGGCAAATTGCACTGGACGAGACGGATGACCCTGCTGGCTTGCACTGAGCTAACAGTAAGCACGGCTATCACTTACTGATCACTTACTATGTTCCAGGCACTGTTCTGAGCACTTTGCATACAGTCTCTCATTTAATTCTTCTGACAAATTATATGAGAGGGTTTCCATTATTATCTTTTTGTTACAGTTGTGGGAACTCAGGCTCAGAGGATCTGAATAGCTTGCCTACAGTCAGATACAACTAGAAAATTGCATATCTTGGCTTCATATCCAGGCAGCCCGACTAAAACCTATTTCTCACACACTACATTGTGATATTCTGGGAAGTCGGTCTAAGCATTTCAACACTCACAGACTCCCACCATGCTCTGCCAGAGGTTTCAGATGAAAATTTACAGAGACAACTCAGATGGTAGCTAATTATAATCTCAGGATGTTGACATGCAGGGGTTCAAATCCCAGGTCTGCTCCTTATTAGCTTGATCTCTCTTTGACTCACTGTTCTCATCTGTAAAATGGGGATGACAATAGGGCCTGCTTTGCAGGCTTGTGAAGATTAAATGACATGCTGGAGTCAAGTCCTTGGCACACTGCAGGACACACAGTGAGTGTTCAACAAATAACTCTGTTGACATTTTTCCCTCCTTCCTTCAGAGATATATTATTTAAAAATAAAAATAGAGGCCCTGTTACTTATCACATGCAGCCTTGAAGCCCTCCCTCCTTACATCTGGATGATAAAATGTAATTCTTAGGGAAAAAGATAATTTTTCAGCACGACGTTTCCTATCTGCAATTACATCAAAATCACATTAATTGAGCTATAACACTGTCAGGCTCAGCAGCTGGAAAGCGCATCCATACATTCTAAAGAGAAGGCCATTAATTCAGCTCTCTACAGCACGGCAATGAAATCGGGATGTCCGTTCTCCTGCGTGATTTACTGTCTTTCAAGCTGCTTAAGTGGGAACCTCTACAAAAAGATTTAAGTTAAGTGACTCTTGTGCTGCTCTGAAGCTCATTTATTATTGAATTAAGTTTTCATTTCGTTTAAAGGGAATAAAGAAATATAGTTTTATTTGAAACAAGGTAAAACATTTAAAAGAAATCGACTATTATGATCCAGGAAGCCAGTTTATATATCTGCAAATGATCTCACCCTGCTAATGCTCTGCTGAAAAGCCAAATTTCAACTCATAAATATAACTACTATGCATATAATTTGAGACTTTTGCATGAGCACTTATCCTTATTTTTCAACTTTATCATTTCTCTCTTTAAAAAAAACTTTTTTTTCTTTTTTTTTTAAATCCAACACAGGGAATGGGCTGGAGAAAATCCAGGCAGAAATAAACATTTTTTGAAAAGTCTAGGTTTTCTTTATGACATAGAGGGAAACATAGGGGCGAGAGGAGACCAATAAGCTGAGAGACACAGTGTACAGGTTTATCAGCGTGTGGCAGAAAAATCAAGGCACCGTAGGCATATGGTATTAAAGGATTTACAGCAACTTGGTGCACAGATGAATTGTGTGCGGCAGACAAACACAGAATAATTCTCCACTGGTTGAAAAAGCACTTCAGAGCCTAAATTATCAGCCCTTGCATTAGACATTGGGCAACAAACCCCTTTAAGAATTAGTAATCCTGTCTGTCCACTGTCTGGATAAAAGAGATGGCATATTTCTATATAATGTTTCTTCTTCTAAATCTCAAGCAAAACAGTCAAAAGTCATATTCCCTGTACTAAGAAGTCTCTAAAGAAATAAGCACTTCTGAACAAACCACATTTTCAAAAAATTTGCTAGAGCCCCTATAATGGTGTCATTTACACTCCAGTCACATGTGTCTACAGCACAAGACCCTTCATAATTAGGTATATACACTATACCAGCTCACCACCTAATTAGCAAATTATGTTGAAAATAGCATCCTGCTAATTAACGGTTATTATGGCATTTCTGAAGCTGAAGCTTTAATTATCACCAACCTAATGCTTGTGTACAGAGGAAAAAAAAGGTGCTCCCTTTTTTTTTTTAAATGATCAATAAGTGCAAGAGATTATTATAAGGCAAATCTGCTGACAGCTGATTAATTTGTTTGATGCAAAGTTGCTGTGTGTTTCATATTATTTTATCGGAGTTGCAGGGAAAAGGTACATAATTTTGTTTCATTAGCAACCTCTGCGATTTATCACTAGAAAATGCACCCCCCCCTTTTTTTTTTGTTGTTTGTTCAATTCCCTCTGTGTTTTTGCCTGTACCAGCATCAAAGTCAAGAGCAGGAAGTTTTAATTAAGTGACACTAATGAGGTCGTTGAAAATGATACTTCAGCAATTCAGCATGCTGTTAAATGTGTTTATTCTATAATGTCATCAAAGGTGATTGTTTTCCCTCGTAATAGATAAAATTCATTACCATAAGCATTGTACTTTTGAGTGTTAGAAATATGAAATACAAGTTAGTCAGGTGTATCTGTTGCATGTTTTTCCTCTTTTGCTGCCAATTCAAATTACTGGACCTAAAACAAAATTTCAGCAAGCAAGACTCACTCTAATTTGTTTTCTTTTTAAAAATCTCCCCCATTTAGTAATTAACAGACCCTGTCAGGGAGAAACAGCACAAAAATGAGCATGCAAATAACTAATCAAGGAAAGCTGGAATCAAAGGGACTGATGAGGGGTGAAGAGATGTTCTCCTGAGTCTGGCCATTGTGTAGCTGCTACTGTTGCTGCGCCAACTCAGAGCCGCCTGCCCGCCACGTGGCTAGCTGCCTGCCCAGCCCCACCACCCACACTAGAGGCTGCACCACTGTGTCATTCAGCATTGGATTTGAAAAAGAATGAGGACATTTTGGATACTTCTTCCTCTAAAATGGTTTCGGCCTCCCAAGTATAATTTGGTTGTATGACCCACTTTGAGAAATTAATTATCATATTGTGAATTTCCACGCTTCCTAAGGACTGAAAATGACTTTTCACATATCTGAGAGGTCTACAGGGGGAAGCAATAAAAGTATTCCATTCTACAGACAGGGGATACTGAGCAGAGTAACTCAGCCCAGGTCGGAGAAAGAACTGACAGCTCACCAATTTCTAACACCTCTGCCATTCCAAATAGTCGCTCTTGATTTTCTCAGGTTAATCAATAGCAGCCCACTTTCGTACCTTGCACAGAGTTAAAAGTTCTACAAGGTTTCCGTTTCTCTTTTAATGAGACTGGCACTAATGGCAAATCCTTCACCCAAATAGCAAGTCTCATGTCTTACCTAGATTTAGACAACAGTGATTTTCTCCCACACAAAGTTTCCTATGTCCAAGGTGTATCTGCTTTTAATGCCAAAGGAAAGCCATTCTAATTTACAGCAGCAACAGTACTTTAACAATGCTACTAATTCACAGCAAACTAAACAGACTCTGCCCTTTTTTTTTTAAACTGACTGCCCAGCCACTGATCAGGACAAAGAGAAGTTAAGTGGGCTTTTTCAAGATACTTATTTAACTATTGTAACTGAGAAATTAAACTTGCTTTTCCTTCCTCACTGTAGCCCTGGGTTGGGCTGATTTTATTCCAGGGCAGAAGGCTGGATTAGGTGACCTCATGGCATGTTTCACAGACTGTCTTCACCAAAATTATTAACCAATTCCCTGAAACATCTCAGGAAAATTAAAGATTCACTATTGTGAAGCAAACCAAACTTTGACTTAATTTGCCATTTTTCAACCAGTTAGCTGCAGAGGAAGCTCAAAATGCTCTGGTATTACATAAAAGCACAGGAGGTCAGCAGTTTTTTTATTGGAGGGTTGAGCATAGGAAAAACATTAGAATGGCTCAGAAGTATTAACAAGGTGGTAAAAGCTCTAAATCCCTATCTAATGTGCATTAATGAAACATGAGAACATACAGGGAGAGGCTGAGGGGCACCTAACACTCCAGGAGACTCTGAAATGGGGAGCAGCCTCATAGAAGAGGAGATCCATCCTCATCTGTGAATTAAGGGAAGGATGCCTTTACCAATTAGGGTTTATTGTCCGGGATAAGTCTCTGCTTCTCTTTGTGGTTTCTCCACCTTAACTTCAGCTCTTACCCAAATGCTCCTCAAAAGAACAGCAAAGATGTAAATGAATGTGAGCGTTCAGTGCCAGTGAGGGTGTGGCGGCTGAGCACTTTCTTCCATGAGGGGTGGGGGCCATATCAGCTGGCACTGCCTCTCTAGAAAGCACTCTGGTATTGCATCTAGAGTTTAAAAACATTCACATCCTTTGATCCTATAATTGCACTTCTAGGAATCTATCATAAGGAAATCATAGATGCTTATCAAAGCATGATTTACAATAATGAAAATTTAAAATCTTAAATGTCTAACATTGGCAGCTTGGTTAAATAAATGATGCTCTATCACATGATGTAATATTGTACAGTCATTAAAAAACATGTTCAAGGAACACATCTTAATAAATATAATAACCACAAGGAAGAGGGCTTACGAGGTCAGGTACTATATATGGTATATGCCCATATTTAGAGATTTCAATACATCTATTCAAGTCGGCATTAAAAAATGAATAGAAAACAAATACCAAAATACAAACAATGGTTATCTCTGAAAAACAGAATGAAAAGTAATTTGAATATTTGTTTTTCCACTTTGTAAAAATTAGTCATTTAAAAATATTAAAAGTAGTATTCAATAATCTTTTTCAGAATGCACCCAAGGTATTAGGAATTTTATAAAGTTTATTATATAAATTATAAAATATAGTATTATATAATTTAAAACATAATTAGCCTAAATATTTTTTTCTCTATTAACTACATAACTGTTCAGCCCCATGAAGCTCAGAGAATACTGAAATGCTGGGACTACTGTTATGAGACTCTCAGTTTAGCACTCCCAGAACACGCCTTTAAAAGATGCCTTCGCATTTTATAACCAGAGTAGTCATCTCCATTTGTACAGTTTCCTACAGACTTGTATGAGGCAAGAGTACATCTGAAGCCCTAAATTGTTTGATAGCACTATCTGGGATCCTCATAAGTGAATATTTTCCTTAAAGGTTGCCTTTATTCCTTTTACAGTGATGGATATTATTCTTTTTTCCCTTTTCAACTGAGGTGTAGTTAATTTACAATGTTGTGTTAGTTTCAAGTGTACAGCAAAGTAATTCAGATGTGCGTGTGTGTTCCCACGCTATTCCAGATTCTTTTACATTATAGATTATTACCTGTGATGGACACTCTTGTCTGTGATTCCTCAGAACTTCTGACACCACTCTCAAGTTGCAGAAGTTTGCACTGGGCTAAGAACATGTGCAATCAAGGCTCGGATTTTTTTGGCTGTGCTGTCATTGTTACTTTTCTTAATCAGTGAGAAACTGCCGATATATACATACTGAGTATTATTTAAATTTTGAAAGATAAAATGCAAGGCACAGAAGGGAAAATGTTTTGATGTCTAATTAAATCTTTTCATTGAGATTGTTTCCTAAAGGGATGTTTAAAATGTTTTCCACTAGAGAAAGGAGGGGGAGAATCCAGCTACCAGGAGAAAATTTACAACACTAAGCAACCATCATCCTTCTGAAGGATAACATAATTACAACAAAAATGAAGACAGGGAAAAGGAGTGCACAACAAGCTACCCTGTCAGCTGGAGATGAGAAGATCAATATATTGTTTTGCTGAACATTTCCCAATCAGATTCATAACACAACTGGATATACGTAGGCTTTGGGGATGGTCAGAAAATCATGGATTTTGCCCAACTGGAGAGTGACAAAAATAAATTTCAACTCTTCATCAAAGGCTTCATAAATTATCTGCTGTTGTTTTAACCTTTTCAGAGCTATGAAGAAGTTCGGAAAGAGCTAAGAATAAGGAGTCTCAGATTTGCATCTCTGTCCTATTTCTTACCCGTCACTTTTGGAAAGTGACACAACCTCTCTGAGCCAATGGGATTCTTACATGTGCATGGCTTTCTCAACAGGTGCTGAAAAGTTAAGTAAATTAATACAGGGCTGGAGAAATAGTAGGTGCTCAATATCTTTTGGGGGCATTTTTAGTTCACTTTGAAGTAAACACACAAAAACAAATAAATGGGATCTGCTCATACCCCAAAAGGAAAGAACCTGAGTGAATATATTTGAAGCACACACCTTTTAACAAGCATCTCCACTACTTTACACACAGTATGACGATCAGTAGTAATATCAACATTTTAATGACTCTTTTTATGTTTTGCTCTTTATTGGACCACAGAAAAGCAAAACTCACCCTTGTTCAGCATCTAAAATACAGATGAAAACAGACCATGGAGTCACAGGACATCAGCCCTGTGTCCCCCACACACAGGTAAACAAGAACACATGTGTACTATGTGTATGAGTGCCAGTGCCGTATGATTACCAAGCAGGGGTGATGACACAGACTCTCCTGAATGCTCCTGGAAAGTGACTCACATTTTATAGCCACGTATCACTTACAGGCACACTGGCTCCTTCTTTCCTTCATTCACCTTCTGCAATACAGAGCCATATCGTGCACTACACATACACGCACATACACTCTCTTTCTCACACTCACTCACTCACACACACAAAGAAGCAACCTCATTATTGCCAGACTGGATTGACTTTTTAAAGTTACCTGCAAGGCTGGATCCCATGCTACTCTGTTGAGTTAGGAGGGCAGGTTACTTCAAAGATAGAGGCAAGTGGAAGCTTCCGGGGTGAAAGATCGGGGACTTCCCTTTTCCTTCCCCTTTTCCCAACTCTCAAGTTCAGCGGTCTTCCACAGTTCAAATAAAGCCTTCAAATGTCAGCTCTCAGGCTTTGCAATGGGCAGTGGCAAACACTCGGCAAGAGTGCGGATTCTCGCATCAAACTTGAATTCAAATCCCTGAAGGTTATTTAATCTCTCAAAGCCCCAGCATCCTTAGTGGGCTGTTGTAAAACTCAAAGGCCCTAACACATATGAAGTGTTTAGCACAGCGCCTGCACACAGTACCCACTAAGTGCCATTACTAAAGAAGCAGAAGTAACATTTACAGCCTGGTCCTGAGCTAAAGGCTTTATGTCTATGACCGTATCCACAAGCCTACTGTTATCCCCATTTTACAGAAGAGGAAACAGACTCATAGAGGTTCATTTGGCCAAGAGTCATCAAGAAAGTGACAGAACTCAGGTGAAACCCCAGAAGGCTGGCTCCAGATTGAGCTGCTAATGGATACACTATATATTTTTAACGTGTGAGGGTTGAAGTCTATTTAATATATTTTTAAATTAAAAAAGAAAAAATGCCTTGACACTAGTGTTCATCCTGAGAAATGATGGGCCCAGTCAGTTTTTGCCTGACCTCAAGGAACGTGCCTGAGTGGGCACATGTCCCTCATCCAGCTCCATGACCCTCATTGAGGCCTATTCCTCTGCCCAAGAGAAGATGAGAACAGGGGATTTGCCAGGGGTATCTTAGAGACAGAAGCTGGTCAGAGGCTATATTCCAAAGGCACAGTTAAGGTGAACTCAGAGAGCAGAGTCCATGGGCTCCAAGAAGCTGAGGAACATTTCAGAGGCGTGACACCAATGGGCCTGCTGCAGCATGGCCACCCCGCTTGCCCACTGAGCCCCCCAGGAGCCACGGGCACGGGTGCTGTTGTCCACTCCCAGATTAGCATTCACGAAGCCAGGACAGGCGAGCTGGGAGAACATCCACTGTTCACCGTGCAGGCTCTCACTGTGTGCGTGCACGCACACACACACACTCAGTTAGACGAAAAATAAAAGGAAGCAGAAGGAAAACTAGATTCCTCCCCCTAGAAGTCCTTTAATAAGGCAGCAGCATATACAGAAAAGCAAAGTAACTAATTTTCTTCCCTTTAGCAACCCTGTTAAAAATGACCATGTAATCCCATCACTATAGTTAGCCATTTCTGGGTTGGAGCACATTTTGACAACAGAATAACTCTCACTCCTGAAAGTATAAAATACACCAGAAGTGGTGGCTATGTTCTCATTTAAACAAACATGTAATGAACACCTACTAAGTGCTGGGTACACAAGACAATATCAACAGGATAACAGAAATCTGTCAAATACCCAGAGGTTTTCCAAATATGCAGAGGATTCATGTTCCATTTTTATTCAGCTATCTTTCCACTGGATAGCCACTTTCCTTTGCCGTCCAGTAGAATCTGGTCTAGCAGATGGACAGGCTCAATGTACATGATGCTACTAGATTCTTAAAAAAGACAAATAAAAAAAAAGAGAAGCTTGGTTTTCCATCGTCTGCTTGACATCACCAGTGATAGATAAATATCCATGTGTGCTCCCAGGGTGTCTGACTGTACAAAATGTCTTGCTGATCCCATTCTCGCTGTGTGTCAGTACCAGCACAGGGAAGATGATATCAGTTATAAAAGGAAAATGGTCTTCAATTCCCTTCCTTGTGAACATCTTCCTGACTCAGTTTCCTATTTCAGCCAAGCATGAATGGCTAATCAGTATATACAGGACAGCAGAAGGAGAAGGAACATTGAAGATAAAGCATCTTAATACAACCTCAGCCCCACCACTTACCACCTGTGTGACATCAGAAGAGTTGTTCTATATCATTGAGACTTGGTTTTCTCCTTGGTAAGTGGAAATAATAAAAGCTCTTAAAGTTGTTCATGAGTTCATGAGATACACATAAAAAGTGCTTAGCACACTGCCTGGCATGCCTCCACATGAGTATACCTGGGCACCGACTACGTTGAAGGAACATTCTAGGCATCAAGAAGGGCACCCAGATGTGTCGACAGTGATCCTTCTCACATGCATAACTCACAGTCCACAATCTTTTCCATGTCCCTCCCAGGCCACGACCCTCCCAGCCCACCTCTCCCCAGCCTCTGTGTGTGGCTGTGCACAGGCTTCCTCCTCTGCATGGGAAGCTCCTTGAGGGCAAGAATTCTATCCTGGGGTTTTAATCTTGTTGGTCTTCCATTTCCCCCAGCATGCACCATAACAGCAAGAAGAGAGAAGGTGCTAGATAAATGCTTGCTGAATGGATATATGAATAAAATAGAGAACAGAAAGTGCCACAAAAGCAAGTGCTACAAAAGTGCCAGGAAAATTCACAGTCTTTTTGGTCATACCAAAGTGGGGTCAGGATGATCAAAGAGGGCATGGTGGAAGAGCAAACCCAAAAACTTGGCCTTAGGGAGTAGGCTGGATTTACTGAAACTTGTCAGGGAGGGTCATTCTCATCCCTCCCTGTCTAAATCCACGCTACCTCTACCCTCAGTGGGCTTCCCAGGTGGCACAGTGGGAAAGACTCCGCCTGCCGATGTGGGGGAGCAAGAGATACGGCTTCCATCCTGAGTAGGGAAGACCCCCTGGAGTAGGGAATGGCAACCCGCTCCAGTATTCTTGCCTGAAGAATTCCATGGACAGAGGAGCCTGGTGGGGGGGTCCATGGGGTAGCAAAGAGTCGGACACAACTGAAGCGACTGAGCACGCACACACACTGCACTCAACAGTACAATTAAGTGTGGGCACATGCTATCAGAGGACTAAGGTTTGCCAGGGTATGGGGGGGGGTGTGGGCGGGGGGAGGGGGGGCGGTGGTGATCCCTAGAGTCAAACTCATTTTTTCTCACTCTCAAGTGCCCAGAGTCCTATCATAGGAGGGTCACAACAGCTCTATCTTTCTAAATGATTTATTTTCCACTCAGCCCAGTTTAGCATCATTGAGAAAGTCTGCCATATAAAAGACTAATACATACTATGGTTAGGAGGCCTAGGATTCATTCTGGGCCCTTTGGTTCCCTTAAAGAAATAGGCAAATTGGACAGAAATCAAAGAAGGGAAGCCACAAGGATTAAAGAGAGCAGCTGCAGGAGCTACTTGTAAGGGTTTTCCCGCAGCACCAGCCAGGAATAAGCAAAGCTCAGGGATGACAAAAAGGACCGAGGATCAAATACTCTCCCCGAGCAAGGGTGTAGGCACACCGATGAAGGGAAAGAATTGCTCAGGGTCACGCGGAGGGGTAGAGCAGAGAGGGATGGGATGTAATTACAGGAAGGAAACCTTGGGCTGCAGATCAGGGCAACCTTCTTAGGAACACGCTCAATCCGAGTGCGGACCGGCTTCCCAAGGGAGGCCGTGGAAGCCCCATCGCTTGAGGTGCATAAAGCCGCTGGACAAAAAGCAGAGACAGAGAGTGAGGAACAATCTGCCTGCACGGGGGGTGGGACAGGTGACCTCACGGGGCCGCAGGCTCCACACTTCAATGACACGTCGAGATGCATTTCATCAGGCACCCACTGGCGAACGCCGAAAGCGCTGCCCCCCAACACCCCCCCCCCACTGCGGCCATTGTGCTTGTTCAATACACCACTCAAGAAACAGTCCCATTCACTTCAAGAGACCCTCCATGGCTCCTTGCTGCCAGCGAGCGTAGGGAGGATAATATCTTGCTGTGGACCCGGCGTGTTCCCACTTGAAGGCAAAACGTGGCTTTGAAGGAGGAATTTTAGCTCTGGCTCAAGTGCCTTAGTCTTGGCTCCTGGAACTGGCATATTTTTGTTTTGTTTTGTAAGAGACCCTTTCAATTCAGAAGATACTCTTTATCTCCACTATGGGATTCTGAGTCGCCAAAATAAAACTGAGATAGTTTAATATATTCTCTTCATCAATCAAATGGCCCTCTTTAGCTTTCAGAAGAGAGTCCAATATTGCTCACATGGATTGTAGTGCCCACAAAGATCTCCACAAACTCACTTTCCAGGGCCCTCAGCCCCAGCATCACACCCCATTTAGGGTTTCTCAAACAACCTGTGTTTCCCTCCACCCCAGGACGTGCCTCTGCTCCTCCTCCTGTCCCAAACACTCTCATGCTCTCCCCACCTTCATGATTACATTCATGTGCTCAGGCTGCCATAACACAATACCACACTTCAAGCTGGTTTCCACAACAGAAAGGTACTCCTCAGAATTCTGGAGGCTGGGAAGTCCCGGATGAGGGTTGGCATAGTAGGGTTCCGGGTTTACAGACTGGCTGACTTCTGTCCTGGTTATCCTCACATAGGAGACGATGCACACTCTAGTCTCTCACCCCTGTTTTATGAGCCCTACCCTTAGGACCTCACCTAAACCCAGTTGCCTCCCAAAGGTCTCACTTCCTAATACCATCATACTGGCAGGTAGGGTTTCAACACATCAACTGGAGAGAAGGAAATTCAGTCCAGAACATTCCACTGGTCCTCTTCCTTGAGGACCTCGCCTTAACTGTTGACTTTCAAAAAAAATTTTTTTTTGGAGTATAGTTGCTTTACCGTGTCATATTAGTTTCCACTGTACAATACAGTGAACCAGCTATACATACATACAGCCCCTCTTTTTTGGACTTCCTTCCCATTTAGGCTGAACTTCCCTGGTGGCTCAGATGGTAAAGAATCAGCCTACAATGCAGTATACATAAGAGATGTAGGTTCAGTCCTTGGGTTGGGAAGATCCCCTGGAGGAGGAAATGGCAATCCACCCCAGTATTCTTGCCTGGAAAATTCCATGGGCAGAGGAGCCTGGCAGACTACAGTCCATAGCATCATAAAAGAGTTGAACCCAACTGAGCGACTTTCACTTTCTTTCCCCTTCAGGTCACCACAGAGTACTGAGTAGTTTCCTGAGCTATTCAGTAGGTTCTCATCAGTTATCTATAAATGTCTTTCCTGATCTGGCAAAGGGTAGACTAGGGCCCCTCCAATCAGCATCTGAGCCTTGCACACTTAGCTCTGTGCAATCACTTAATACAACATGTGCTAATTTGTCTTACTTGGTCACCAGTCCACAAGAGGAT
Organism: Odocoileus virginianus; assembly: GCF_023699985.2. Classification (NCBI taxonomy): domain Eukaryota; kingdom Metazoa; phylum Chordata; class Mammalia; order Artiodactyla; family Cervidae; genus Odocoileus; species Odocoileus virginianus. The sequence goes on from NC_069676.1 coordinate 66,159,536, forward strand.
AGGGGCTGCAGCCAACTCACTCTCTGCTGTAACTTTGAGACTTGCTATAACTTTGAGACTTGGCACACAAGGTGAATGATTCAAGAAACATCATATTAAAAGGGGTCCATGGGTACTTCATGCTCTTCATAGATTCCGTGCATACCTGAGTGTTTAACATGCATAGGACAAGGGCTGGGTCTTCTGGAAAATGCAAAGACGAATAGAAACTCATCCCCCAGAATTTACAAACCAGGCAGGAAGAGAAGATACACATATAAATAACACGCCAACAAGGTTCAGAGCCAAAAGTGACTGTCATACATAGTGCTATGGAAATTCAGAGGCAGGACACACATTTTCAGCTAGGTTGGTGAAATGGAATTGGGAAGACTTTCTAAAACAGGCTGGTAGAATATGAGATGTGGAGAAGACACTCAGAACGCAGGTATGCCAGACAGAGAGACCTGAATAAGCAAAGGCGCAGAAGCTGAAAATCTCTAGCACCATTGGCTCAAGATAGAATTAAAGTGAAATTCAACTCTAAGGAAGCTATCTTGGTCACAAAGTCTCTTGAATATCAAGTTTAGACTATTACGAACGCGAGGGAGTGACACAATCAGACTTTGTTCTGTGGTATGAGTTGGCAGAAGTGGACATCTGAAACATAATTTGTAAGGAAACCTAAAGTCTGCCACTTTTCAAATAACCAACCAGTGAGTAGTCAATATTCTTGGAGGGACAACCATGTCTGCCTTCCCAAGGGGAGATGAGAGGATATGAAATGGCCCCTTGCCTCAGAAATTGTCTGCCCAACTGCCATCATGGAAATCCATCCTTCTTAGATTTATGGACCCCAGGATCCCATACAGAAATACAGGAACCCAGCTAACAAAAGTCCTGGATTATGGAGTCCAAATATTCTACTTCAGAATTTTGAAATCATCTCAGGCAATACATTTGCATGCCCTCTTACGGCTCTCCTCACTAAGAACTTTGCCCAGGGGTTTTGTTAGGCCCCTTTCAACTCAGCCCTCCTGTTTCATTTACCTGGTGGGCAGCTGCACACCAAACCTTGTCCCAGTGCTCCCTGGGAAGACCTCTCTATTTAGTGGGACTGTCAGTGGCAGCTTTTGCTGGTGAGAGAACCACAAAGCAACTAGCTAACCCGTGGTACAGCAATGGCACCTGCACACTGCTCCACCTGCGAGAGGAGATGATGACTTGAAGACTGTGCCCAGGATGTTTACTCACCCTACACACCTTCTGAAACCAAAAGGGTAGGATGTGCCAAGAATGAGAGGTCCCACATCGGATGAGGGTGAGTCTCGGGAGGAGTAATACGTACAGAAGCATCCATGGCCATTTGCGAAACTACCAGATTCAGGCCATTTAAGCACAATTAGTTTTATCAGCCCAAGGTGAGAGACCAGGAAACAAAAGGTTAGACAGATAGCTGGCAAGTGGTGAAGCTGAGATTTGAACCATGGTTTGTCTAACTCCAGAGCCCAAGATCTCAACTATTTTGCTAAACTATTTGGTTGCTGTATTTATTGGAATATCCTCAGGGAGACAAATAGGATAGGCTGTTTATTAACAAGGCACCCTCTTCCCAGCCTTTTATAAGGGCAGGAGATGGAATGGGCTCTCCTGTGCAAAACTAGTCTTCTGCCTCCCATTGGTCAAATAAAGGGATGGGCTTTAACAGAAAGTGAATCCCGAATCAAAGGTTCTACCCTGTGGACTATCCCTGGTATAAAACCACTCCAGATCAAAGAATGGCCTGTGGATGAATTGAAACCAATTATTATTATAATCATTATCTGTGTAACATTTGGGAAGGAGACAGCTCCTGACAGTTTCTTGTGAGAAATTATGTCTATCTGACTGAGCAGAGTTTAATTGAAAATGTCAACCACCTTGAAGATCATTAGGGTGAAGCTCTTAGCCTCAGGAAAAGACAAAAGTGAAAACAATCCTCTGTTGCTGCTGATAACCACCTGTATTGGGGTGAACAGCAAATGAACAGATGAGCATATGGCACGTGGGGCTTTTTGTGAGCCATTCAAGCGCCAAATCCTCAGGTTTGCTGTGAGTGAACAAGATCCTCACTCCAGACACACACATTTGTAAGAGGTTGGATCCATGCAGTCAAGACTAGACAGATTGTATCAGGAATGTGTCCAAATGCAGTGAACCTCTTCTAGAAAATGACTTCTTAAGGCAGGAATTTGTTTCATTGGTTGCTTTGTCTTGGAATAGCCAATCACCTATAGTCAATGCTTAGTATTGTTCATCTGTCTTTCTCTGTTCTCTTCCTCTTCTTCCTGCTGACACACACAAATACACACTATGTGGACAGAAATACACACACACACACCCACATACATCATCAGGGGTTTCCACTAAATTATTAAAACCCAGTTTCTCCTCTAAAGTATCCAAGGACACCCCCAAGAGTCTGAGAGCCTTGGTATATTTGCAAATAGTTTCCAGCTGATATTTTCTCTAGTACTTTCTAAAGTAAAAAAAGAATGTGGCTATCAGAAAAAAGATGCACTTTATAAATATGGAATATGCTTTTACTACCAATATTGACAAGAAAGAAAAAAGTGGGTAAAAATTCAGATATTAACACATAGATCATTTAAAGGATTGCACGGAGAAACTCTGCTCTTCTAAAATAAAACAGATATACTGTACTACATAAAATGCCTTCTTAACATCGTGAAGCAGTGTCCTTAGCTATCACCAGATTTAGCACATGTCACTGTATTTGTGAAACCCCAATCTGGTAATTTACAATGTACAGCAAGCATAAAATCATGAACTAGATGCCAAGGGCCCTAGCTCTGGAATCAGACCACCTGCATTCACATCCTGGCTCTACAACTGAGTGGTTGTGGAAACCTTGGGAAATGACCAGTGAAACAGAATCACCTACAGTTAAAGTCTTTAAACCTCAGTCACTTCATTTATGAATGGAGGATAATAGCAAAACCTAGAACTCCACAGGGGAAAGGCACTTATCTCAGTGACCAGCCTCAGTAAATGAGAATGGTTATTAAGCTTCAGTGGACCCTACGATTGGGTAAATGGGGGAAGATTACCAGTTATCATGAATTTCAAACAGGGGTTTAATTTCACATGCAAGGAAATAGGGAACCAGGGAAGGTTTTGAAGGAGGAGTGGTATGATAAGGAGGCCTTTAAGGGAGCACGGAACCATGAGGTTCAATACACTACAAGGGAGAAACGCTGAGTGCAGTGGCCATCAAGAAAAGTCTCTGCAATGATCCAAGCTTAACCCCATATATCTCTGGGTGAGAATGGTAGAAAAGGCAAAGACAAGAAAAGGGCCTTCACCAGGATATTTTTGAAGAAGGAAGAGGAGGAACAGGAAAGGAGGGGAGGGAAGAGGAAAAAAGAGAGGTGGAGAGACAGAAGGGGTGAGGGAGGAAGGAAGGAAAGAGGGAGGGAAGGAGGGGAGGAAGGAGGAAGAAAAGACTGTTCTAGGTGACTGACTAGAATGACTCATGGTGAGTCAGAGATGAATCGAGGGCAGTCATCTGAACAAACTGAATCTCCTGTCTTATGACACTAATGCAAAGAGTGGCTAGAATGACACACAGGCCAGTCATCATTCTAACTAGACAGTCTTTAGGGATCCTTCAGGGCTGGCCTCCCAAGCCCAGAAGTGTCCGGATGGCCCTTCACTCAATGCATTTCACATGTATCTATCTATTGGGCACCCACTATGTTTAAGACACTGTGCTGGGTTCTGGGGACACTGAAATAAAGAGAGACACCAAACCTGCTCCTCTGGAGTCTACGACCTAGCACACAGACAGCCATAATACAATTCAATTCAAAACTAAGTCATGAATTCCAGTTGTGCTATGTGTTATCAGTGGCACCCTGATCAGATCCATCCATATGAAAAGGCTTCTAAACAGTACCGGTCCTTTACTGAGTCTGAATATAAAACCTCCTATGTAACTTTCAGAAGTAATGTGGCTTCTAGAATCAGAAGCTGAGTAGACGTTACTAACAGCATGCTTATGCCTGTTCTAAGCAGTAGCCTGTATGCCTGGGAAATTTTGAACCATCCCTGAAATCTCAGTTGAAATAGAAAGTAGAAATGGAAGACAAAAGAGAGCCTGGGATGAGGTAGAGGGAGCAGTGGAATATTCTACACAGCACAACTGCTATAAGTCATGACCTATCAAATCACTTCAAAACGTCTCTCGTGATCTATAGAAAAGAAGATTAGGCAAAATCAGTGATAAAGAAAAATACCTGACAGTCACCTCCACTCTGCTGTATCCTTATATATGGAAAGATGTCACTGCTTTATCATAGCACTGTTTCCTTACTGTACTTCTCAAAAAAGCACTCCAGGCAGCCATCAGCAATGGAATTGTGTAAGGAGAAGAGACAAGTGTATTTTAAATTCATCAGCTTCTAAGGTCCTTTCCAATCTATGTCGTGGCAACCAATAACTTTAGAGTTTGGAAGGTAAGCAGAAGGATTGCAGCCAACAGAAATTGTAAAGGATGAGTAATCATGTCAGAGCAAAGCTACACCTGAAATAGACTTGGAATGAAAATCATTTCCCTTGTAGGTAGAAATGAGGGGTGAACAGTAGCAATTTGGAGCAGCTTATTTCATAGCAGTCCCTCACTAAAGAGTTAAGCATCCTTACCCCGTTAAAATCCAACCTTAGCCTGTAAAACACTAATCCTCTCCATATTTTTCTCTTAAGTTGCAACATGAAGAATGTTAGCATATACTGAAGAACTTCTAATGATCTACAAAAGAAATAAACCCTTCATTCCTAGAGGGTGGGTGTACTTCCTGAGAACTATTCAGGAGCCAAAAGTGACAGACTGCTATGAGGAACAGACGTTCTAGGTTGTCCTGCAATGGGGACAAGACAGGGGATGGAGGGTGGTGTCAAAACCTCCCCAACATTCTCCGAGGGTGGAGCCCTCACTTCCTTCTTTGCTCAGGATGATCTGGGCTCCTCTTATACATATTCTTGGTGTCTCAGATGGCAGGAGAAGCCTGAGGGCAGACCAATGGAAGCTTCTGCTCAGCCAAAGAATAGGACACTGATTTACTACAAGACACAAATAGAGCAACAAAGCCCCCCATGGAAGAATATACACTGCCATACTTTAAAAAAAAAAAAAAAAGAATTATGCCATTAGAGCATGGTCATTACACAAGTACACTGAATAAGGGCCAAAACTGCTTAAAATGGCTCTTAAAAATATAAGTCTTTCTGAGATTGCTTCTCAGGTGCATTATTTTTATCTATTCTATTGGGATTAAGAATGGCCTAGAATCCCAGCTTGAAAGGGAAGGGTAAAATTTTCACTACCTGCTATCTCTCTGTATTTGTCACTACCTATCAGAAATCCAGATGTGGACACCCTTGACACAAAGAAAGCACAATTAAAGCCTGAGATGAGGCCAGTCCGAGTTCTGCCAGAGCCAAATGGACCCTATGTGGCTCCCTTCTGTCTCAAACCCTGCTTGGCGGCTGTGCCTTTGACTGACATGTGACATTCCTGTCTTCCTGGACAGAGAAGCCAAGCTCCTGATGGTTATCGACATCAGAAAATGTCATGTCTGAATATGCTTTAGCTGGACCTTCCTACCTCACTTCATTTCCTGCCTCCTGCCCTGCAGTTTATTTTAATTATACAATGAAAACTCTCAAGTAAGGAATGGCTGCTCGCCATATCACACAAGCCCCTAATTGTACTCTGGAGCTGGATCGTGGCATTTCATCACCCTGCAATGGTAAAAGGCACATTTGCAGCAGGAGTAGGTCATGGAATATTTTCTGGAAATGCCAATGGATTTCAAGGCTCCTCCTTTTTTTTATATCAGACACTTGTGATTTCAACTTTGTATACGTTACATCTCCTCTCTTATACTGTTTCCTCCTCTCCTAATCCTACCCAATTTCTCAGCATATGGATGAATATGTTAATATCCTTATCCATAATCACTCTTATTAAACTACAAAAGCATTTGAGCAGAGTTAATGTTTATATTACCATAGTTCCTATACTGTGATCGTGTGCCCATCTATCATTCGTCTTGCTCTTTTAAAACATTTTCATCAGTAAGAGCACAGATCATGAGAGAAATGATATTCAAGCTTTTCCCAAAAGAGGCCACTTCAACTAGATAATTTTGTAGAAGACAAAAAAGGTGACCCTTGCACAATCTGGACACAGCTGGCCAATCCAAGACTGCTTCAGATGACTGCATATGCAACAAATGCAGGCTTTCTCCGTTGTGTGTGTTCAGTAAATGTTCACTGAATGAGCCTCCCAACTGAACACATGGTCATATTCAAGTACACCCGACACATATTTAACCAGGAACTCCCATGCGTTAGTTGCCACATGTTGCACACTCATCCTCTCACTCACACTAAGAACAAGTTCTCTTCTGGTAACCCTTCCCCAGCTCAATACAAACCTTGAGGAAGAAGGGCTCGTGTGTTCAGTATGGCTTCTAAGTCATACTCCCCACAGCAGTATTTTTCACTTGACATATCAATGTCATATCACTTTTAAGCAATTCCCAGAGGTGTATGGTGGTGCCTGGTCACAGCTGTTTCCCTAATACTACTAAGGTAAAGGAAAGGTTTGGGGCTAACTTTCACAGAGGCAGTGGACTAAGAAGAAATGGATTATCGATGCTTTTCTATTTCCTGGCCGCAAAGTCTCTAATTAACACTCATGAAATTGGCTTCTCCTGGCACTCCCACCTACTCCCCTTGGATGTATTTCATGTCAGGACTTGGGAAGAAGCAAGGTTTTATGTAACAATCTCATTCATTAATCCTTAGTGAACAAACTTAAGGTACTCAGGGCAGACAAAAGGTCCAGAGTCAGTAGCCAGCGAAGAATGATAACCTGTTCCTCACACTGCCATCTCCCAACAGAACTTTAGTCCAGGCAAATGTTCTACCATGGTGGTCCAGTAACCTCCACTAATATCTGCTGTAGTCCAGTTTTTAATGGAACCAAACAAGAGCTGATCCATGTGAGAAGCACCCAGTCCAGTGTTTTGCAAAAAAAGAGATGCTCAATGAAAGCTATTTTGGGATCTAAAAAGAAATACAAGATATCTTAAGAAATTCAGATGTTGGTAAAAAAGGCATTGATTCAAGGACCATGCAGCAAGCAATGGAGGCATTTCCTCAGTGACCTGGCAAATACCCTTCGGGTGTGACACCTTTGAATCTGAGAAAGGAAAGGGCTATAAATGAGTGGTGTGAGCCATCTGCGGTCTCATTGTGGCTGGATACTGTAGGAGTGTGTAGGTTTAATCTGATTGAGTTTCTCCAAAAGTCAGCCACCCAAACACTCTAACCCACCATCACTCCAACTTGAATCCCCCTAGAAGTCAAACAAAACACATCTGACTGTGGACTGGACTCAATACATACTTACCATTTTGCAATCCCTGGACTCTTTGATGCATGTGGTGTTGACTCATATACCTTTTTTGCATTATTTCACTTTTCACTTAGTAATCTGTGACTTCCCAACTAGACTACAAACACTTTTGACCAAGACACATTTTTGTCTGGGTGTGTCTGCGATGCCATGTGTTTCCTAAACAGGAACTCTATTATATACTGCTATATTGAACAATGGCTCCTAGCAGATGTAACACTTCCCAAATGAGGGAATGCAAAGCAGAAGAGGGAATCTGGCATCAACTTGAGTGACTGCTCTTCTTTCTCTTCTTCATTCTTTTTTCTTCCTAGCAGGTGCACGTTTGCAATGGTGACTTCTTATTTAACTGCTAAGTATTTCCTCAGAAGAGTAAAATCCATCAAGGACCAGACACAGGAGTATGCTAATTCCCCATTTCTCTGGTAATGCACAGATTCAATGGGGTTTTCTTCCCGCCAATGTGTGTTCATAAATGCCATTAATAGTAATGGGAATCAAATGCAAAATATCACTGAGTAAGTAGGCCCTAGTGCATGAAATATATTCTCAACCACAAGGACAAGCTGCCACACAGTTCACTGCCTTGTACTAAATTAGGGGCTGGGGATTCTCTGATTGGGACCAAGATGGTGATAATGACAAATAAAAAGAGAAAAGCCAGTCCCTGTTCCCTGCTTATCCCCAACGAAGACTATCCTTGACTTACAGGTCAGAGACAATGAGAAGCTTTGAAGCCAGGAAATGGAGACAGGGTGCAGAAAGATGCCAACTCCTGTTCCTGCCCGGGAATTAATGAAACACAACTCAGCCAGTTCAACACGGCTGCCCTTTAGTCATCCCACCCACTAAAAGACACTGTTAAAAAACCCGCCAGCTTTTATTAGCAGAAACAAACGGAGTCGACTACCAAGCACTCAGGAGTTTTTCATCCTCAAAGTCCAGGATGGCTTTGCCATAATAAAGGTCACATCTCCTAACCACGGTAATGTTCACACAGCAACCTGAGCTCCAGGCAAGAGCCAGGCCAGCTTCTCAGTGCTGCCCCTGTAGAAGGTGTTGCCGATTAAACTATCACATTTCAAAGGGCTCCTTACAGTAAATAGGAAAGAAAGGAAAAAAGAGATCCAGGGCCTTTTGTTAGTCAAAAAGCCAGGGAAAGGCGATAATTAACCCATTTTTGTAGAGAAATCATTTGGACAAAAGTCAAGGGATTTACCACCCTGTCAATTGTTAAGTCTAGATAAGGACATTATATTCCCCGGCACAAAGGGGGACTGAGAGGGAGAATGGAAAGTAGGCCACTACTACTACCTTACCTCACATCTGAAAAAGGACTTTTTTTTTGTCCTCCCAACGCAGTGATGGACTAAAGGATTTTTTTCCCCCTTGCACTAAAAACATAACTTCAGAGCCATGCTTTTGCATTTTGTTAAATATTCAAAGGTATTGTGCAATTAGCATGTCATTAATGAATAATTAATTATAGCTAAAGCAGCCTTCAGATTTTTGCAGCTAAATTATTTAAACAGCAAATATAAGAATACGATGCAATGCTTTCCTTCGGTGTTCTGTTATTGCATTATTTGAAAGGAACAGCAATATTACTCTTCATGAGTTGCAAGAATTATGTGCAACAAAAGCTGTTTTCCTTTTTTTCTTATCTAAAAGTTGTTTCATGTGCCCTAAAAGGGAAAATTAATTCAATCCAGATTAGATTTCCTAAGAATTAATTAGCTGCAAATATCTGAAAACTATAGCTAGGGATAGAAGGCTTAGCTAACTAAACCTAATAGAAAAAGAGTAAAACTGTTTAAAACCTGTCCTTTAGAAGAACTCCTGCACAAAATTACCATTTTTGACATATTTAGTTACCACTTCCAAAAGAGGAAACCCACTAAAAATCCTTGTTTTATTTTTTTAAGCTAGTGGATATTACAGAATCACCCCCAGAAAACAGTCAAGAGTTAAAGAGAAAGTAATACATCGCTACTTGCAGACATACATCACTAGTGAGACATGAGTTTATATTTATAAGTTGCACATCTGGGATCAGTTGACTTATCCATCTGCTAACTACACCAGTAAACAGTACGTCTAGGACCGTCATATCCTTGCATCCATCACAAATTCCTGCTTTAATTGTGTGTTTATGTGGCAAACCTCTGCTTAAGTATATTTTAAGACTGTTTTAAGCAGTTGTAATTGCTCCTTTCTTCTTCATATGAACTCCAACACGTTTTATTTACCATTATGACAGACTGTGATTTTGCAAGCCTCACAGATAAATAAATGCCAGAGATCATCCTGCTCGGAAAAAGGCAGCAGAAACACAGAGACTGGGGGCTTTGACCTGCCTGGTCTGAAGGGCTCAGGCCTCTTGCACAAATGTCAGCGCCTTGAGTCACAAGTTCAGATCTCAGGAAGGCTGTGTTCATGTTCCTATCTCTAGAACTCAGAAAACTGTCAATTCTACAGGCTGCTTTAGAAGAGGAAGATGATGATTTGGGAAGAAAGGTCTAATCCTAGTTTAGGAAGATGAGATGCCACCCAAGGATTTCCTTCTTTTTCCTTAATATAGTCGGCTACCACTCCAGCAGCAGTGACAATGATGGACTGGGAAGCTCCAAGGTGGTGGGGGAGTGGATGAGCCACTAGCAGAGGGTCAGAAGTATTGAGAAGCCCAAAAGTCAAAGGAGACTGTAGCCCATGGTCTTGCCGGATTTTCAACCCGGTTCTACAACTGAGTTTCATAAGCATGCTAAAATCATGGGTTTAAAAAAAAAAAAAAGAAAAGAAAAATGCACTTTCCATAATTAGGGAAAAAATATGCACAGTGTTCTGCACAAAAGGGGGAGGGGGGATTTTACTGTATTTTTTCCCATCCTGCCTTTTACATGTATATGTATAGCAGGATGTTAAACTTCACACAACATTGTTAAACCACTTCTTGGGTTTGAGGAACTGAAAGTCTTATGTGCCTATGTATTATTGTACTGAGGCAAAACAGTTCAACTTTTCTACACGATTAACCATCATTTTCTCAGGGTGTCCTCACACAGCCTGCAGTTTAGAGCTTCTCGGTAGATGTTCAGATCAATACGTGGCTAATAGGGGTGGGGATGGGGATTACAAGCTGCAGACCCTCCCGGAAGCTAAAGAGTCACTGTGGCACAATCGAGTTAAATGACAGTATGGCAGCAGGCAATTTACCCAGGCCAAGGAAGCTGTGGCTTGTCAAAGACATTAAAATCCAAATGGGCCAGCCATGGTGCCAAATGTACTCATAGGCTTTGCAAACACATAATCCAGACAAACTGAATTAAATCGCAACCAGTTTATAATTAATTTGCTTTTGAAAGTCATGCCATGAGAACAAATGTGTCATCCATTTACAACGAAATGTTCTTAGGGCGCCCCTACTTAATAATGGCTCTGTACACGACAGAACCTAAGCAGGGGTGGGCAGTGGGGGACAGGTTCCAGGAAGCTAAACTTTTCTGTCAACCTCGTGGAAGCTGGTGGCAGTGTGGTAGGTGGTGTGGTCCTGGGGCCTCTCTGACCACAAATGCCAGCTTCACTATGCCAGAGATGTAAAATTAGAAAATACTCCTCTTGACAGGGCACTGCCCTTTCTAGACACCATCTTTTAAGTACACACACTCGAGGGAAAGATAAAAACAGTAAGGAACGAAAGCAGTCATGCTTCATGTGAATTTATTTGCTGAGACTTGAGGATCCAAGAAATCTGAGAGCCTTATATACATGTGACAAAGAAATTAAAATAATGTAAAAAGGGGCAATTATCCTGAATCTTAAATGCAGCATTAGGTGCCAAGCACATTTTTTTTTCCTGCACTTCTTGGCAGAGGAGAGGCAATTTACAAAGAAGTAACCACAGAGTAGATGATCTAAGTAAGAAGTCTTAGGTCTAATAGTCAGTAGGGGACAGAGGCTAGATTCAAACCCAGGACTAACTCAACAGCCTGAGATCCTAGCCTTCCACTTTTCATCTCACCAAGAGCCATATCTCATCCCTCTCTTTCCAAAGTATAGAGGCCAGTGAGACTCTTAAGTGTGGCTGCTTTTCAAACAAACTTGAACTTCACATCAAGGTAAACTCGACCCCATCCCTATCAATTTCTTGAGGAGACTGGGCCAGAGAGCATGTCCAGCTCAGAGTCCTGAGTTCATTTTGCTGTAACTCCCTTAAAGGCACACAGCATTTCTGATCCAAAATGGCCTTTAGTAGGCTGATGTCTTATACCAACCTTGGCACCAAATTACTGCTAGCTATCTCCAAAAGTCAGATCAACCCTCAAAGAGTGGAGGAGCACTACTGCTGAGGCCAGTCCTAAGAGGGTGCGGCAGGTTCAACAAGCAACTCAGAGGAAGAGGACTTGCAAAAACATGTTGGGCAATGACATTAGGAAAGGAAGAGTAACTGTCGTTCTTCATTCATGTCAAAAACATTGATTTCTCACAGGCTTGAATGTGCCACACACTGCATTCAGTTAGTAAAAATATAAATACAGGTGGACTTATGTTTATGTGTTTTTAAGATTTAGAAGCATGCCCCCAGTCATCAAGATAATGAATGACAAAGCCAAGATTTGAACCCAACTGGAACTGTAGTATACACACACTCCAATCCACAATACTATTATTTCAGAAAACTGTACTTTGCAGGGACATGTCAGTAGTATGTCCAAGGTCTTCACAGGTTAAAGCCTACGCTGCAGCTTCCTTTCACTGAGATGCAACCTAATGGTCTCTGAACATTTCACCAGAGGAGACCGACAGCTACATCTCTGAAGGGACAACTGTGGCCATGAAAAGGAAGAGAAGAAATGAGAAAGTTCAAGAGGTATTTGGCTACTAGAACCTAAAACTGGAAATTTAACTGAAAGCTTAATTGCAGGACTTCTCTTAAAATACACACACACACACACACACACACACACACACCTTCCAGTCATTCTGTCTACAACAACCATTAAAAACGTGCTTCAGATCATGACTTTAGTGTCTTCCAAGCTATTTCCAAGCATCCAAATAATCACTGACTCTGAAACTAATAATACTTACCAAAAAACAGAAGTGCAAAATCTTAAAGAAAGATTCAAATGGAATTAACAAGAACAGAGGTTCTAAGTGCTAGACATGCACTACCACTGCCATTCCCTCTAATACCGCCACAGCTTCTACACTAGTGAAAATACCAATAGCTACCATTTACTCCCTGAGTGCCCCTGCCATGTTCTCTGCTGAGTGCTTTATATGCCCCACATCATTGACTCTTCAGGAGCACCCTATAGGATAGGTATTATTATCCTGTTTTACAGATGAGAAAACTGAGGCTTCAAAAGTTTAAACTCTACACAAAGAGCCAATTAAACACGAAGAAAAGTATTTACCAAACCCATCTGTAAGATACTGCAAAGCTAAGCACAGTTGTGGATACAAGAAAGCATGAAATATTGATCCTTTCTATCAAGGACCAGAAATTCAAACTGCAAAGATCAGGACACATAAAAAAGCATACTGATAAGGCACATCTAAAGAGGAAGTCCCAAGAGGGCAAGAGCTAAGTCCATCTTGTAGCAAGTTGGGTCCTAATGGCCTGGCACAGCATCTGACCCATAGGGCATGCTGAGTAAACAAATTTAATAAACATAGAAAATAGTAAGTGTTGAATGAGCATTTTAGATTCCTGGAACCCATCTCCTGAGCATTTGATTAAATGAGGTTAAGGAAAAAAAATGGTCCTGATTCTGCAACTACCACTTAGAAGTCCCCTGACCCAAGGTGCTTCAGAGCAGGTTGAGCCCTGCTTTGAAGGCATGTGTCTCTTACTTTCATCGAATTGGGGCAACCAGAGACCTAGAAGGCTTAATCAGAAATCTCAGTTTCTCTTTGTCCATATTCTGCCATGGATGGCTTCTCTGCCAAACATTTCATAGTTACCTTAAAGCCAAACAATATCTTTCAAGGGAAGTGACTGGCAAACAGCCATCACCTCTGATGCAGAAAAATACCACCATCACTCCCAGGCTTAAATGCCTTCAAGGAGACCCTGGAACGAAGGAGTCTTTACAGGCAATCTGATTTTTTTTTTTTTACTCCCCTTTTGTGGAAATATCTTTTACACAAGGCTTAAAGAAAAAAGGGAAAAATAAGAAGAAGCAGCAAAGAAAAAGAAAACCTGCCTTAAATGAAAAATTCCAATCTTGCCTTTGTAAAAACCCTCCAAGCCCCAGTCAGCGGCCCCTCCCCCTTTATCCAGGCCTCTGTGTTTCCCGGCAAAGGGGTTAGAAAGCTGTTGAAAAACATTCTCCTGCTGTATTGAGACTGACATCTGACAGAGCTCCGTGGTGTCCTAACTTGGGTGAATTTAAATGACAAGCTTGGCTTTATAAGTCAGGGATCCTCTTTTACAATAGAACAGCATGATTGCTTCATGGTAGAGGGGGAAAGAGGAAGAATCAAAGTTTTCTTCAAATCCCCAGTGGTGCCATTGACCTGTCAGAAGGTTGTGACCCACTCCTGTTAATCCATGCAAATCAGATGTCTCCAATTTGTGCTACTGATTGGACTACCACACCTTTAAATTCAGGAAGCGGCTTTAGAGTGACGCTCCTATCACAGAGGTTCAGTTCACCTCTCATTTTTTTCTTCTTCAAAAACATGACAGCCGACTTCCTTTAAGTCCTGCCCTTGCTCAGTGAGGGAACACTGTCTGATGGTTTCCTGATTAGCATCAAGGCAAAAGCAGCATGTTTTTCATAGACTAACGCTATTACCTAAATTATAGGCCTGTTGCTCTCAGCATCGTCCCCCCACAGACAGGTTAATATACACATCCCACTAGTATTACTGCTTTGCTAACAGTCACCCAATCATTTTTATACCACTGGGGGGTAAAGGTCTGGTATTCCCTGGAACACACTTCAGATCCAGATGAGAGAATCATATAAAACCAGAAATGCTGTTTTCAAACCATACCATTCAAAACTGACCAACATTCCCCAGATTCAATGCCATGTGCCATTCAGATGTTAAAGCAGCCATAATTTCAAGTGGAAACATTCAGAAATGGGAAATTCAAAGGCTGGTATATTGGATATCAACAGAAATCTGGCCTGTGTGCTTCTCACATCATGCAAGCTGTCCTGAAAGTCATTCTGAACTGGTTATTTATACAATTTCAGTGACCAGAATTGGTGTGAGTCATATAAAGGTAATTTGGAATCCTACGGGGAGGAGGAGGCATTTAAAGGACTTGAGCAAAGTTTCACTTCCTGAAATCTGGAAAGTTGCTATCTTAAAGAACCCCAGAACAATTAGCACATATATATATATATATATATTTATGAACAATAAATAACTTTAAATTGCCTATATTCAGGAAATGCTATTCCCAAAAGCAAGAAAAAACATTAAATGGGAATAAGCCCAACCAAAAATATAAAGAAAAACTCTACATAGGGATATTAAAGACTTGAATAAAGAAATGAATATATTTGAATATATATTCATGCAAGGTCAGAAGACTCATTATATATAGATATCGACTTCCCCAGATTTCAATAAAATTTTGCTCAATATACCAAGGGAATTATTTTAACCTAAAAAGGATTCTGTAGCTTATATGTAAGAATAAATAAAAAGAAATAGCTATGAAAATGGAAGGATATTATAATATTAAAACATATTAACTTCATAAAAACTAAAATTGCACGTTAAGGAAATCAAATCAAACAGACCAATCAATGGAACAGAGTAAGAAGCCACGTGCCTATATGTCCTTACTGAGGGCTGATATTCAAAACAGCAGGACTAACACCTATACTGGCACCAGAAGCTCAGACTGGCAGGCATTACACATGCCCTCTTCAGGGTGCCAGGGGAGACCCTTTACATTGATAAAAAAAAAGGGTTGTAACTAAAGGGGAAGGGAGAGATGGAAGGCTGGAGCAGCAGCTATTGACAAACCAGCATGGAACAATTTTAAGAGTTTGATAAGGTGGCTCCTGTACAATGTAACGAACTTCCATCCATAGTTCTGCAGGCACTCTCTATTAGATCTAATCCCTTGAATCTATCTGTCACTTCCACTGTATATTCATAAGGGATTTGATTTAGGTCATACCTGAATGGTCTAGTGGTTTTCCCTGCTTTCTTCAAGTTAAGTCTGAATTTGGCAATAAGCAGTTCATGATCTGAGCCACAGTCAGCTCCCAGTCTTGTTTTTGCTGACTGTATAGAGCTTTGCCATCTTCAGCTGCAAAGAATATAATCAATCTGATTTCAGTATTGACGATCTGGTGATGTCCATGTATAGAGTCATCTCTTGTGTTGTTGGAAGAGGGTGTCTGCTATGACCAGTGCACTCTCTTGGCAAAACGCTGTTAGCCTTTGGCCTGCTTCATTTTGTACTCCAAGGCCAAATTTGCCTGTTACTCCAGGTATCTGACTTCCTACTTCCGCATTCCAGTCCTCTGTGATGAAAAGAATATCTTTTTTTGGTGTTAGTTCTAGAAGGTCTTGTAGGTCTTCATAGAACCATTGAACTTCAGCTTCTTCGGCATTAGTGGTTGAGGCTAGACTGGATTAGTGTGATATTGAATGGTTTGCCTTGAAAACGAGTAGAGATCATTCTGTCATTTTTGAGACTGCACCGAAGTACCGCATTTCAGACTCTTGTTGACTATGACGGCTACTCCATTTCTTCTAAGGGATTCTTGCCACAGTAGTAGATATAATGGTCATATGAAATTAAATTCACCCATTCCGGTCCATTTTAGTTCACTGATTCCTAAAGTGTCAATGGTCACCCTTGCCATCTCCTGTTTCACCACTTTCAATTTGCCTTCATTCATGGACCTAACATTCCAGGTTCCTATGCAATACTGATCTTTATAGCATCAGACATTACTTCCATCACCAGTCACATCCACAACTGGGCACTGTTTTCGCTTTGGCTCAAACACTCCATTCTTTCTGGAGTTATTTCTCCACTGATCTCCAGTAGCATATTGGGCACCTACCAACCTGGGGAGTTCATCTTTCAGTGTCCCATCTTTTTGCCTTTTCATACTGCTCATGGGGTTCTCAAGGCAAGAATACTGAAGTGATTTGCCATTCCCATCTCCAGTGGGCCACGTTTTGTCAGAACTCCCCACCATGACCCATCCGTCTTGAGTGGCCCTACACGGCATGGCTCATAGTTTTATTGAGTTAGACTAGGGTGTGGTCCATGTGATCAATTTGGTTAGTTTTCTGTGAATGTAGTTTTCATTCTGTCTGCCCTCTGATGTATAAGGATAAGAGGCTTATGGAAGATTCCTGATGGGAGAGACTGACTCTAGAGGAAACTGGGTCTTGTTCTGCTGGAAGGGCCAAGCTCAGTAAATCTTTAATCCAATTTTCTGTTGATGGGTAAGGCTGTGTTCCCTCCCTGCTGTTTGGCCTGAAGCCAAACTCTGGTAAGGGTAATCACTGTGATGGCTACCTACTTCAAAAGGACTTGTGCACCCACTGGTGTATTCAGTGCCCCAGACCCTGCAGCAGGCCACTGTTGATCCATGCTTCTGCCAGAGACTCCTGGACACTTACAGGCAAGTCTAGCTCAGTCTCTTGTGGGAACACTGCTCCTTTCTCCTGGCTTCTGGTGTGCAGAAGGTTTTGTTTGTGCCCTCCAAGAGTCTGTTTCCATTTCCACAAAAAGGCAACACCAAAGAATGTTCAAACTATCACACATTGGCACTCACCTCACACACTAGCAAAGTAATGTTCAAAATCCTCCAAGCAAGGTTTCGACAGTATATGAATCAAGAACTTCCAGATGTTCAAGCTGAATTTAGAGAAGGCAGAGGAACCAGAGATCAAATTGACAACATCCGTTGGATCATAGAAAAGACAAGAGACTTCCAGAAAAACATCTGCTGCTGCTTTATTGACTATGCCAAAGCCTTTGACTCTGTGGATCACAACAAACTGTGGAAAATTCTTGGAAGAGATGGGAATACCAGACCACCTGACCTGCCTCCTGAGAAATCTGTATGCAGGTCAAGAAGCAATAGTTAGAACTGACATGGAACAACGAACTGGTTCCAAAATGGGAAAGGAGTATGTCAAGGCTGTATTATTGTCACCCTGCCTATTTAACTTAAATGCAGAGTACATCATGCAAAATACCAAGCTGGATGAATCACAAAAGCTGGAATCAAGACTGCCGGGAGAAATATCAATAACCTCAGATATGCAGATGACACCACAGTTATGAAAGAAAGCAAAGAGGAACTAAAGAGCCTTCGATGAAAGTGAAAGAGGAGAGTGAAAAAGTTGGCTTAAAAGTCAACATTCAAAAAACTAGGATCATGGTATCCGGTCCTATCACTTCATGGCAAATAGATGAGGAAACAATGGAAACACTGAATGACTTGGGTTCCAAAATCACTGCAGATGGTGACTGCAGCCATGAAAGTAAAAGACACTTGCTCCTTGGACTAAAAGCTATGACCAACCTAGACAGCATATTAAAAAGTAGAGAAATTACTTTGCCAACAAAGGTCCATATAGTAAAAACTATGGTTTTTCCAGTAGTCATGTATGGATGTAAGAATTGGACCATAAAGAAAGCTGAGTGCTAAAGAACTGATGCCAATGTTGAAGCTGAAACTCCAATACTTTGGCCACCTGATGTGAAGAACTGACTCATTGGAAAAGACCCTGATGCTGGAAAAGACTGAAGGCAGGAGGAGAAGGGGATGACAGAGGTCAAGATGGTTGGATGGCATCACCAACTCGATGGACATGAATTTGAGCAAGGTCCGGGAGTTAGTGATGTATAGGGAAGCCGGGCACGCTGCAGTCCATGGGGTCACAAAGAGTCAGACACAACTGAGTAACTGAACTGAAGGTGTCTCAGTGGTAAAGAATCCATCTGCCAATGCAGGAGACTCAGGTTCAATCCCTGGGTGGGGAAGATCCCCTGGAGAAGGAAATGGCAACCTACTCCAGTACTCTTGCCTGGAGAATCCCATGGACACAGGAGCCTGTAGGACATGGGCTACAATCCATGGGGTCACAAAGAGTTGGCATAACCGAGCAACTAAAACTAACACTTCAGCTCTCCCCAAATGTGAGCTGAACTCAAGGATTTGTTTTTAACACACAGAAAATATGGCAATGCATGACTTCTAAGACAAGGTCATCAAAGGCATTAACGTTTCCTGTTTGTTCTTTCTTAAGGCACCCAATCTGGGGATGCTGGTCACCAAGGCATGAGGACACTCAAGCAGTGAGAAACTGAGGCCCCCTGCCAACACCCCTGTGAGTGAATCATCCTGGAAGCAGTTCCTCTAGCCCCAGTCAAGCCTTCAGATAACTATAACTGGTCTTAAATTCCTATGAACAATAAATGTTTATTGCTTTTTAAACCTAAGTAAAAATCCATGAGAGAGAAAAGAAAAAGAAAATGGTCAATTCACAAAAAGTAAAATACCTAAATGACAAAAAAGCACAAAGAAAACTATTCAACCTCAGGAATAAGTACAAGATGCCAATTAAAATAGGAGTAAATAATATATTTCAGCTTACGAAGCTGGCAGAGGCTTTTAAGTAAGGGAAGTCTGTTGAGGATGCCAGTAAAGTGAAACCTCTTAAAATCATGGTGGGAGTATAAATAGGTATAGTCTTTCTGGAGGAGAATTTAGTAACATATACCAGAAGGCTTAAAAATATTCATAACCTTTCATTCAAAGATTACACTTCAAGGAATCTAACTTACTTGGATTGCAACCTGAAGATTTATACCCAAGGTTATCCCATTTTTACAGTAAGCTCAAAAAACTGAAAGCAATCTAAACATTCCACAAAAGGGGGATAGTTAAATAAGTTATATCCATAAGAGGTAATGTTGTGCAATTATTTTTTTAAATTATGAGATACATTAAAATAATCACAATGACACAATGCATTAATGAAAAAAGCAAAATACAAAAGAGTACAATTTTACAAATACATAGAAAATATTCTGAAAAAACTGAAGGAACTATTAACATTTTTCAAGTCTTTGGGGAAAAAAAGTAATTTTCATTTACTTGTCTGTATTCTCTCAATTTTTACAAAAAAAAAGTTATTCTTGTAACTTAAAATAAAATTTAATTTAAAATCATTTTTAAAACAATAAATGGCAAGCTAACCGTCTACCAACTTATACAACTCCCAAGTGTGGAAGTCATTTCTATTTTAAAAATAATTATTTTTTAAGTTTCTGAGAGATAGAGAAAGAAAAGACATTTTAAAAAGAGAGAAAAATGAAAACCCCCAAATTCTAGAAAACCTCTTTCCAGGCAATACAGGAAAGTCTTGATAGCTGGAAGACTTTTGCATACACTTTGACACAAATGTACTAATCTTATTTGCTTATGCCTTGCACCTATGTCGATCTGCCGATCAACTAACCATCCTTTCATACAAGCGCTGAAGGTTGCCGGTTGTGACAGATTTGAACTAATGGTGGTGGTGGCACAGGACGTGGTTTAAGTGATTGATAAAGCCAGCAGCAGCTTGAGGGGCGGTATGTTCCCAAATATGTAAACAACACTGTCAACAACCAGCCCATCCCATGCACGTAACCTCCTTCTGGGATGTGTTGAAAATAAAATGGGCACCTCCAGCTTACCTTCCTCTAAGCCTCAAACAGAACAAATGATCACACTAAACTCAGAGCTCCTGGTTCAAAAACCTTTGGGATGAGGGATTAAGATGACTAGAGTGGGTTGCCATTTTCTTCTCCAGGGGATCTTTCCCACCCAGGAATTGAACCCTGGTCTCCTGCACTGCAGGCAGATTCTTTACTGACTGAGCTAGGAGGGAACCCCACAGACCGTACACCCCATCTAAAAGAAAACAGCACTGCACCGCCCAGACAAAATGCTTCCCAAGCGAAGTACTTTTATAGCTGCCAGTCTGCAACTTTTGACTCTGCACACTCCCTGGGAAAATGTTTTGTTACGACTATAGGACCATGAAGACCTCAGTGCTATAAACCAGTGTCACTATAGTAAAGTGTTGTTTTACCAGACTACAACTTACCACATCCTATTCACTCTAACTAGCATTGTTTTCCCTACTGAGCTTATAGTTGGGGGCGAGGGGTGGGGGTAAGCAAGCACTTTTTTAAAAGCCCATGGAGGGACTCACACTGAAGGGTAAAGAACAATGAATTAGAAGCCTAAGGACCAGGTATAAATCCCACCTAGCTCTGGAACTTTGGGCCAGTTGGTTCATCTCTGCGACCTCAGTTTCTACTTCTTTAAGGCTGAGGTTTTAACAGGTGTGGGTAAGTTCCCTGCAGACTCAAAAGGCCCACAATTCTTTGACTTAAGAAAACAAGTCAAGGACACCAAAAGTCAGTACATATCCAGCCCAACTTCCTCCATTACATCTCCACAGCCAGACCATTATTTACTAAGGAAGACAAAGAAATAATTTTCTATCAGAGAGGTTGGAAAAAAAATTCACAGACTGCACCATTTTCCTGGCATTTTGGCCAACAAAGTTTGACTATAATAATGTGTCTCTCTAACTTCTTGGTGGCCTAGAGTTTGTATTTTCACTTGCAGACTGTGGAGATCCAGGAATGAATGATATTCGCTGAAGAATATTATACTCAAATGTCTGCTCCACCACTGGACAATTATGGTATTCCACCAGATTTCAATTTGTAAAGAAAGATTCTATGCACACCACTTTTGAGTCTTAAAAATGTTCAGAGGTTGACCACAGAAAACAAACATTTTCTAACAGAGCTGCAATGATACTTTGCTGTTAACTTTCACAGAACGACAATATGGGCTTCTTTGAAATTTTCATCTCTTACATCAGATTACAGCAAGAGTATCTTTAGAACTGACCTCCAAGACAAGCCACAACTCCAGCTTAAAGAATACTCCAAAATCCATGACAAAGGCTTTTCTCTCCAACTGAAAATATCTCTTCAACCTCTTTTTTGATTACAGGCTTCTGCCTACATGCCAAACATACTACAAAGAGGTAAAATCACCATAAAATAACCCCAGAGAACCAGTGTTTTTAAAGGTGGTAGTCAACTGATTTCTACTGTATCCAGGTAACTTTTTGTTATTAAAAAAAAAAAAAAAGCCATTGGGATTTCCCTGGTGGTCCAGTGGTCAAGATTTCACCTGTAAAGGCAGGGACACAGGTTCAATCCCTGATCCAGGAAGATCCCACATGCCATGAGGCAACTAAGCTTGTGTGCCGCAGCTACTGAGCTTGAGCTTTAGAGCCGGTGCTCTGCAACTACGGAGCTCAGGAGCCGCAACTCCCAAAGCTGCGCACCCTAGAGTCCGTGCTTTGCAACAAAAGAAGCCACGGCAACAAGGGGTCCAGGAACCCCAACCAAGAGTTGCCCTCACTCACTGCAACTAGCAAAAGCCCATACACAGCCACAAAGATGCAGTGCATCCAAAAATAGATAAATAAATATTGTTTTAAAAAGCCATTGAACCAATACATTAAAGCCTGATGTAAAAAGGTAAAAAGGCACTCTCCGGCTATTAATGAAAGACAGTATATGATGGAATAGGTAACGAGAGAACCTTAAGACATTTCCCTCTGCACAGCTTACAAGACTGAAAAGTCTCATCTGAGTTTGTTTCTTTCCTTCCACGTTTATTGATTTCCTCCCCAGAAACACACACAGCACTTAGAAATAGGAATGCAATAAACAACACTACCTGCTCCCTGCCTTCACGGGGCTCACTGGTGTGGGAAGGGGTGTGGCCAGGCAGCACTGCACAGTGAAAAATCGCCGGAAGAGAGGGCAGGGTGCTCACTGCTCTAAATCAGCAGGTCCGAGAAGACCTCATTGAGAAGCTAATGCTGAATTTAGTCCTCAGGTTAAGTCAAAGACAGCCAGATAAACGCTGAGCCAAGGATAAAGCTAAGAAGGACAAACCAGCTATTGGAAAAAATAGATGACAAGACAAAAGCCACCTCAGGGTGTATGGCGAGTTTGTGTCAGTACAAGGAGCATGAGGAGAAGAGCACTGAGAAATGATGCTGTGTGCAGGGCTAAGAAGCCTGGACTTCTCCCTCTGGGACAATGAGGAGTCAGGGCATCCAAATGATCATCAGCTTTAAACAAGAGAGTGATGTCAGAAGGGTCCTTATAGTTGCTGTGTAGACACTAGATGGAGTAGAGTCAAGCCTGGAGACTGAGAAGGAACTAGGAAGCTCTGTAGTGATCTGGTAGTGAGAGATGATGGTGAAGCCAATTGGCCAGACAAGTGCAACAGGATGGAGAAGGGAAAACAAATGTGAGAGATAATGAGAGGGTCCAGAGGCATGTAAGTGCTGGAACTGCTAACCTATGAGGGTACCTTTAAGCTCAGCAATCCCAGCCTAAGTCTTCCCCATCTCAGAAATATCAATAGCACATGATCGCCAATGCCCAAGGAAGTTCTCTAAGCTTGGCAGCACCCTAAAAACTGATATGTAATCCTTTCAGTCCTTCAAACAGGTGGGGACTCAGAGATAACCAAGTGTCCTGACTGTCAACTTCTTTTTCAGCTAGCCCAGCCAGAGTAGTAGAGCATTTACTCTGGAGCAGCAGCTTCCCATTTTTACTACACATATGACATGATATCTGCCTACAAGTAAAAAGGAACATGAATTTTCAAGTAGTAGAAATGCAACAAATCCTCAAGATGGGTAAGAATATATTTCCCATTTGTCAAACAGACTAACTTCAGTAAACAGAGATATCTTAAGACATGACACGTCAAACAAATAATTCAATCTGTCAGGATATTTGGTAACCCGACTAGAGATGCCACGTTGTTTACCAAAAATAGCACTGGACTACGAGTTGGAAACTTTGTCACTAGTTGTGTAAGCTTTGTGCTTCTTTGACTTAAAATAAGGAAGATAGGATGAAAGACCTTCAAGATTCTCTTCAACTCAAGGATTCTAGGATAATCTCCATCTTATAAGGTGTTTTAACTTCATAGCCACAAGATCCCTATGACAGAGAAGCTCTGAGGTGGAGCTTCGAATCTCCAGTCCCCTTTGCAACAACAGAAATCCTCTTATGTCTTTTATACATATTATTTGTTTAAAGAAAGGTTATTTTTTTTTTAAACTTGTATACTTGTGCTCAGTGGATCTGTATATTTTCTTAAAGATTTCAGTTCACCCCTCATTCTCCTTAGGAAGATTAATATCATCCAGAAGTTAGGGTCTAACAGAGAGTAAAGACTGCTCTGCAGCTTTGGATCTTTGTAATTGTTTTAAAAATCCATGTGATTAAATCAGTTATTCACAGATGCAAATTCTGTGTTTATTCCAACCTCTAAACCTTCTGTGGCATTTGAGTTTATAACAGCTTTTGCAAATGTTGATTTAAGATTTGGGATTAAAGTAAGAACACACCACCTGTCTTAAAGTTGACATAAAAGTTATAAAATGGGATACTCGACTTTTTCTAATCCTTGTCTCCAACCAGACCCATATGTAAATTTCACACAGTAGTATTTAGTAGCATAATTAATCCCTACTTTATGTTATGAGTAATATTTCCTATTCCCGACCCTGTAACGTCCTTTAAGAAGATCCATGTTCCAATTAGACTAGCCCATCGGCACTCTTTTAATGAGCAGATTAATCATTCAGATGGGTACAACGGTGTCATCACAGGTTTTAAATATGATAATCTACATCCTAATGGTGCTGCAAAGCCTTGGCTTAGAGCAAAAAAGGTAGACAAAATTGGTGAGAGTTTCATTTTGTTCTCTATCTGGGACAATGCAGGACACAGGAAACCTTGAATCATGCAGAAGGGCAGATTTAAGAAAGCAATCATAATTCAGTTACAACAATTATTTCTAGAGGAGGTCACATTTGTTGATTCCCTAAGTTACATGCTTCTACATTCAACACTGATATGGGGAAATTTTTTCATATTTTCTTGGTAGAACAGCTTCTTTTTTAGAACTCTATTCCCAACCTCCCCTTCTAAGAAAGGGTGAGCGAGTGAAGTCGCTCAGTCGTATCCGACTCTTTGCAACCCCATGGGCTGTAGCCTACCAGGCTCCTCCATCCATGGGATTTTCTGGAGTGGGTTGCCATTTCCTTCTTCAAAGAAAAGGTATAGGGAGTGAACTTCCAGAGGAGAGCAGTTTTAAAATAAAATTACTTTTGGCCAAAATTAATCCATATTGATCAAAAGGTTCCTTCAGAGAGGTATTGGTGGGGCAGGGTGAATCTTTCCAATTTGATGACTGCCTTTCACATAAGCTTATAGAAAACTACTTATTTTTCTCTGCCATCATTTTTCCTCCTTACAAAAGCAGCATTATAGCCAAATCTCAAACAGCATCAGTTCTTTGGGAAATACAGGGCAAAACAGAGAAACAGGCTCACAGAGAAAAATATCAATAAACTCAAATTCACCCTGACGAAAAGTATACTCTTAGAAGGCAATTAATAAACCCAAGAAATGCAAACCAAACACATTCTCTTTTCTGTACTTCTTAGGGTTTTATCATCATTACCCTGAAACCAAGTCTTCCTTTGAATTCTTATATTGATAACCAGCTTCCCCCATCTCACTGAAACTTGTTCCCTCAAAGACAGGCATCTGTTTGGCCTTGAAAACAAGGTCCAAATGATCTTCTTGGACGAGCAAGTCATAGTTACATTTTTATACAAATAACCAAAAGCCAATTCCTTTATACCTACAGCAAGGATTAGCTGCCAGGAATTCTCCAAAGAGAACACAGGCTGACTTGAGCAGATAGTGAAGGATAGTAACTTAGGGCAGATGTCAAGTATATGATAAAGGAACATAATGGGACGGTGCTGTTGATATGCTCAGAGTAACCCCAAGTTTATCAGCAGCATCTGCAATAACAACCCAAGTTTCTGGATCTACACAGATAAAAAGCTCTTTCAGGAAATAAGACATTTAGAGAGCAGTGCTTGAAGAGGGCTGGGGAGGACTGCTTTTTAGTGACAGCACCACCCATTGAATTAACAAATGTACATAGATCCCTTAGAAGAAGAAGGCGCTGTGTACACAAAAGTGCAAGAGATACACAGATCCCTCTTGGGCTGGTAAATATGGCTCTAATTCCACTGGAAAATACAAGAATGAAAAACAATCTTATTTCAAAAGGCTGAATAAACGTACAACTTTCTTGAATCGTGGACCATAATAAATATGTCCCTAATTGTAAAATGGAGCCCTTATCTATTGAGACACAAATTAAGTCCCCACTACCATCAAAATCCTTGTTCTAGGACAAATTTCTTCTTCAGGATCAAACCCATATCTACCTCCTAGCCTTTTGATACTTTTCCTATCAAAATCTGCTCAGAAAAGATTCTTAAACTAAAGTGTAAGTGTCAAGTATGTGTTTAGAAGATCAAAGAGAGATCCGTATTTGGTCAGAAGTCAAAATATCAATATGCTAGAATTTCAGCAGCAAAATTGCGGGGGTGGGGAGGAGTACATCAGATAGGGAAAGAAAGATGTACAATGGTTTGGGGGAATGAGAAAGGGAAGAGGTGTTTCCTGTCCCAGTACCTGAGATGTATCACTTAGGAAGCTTCCTCAAGACACATGATAACCATGCTTCTTGCACATGAAGTCACCACCATGAATAAACATGAATTCACCTAGTTTATTCCTAAGACAATGATTCTGAGAAAACTCCAAAAGGTCATTTTCCAAAACTCAGGAATTTGAAAAGGCTTGTGAACAAATCATACAGGGACACTCTTTTAAGAACAATGGCTTAGCATCTGTCCTTGAGAGAAAATATTTAAAACTTTAGGAGATCCTCCCTGAAACATGGACTTTAAGTGCAACTCCAACATGCTTGTCTGTTCTCCAGTAGGTTTAACTCCTCCCCACTAAGTACCACATCATGGAAAAACACATGTCAACAACTACCAATAATTGCAAAAAAATAATTATAAATTAGTTCTAGAAGTCTAAGTCAGTGCAATTCATTTAATGCTTCCACTGAGATCCTAGTCCAAGAAGAGTTAATCAAGCATAGCGGCTTCCTAATCAGAACAGTGAACTAATGATCGTATTTCTGAGTAATACCAGTCAGATAATGCTCTCCAAAGGTAGTTAACATCACTTCGGTGGAAAGGAATGACAAGTGCAAGGCCTAGTAGGGGTAATGCATCATTCATGCCCCCTCTCATTCTGACATTTTAACGTTATCTTGTTTTACTGTGTCGGCCTAACACTGCCACTGCTGGCAAATTAAACTGTGAACTTACAAAGTGGGTGGCAATAAATACAAATTATGAGAGTTCAAAAGATGTCCCTGGAGGTGCACTGCTAGACACAGAATGTCTCTGGCTTTTCTGTCACATAGCAATAGACGAGAGACAAGTAGAACAGGCCTTCTTGGAGGCAGGAAAAAAAAATCAACTAGCTGAAGATAAAAATGAGATGAAAATTAAGGGAAAACACATGTTTCAAAAACTGATTTAAAGAAGAACATACCGATGAAAAAGGGAAGAGATCCAGAAAAACTATATAAACATCAAAGTCTTATAATATACCAGTCTTTTATGTCAATGACATCAAAAATGTGTTTTGAAATTGAGCAATGTATTCATAAATTAACAAAAATAACTTCCAGGTACGCTGAGTAAAATTTACAGTGAGAAAATCTGCACTGAAGCCATGAATCTTTTTCAGCTTATAAAGTTGTTGTTAAATGAAATTGGAACCACAGTCCCCCTTCTGAACCTAACAAAGAAGGAAAAAAAAGAGAAAATCAGCTTCTTCTAAGTAATTGTGGGTAGACCAGACTGGCATGGAAGCCACTGAAAATATAAATATCAAGAGTTCCTCAGGAAGCAGTTATAGGCCAAGAAAGGAGACTCTCAGGAGTCTTAATTTCTGCAAGAAATCTATGTGCTCTTCTGGTCAACTCATTCTCAAGGGTTAACGGGCAAAGTCAGGGAGGAGCAGATGAACATTAAAATGGCTCTAGAAATTCTTCTGGGGGCTTTGTCAACTTCAAATGCCTACAATAAAAGGCAGAAAAACACCTGAAACGAAAGAAATCTGCCCCTTACAGTCACATGAACAATGACAGCCCTAACAAGTACAGCCGGAGATCAGATTTTTTTTAATATTGCCTAACACTGAGACTTTTGCTCCCAATTTGGTCTAGTTCCACTAATGAATCTTATGAAGTATTTTATCTGCCTCTTCCATGCCTACAAACCACTCACAGGAGACTGGGAAATCATCACTTCTTCCAGAGTGCAGATATCAGTTGGACCATATGCAACAGCGGCCTGTTTATTTTTCCCATAAGCCACCAGTTTCATAGAAACTCATTAGCATCACCTGTGTTAATTACACTAGCAAACCAATCAACAGCTCTTTCTTAATTAGGTTTTCTTTATTAAAGCCGGAAATTGCCAAGGAGACAAAAGTCACCTGGGGAAATTATGTGAAAAGGAGTGTTTATGCCAAATTACACACTAAAATAATAATAAAATAGCCCAGTTTGTTTACAGGAAAAGGAAACAATATTAATATTCAAGGTCACTGGCACACTCCTTATTAATTATTCTCGTTATATTAAATTGTGATCATTTCTGCTTCAAGAGGGTTGGCTTATAGAAAGTCTTTGTACTTGAAGTTGACTCACATCAGAGTTTAATGGCTGTGGTCAGCGATTATGACTTGCTTATTCCATAAACACGAGCACCCACGGGTTAAAGCAGTTAATACTAATTTCATGAGCTCATGTCCCAACTGTAACTCAAAATCCTGTAAGTCTGTTAGCAAACCTAGAAAGGCATATAAAAATCTACTCTGAAAGGAAAAGATACTCATGTGACTCTTCGAATTTGCAGTTCTCCTAAAAGAAGAGGAAAAAAGACTTCCAATCATATTCCTCTCACTTTCCAGGAGCCTTTCGGGGGCGGGGCGGGGGGGGCCAACACTGAGAACACAAAAGCAGTTTTGAGAAGGAGGTTCTTTCCCTAACGTTAGACTTATAGGGAGGCTCCCCTGGGACATTTAAACCAAGCCTGGCCGAAGCACTAAAAGGAGATGGCAGGGAGCCTCCTGCTCTGGTTGTGTGGAGGTGGAAAGGGAGGGGCAGTCCTGGGACCTAATAGATCTTTTCATCTTCAACTGACTATAAGGCTAAGTACACTTATCGGTGTATTCAATATCTATCTTCGGAATAACAAAATCTGGGCACGCCCATCTATAAAGTGGGCCTAACAATACATAATCTGATTCACACACAAAGAATTAGTTCGTATTTAGAAAGTGCTTTGATGATAAAAATCACTGAGAGAGTGATATTTGTTCTTATTCCCATTGCTCCTGGAAAATAGCCTCTCCAGGAGGCCTGTGACTTCCCATTCTCTGTAGTCAAAAAAGCAACAGGTAAAAAGTCAACTAGATCTGGTAGTTGAACCTGTAAGAAAAGGAAACATGGTCTTAAACAAGCAAACATCGATGGAATCACTCTCCAGCATCACGCCCAGGACCCAACAGTACTGGCTCTCAATGGGTCCCTTCTTAGGGTCTTCTTGGCTTCTGTGTGAGTTGCCACACACTTCCCACTTCAGGTCAAGGCATAAGGAAGCTGGCTGATTGTGCTGAGGAATATTCATTGGAGACCCAGGAGAGTTTGCTGCAAGCCTCATAAGCCTTTTTGTTTTCTCGAAAAAATGCCAAAGAAGATGACAAAAGACCACAAGCAGAGACATCTCAAATGGTATTAAAGCCAGAGAGAGAGAGAAATATCAAAGGATTTTTGTAGTAGACTCTCAAGTCGAGGGACCCAACATCTACTCAGTACTGCCTTCAAGATCCAAGGCCCTGGAGGTGCTCTCTCTCCTCCACCTTGGAGAAGTGCCTAGAACCTCGAGTCTGTAACTCTGGAATTCCTTCCTACTGCTCAAAGAGGAATAGCAAAGATGAACATCAAAGGAATATAGCTTAAAAGGGGAAACAGAATAGGGACCCTTATACACAAGTAAAGAAGTATTTGGATACAGATAACCTATGTATTTCTTTCTCTTGATCATCTTGCTAATTGACACAGTCATTTTTAACCTTCCTTTCAGAGCTCCCACTGGCTTGTCTAGAGAATGAAATTTCAGTGCACACAAAAGTCAAGGTGTCAGGGTTGAGTCTCCATGACTGACTGATGACCTTTGTGGAAAGGTGCTTATCAGGACAGGCCACTGTCTCGCCTGCTCACCTCCATCTACATTCCCAGCTGTGCTTTCTCCCTCCCCTCTCTTTCACCCTCCCAGCTGGATTCCTTGTCACTCAGGCCTCAGCTGAGTTTATTTCACATAACCTCACCCAGATCGTGCACACACTGCATATTTGGGTACACAACTGTCACATCACTGGATAGTTTAGGCAGAATGTTAGCAATGAGGTTATCAAGGCAGATCTTTAATGGGGTCAAGGTTATGTTCCAAAATATATTTTTATGCATCAAGGTCAGCTTAAAATTCCTGTTAGTGGACCTAACACAGAAGCCATTCTAAAAAAAAAAAAAAAGAATCCTAAGTTGCAGTGGTTTTTTAATTTAGAGTTACACTCAGGAAACACTAGGAAACCTCGAATACTCAATACCTGTTGCTGGAAATGCTTCCTTTTAGGATTTACTTTCTTATTAAAGACTGGGTAGACATCTCCCTCACCATCCGAAAACCTTCTCTCTGTCCTCTACCTCCAATGGCTTCCCACCTCACAGAGTAAAGGGCCAAGAGCTTCATCTGGACCACGGGGCCCCTGAGAGGTCCCATTATGCTTTTGGCAGCATCACCTGCTACCCTCCCCCTTGCTCATGCTGTTCCAGCTACGCTGATCTCCTGACTCCTTCCCAAGTCTGTTAGGCACACTCTTCTCTCAGGGCCTTGCCTCAACATGGCTTGCTTCTCCCCTGCCTTCCCTTCCCCTGGCCAGGCTCACACTCTCTACCCCTTAGGTCTTTGTTCAATTACCAACGTATATGTGGGGCTTCTTCTGGCCAGTGTATTTCAATAACAATTCTAACCCTACCCCAGACACTCCCTTCCCCCATTTCCTGAATGATTTTCCTCAGCAAAATTTAACACTGACGTCCAATGTATTTTGTCTGTCTGTCAGTCTCCCGCTAGCTAAAATGTAAGCTCCAAGAGGGCAGGGATTTTTTTTCACACTTTCATTCATGCTGAAGCCCCAGTGCCAGGATGTTAGGGGGCTCTCAATAAATAAGTGTTGAAAGAACAAAAGAATGAAGAAGGACAAGAAAGGAAGAGAGAAAGGATGTTATGGCTACCCTAGCTTTCTACCATTCATTTCTTTCCCTCTTCCCACCCACGTCCCATCTCTAGAACGCTCTGCTGCACCCTGCCTCTCCAATCCCACCTCCTTCACCCTCACTCTCCCTTCACCACCTTCTCAAGCATCTCCCTGGCCTCTTTTACCTTGTCACCACCACACACACTCTTCTATCTCCACTAAGCTGACCCAGCCACTCAATCAAACATGTAGTGTTCACGGAACCCATGCGACTTGCATCATCTTAGTTCCCCAACCAGGGCTTGAATCCTAGCCACAGCAATAAAAGCACCAAGTCCTAACCACTGGGCCACCAGGGAATTCCTGAGTGCCCTCTCTTTTATGAAGGTATCCCATTATAGATTTCTCATTTATGTGTGATTTTTAAAATTAAGGTCTGAGCCTCACCCCCCGCTCAATCCCACAAGAACAAGACTCTATCTATTATCACTATACTTGAAGTTACTAGCACACAGAAGAGATGCAATTCTATTTGTTGGTTGAATGAACTAAAAATTTCCTCTGAAGTAAAGATTAATTTATATACTATTCTTAGCTAAGAGCTTCACAAAAATAGGAGTAGTAACTGTGGTCACTGTTATTGTTTTTAATAACAATGCCACCTTTTGATTCTTGTCATCTCACCCCATCTGATCCAGCACTATATGCCCCACTTTGTACCCTGAAAAACACCGAAGACTCCCAGATATAAACTGCAACCTCCTTCTTATTTCTAATGCACTTTGCTGGTGTTCCCATTCATTCATGCCTCCATTATCCAATTTACCATTCTGAATATGTCTATAGGTCTACACGCTCCCCAAGTTCATAAGTGCAGCTTATTCTCTTTATATCTCTAATTCCTAGTAGAGTGACATATTCAATAAAAGTTTGAAGAAACAAACAAGTACATACTCTATTCTGACTGATTTCAAGTCCTCTGTGATTAGATGACAAGCTGTGATTCAGAGACCTCCAACAAAATCAATGCCTTGTCTCAACTTTCAAGAGCATGCAGACTTGAGGAAGAAAGTCTGGCAAATCACCCAATTTTGGTAACCTATGTTCACAGTCTCAAGTAAGGGTAGCCAACAGTTCTGACCTTTCACAGCCTGGCATTTCTCAATTGCCATTTGAGAGGCATTTCGAAAATCCTCAATTCTGAACTGTTTCACTTTAACAATCTGTCTAAATTTCAATTGTTTTACATAATTTTTTAAAGTTTATTGGTAAGGAAAAAATTCTCATTGGAAATATACACAGCTTCGAGATGAGGGGTTTTATTTTTGGAGACAATTTCTTAAATACACACACACATTATCTCCCTGATAGACAATAATGGCTCTTTAAGGAGCTGTCATAATCAATTGTAAAAATACATATTTAGAACACTTTTTAAAATGTGTGTATTATAAAAATGTTTTAAAATGAAAATTGTTTACCCAAAGGACTAAAATGGTTCTGAAGAGTATTTTATAAATTCATATTTGAGACTTTAAGGGGGAAAAAAAGATTTCTGACCTGGGAGATCATAAAGACTTTACTAAGCCATTAACATTTATTGTCTCTCAAGGGCTAAAAATGTTGCTGGGAACTGTTTCCAGGTTAGAGGAAAAACAAAGACCATTCTTCTGACAAAGGGTCTTAGATGCAACTCTGTCCCGCCCCAAAGCCTGTAAGACACCAGTCCATTATACTAACTAATGGCACACTTGGAAGAAAATGCCATCCTAAAGATGTTAGCCCAGGGATCTTGACTAATGGGTACTGTCTAATGTTCCAAGATCCTATCAGTGCTGGTCACTGATGAGACATTCTAATAGTACTGCATTAAGACCTTGGTGGAGAAAGTCACTGTTGGAAATCTGATAGGATGAATTGGATATCTGAGGAGAAAACATTCTTTACTCCTTTCATCTCAAGCCTGATACAGGAGAAAAGAGATGATTAAAAACTTAGTCTTCTATATCTTCTGTATCTCCTTCCACAATTCCAATCAAGGAAACCATATTTGATTAAGAACCCTTAGCCCTTGTACTTATACTTAGTACTGACTACGTGTTGTATTTACTAACGCAGGAAATGGGATACTTTCTGGTTAACAGGGGGAAAATGCATTCACTTCAATACTCCACTGGAAACTTTCTCAGGAGATGCAGGGTTTGTCTGGTGAATACCAGAAAATACATTGAATCGATCCCGAAGTTATGATGTTATATAGTGTCTTCATATTTTTTTGTCAACTCCTTTTTAAAAGAAGAGCTTTTGCTTATGTAAGAAAAAAAAAAAAGAGTTGAGGGGCCCCAAAGTTATGAATGTCATATTGTGCCTTCATATTTTTTGTCAACTCTTTTTAGCAAAAGATTTTTGGTTTTTGTAAGAAAAAAAAAGAGTTTGGGGCTGGCATGAAAGAAAGAGGGAGAGAAAGAGCAAGAAAGAAAAGGAAGGAAGACTGGTGATACCATATACTAAGTGCTGGCCTGAAGCAAAATATCACAGGTAACCTATAAACAGAAGCCAAAACTGGAAAGACAGGAACCTTAACCAGAACCACATGAGAAACACTATTGGATATAAACAATTGTGGTGAAGGCTGACAGGGGGCTCGAGTTGACACATTTTTCACTTTTTTACACTATAGCTTTCACAAATCTCTACTGGGCTTCCTCAAAAACCTTACCTATCGGGTCTGAAGGACCAGCTGGGTTTGATCAGGACAGCAGTGCACCCCCACACAGGCGAAACGAGGTCATGGATGACTGGACTCGACTTTACCCCAAAGGAAGTTTAGTCCCTAATAGTTAATGAAATGAGCAGATTTCCTTCTTACACCTGAAATAACCAACCTGCCCCAGAGTCTGCTAAATATACCGTCTCCAACAGCAAACAGCCCCAGCCAAGAGTACCTTCAAAGCCAAGCTTTCCTTTATTGTCAAGACAGAATCAAATTGGTCCTTTTTATGTAACATATGAGTTATGCCGATCTAGCCATTCATACACAGCAAAGTACTGGTTCATTGTGTTGGCTTCATTCCCTTTCCTGTAACATAACAAATAGATCTAAATACTCAAGGGTTCCCAAGCCCTGTGATGAGAGTATCAGCTCTCGTCAATGGTGATGGGACTTAAACTTAGCGTTTTAGGCAGAAGGCACTGCTTTGTTGGTGACTTTTCCTTCTTTCCCTGAGCTTGATTTCACACCAGCTATGTTCACAAACCCATAATAAATCACTAGGAATGTAAAATACACTACACTTCCCCCCTACATTGGCCTGGGTCATTTATCATTCTGCGGATTTCAAAAAGATGGTAGTGTTTTTATTGCAAAGGCCTTGTCATTACAGAAACTAGAAAAGTATTGATCACAATTAGATCATATATTAGCAGCCCCCAATGCCTGGACAGCTGACGATTTCAAGCTAGATCATTCTCCCCTCTGTTAAAATTCTGGACAGCAAATTTCTTTTATGTTAGAATAACAAGTATAAACCCATAAAATGTAACCTAAAAGTGTAATTATAATTGCCATGCCAAAAGCAAGCCAGTCAATATCTTCACGATTCTAATAGTTTCAAGCACTAATACCTTAACGGTCTCACATCACAGTACTGATTAAAGAAATATTTTGTCTTTTTATCTGTATGGAATGGCCAGCATAATCACTGAAGCATAGAGAGCTAAAATATTTATTAGTGAGTATACATCTTGGTTCAGGCAGCGAATGTCAATTTAAGAATGGAAAAGTACAACCAGCTCTTCGCTCAATCCATTTTCAGGATCCTCTAGTGCTCCTCGGGTACTCATCCCAAGCTGAGGAAGAGATCTTAGAATCTGCCCCTCTATCCAAACGAACTCATCTGGCAGATTTTCCAGAAAGCAGCTCTTCTCGGGAGCTTTGAAAATGGCCTCAAATTGACAGTGACTATCGTGGAATCAATGTCAACCAACAGAGACAAGCCTGAATAGAGGAGAGCTGTGAGAATGGAAAGCACAAAGTGAGGCCACCTTGACAGCAGCAGGTCCTCCCACCCACCCTTCCTGTCCAGCCAAGCAGACAAGCAAACAAAACTATCCATTCTAACATGATTGATCAAAATAAGTGCAATCTGATATCTGAGAATCAAAACCTTTTCCCACAGAATACATCATCTATAATTTATGTATTGAAAGGTACCTATCATTACTGCCAATTACCAAATGCAGAATTAGAAGGGACATGGAAAAGGGTTTCTCCAAGCTAGACACTTAATATAGTTTCTTTCTCCAAACTGTATGATTGAGTTATGTAGATTTGGAATGTAAGACATACGAAAAGGTGTTTTAAAATGAACAGCATATTCCTGATCATGTCTCTTAGAAGGGAACATATATTTTCTCCCAATTAGTTGAGCAGGAGGAAATTTTAATACCCTATCAGTGCAGACACATCAGCACACTGGTCAAATAAAAATTTCTACCATGTGATGTGCACAATTAATTTTACAATTAAACTTATCCATGTAATGTGCATTTCCAGAGCTAGATAGAAATCAGGTGGAGAAAATCCGCTTCATTTAGGGAAATACACTCTGTGACTTGGTAAAAAAAAAAAAAAAAAAAAAAACCGCCAGAATGCTGCCCTCCCCATGGGCCGCTGAGGGAAAGCATCTATGAGGACTTCTCCCCAATTCTCAAGCAAACAGAGCAGCAGGCTTCAATCCACCCCACTGTGGGGAAGAGGGAGCTGGAAGGAGAGAGAGGGGGGCAAAGGGGATGAAAAACAGGTGATGCCCAGCTCCGGAATTAAGTGAGAATGCCAACCTTGTCAGCCAAGGATGACCAGACAAAGGGAAGAGGCAGTCTCGCACCTCCACTGTCTACCCACGGGTTAACTGGCATTTCTCATACTTTTCACCTAGTCTGACTTGACAGATGCCTAACCTTAGCTACTGAGTGGAGACAGGCTGATGGGTCTTGGCCATAGAGGGGGAAAATTTTTGATGCTTCTCACTTATGACATGATTGATTTTCTTTCAGCGGCCCTTCACTTTGGGAAGTGGCGAGGGCTGGCTCACTGCGCCCCGGTGCGCCCTGACCCCCGACACGCGGCCGCTGTGAGGCTGGAAACCGATGACGGCAGAAACCTAAAAAATCAATAGGCCCTGTCAGTCAGGGGCAAGGCGGACGTCTTTTAAAAACCCAATCACGACACGTATTTGCTGCATGGTGTGGATCTACTGCACACTTGAGAACACACTGAATTTCCCCTTCCCCTTATTTATTTATTTGGCTCTGTTTCACACTTCATTTTACCTTTTGGGGGGAGGGGGCGGAAAAGACCTTAACCTTTCAGGCAGTGAGGGAGAGGGAGCAAAGCCCTGTGGTAAGGCTGACTCTTCATGATATTAACAGGAAAAATTCCCTGGAAACTATTTGAATAGTATGAAATAAATAGAGCCCCTTGTGGCTGCCAACATAAACAGTGACATCATTTTTTTTTTTGACATTATCTGGAAAGAATTTAGATATAAGACTTTTAAGTCTAAAAACACATGAGGGCAAAGCTGCTTAATAAACTTGGTTAAGGGAAGAGTATTGTTTAATTTTTCTTTGGGGGTTTCTTTAAGGTGTAGGAATGGAGGACAGACATATGCACACACACACACACACACACTATAGTTCTCTGTTGGGGAACTAGAACAAGCACTGCAAGAAGCGCTCACTTTCTGAGCAGGGTCAGTGTAATCGTGTCCATTCAGTGCAGAAGAAATACCAAATATGCATCCTTTCTTTGGGAGACAGACAATGCAAAAGATGGCATTTAGCTTCTTTACGATCTGAGGAAGGGAAAAATAAATATCAACAATGACAGGCCAAAAGATAAGAGAAATACCATCAGGTGAAATGCGGCCACACGGGGAAAGAAATTCCATACTCACACACACACACACACACACACATACACACACACAGAGCAAATGAAAAGGATCTGGAGACTGCAGAAAAAGAGGGAAGGATACTATCAGGTACAATTAAAATGTGTATTATGGGATTTATGTGCAAGTGTCTTCCAGAATTTCTGTGACATATTTTTTCTTCTTTCTGTCCAGAAAAACAGGTATATTGTGCATCATCTTAAAATCTACCAAGGTAAATATCATATATTAAAAAGAAGACAAATAAACAAAATCTGTGCCTGAATTCCCAAACTAAGCCCAATTAAAGGTTTTTTTATGGCTGTAAACCTGACAAGCTACAATTTCCCCCTGTTGCAGTGGGTGTGTGTGTTTTAATGTAATATTAATGAGCCAGGATGGAGGGTCATAAAAAGTGATAGGTTTTTTCGATGGTAAATTATAAATCGGTATTGATTTTTCCCGGCACTAATGCAGCCAGCTTATTGTAAGACACCACAGGCAAAGTGCACTTTATCAGATTAGACTGGGGCCGGTATCAAATATACATGAGAATAAGGATGCATCTGTGAGTTAGACTACACTTTTCTTCCCTAACAATGCATGAAATTTTTAAGGAAAAAAAAAAAACACCAGACAAGAATACTGGGAAATTCAACATTTTTTTCCCCAAAGCACAAATTTCCAGAATTGTTGCTCTTGGGACAATTTATTTCCAATTAGAATAGACGGTAGTAATAATACTAATAAAATTATAAATAATTTTCCTTAAAGGCTATTCTAAGTTTCTTTCGTTTAATTTGTAGTGTCTCAACGAAAGGGTGCACTCTGGCCTCTCCGCCGTGTCCAGCCTCTGGCTGCAGCATCATTCTTTCCCTCTGCCCACAAGTCATTGAGGTGGAGAACCACGGTGGACCAGAAAGTGTTATTTTTTCAAATGACTGAGGTTCCTCTCTGTTGGTATTTTATAGTCATAAGGACTTCATTAGACACTTCAGCGAAGATTTCAGCTCTTGAGAGCCAAGAGAAGCCAAAGAGAGCATAAGAACAGGAGAAAGAAGAGAAAATGACTGGAACCCATTTCCCTGGACAAAGATGTTATTATTTGTCTTCTCTCTCCAAACATGGGTCAGCCTCTGACTCACTCGAATGTCAACAGAGATGCAAGTCCTCACCCTGAGTGTGTGTTTGCCTTTTGTTCTTTGGCCGAGACTTCTCCAGCTTTGTTGGGAACACTAGCAGCCCTGTTTCCAAACACTTCCTGACTTCTTCCTATAACTGCTAGCACACTCTCTATCAAAATCTGCCGCTCTCCTCCTGCACAAAGGCTGTGCTCCCACCACGTGACGCCAAACCGTGCCCAGCTCTGAGGCCAGGTCCTCAGCCAAGATTCCTTCTCTGTCTCCACAGCGTGAACAAGAACTGGAAACCCACACACTCACCCCCAAGATAGTCTTTTTTTTAAGAAGTCGGGGAGAACATGTGTTTATTGACAGTTCATTAACAAACATCAACCCCCCTGCAAGCTATTTACTAAGGAATGAAGTGAAGTGAAGAAGTGTGAATATAAATAACTAACAAAGGAAGAACGAGAGAAAATATCTCAGAGCTGTCCCCTTCTAACGTATTTTGAATCTGTTCTCTTTTCTACTGAAAACATGATGCCACTGAAAGTATATCCATGGCACCCAGGACAGTAAAAACAATAGGTATTTGTGTACTGATACCCAGAACATTTAAATAAAACAGAAAAACTGGGCTACACCATTTCATCTTATTTTTTCTCCTTGTCTAGATCAAGGGATTTAAACATTTTTTAAAAAAAGGAAACATAAGCTAATAATTTTCATTATAATAAAGTTACACCTAGAACAAAATTGCTTATTTCTAAAATTTGAAGGATGTCAAAACCATAGTAAAAGTTCACAAAAACCAGTCCCCAAGCTCGAGGAGCATAAAATCTAAGTTAGAGGTAAGCAAAATCAGCAAAAAAAAAATATACACTGTTCAATAAGGTGTTTCTCATTTGTTACATTGATACTCAAAATGGACCATATTGAGTAAGGGTAGCTAACTATTTCCAAATGTTAAAAAAAAAAAATCTTACTACAATATCCTTGCATCAAAATGACTCCTGCAATTACAGGAAAAAGGGAAAATGTTTTGAGACAAGAACAAATCAGGTAAAACCTAATAAAGCCAAAAGGAAATTAGAAAAATAGAAGGTTGTTTTCATGGGAGTTTAATCTTTTCACCGAAAAGTGATCTTCATTATATGTCAAATCAACTTCTTAAAGATCTATTTTATAAAGTTATGAAAGTGAAAGCATACATTTTACCTATGCTAATTTAACTTTATTAGTGATTCCAAAATCCTCATTTACATTTTTCATAAAATCACGCAGAGGTTCTCCCTGCTTTAGGGATAAAGCTAATAAACAAACACATAAATTAGTGTATTTTAATTAAATGTTATCTCATGAAATAATATTGTACACCACCATCTAATAAAAGAACAACTTTCTTACTTAAAATCCAGTACAATATTAAAATATTAAAACTCATTAAAAATTAATTTTAAAATACTTTGCAAATGTTCAAGAACTCTGAGTTCTCTATTTTTAAAGGTTTTTATGTTGTTGCTGTACCTATGATGTAATCCCTAAACTCCCAGAAAAATAGTGCAAGAAGCTAAGATTACTTTGCAGACCTGCACTGAGGGACTTAGAAAAACTGCTATTGCTTTCTTTTAATATGTTTTCAACAAAATGGTGTTGCCAGAACCTTTCAAAAAAAAAAATAAATAAAACAAGAAAGTTCATTACATGTTTACAGCAAAACAGGACTGAATAACAACTTCAAGTCATTATTGTAAAGATCTGAGCTACCTCACTGAAGATTTATCTCAGCAAGGCTCCTGACTGCATAATTTTAAACTGCATTCAACTCCTTTAAGCAGAATCCGAGCACCTACTAAGCACCTAACATGAGCTACGCATGTGGGATTTAATTGTCAATGTATGACTTGGGGAAGAGGATTGAAAATAAGCTACTAGCAGCCTAGCACAAAGCACGAACTAATTGAAACTCTACAGTAAAGACTCGATAGGTTTTAGAACATGTCTATAAATGTCTTCTGAGATCCTAGGTCAAACAGATAAAGTGCCTTGAGACAAGAAACTAATGAATGCAAATCATCTGACATTTATTAAATAAATATTAGCCACTATAGTTGTGAGCAACAGTATTATTTGCACAGTAAGGCTCAATCAAAGATGCAGACTGACCAAAGTTTAAAAACCCAGCTGGAGAGGATGCACTTGGGCTCACTTCCTACTTAAGCTAATCATCATTTATTGAGGGACTCTTTCTTGTGCGTCAGACACTGAGTTAGGCAAAGAGGATGCAAAGAGCAACCGGATTAAGCTACCTGAGGGCCATAACTCTGTCTGCCTTGTTCACTACTGTGTCTCCACTTCCTAGCACACAGCCTAACACACTGCAGATACTCGATAAATATTTGCTGAATAAATGAATTAATAACCAAACAAAAAGACCCATATTAACAAGGCATTCACAGCCTAATTACTTTTATCATACTTGGATTTTTCTATAACAAATCCAGCTAGCTCTTTTTGAAAACTCCTCCCTAGATAAAAGCAGGTTAATAAAATAGCTGTGCTCCCTTGATTTGGAGCATATAATATAGCTGGTATTTAAGGGGAAAGGTCGCTATTATGGTCTAAATAGGGGCAAACTTCTGCTCAGCATCCTATGTATGAAGTTCTTGGTTTAACCAGAATTACACCAGAAGGAAATTCAACATACACACACACAAAAATGCTCAGAAATACTGTTTTGTCGCCTTGTGAGACTAAGCCTTCACAGGACCTGTCACCCACACTTCAGCTAAGAGGCCCGAAATAGACATCATGGAAGCCCCAGACTCCCCAAGCCCCATGACAGAGCTCTTGTCAGGAAAATACCAGCTTTTCATTTCAATCAAATTACTGTGACGGCTCAGATGGGGGTAAAATAACACACGGGTTCCCCTTTGGCAACAAACCTTTAAAAATAAAATCATATCTTTCATTTGGTTGAAATTCTTAGTAACCTGAAAACATGAAAGAAGAAAGGAACAATGGGCCCCAAGGAATCAGGTAGGGGTTTTTTGTTCATATAAGTTGTTTTGAAGAGGTACATTCACTCAGCAAGCCCTCTGAAAGTATGACTGACTTGATATTTCCGATACAACTAATTTACAACACGATCTGAACTCCGCTGCAACCACTCGTGGATGCGGGAGGCATCTTTCCGATGTTGGTGGAATGTTCTCTAGAGTAGTATTGATTGCACAGTGATGGGAAACGATAGGACAAACCTGAACTAATTAAGCAATAAGCTCAAAGACTACCTACCTTCAATACTGTTTGAAGGTACATTTAATTATTGCGTGGATGCAACAACACAGGGAGGAACATGCCATTTAGGTAAATGTATCAAAGTGTATTGACCGAATGACTAAGGCTCCCTATCGGCTCTAATGTATTTAGGAAATCAAAGAGCATAAGAAGCAAATATTTCAGTTTGGAAAGTGAATGCTACCACATGGGCGGAAGCATGGAAGAGGGAAGCTGATGACCAAACCAGAGATAATATACTCAACCAAAACCCAGAACAAGCAGGTTCCAAGCCCGTGGTGGGCCGTGGCCATTTTAATACCTGAGGGCATTTCAGTACTTTATTTGGGCAGAACCTCATCTTACAACTTTGTGTGTGTGTGATCAGTAAAGAAAAATCAAAGTGTTTCTTTGAGTGGAAATTCAGTAGCAAAAGACAGAAGTAAACTGATAGTTGCTGTTATGATAATTGGGCACTTTACTTAGCAGCTGATTTCCCAGGAATCTCATAAATGTCAAAGTCAAACTTGGAATCACAAAAGGAAAAAAATATCTGAAGAAACCCTTTAGGGCCTGGAGGCCCTCTGAACTCTACCTTTAGAGGAGACCACGGCCTGCAAATATGCTAATAATAACATAGCCACAGTAGCCAAAGTCATAAATGTTTATGTGCTCACCTGGTTTGAACACTGATTTCTAAGATTCTGTCCAAGATTTACTCCAGCTTTCTAAATTCTATTCTCTAAGCTTCTCAAGTCTCTTGTCTGATGACCTGAGTTTAAACTTCATTTCCCTATTTTGTGGGTACTTGATCTTTTTTAGAGCATTTTTCTTACAGGTACCACCATCACCATTTTAAGGCAAAGAAAGAGGTACTCATAATGCATTCGGGGTGATTTTAGTGATACAAGAACACGGGCATTAAATAACACTGAATCACATAATGAGAAAGTCTGTCCCTTTTCAGTTTTCTCTTTATTTTACACTCAATGAGAGAGTCTTCGTTGGGTGCTGGAATTTCTTGAACACCTAATGCTTGCCAACCTCCACATCTGACAGAGCCACTGGCAGGCAGCAGCACCCAGCTACAAGATCACAATGCTGCTTTCTTCCCTTTGCGCGTATTCTGTGGTCACCTTTCATTTACTGTAGGTGAGGCTGAACTAGCACTTACTGCAGCACATAAAGTCTCCTTTTCAAATAAATTGAAGTTTAAAAGAGTGAGTTGGTGTAAATAAGTTTCTTGCTTTAAATAGCACAGGTGGTACAAAGATATGGTAAAAGTCATGGAAGATGTCTGAGAATGATTCTTGCAAGGAAACCCTGGCATGAGAAACCACCCAGAGCTGAGATACTAACAACCTGTGTTTTTCATGGTAGTTCTTCCGCTAACCAGCTCTGCAACCATCTGGAAGTCATCGAACATCGCTTACCTTGACCAAAAAATAAAACATTAGATCAATGTTTTTAACCTGACTGTCCACTACTATCACCTAGGGATCCTTTAGGAAACGCTGTTCCTGGGCTCTACCCCAGATGCATTAATTTAGAAGGTCTGGAGACAGAGACTAGACATCAGTATTTGTTCTAAAGATTCTCAGGAAGTTCTAATGTCGGGCCGGGGCTGAGAAACACTGAGGCAGATGATTTCTAAAATCTTCTGAATCCTCAGAAGCCACTAAAGGGTTCAAGAAATGTAAGCATCTGCTTTCTCCTTTTTTTCTGTTCAAACCTCCCCTCCCTGTCTTTCAAAGTATCCAAATATGCTTGCTGACATGACACTTCCCAAACCACCATTATCCACAGAAGCTACTGATGAGCTGTTTTCCTGTTCCTCAGATCAGTAATAAAGCCGTTAAAAGAGAGGCATCAGAGTTAAACTCGGGAATCCAGGACAGACAGTGCAGATTTCTAACTCCCAGTCTAGTGTTTGGGAGAAAAAGAGCAGGAGGAAGGTACAACTCCTTAATCTGGAGGCCAAGGAACCCAGAAGTTCAGCTCCCGAGGCCAAGCACAGGCAGGCTTATGGAGCAAATGCCCTGGGGAAACATGGATCCTGCTGAAGCCTGGAGCATCAGCCCTGGGCCAGCCTTCTCCTATTGCCACTTAAGCCCCTTCATCAATAACCACTTACCCCAGGAATGGCATATCAGCAAAGCCATTCCGAGCAGCCTGGCACTTCCATCCAGCACAGTCCTCAGGTCAGGGGGCAACAGCGTGATAAATGCTGAGCCGCAAACTGTGATGTCTCTCCCAGCCACTGTCTCCTTCCCCAGCTTAATTAAGGAACCTCTCTCTGGCCTTCCCTTTCATCTTCCCTTCCTTGGTCTGCAGTCAGGGGACTGTTTTCCACTTCATGGTGTGACAGGTGCAAGAGAACGCCGATGACAAATTCTGAAGAATACTAGGAACAGATATGATTTCAGGACTAGACTTTTTTTCTTTCTCTTTCATTAAAAGAGTCACTTCTGTCTCCTCCTGTAGGCTTCCCAAGATGATTCTCAGGCAGGGTGTTCAACCCCAAGCACTACGGGAATACACAAGAAGAGTACCCTCCACCCCATTGTATAATAATCAGCTGTAATCAACAAAGCTAGGATTTCCAGGCAGGCATATGAACCCCTG
This sequence comes from Odocoileus virginianus, assembly GCF_023699985.2. Classification (NCBI taxonomy): domain Eukaryota; kingdom Metazoa; phylum Chordata; class Mammalia; order Artiodactyla; family Cervidae; genus Odocoileus; species Odocoileus virginianus. The sequence goes on from NC_069676.1 coordinate 66,203,294, forward strand.
GTTATATATTCTCTGTTTTTATAAGAAAAGTCAAATACACAGATATGAATGTGAAATCTTCTGACTTTATGATACTAGCTTCTAATTCAAAATTTTTTGAAATATTCTGCAGACCAAACCAAATTTATCTATGGGCTGAATTCACTCATGGAGCCATACTCTTAAGCCAGGAAGTTGGGGAAAGGAGAGAATAAATTCCTCAGAATTTAATGTCCCTCACTTCACTGAATTTGCCAGACTTTTAAGACTCTTGTCTGGACCCCAGCTTAGCAATTCAATCATTCAACATCCAATTAATGATTAATATGACTACTTTTATAGCTTTTCATGTGTACTTCTACTAAACACCCCTATGAGTAAAGCACAGCTATCATCACCATTTCACGATAAGGAGGCTGAGGCTCACAGTGATCAAATAACACAGATCACACACGTTCGGAGTGTTAGATACACTGAAAGCTGAGGCTAGCTGATCCCAGTGCCCACATTAGTAACCTTGCATTAACGAGGAGTCCCATCCTAGAACTAAGACGTCTCAAGAAATATCAGCAGAAATGCTGGTCTAGTTGGGGAAATAAAGCAGACAGATTTTTAGTAAAATCCAGGCTTCTGATGTACCCCAACTATGTGTCTCTGGGCAAACTGCTTCCATTTTCTGAGCCTCCATTTCTTCTATAAAATGGAGATAGCATTAGTAGTCCTCATAGAGGCTGCTGGGTGGGCATTACATGAGATAATCCAGGTACAGGCTTAGCATAGTGCCTGAAGGACAACAAACATTGGATAAATTTGGGCTACTATTATTATTTTTGTTTTCTTTACTGTAAGTCATCACTGCTTATATCCAACCTTCTACCCTAAAGCTAAGGAATCCTAATACTCCCTAAGGCTTTAAGAACACTTTTAGCTTTTTAAAGCCTTTTAACATCCATTATTTCATTTCATCCTTCCAAGAACCTGATGGGGTAGGTGAGACAAGGATGACTTCATTCAGCATATGAGAGAACGAAGAAGGCAAAGAGAAGTTCACTAAACTCCCACAGTCACACAGCTAGACACAGGCTCCACAATAAACCTGTTTAGTTCCGTTGCTCAGCTGTGTCCAACTCTGCGACTCCATGGACTGCAGCACACCAGCGTTCCCTGTCTCTCACCAACTCCCAGAGCTTGCTCAAACTCATGTCTGTCAATTCGGTGATGCCATCCAACCATCTTATTCTCTGTTGCCCTCTTCTCCTCCTGCCTTTAATCTTTCCCTGAGCTTTCCTCAATTACTAGACATTCAAGAAGGAGCTAGGCAGGGGAAACCCCAAAAAGTAGAAGTATTATGTGTGTCTTTGGGTGCCTGAAAAATTAAGGGGAGTTATAACACAACTAACTGTCCAGAGTAAAAAAAATAAGAACTTCTGAAGAAAAGTAAATGAATTGGAATTAACACACTGAAAATTGTATAGATAAATACTTAGAGAAAATATGAATAGAAGAAATGACTAACATGAGAAGAAACTGGAATAGGGACATATGAAGAGCTTCCTGGAGGACAGAAAAGGACCTAGGGTTTCTGCTGTGCATGTCACAAACTTACTAGAATTAGGAGCGGTGTCCTGTGGGTAAACTGGAGCAGCACTATGAAGAAAGGACATCATTCTCCCCAACTCCTGCCTCTGGAGCACACTGCACAATCTGGACAACTGAGTTACGAAGTATGGTATTTCCAGCATGGAGCACATAATCTGTCCCATCAGTTCAGTTGCTCAGTCATGTCCAACTGTTTGCAACCCCATGGACTGCAGCATGCCAGGCCTCCCTGTCCATCACCAACTCCCGGAGTTTACCCGGACTCATCTCCATCGAGTCGGTGATGCCATCCAACCATCTCATCCTCTGTTGTCCCCTTCTCCTCCCGCCTTCAATCTTTCCCAGCATCAGGGTCTTTTCAAATGAGTCAGTTCTTCACATCAGATGGCCAAAGTAATGGAGTTTACGCTTCAGCATCAGTCCTTCCAATGAATGTTCAAGACGTTTTCTTTAGGATGGACTGGCTGGATCTCCTTGCAGTCTAAGGGACTCTCAAGAGTGTTCTCCAACACCACAGTTCAAAAGCATCAATTCTTGAGCACTCAGCTTTCCTTATAGTCCAACTCTTACATCCATATATGACTACTGGAAAAACCATAGCTTTGACTAGATGGACCTCAGTGGGTACTCATAGTAGTGGACTGGCTGTTGATTGGTTGACTGTTTAAATGAAGGAATCAGAAAGATGGAAGACATTATCTGACCAGGAAGATGGAAGAAGCTGTGAGCCCCCCTGTAGTGGACCTGACCCATTCTGGCAGATGTCTGTTATTTTTCCTGCCCAATCCCTCCATCATCTCTTTGTAATTGTACTTTCCCTTTGGTGAACTGTCCCTGGTCCATTCTTTGTGATCTCAGAGGAACTGACAGCCAAGTCAGGCCAATCCACTTTTCTTTCCTGAGATGCTGAATCTTGAAAAGAATAGGACACAGGGGAAGAAATGGGAGGGCCCAGGCCTTTGGCCAGCAGCATCCTGAGAGACCACTACTGACCCGAATCCCCAGGGCTGCCTTACATACTCATCTTCTCAGCACCCAATTACTGAACTCTTCTTCTGACTTTTAAGCTTACAAGTTATGACACCAATAAACCCTTACTGCTTCACTTACACCTTCGATAGCTTGTAACCAAAGGATCATGTGCCTTAGAAGTGAGCAGTTGAGTGGACAGGGTTGCTATTATACCAGCTGATGCGATTCCAAGAGACTTTAAATAGATCCCATTGTTCTCCTGAGTATGCCTCCTAGAACTTATCAATAATATAAATATAGAGAAGGACACAGCCAGTTATGTTGTCCCTGGCTGATGCAGGGGAGAGATACCTGCTCTAAAGATTTCTCTCATTCTGGCTCAGAATTAGGCAAAACAGAGCCAATGAAGTGACCCAGAGAAATGGGAGAAAACCCTGTGGCAGCCACTGGTCTAGGCCACCACAGGCTGAAGCCCTCTCCTCGGCCCAGGAGAAACACTGCTGAACTGTCCTGATGGTGATGCAAGCATTGCTTGCCTAGGAGACTACTGACTTCCTGACCCTCCAAGACCCAGTAATCTGCCCACCCACCCCAACAACTAATCGAGCCACAAGTCTCCAGGATCATAGCATCTGGACAGAGGTAGTCTGCAACTCCCTATCCATCAAGAAACAGGAAAGGACAGCCTAGGAAAGGAGGGCTTTCTGCAAAGCCTCCTCTTCAATCCCTGGGTCAGAAAGTGGGGCTTCTTGGTTTTTAATAAAATGCTAAATTGAACCTGAAAGTAGGCCACTGGGATGGGAGATCACCCCTCTGATGCCAAATGACGGGCAATTTCTTAAGGGCGTGGAGAGCAGACACAAACTTCTTCATGTCAAATGATGTATACACGTGGCCATGAGGCTCCTGGAAACCCTCAAAGTGCTTAGTCATGGCCATCACGGTAAGCCACCACCAATTAAAACCAAATGCAGGTATCTCTGGGCAGGGGGCAGACAGGAACTTGAAGTACAGTGCGAGGATAGCCCCACTCACTAAAGCCATCCTCTCTGTATACAACTCCAAACCAAGCTTATGACCATGAGAGCAGAGTGGCCCTGAGCACCAAATTCAGAGGACAGCAGAACTACTTCAAAACTTCCACTTGAGACGCTGGCAGGGCCTGTGAGAGGTCAAGTGCCCATCACAGCCACTCATTCATGCACTTACTAGCTCATTCCAGACATGCTGATTATGAAAGCATCCAAGACGTGCTATCGCTCACTACTTCCTTCATTCAAGACAACACCTGTAGACTACCTGCACTGCCATGCTGAGTGCTATAAGGTATATTATTTCTGTGCAAAGCCCATGAGAAGCTTATGGTCTTAGCAGGAAGACTTAACAGGAAAAATACAACTAAAAAGCAAAGTGGAAAGTGATGAGTGACATCAGATATCCTAACAGAAAAAGACAGCAGATGGCAGAGGGGCTGCTGGCGAGGTGACTTAGAAGTTGATAAGGGGGACTTTCTCAGCAGCCCGGTGACTGGCCTTCAGGAGGAGAGTTCAATCCCTGGTCAGGGAGCTGAGAATTACACATGTTCTGTGGCTGAGGAGCCAAAATGTAGAAGAGAGGCAATGTTGTAGCAGATTTAATAAAGACTTAAAAAAAAAAAAAAAAACGGTCCACAGCAAAAACAAACAAACAAAATCTTAAAAAGAAAAAAGAAGTAGATGAGGAACCTTTAAGAAGGAAGCAAAACATGAACCTCCTGACAAAGGATGGGAAGGATTCTAAACACAGGAGCGGCGTCTGGGGCTGTGGCAGTGGTGGGGGGAGGTGTAATCAAAGGTATAAAGTACAGAGTCAGAAAAACACTACCATGACACCTCAGTGGTGCTCTCCTGCTGGAGCACGCTGGAGGACATCCCAGGTAAACCAGGCCCTGGGTTCACATCAGGAAGTCCATTAACCAACATTCAGCAGTCATGGTTCTGTGAAACCAGATAAAGCCCCTTCCTTGGAAAGAGGCATAATCAGAAGTACACACACAGAGGGCTTCCCAGCTACAGTGTGGAGGAACAGACAGAGGAGGCAACTTTTAGGCAGAGAGACAAATTAGAAGTGTAATGAAGCAGGCCTAAGCTAGGTGATGAAACCAAAAGGGAGCCACATGAAGACTGCTTCTCACTGAAATGTCACTAGTTCAAGCCCAGAAAATAAGCACCGGGCTTGGATTTGAGAGGCAATGTGATTCCACCCAGAACTGGGCTTCCAGTTTGCTGGCCGCAATGCAAACAAGAGCTAGCCGTGTGGCCTGAGCCTTCCTGTGCCTTGGCGTCCTTGTCTGTCACTCCCTGTAGTTCCTCTAAGGGGAATTATGCTTAGCATGGGCAGATGGGAATGTTCTTTCACTTTTTTGGTAAGAATTATAAAAGCTTAGGCTAATAACAGAATTACACTCTTTCTTCAAGCGGTCCTTCAAAGCTTTGTATCCTCTATGTCAGAGATAATTCAACTTTAGAGAGAGGTTAATCTCAACGAAACTTATCACATTCTATTTTCCTGAGCACTAGTGACCCAAGTGATAACAAGAGCCAATTACCTGTGTGAGAACTCCCTTAATGGATCCCAACACCAAACCTTAGCCATAGGACCTGCTATATGCATATGTCCCTGTCATCATGGAAAGAGCAACAAAGAAATAATGTCAGAGGCAGAAGAGAGAACCAGGAAATCTCAATCCTACTATTTACTGTCTATGCAACTTTGAGCAATATATTACTAAGCCTTAATTTCTCCATCCGTGTTGTGCTAAGTCATTTCAGTCATGTCTGACTCTTTGCAACCCTGTGGACTGTGGCCTACCAGGCTCCTTTGTCCATGGGATTCTCCAGGCAAGATAGGGTAAATAATATCTATCACCTAATACAAATGAAAGAATCAAATAAATATGTGTCACAAAACATAGTGCCTGACTCATAGTAAGCACTTGATAAATAGTAGCTGTTATTCATTGTTATTTTTTATTGCTTACATCACAGGCATTGTTTCATTAATTTTAAACTATAATATTTTGCATATCCACTCTAGCATACCAGATGGTAGCTTAAAAATATCCGCATTGCTCATAAAAACAGTTTGAGACATTCCATTGAAAAAGACACTGGTTTATTTTTTAAGTTGAAAAATCTCATATTTTATGTAAGAGACGCCTTTGTAGAGATAGTCTGTTTCAAAACACTACCACATGTTTTGCCACTACTTCTTGACAAAAATGTTTTCAAGAAAAGTCACACACACACACAGACAATTGTTCTGCTGTCAAGAAAACAGATCAGGCCTGAGATGTTAACATTGCCAAAAGATGACAGTATTTGGCAAGCCTAAAAATGTTTGTCATCTTAAAAGTATTTATGCAAAAGCAGAAAATAAACTATGCAATATTTTAGTCATTTTAGGTGATTCAGGCAAGTCAGTGGGTTTTGGTTTCAAATGTTCTTGCAAGAAATTCACCCTTCTTTCACCTAGCTAGTTTTATCCTCCAACCTATAAAATTTAAACTGTTTCATAAATTTTATCTGTGTTACCTGTGGAGTTTTTGGCATTTGTACAATGCAAGAGCTAAAAATGCCCCTTGCCTCTTACCCAATCTACCCCTTCCAATGTTTTTGCAACACTTTTCAAATTAAAGGCATTTACTAGCTCTGAGACTTTGAGCAATTTACTAACTTCCCAAGTCTCAGTTTCCTCTTCTTTTAAAAAGTTGGGGTGGGGGTTGGATTGAGGAAGAATACAAGCCTTTCCCCAGCTTCTCACATGGGGCTAAGAGAGAATGGATCTGAAAAATCTTTTTGTTAATGGTAAGACCATTTGAAGGAGCGGGGGATGGCGAGGACCCATAAAGCCAAAGCTTGTTCAGCTAAGGCTTTCCTCAACGTTTTCCTCGCAGAACCCTTAAATAAATCCTTGTAAGGGCAAAAAGGTGCCCCTTTTGCCTAAATGCAAGTAATGGCTGAGTTCATATAGAAGGAGAGCCCAAACGTTCCCAATGGCTTTGCTTAATGATTTTTTTGTCATCAGAATTAAAGAAATGTATGCCCTTTCGGAACAATTTATGAATGTGTATCTTGTGAAGTTATAAATACATTTAGATCTATTTCTCTTCCCTTCTTATAAAGACATTGATGTGTTTTTTCTGACATGCCTCATGAACTCAGTCAATCACAAGTCTTTCTTAATGGAAACCACATGTCTGCCCAGAACTGTGTAATTATAATGCTAGGATTCTTGGCACTGCCAGGAAAAGGGGCATTGTCAAACCAATTAAAGTTTATTTACTTACATACCATTTCTGGATCAGAATGTTCTTTCTTTTATGCTGATGCTGAGAAAATATATATCTCATCAAGTTGTTGTAATTGTTTTTTTTGGACAGATTTACATTTCTTACCAATTATATTTCTGGTTTTAAGTTCCTTTGCATGTAACTAAAATTTTTTCTTTAAAAAGACATCTGGGAACAGCATCATGAGATGTTCTGTAAATAAGAGTTTGCACATTTCACACCAAAATTACTGTTCTTGTCTATTTCACTGTTGAAATGTAATTTTATAGGATTTATCTCCACTAAGGGGTATATTAAGAGCATTTCCTTTAGACTTGTTAGGAATTGAGCATGCCCTACAAGGAGGTCTGAGTTTGGTATCTGGCTTGATCTGCTCTTGAATCGATGGATTATCAAGGGGAGAAACAAAACAAAACAAAAAAAAAAGATTTCTTAAAGTCTCAGTATTTCTGACTGAAAGCAGAAATTAAAATTCTACTCACATAAATAATAGTAATAATGGCAAGTACCATGGAAGGTGAGGAAACCAGTAGAAAAAATATCTGGAAGCAGACACCAACTGGCTGAATGGCCTTGGATAAGGTCTTCAAATCATTCCCAGCCTTTTTTATCTGTAAAATGGGACTAATAATACTTACTCTATGAGCCTGAAAGGATTTCTCTGAATTTAAAATGAGAGAAAGTAACTCTCCCTGCCTCACTCTCTGTAGCCTCTCACTCTATGAAGCCTAAGTTGAGAACCACAATCACAAACCAGCAAAAATAAAACCAAACAACAAACTTAGAATGAGGCCAGAAGTAGGGGACTTAACAAAAGAGACAGAAAAATCTCAACTTCCAGCCCAATGGGGAGAAAAGGGACAGTCAAGGAAATAGGCTGACCTAGGTCAATGGGCAGACACATGAAAGATTGGCCTCTGAAACTTCTCCTTCACTTTCATCACTGGAGACAAATGATTCCAGTGTGCTGTCAAGAAAGACAGGAAGATGGGAAGGTGGGGTGAATTACTTAGGTTCTCGTCTCTCACTCTAATGCTGGCTCCCCCAATTCCCAGAAGAAGGGGCAGAGAGCAAGCATGAGGAAAGTCCCTCAAGCCCCTGGTGGGATGGTGGGATGGTGGGATGAATCTCTCCGGCCTGCATGTGGGTGTCCCTCAGAGGGGGCACAACATGAGGGACAGCTCTCATCTCTTGGGGCCACCAAATTAAATGACCGTGAGATTCTTCTCAAAGAGAGACAAATGGGAAATTCTAAATATAGGAACAGACCAAAGCAAAACAATTTTCTATAGGTACAATGAACAATCTGATTCCCGCTATGGCTTGGTTATTGTTGTAGAGCAGCTTCACCCAAATCCAGCAAGTCAGTCAGCGTTAGCCTCTTTGAACTCTTGCCCTTAGAGACAAAGGACCTTTCAACTTACAAAGTCCGCCAGAAAAAAATGTGAATGTGCCTTACAACAGGGGGCTGTGCTAATACAACCACAGGCAAAAGAGTTAACACAAACTGTGGAGTGGAGCGTGTCCCCAGATGTCAGGGTCTACTCTGCCAGTGACAACTCTGAAAACATCACTTGAACTCCTTCTGAATAAAGTACTATGTTTCCTGGAACTCTAAGTCTAAAATTGTGTCTGACTTTAACATTTATGTCATATCAGTTTGATGCCTCATAACAAGAATGACTGATCTTGCATTACCATTTTCCATTTCATCATTTGAATGATTATTTTATCAGAAACTCATTTCTACCTCAAATGTACCATTACATTAAGAGACCCAATAAGGCAAAAAAAAAAAAAAAAAACACAGAAGAAGAAGCCATAGTTTTGCTCACACTAGTAAAGCAGAAAATTCACGAATGCCTTTTTTCATTAGGTTAGAATTCTTCACTCCGGACAGCACTAAAGATTACTAAAGATTAAATTTGCCAGTTCATTGTGATTTTTTGAACATTCAAACTAACAATGCAGAAAATGTAGGGCTGGTTTTCTTTCTCATTATATAAAGATCTTTAACAAGAAAGTGAGCTTTTCTAGCATATTTTGATTTTTGAAAATGCATTCTGGATTTAAGTTTTCAAACATGTATCAACTACATGAGAGGCTCACTCTGGTCTCCAGAAATACACTCGGAGTGGACACAGCTTTCTCATGGGTGAATAACAATGGACTGAGAAAAGTGAGTATGTTCTAGCTTTCCCTCTACATTGTCCTTTAGCCACCTCTCGCCCAACATCCTGGCCAAGCTTTGGGGAAAAAGTCTTGTAATACCTCTCCTTGATGGGAGAAGTAAGGGAATGGAAGAAAATGGTGTAAAATTAGAGTAAGGACATGCCAGGGCCTTCCCCAGCAATCAGATTTTCCCTCTTTTACTTCTCCCCAATACCCTATCTTCCTTGGATACTTACATACAAACAGTGTACAGTAATCTAAACCTCATTATTATTGGCATCTTCCTGTGGTCATATTGTATTTGATAAGACTAAGATTCAATGTGACATAGTCATTGGAGAGGGAGTTTTGAGGCAGAGTGGTGGATCAGTGATGGGAGGACTCTGGATAGGTTTCACTTGGCCTTGCTGGGAATGAGGCATACAAGCATCAGAACAATTCTGTGACTGTACAGTCTCCAACTCCCTCTGTGTCTGCAAGTCTAGGAGGCAGAACCACATCCCAAGGCAGAGGATGCTTTTAACATCCCTTAGCATGGTGCCGAAGAGCCTGGAACAGGCATCGCGTGGACAGCACTATGACTTGAGGATTGGCCATGTGTGAAGCTCTGGGAGCTCAGATTTACTCAACTCTCTGTCTTTCCTGCAGGGCTGTTGTGAGGATTAACTGAAAAGTTGACAAAGGGATCCAGCACCCTGTCTGGCACAGTGTAGCTGAATGATAGCATCTAACTTCCCTCCTGCTTCACATCACAGCCCACAGACTTTCTGTCCTCCTCCACCTATGGGTAGGGTGGTCCCGGCCTGAAACTATGAGCTAACAAAAATGACCTCATCTCTGGTCAGAGACACGCAATGCAATTTTATCGCATGATGCACAGAGACTCCCAGAACATGTCAGCTCAAACCTACTGATTTCAGGGGTGCAATGATGGGTCAAGTTCTGCAACAAAGAGGACTCAGCCTCCCTGAGGATCTCAGCCCTGCTTCTGGCAGTCTGGCCTCCAGCCTTCGAGAATACAAATGGCTCAAACAGATTCTGGGCCCCAAATCCAACTTTAATTTACTGGTGACCTCATGGCTTCCAGGAGCACTACACAGGACTTATCTGGAATTCACTCTTTCCTACGCCCTTTCTTTTATTGGATAAATCTGATGATCATGCTGATTTCTTGGATCTTTTTATCTAGAAAGGAATTTTTCTGGAAGTACTTAGTATTTTTAATCAAATCAAGAAAGGATTTTATTTAAAAAAAACTTGCAAGCATATAATTTCTTAATATAGTTTCTTGGTAAATTAGTGATGGTTTAGATATAGTTTTTCCTAATTTTTATGAAACATTTTAATTAACTTTCATTCTATATGTTAATCACAAAGATTATAGTTTAGAAATTGGAAGTGGAAAGTTTGATTCCTGTCTTTTACTCAAAAAAGGGAACGGGTCTGGTTTCTCTTACTTTCTCCAAATCTACTTTATTAAAGCAATTTCTAAGTATGAGCTTATTTTTAGCTATTTAATTCAACTGTGGATGTGAATTTATGAAGGAGTGCGGAGGTCAAAGTCACGGAAAAATGGTGGAAAGTAAGGCAAATTTTAATTTCTAAAAAAACTGCATTATTTAGTAAAAGTCTATCTAGGTAGTCTTACAGAGACTAGACATCTTTATCCATCATAAATGCAGTTCTGGCTTAAAGGTAACAAATGTAAAGAATTACAATACTCAGACCCATCCCTAATAAAAAAGAGGCTCACAGACCACATATCTAACTACATGTCTAACTGTTTCAAAGCTGTAAAACAAACTTCAAGTGAAACATGTTACATCTCCTCCCTCAGTGAATATTCCTTCATAATGATGTGCAAGGCCAGGTTTGACTTTAGAATGCTTGTCCTCTTCACAGTTCCACTCAAGAGCTTGGTGGCACAGAAAGACCAGACTCGTCTTATCAGTCCTCTTCTCCGTCCACCTTTGGCTCAGATACACATCTCAAGAGGCTTCATGCTCCCAAAGGAACACTCCAGTCCTCACATCCAATCCCTTCCCCATCTTCTCCAAGCAGCCCTCTACCCGACCCCACCCCCGCTCACGACTAGGATATACACACCCTGGGAGGGTAGACCTGGTGAGAGACCCAGGAGGCCCTCTGGAATTGGGCTCAGGGGCTTTGGGGGCTCACATTCCCAGGTGCCGAGACCTCTGAGTATGATTAAGAGGGCAGACAGGTTCCCAACAGCCCCACAGACTTCTCATCCATAAGGAGGATTATGGCTGGGGGTCAAGGTGGGGCCCTCTGAAGAGCAGAGGGCTCTCTTAACTCTCGGTCTCAGCATGACACATTCAACCACATTCTGAATAAATGGAAACACTGGGCATTCTCTGCAGTTTCATACTAAATATTTTAGAGTTTCTAATTTTCTAAAAATTGCAAATGTACATCCTAGAATTGTGCACACTCTAATTCTCAACCTCCCCAAATCCAGACTCCACCTACTAGAAATGTTTTTCACCTTTCCATATGCTGTGCCCTCCACAGAAAACAGCCCCGCCCTCCCAGCATCGCCTTCTCTTGCTAACTCCTCTTCATTCTGAAAGATTCACCCCAGGGCAACTACCTCCTATAGGATACAGTCTGGGACCTCATTTTCCATTGCTTGGGGAGAGCCATTCCCCTCTTCTGTGCTCCTAAAGTATCTGCTTTATAGTGCTATGCTGCAATCCATTTGTTAAATATTAGCTCTATTATTAGCTCTGCACCCCACATTCTAATCTTCTTCAGACCAGGGTTATTTATATTTGTATTACAGAGCCAAACATCCAATACATACTTGCTAAAGTGAATTAAACTCAACTCACGGTGGTCTCATCTCAAATGCAACCTTCTCAACAAGGCTTTCGGCTTTCTCTAAAATAGCACCCTTATCAAGCTTCAGCCCCTTACCCTATTTTACTTTTCTTTATAAGATTAACTACCTAACATTATATTAGATATTTATTTATCTTCCCCTTCCAGGATATGAGTTCCACAAGCGCAAGGACTTTATTTTAATGACTGCTGAGTTCACTGTACCTAGAATAGGCAGGCATTCAATAAATAGTGTTGAGTAAGTAAATGCAAACAAAAATATCTGAACTATCTCAGCTTTCTCAAACTTCAACCATTTGTATATCTTTTGCCAATCCACCCACCACTGTTATTATTTACTTAATAATTTGACTTTAAAATGATATGATCCACTCTTTCATTTAAGTAAAATTATTTTCAAAGGAAACTATACATAGAAAACCAGTAAATTGAAGATAATCATAAAAGTAGGTGCCAAATGATTAAATGAAAAATGTCTGTAGGTTTCCTAAAATTATCTTATGGGCCAGTACTGGTACCTAGACTGTAACTTACCACACTTTGAGAAATGCTGTTAACCTGAACAAAGAGACCTTCAATTCCCAAACTGTGCCAGACTGCAAAGTATATTATGCATGCTTCTCACCTACTACTGTAAAATATCCACAACCTGAAAAATTCAGCACCTACACCCTAAGCATTTCTCTGTCACGGAAGCTTCAAAGGTTCAGCCCAAATACCACGCTTCTCAGATTGCAGTGAATGAACCTCAAGCACACACAAGAGTTTTTCTGTTTCATTTTCTCTTTGAAAGAAAAAAAAATTCTCACAGAAAAAAAGAAACAGAGTGAAAGACCCATATTGACAGCTCTTACCCAAAGACTCAACTCTGAGATTTATCTATGTTGCAGCCTGAGACATAGAGAGCTTCTGAGTTTGTATAACGCCCCCAAATAGAAGATACAGTCAACAGTCATTCCAAACAATGGATTGACAACCGTACAAAATAGTAGTAGTTATGATCAGTTTCCAAAAAATTTCAAATTTTCTTCACTTCCACAAAGTCAAGACTCGTCTTCACGAGTCTCTCAAAATTAGTTGCTAAGCTTAGTTTTTTAGAAAACCCCTTACATTTAGTCAAAGGATCAGTCTTCAAACTTCCTCTCTTGGCTAAGAGGGAACATGAGATGTTTTCAGTTACAGAAAAGAATATTTTCCAAGCATTTGTGAGAAATTGGTGGTTTTTTGCCTCTTAAAATGCTACAACTATACACAAATATTTTAAGTCTATTCCAAATAGCTAGTCTTCAGAATTATAAACAGAGAATCAGTATGTTCCAATATTGACATGGTAAGCTTAGCAGTGGCTAACTGCAAAAATATGCTCTCCACTGATCTGTAGTATTTTTTCTTTCTTATTTGAAGTGAAGCACAAAGATATAACAACAAATAAACCCCTACCAACTTTTTATTTGCCTTTATAGAAACATATATATATGAAATTATGCATTAAAATTTTACTGTAGAATAATAATATCCAATTATTTTCTGTTTTGCTGTCCTATTGTTTTCTATGCTATGGGAAGTTGTTCTTATATCACTAGCATTTTTAAGAGACATTAGTGAGTTGAGCAGCTATTCTCAAAGGTGGTCCCAAGGAACCCTGAAAGTCTCTGAGTCTCTTTTAGAAGGTGAACAAAGTCAAAACTATTTTCCTAACAATACTGATAGCGCTGATATTTGTACAGAATTGCCAAAGCAATGATGGGTAAAGCAATGACGATGCCTTAGTGAGAATCAAGTCAGTGCCACCAAACTGCACTCAACAGTCATAGCCTTTACCATCATGAACTTGCAGTCAACACACACATGTGGACACACACACACACACACATAAACAAACCATCTCACTTAAAGTGTCCTTGAAGAAGCAAAATTAATTTTATTGAACTTTATTAGAATATTAAACTGTATTAAATCTCAACTCTTCTTATATCTTCCTAATTTTCTCTGAGGTGAAATGGGAAATACAAATAAAACTTTCCGCTGCATGCTGAAGTATAATGTTCAGGTAAAATACTTGTGCAACTGTCTGAACTATGAGCTGATTTTTGCAGAACACCATTTTTAATTGTGAGTACAATTTACAAACAATCTTTATTCAGACTTGGGTACTTGGCAAGCGTCTTCTCAAAAATGAGCAAAGTGGAACTGTCACTTCATGGAAACAATCGACACTCACGTGTTGCCAACGATAAAATTGAAGCTTTCAAGTGAAAGTTAGTATTTTGAGGAAACTTGTATCCCCAACTATAAACTTGAAAGCTTCCTAATAATTTCTCTGTTGAGACTGACTCTGATATTAAAGAATATGAATATGAATTTTTAACACTGTATAATAAAATGTTATTTAGCTCAGTGAACATAATTCAGGGGACCAATATTTTCCAAATAATCAATGCATGATGTTACAAAATAATAGTGGATAAAAGATCCATTCAAGGTGAAAGATATATAAGTTCATAATTTAATGCGTGAATTCACACATATAATGTAAAGTTCATACTTCAAAGAATATAAAAAATTCATTGATATGGTTTAAGATTGAATATTACAACTAACTCTAAAGAAACTACCACTTGTTGAATTTTGGTATAATATCAAAGAAGAATATTCACAATTATTTAAACTTTTAAAATAGTCCTCTTTTTTCCAACTACATGAATTGACGAAGCTGAATTTTCTTCATATAGTTTAACCAAAATAACATGTAACATAATGAATATCTTGTTTTCTATTAAGCCAAAAATTTCTTTAAAATATTTGTAAAAATTAAAAACAATGCCAGTCTTCTCACTAAAAATTTTTGTTTCAGAAAATAGGTTTTTCCCGTTTTACAATATATTACTTACATTAAAATGTAATAACTTATGTTAAAATGCATTATGTTATTAACAAACATAGGTTTGCTACTGTTATTTTTAAATGAATAATAAACACTTTTTCAAGTTCTCATTTTCATTTATAATACATAAATTATAAATATGGATTGATATAAGCCACATAAACAAAAGTTCTCTGGAGTCTCAGCAGTTTTTAAGAGTGTGGGTCCTTAGGCTTTACACTTTAGTGAGCACTGGTATAGCTTTGAAGAAACCAGACTCTGCAGTTAACAGAGGCCCACACATTACAGTGCAGCCATGCACTGACTGCCTATCCCCTTGCACAAGTTATTTAATCTCTCTGAACCCCAGTTTCCTTATCTGTAACAATAACACTGCTCCTCCCCTCACAAGGGCTGTTATGAGAATCCCATGAAGTCATGGATACATTATCCTTAACACACTGTGCATTCTTAGTAACTACTAGCTGCCAAAATCATCTTTATCTTGCCCTTTTTGTCTAACTTACTGACACTGGTGAAAGCTGCTCAGACTTTGAGAGAGAGGAGAAATTGCCCCACAAAAGAGAGATGAGGCTGGCCTCCCTTCATAGATTATAAGACAACAATTTACCACAATATTGCCTGGCAGAGTGATTCCACCAGGGCTCAGCTCTCTTCTTACCAGCTAGTGCTAGCAGAGTAGCAGACAGGCAGAGGAGAAAATTCTATCACTTCCTGAGACAAACGAAGTCATTTCCACTGTCAATCACCAGCTCTTGTGTATATGTGTGTGCACATGTGTGTTTAACCCAAGATGGATGCTCAAAGTCAAGTAAACCTATTACTAGCAATTCAATTTTGTGATAGTTTCAGGGTTCAAATGCAGTTGACATTTATCATCTTTGAAACTTTTTGCCATGATCTTAGGAAAAGACAACTAGCTCTACAGAATGAAATAAAAGATAAAGAAACTCCTTTTTTCTCATTTAAGTCCTGTGGGATAGGTACACAAAACTACAAAAATAATCATTTCTCAATTTTCCCCTATTACTTTTTTCCATAATTTGAAAACATAAAGCTCTTTCCACTGGCTGCCCTTCTAATTCTTCTTTTTATTCCTGTGCCAGTGCAAAAGGAATAGCCAACGAAAGTGCTATAAACAGCCATGCCCTTGCTGAAAAAGGCAATATGCCGTCAGCCTGACATATACCTCGCTTTTCCGCTCATTGTCAACACCGTGATTGATGGTGTAGTTCATTAATGTGGAACGATTGTCAGCTCTTCCTGAATAAATATAAAAAGAAACAAAGAAATCCCCACCCTTTTCAGGCCAGAGTGAATTATTTCCTATTTTCCATGCTTAGGCTTAAGGATCCATAGGGCATTTGTTACAAAGTAAATAATGAACATAACCTTTAATGGAAGAAATTTTAGTTTGGGTTCTAGAATGAAATAATTTACATTTCACATATATTTATACAAATACTTTATATACACATACATACACACACATATATACACACACATAACTGTATACTAAAGATGAAGTATTGCTTTAAAGGAAGTATAGTTTTAGATTCTCAAATTGCTTATAATATATATACTGCTTATATATAATACATATACATATAAAAGGAAGAAGGATTATTATTATATATAATTATATTATATAATATATATATAAAAGGAGGAAGGAATGCTATTCAAAAGGATGAAACAATTTGGGAGGCTAAAACTATACTTCCTTTAAAGCAGTACTTCATCTTTAGTATACAGTCATGTAAAATTCAAGAAATTATCACCT
The DNA here is from genome assembly GCF_023699985.2 of Odocoileus virginianus. Lineage (NCBI taxonomy): Eukaryota > Metazoa > Chordata > Mammalia > Artiodactyla > Cervidae > Odocoileus > Odocoileus virginianus. Next base: position 66,219,878 of record NC_069676.1, read on the forward strand.
TTGGAAACCTGTAAAGTAAAAGTGATTTGTCAGGCGCTGAACTGCACGTAACAAGAGTCATCAGGAAAGAAAGCAGTGAACTGGATGGATAGTTAGGGGACTAATTTACAGCTGGATAGGAAAGTTGATTAACGTCAGCCCACATCAAAAGGAAATCTCATGGAAATTACCAAAATAGATTTTCCTTTCAATTTCTGTACTCATAATGCAGGTTAGGAATGCTTTCAATAGAAAGCAGACACATTTACATGTAGAAGTTGAAGAAAGGTAAGGCAGTTCTCTCTTGGTCACCTTTACCCTCCTATCAGGAGGCACTGCCTCTGACTCTTCTTGGCACGGGCACCCTCATCTTTCTGCTCGTCTGAACAGTCCTAACTGGGTCTCTGCTGGGCGCAAGGTCAACAAACACCATCAGGTGTGTCTTGCTTTTAGGTTTGGTGTACAACAAGCAACAACTGAAACGAAAACATCCTTGTGCATGTGATGCTCACAAGCAGAGGAACACAACAGCATTTCACTCTGAGCATTCTGCTCCTGTACAAATTTTCTTGGGTGGTAATGTGCTAATGACAATAATAATTTATTCTGAAGATGTGCTAAATTTCTTAAGTCAATTTGTGGAGTATTTTGAGTACCACTGGAGGGCACAGGGAACTGAGAACTGTAAAAAAGCTGGCCCTCTGCCACCACTTAGAGACCCACTCTGATCATAATAGAAGGTGACTTTTCAGGACTAACCAGCAGACCCTGGGTGATTTCTTAAGATTACAGCTTGCCTATGTATTGTGCATTCTCACACACATATGCAGGACTCAGTTTTCAGCAAGTTCTCATTTTTAATGATGTCAGTAAAGGGATTCAAACCCTAATGAGGGCTCATGGTTATTAAGCACTCACCACATGCCAGGCTCAGGACTAGACACAGTTACCTCCCTTCTATCCACATTCCAGCCCTGTCAGATCTCAACTACCATTATTCCCACTTTAATGATGAGAGGCACAAAAGACACAAGAAGCTTATTCAAGGCCACATATGAGTAAGTGGGACAAGCCAGGATGCTCACCCAGCCCTGTCTGACTCCAGAGCCAGAACTGTGAGCCACTAAGTGATCCGGGGCTTCTGATTAACTCTGATACGTTGGACGTTTCTATCAAAAAAAGAATGATCTACACTTGACTTTAAAATGCTTTATAAAGTGGTAGCCATTTAATTTCTCATTTCCTCCTCACCCTAACCACATTAAGTTGACACAACAAATGATAATATTATGCTCATTTTACAGATGAGGAAAAGAAAAGTCCAGAGGGGCTAAAACACTGCCTTAAGATTCAACAACCATGACTGGAATAACTGGGACTGGAATTCAGGTCCATTATTTTTTTGCTACAACGTGACAAAATAAAAACAGATAAATAAATCACTGAAGTCTATCAAAGTCACTTAGTGCAAAGGCAGTAGTTGTTGCCGTATTTCATTTTGCAACTGATTACCTTGTTATATGGGTTTCCCCAATGGCTCAGCCAGTAAAGAATATACCTACAATGTAGGAGATCTGAGTTCAATTCCTGGGTCGGGAAGAGTCCCTGGAGGAGGAAACGGCAACCCGCTCCAACATTCTTGACTGAAAAATCCCATGGACGGAGGAACCTGGCAGGCTACAGCCCATCTGGGTCACCAAAAGTCAGGCACAACTGAGTGACTAAGGGCACACCTTGAAAAGTTAAAATGAAAGTCGCTCAGTTGTGTCCAATTCTTTGGGACACCATGGATTGTAGCCCAACAGGCTCCTCTGTCCATGGGATTCCCCAGGCAAGAATATTGGAGCGGGTTTCCATTTCCTTCTCCAGGAGATCTTCCCAATCCAGGGATTGAACCTGGGTCTCCTGCATTACAGGTGGATTCTTTACTGTCTAAGCCACAAGGGAATATAATAAATATCATGTTTCCTATTAGCTACCAAGTTTTGCAATTTTCCAGATGCACTTTCATATTATCTCAATAACTTCAGTTGATTCTGGATTGTTCAGAAGGAGGGGAGGTTAGAAGTCCTGAGAAGTTTGAGGTGAAAGTGGCAAAGCTGCTTACCATCAACAGCCAGGCTTAACATAACGTGAAACTCTTTCAGTAAGTAGCCAGTCAGCAATATACCCACTCATACTTCTTCAGCTGTCACCACAACACTTCTACCATATCACAGAAAAATAAAAATCAGTTCTGGGAAACAGGGAATTTGAGAGAGAGAAAAGTGCCTCCCAACAAACTCCAGGATTTACAGGTCACAGGGACCCAGAGACTGTAATACACGGGCTCCTGGGCTTCACAGAAAATTTAAATGGATGTATTTTCTGGGATCTGTCAGGGCGAGGCCTTGACACCCATTCAGAATACTCCACCAAGGAGGAAATAATCCACAAGAGCAGTAAATATCTGAAATCTTTTAAGTGTCTCTGATCACAAGGCTCATCATTAAAATTTTATGATGCCAGAGAACAATACTTCATCTACTGCCTCTTTGACTTCAAGAACCCAACTGACAGTAGTTCACAATGTGTGTGCCTTCCCCCAAATATTATCAACAGGGACCATGTGTATATGTTTTGCTTCTTAAAGACGTGCTGAGTTGTGGGCCAACGAGGAATATAATGAATCAACACCGATAATGTACATACAATGAATTTATTCTGTATTTCAAAGGATTCTTCCTTCCTATTTTCTCCTCAGTAAATTGAAAATTATATTTGTAACCTGATTTTAAAGCACTCTGAATGTGCATTTCTCGGAGCTATTAACTGAGTTTGGGTAGGGTTTTATATTTCTTTCCTGTACATTTATTATTGGGCATCCACAAGAGAGAAGAAATTAAAGATCAAGGAAATATCAGAGTTGTGTCCGCTTTTGTCTCTTCTGTATAAAAGGAAATAGAACATCAACTTTTAAAATAAAACATTAAAAAATTATGAAGATGGAAGGCACTAGTTCCTTAACCTTTTATGGGCGTGGACCTTTGTGAGATTTTGATAAAAGCCTAACCCTAGGAAAATGTCTATTACTCATAAGAAGTGTTTCATACACTTTAAAAGTTTCACTGCCTCCCCTCAAAATCTAGTCTTGAACTGCCTATAGGATAAGAATCCCTGAATTATAATTCCCAATACCATGAAAAATCAGTTCATCTGACTGACTTGTCCTATGTCATCGATAGCATTCACGGCTTAAGATTGCAAGTGCAGCGGCTATTTAAATTTTACTGGAACCCACACCTCCTTTCCTTCTCTTCCTCTCTTCTCCACTGGATGCATTACTCAGTCCATGCATGATGGTATAAAGGAGAACTGAATTAACACTGCAGAGAGAGTTGCTTTTGCATCTCTGGCACTTAAGATGCAGACCTTAAGAGAGGGAGCTTCTGCATCAAGAGAATACAGTGTGCATTCCTGGGGCAGTCACACCAGAAGGGTCACACTTCCAAGAGATAACTGAAGCTGAAAAGGAAGCCAGGCTCTTTGGGGAGCTGGCTGACACCACGAATGAATTGCATAATGATTTCCACTGGGGAGTTCAGTGGGGTTGACATCGTGAGTCCTTCACCATTGTCCCAGGGTGGCGGCAACTGTGTCCATTTTTACAATCTAATTTTACAATAGATTAACTTGGAAAAGGCTGAATGGCAAAGAGGCTGTATGGGGCATATAAGTGGAACTAACCAATTCAGTCATTAGTGGGTACAGCACTTTTATTCCCCTCTTAGAGAGAGAAATACATCAAGAGCCATAATCATCAAATCACAAAGCAACGAGGGACTCCATTTCAACTAATACCACTTTTAATGCTGCCCAGAAGTTAGGTTTGCAATTTCACAAACTCAAACAATCACATGCCCAAAAAGGCCCATCTTGGGTTCTCACTGGTGAGGACTTCAAACAAGAACTGATTTGTCAAACTTATACCCAAATACACCCAGCTATGCCTCACCCGTAAGAAAGTTTGGCTCCTAAACGAAGCAAGAAAACAACTCCAATTTCTATTCTCTATTTAACAGAAGGTTTCTGTTTAATTTGTTCTCTGCCTTATAAAGCCATAAAAATGAGCCTGACTTGCAGAATTCTATTTTTAAAAACTCTTCCTATTTACATATGCTTTACTTCTCAAAAGAATGTCACCTTCCTATTAATGCAACACTTAACAAAGGCAGTGTCAGAAACATACCATTGGTGGGGGCTTTGTTTCTCGCTTGCCATGTTTTGATTGGGATCCGTGTTAATTCATGTGCCCTCACTGTGAGACAACTGAAAATTATCATTGTCAGTACAGTTTCCTAACAATCCCAGAACCCAAGCAATTAGGTATAAATAAGTCATTGTCGGCAAAATAAAGAATGTCTAATGTCTCAGATGAATAAAAGAACAGCTGGAAAAGGAAGAGAGGGAGCATAGAGAAAGCAAGAGAAAGCGGACCCAGAACTTCTTTATGGAGTCCAAGGAAAAGGAAAAACTTTATATGCCTAAATAAAGACACCAAAAAAATAAACATGCTTCGAAAATCATTATCCAATATACTTTTAAGCCAATTCCTAAAAAGAGCTTTTCTGAAATGCTTTTGGATGACTGTTTATATGTTAAAATCAACATTTAAATTGTGCTACAAAGCTTATTGTGCACTACATAAGCAGTCCTAAGACCTCTAGAACAACATAGCTTTGGGTTTAAGCCACTGAAAACACACTCTGTGCACATGAAAATTTTGTTCGCTTTGGTTGGGAAAAAGTGAGGAATGTGCTTGTCTCCAAGTTAGAAGAAGGTCAAGAAAGTATTTTTAAAATATATTCCTCCACAAATGACCAAATAGCCAGGGCCCTTATGTGCACCTGAGAGGTTTGCCAGCCAAGAGGCAGATCAATCTCTGAAAGAAGCATTCATACCTTAAATATGCATTTATGCTCCCCCCTAAAATGCACAGTTCCAATTTTTTTTTTCAAAAATAGGAGTTTAGAAATGAGGGAATTGGAAACAACCTAAGTTCTGTTTGTTTAAGCCAATGGTAAGTATCATAAGATGTTAAGGAAAAAAAACCTCAGCAATCAGATAGATCTGATTTTACAGGTCACTTTTTGCAAACAGGAAAGCAAGTCTCTCCTACAATGTACAATGAGGACAACAATCCATTTAATGATGACACAGGAGACATATTTTATTCTGTAATCTAAAAACTGCTTCATGTTCATGACTTTTCAGTATACTATTTCAAATACCATTCATCAGATTTTCACATGTAATAATAAAGGGATTATTTCTACTAAAACAAGGAGGACTAATGAAAACTAAAATAAGATAATATTGTCAGACATATAAGAAGCTAAAGTTTTGACCCAGAAATTCTTTTGTCTGAGAACCTATTCTAAGACTGAAATCAGTGGTGATCAAAGGTATTCATCACAGTGACATTTATGGCCATGAAAAACTGGAAATAACCTAAATATCCAATAATGAGGGGATGGTTAATGAAATAGTAAATCACAACTGCAACATTTTCCAAATATGCCTAGATGACACAGAAAAATTCTCATGACATCATATGAATAGAAGTTACAGGGGTCAAAGCAGTATATACAGAGGGTCAGGCTTAATTTGTTTGCAGTTCATCATGTTCCCCACTTTATGACACATGATAATCACTAGAATTCTTTTTCAAAAGGATACATATTTTATAACATAAATGTACTAAATATTTTATTATATATATATATACTTTATTCTAGTTAAGAAACAGAGAGACAGACAAGAAAGAAAATTAAAAAGAAAAGAAAAAAAGGAAGTGCATTACAAATGCCTATCTGTGGGTAGTGGCACAAATGAATTGCTTTGGTTTCCTTCTTAAACTTTCCTATATATTCCAAGTTTTCTACAACATGTAATATCAGCAAAAGGACACATGGAAGATGTCAAAAAGACTTTTATCAGTTTCAACTCTAGTTAACATGATCTCTTTTAGACAAAAGGAATGTAAAATCCCAGCAGTAGAAGGTGACTTCCAAACTGGGTTCCAGGATGCTCCAGGGGTCTCAGGACCATTGCATGGCTGAGAGGGGAGACTCAAGCCAGTGATGCTACCCCAGGCTCAATCTCCTCAAGCACAGCAGCTTTGCCTTTCTTTATTCTCTAGATATTTTCAATTTTCTGTCAAATCAAACCCTCTTCAATTTATGCATGAAGAAACAGCCACACAGAAAAGTTAAGCATCTTGCCTAGGATCACATGGCTTGTTAGTGGAAGATCTCAGATTAGAACTCAAATATCCTAACATGGATTACCTTCTGTCCACAATGTGGTTATGGCTGTGCACATGCTTTCAACTAATTGCTTCACAGTGGAAACAGACCCACATAGAATCACCCAAATTTCCTTGCACAGCACCTTTCCCCAAACCTCATGACTATACTTTTAAAAAAGAAGCCCTGTTTAAGAAATGCCACTTGGAAGCCAGTCGAAAACATCTATCCTAGTCTTAAAAATCTTCTTTGAAAATCATCGCTTGCCTCCCTAATCTTTAGAGTAACAAAATTCATAGTGCAAATATGAAAAAGATGGCTAATCTATTGAGGATAGCTTCATATTATTCATGAGAGAAACATTTTACACAGTACATATAAAACTGGCCAAAAAATCATTTAAGAATGAAATAGTATGAGATATTAGTACAGCTAACACTTTTTTTCCATGCAAAAGAAACATGTGGGAAACCTCAAAATCATTTCTTTATTGTCAAAAAACCTGTGGTTGGGTTTTTTAAGTACATCAGAACTTACTCCCATTGCAACTATGTGTTACTTCATCAAAAACTAAAATTCAGGCAATCTTCAAAATACTAACCATTGTACCAAAATGCTAAATACAGATACATGCAGATATTTATCAATGCTGGAATTACATTTAAATGATGATGCCTGGTGAGCAGGCAAGTATATGGTCCAAACAGTGAAGTGTAAAAAAAAAAAAAGAGTAAAGTTTAATTATTGAAATGACTGAAGACATGCAACAGAAACAACTAAAGAGAGATCAGATTTTCAATAAGGTATCTGACCCCAGAATGTCATAATATCCTTGCAGATGAAATGGATATGAGTCGGTGGGTATAGAGAAACACAGAATGGAAATGCAGTTTGCAGGATTCAAATCTAAACAAATAACCTTACCAAGAGAAGATACCAAATCTCTTTTTGCAAATGCAAAACCAACTTCTGCTCTTAACAACACCTTCAATATCCTACCTATTACTTGCAAAACAGTTTCTTCGTGTGTTCTATTGTTTCAAAAATTATTTATCTTCTTGCAAGCAAAGAGGAAATAGTCTATGCTAGGTTTAAAACCTCAGAAAATACTGCCCAGAAGCACGACTAGTTTGCATCTTTTGGACAGCGAAGATCAAAGTGATTTAAACTGTTTATTTTTAAAGTAAACCATTTACACCGATCTTTCAGAAACTCTTTTCACCCTGTAAGAGCAGTGTTTGTCTCCACAACTCTTTCAGAGACATAGCAAAATCACACTCTACGTTCAAGATGGCATTGGGAGGACTGTCATGCCCAAATTAGGTGACACAATCTCCAAGTCATCTCTGCAGAAAGCAGACCCCAAGGAGGGCAGGAAAATGAGTAAGGCTGGACCACAGCATTAGAGCTGCCGTGAGCCCTGGAATGGGATGATGTGCACCACATGGCTCTCTATCTCTAATTGAAAAAAGCTGCCAAGAAACAACACTGAGAGGAAAATCACTAACTCCATATCTCGGGATCACTTAGGAAGATAACCTTCATGGATCTCCAACTTCTGTTTACAGAGCAGAAAGTTACAACATCAAATCCTGTTCTTCCCCAATTATAGACACATGCCACACAACAGTATGCCAAGTGCCACAAGGGCTTGGGGTGGGTGAACCTCTCTCCTTTTCCTTTTCAAATCTGGAGGATGATTTGAATTGCATCAGGGTCACTGTATCTGAGGGAGTTTTTCCAGCCCCCTGACTTTATTTCGCATCTCACACACAGTCCTTCTTTTATGAAAACCCAGCTTAAATATTAATGCGTGTTTTCTTAAGGAAGTGCAAGGCAAATCAACTTCCTGGTACCCAGGGTATCTGATTTCTAAAATGGTCTAACGCTGATTGTCACAGCTCCACCAGATGTGAAGGGTGAAGCTCTATAAAAAACGGAAAGGCTGGCTTTCAGGCTCACTGCTGTGCGGGTCCCACGCCTCCCTGAGCTGCATCCTGAGAGTATATTTTTGTTAGCTGGCTGCCGGAAGCGCTCAACTGCCCGAGTTGTTTTGCGATCCTATAAGGACCTTCCCAGCCCTGCTGTCGGCCCAGACATTAAGAGTATGTTTGTGTTGGTAACTTTTGGGGGCTGGTTGAAATAACAAGTATTATCATCAGCATCCCCGCTTCAGCAGAATAGAAGCGGGTGGGGTTCAAGAGCCTGGCTCCAGAGTTTTCTAAAAAACCTATTTTGAGAAAACCTTTGTTCTAAACTCTCTTGTTTACCTCCTGCGCCAAGAAACAATGTCTTTTGTTACCGGCACCCCCTCCCCTTCTCTGACTGCTGAGTTTGTTTACTGACATTTTCAACACCAGGCAATACAAAGAGTATTTCCTCATATTAATTCCAAATGTCACAAAGAGCACAATTTGGTTCCAAAGACGCCTGTCTAATTAGATAAGATGCCCTCAGTTAAGAAAAAATATAATGAAAATAAATCTTGCTCTTTAATGTGGACTGCATAACCTTAGGGATCCGATTCTTTGCCTCTCTTGCTTTGTCATCCGGAAGCCGCCTGACTTAGCCTCGCTCTGACCCGGCCAGGCTAGGCTGCAGTGAGGCTAGTCTGCTACGAAGAATATTAAACTTCTGTGTTAGCTAGAATCCGTGATGCTCATCAAGCATATCTCAAGCTTAAAAAAAAATATGTTGATTACAGAGATGTCTTAAAAGTTGCCAGAGAATGACCCATAGATAATTTCTTTCAAATTTCATAGATAATGACTTTCAAATTCATTTCTTCTGCAAATATTTGTTGAGCACCAGGCCACGAACAGGAGTCATAGTGCTGAGCCAAAGGAGACCTTGCCCCTGCCTTCACTGAACTTACAGACAAGAGGAAGGGGTGGGCACAAGTCAATGTCACCTAAGAAGCGGAACGTTACAGCCCAAGATGGGCATGCTGAAAACAAGCAGCCCAGTGTTATAAGAGTAAATACCAACAAGCCTGCCCAATCTGAGAACTTGGAGAGGCCTTCCTGGAAGTGGGGTGTGAAGGATGTGGAGCAGGTAGATAGGCAGAGAGGACAGGTAGGCCCTCCAAGCATAGAGATCAAGCTGCAGAAGGGCCCTGAGACAACAGGGACTTGAGTGCAGGTGGAGGGATGAGAATGTGGGGCCAAGGAGGCAGGGGGTCAGACCACCACACCTCTGTGGACTGGACCCAGAAAACTCAACAAGAGGGAAGGAGTTTAGCTCAGCACCCAACGCACCCCTAGCTCCTGCATAACCTGTCAAGATCTGGTCTAAACTAAAGCTGTAACACTCTGTCTTGTGTATGCCTAATACACTTCTGATTTGGATCACTGTTCTTTTATTGGGGGATTGGGATGGGGAGGATCTAGGCAGTTTCCCTTACTTGCAGCTAAATCTAACCATGGCTGATGCAGTCATGTAGAGAAAAGTGTGATACTTGGAGCAAATTATTCAACCTCTCTCAATTTCCCCATCTATAAAGCAGGGTGGGTAATACCTACCTCAGAAGATTATGTGAATTAGATGAGATATGCTGTAACTGTAATGCTAAGCACAGTCTCTGGCATATGATAAGCCCTCAAGGGATGTTAGCTTACTGACACTATATTCCTGGTACAACAGAACTCACGATAAACTCAAAGCTGATGACTTTTACCAACTTCTCTACCAATCACCCCTGAAGTTCCAACATCCAGGTGGCTATACTTTAAGTTGTAGGCCTCCTAACTGACACCACCGGAAGTTGCAGGGGCTCATCTTGGAGCTGATCTCAAAGATCCTTCTAGAAATAACACGAATTTGGCTTAAGTGAAGCCAAAGCGCTGGAGGGAGCCGTAATGTCTGTGGGTTCCTGAACCTAGGCTGCTGTAGGACCCTGCCAGTTCCTCTTGCAGACTGCCTCTTGCTGCCATCTCCACTTCCAAAGAATGTCTCTGATAGACTGACCAGTCCTCCTTTCCCCAGCTTCAGGAGCACTGAGACTGCCTAATTTTCCATGGGTTCTTTCCCTATCCCACCAACCCTCACATTAAGAACACATTAAGGACTTCCCTGGCGGTTCAGTGGCTGAGATTCCGTGCTTCCAATGCAGGGGGCCCGGGGTTCAATCCCCGGTCAGGGAACTAGATCCCCATGTGCCACTACTAAGACCCAGCACAGCCGATAAATAAATGAATACTTAAAAAAAAAAAAAAAAAACAGCAACAGTTTAAAAGAACACATTATTCTCTAAGCCCCGGAGACAAAGGCTACTTACCCCTTATCTTTGTGTCCAGCCACCAGGAATCACGCACTTAAGAACTCTTACACATTTAGAGAAAGTACATCTCAGGCAAGAAATCAAGTCCTAAAGTTATCATAGAAGTTATGCTAACTTCACAGAGAAGAAATCACACGTAGTCAAAATTACTCTTGAAAATCACTGAAATCATTCATAAATTATCACATACATGGATTTGTGGTTACAACCCACTAAAATTTGAGAACCACTGAGCTGGATTAAGGAAAAGTTTCTATGCTCATATCTGGGTATTCAAACTAACCTGACTTTCAGAAAATTATTAAAGCCCCCACAAGTTTAGGGATGGAGGGCATGTTCCTTCTTTCTGATATCGAGCACATAAAAGCTCAATAGAGGCTGCGAGATGTGTGTCATGAGGTGAGAATTAGATGAGATAACGTCTGTGAAGACATTCTGTCCAGAACCTAGCACCTAGCAAGTGTATCAGTATTGCCCGGATTGGAATCTAGTGCTTGCTTGATTCAATCCACAAACACACAAATCTCTGGAAAACCAGAGAGGAGAACTGACCAGCAGCTTTCCCTCTTTCCAAGCTGGCATTTCTAGCTGTGGCCCCACTGACCAGCCACTACCCTTGGCTAGTTACCAAATGATTTGAATTGGTTAAAATGTGAGCATCACGTGACTCCCATGATGACGCTGACAGTCTGTCATCACTCTGGGAAAATTGCAAAAGTGTTTGGTCTTTTTTTCAACAAAAATGAGCTTTTAAGCAACACTAAGGCAAAACAAAGAAATGTGCTTCTCAAGAGTTCACCATTGCTTCTGAAGAGCACAAGTACCAAGGGCTCTTGGCCCATGACTGGGACACCAGATGTCAGTGCCACCACTTCTGGGGCTCAGGCAGAGACTGCTGGCTGCACACCTGCCAGCCAACCAAAACAAGCTAAGGCATGAGACCCATTTTTAGCTCTATCCTTGGATCAAAACTGACCTGACCTGGCTGGGGAACTTACCAAAAAGGCAGCCCTTTCTTGACCTTTAGGTTGATCTAAGAAGGAAGAAAGGATGGTACAAGTAGATAAATTTGTGGATCTTTTTACCCATAGCAAACCACAAACACACTTAGAGACTACCTTAGAGGGAGGGAACCCAGCTCAAATTCTCTAGAGCAAACTGTCCACTAGTGCACACCACATGCCATTTAGATTTTAAAAAGTGAAAATAACCAGGTGAATTAATTTTAATAAATGTTTTATTTAATCTAACGATCTACAAACACTGGGGCTCCCCCAGTGGCTCAGACAGTAAAGAATCCACCTGCAACGCAGGAGACCCAGGTTCAATCCCTGGGTCAGGAAGATCCCCTGGAGAAGGGAATGGCAACCCACTCCACTATACTTGCCTGGAGAATTCCATGGACAGAGGAGCCTGGTGAGCTACAGTCCATGGAGTTGCAAAGAGTCAGACATGACTCAAAGAGATTTGTATCTGTGTATGTGCGCACGCAAAGACTAAAACATTACCATCTCAACATGGAATCAATATTTTTAAATACTAACATTTAAATATATATATGTTTTTAAATACTAACATTTTGCAATCTTTGAAATCCTCTGCATATTTTATACCTACTGCATGTCTCAGCTGGAACTAGCCACAAGTGCTCAAAAGTCACTATCTAAGCTAGTGGCTGCCATCCTGGAGAGTGCAGCTCTAAAAGAAAGGTGACAAATGGGCCACCCATAGAATAATTTCATTTTGGCTTTGGTAGAGATTTAACTTTTTAATTAGTTGCCATCATTTAACAGCCAAATTTCACATTAAAACTCCAGATTCTGGCTCCTGTTGAGAGGTCCTGCCCGGTAAGCCTGGGTTCTGATGGTCCAACAGCAAGAAGCCGACGGAGCTGAGAGGCGGCTGCAGCATTCCCCGGTGACAGGAGCACGAGCTCCCAGCTGCCCCAGTCACCAGTGCTCCCCACTGCCTCAGCTCCCTGCATTTCCTGCCTGGTCGCACCCCCGCAGGCACACTAGAGCGTGCAGCCACAACCGATGGAGATAACATCAAAACTACTGGCTTGTTTAATGTGGCAAATTTTGAAAAAGAAACGCCTTTATGTATCTGCACTTTATTTGTTTTCCTCCCACTTGCCATTTATGTTACCATGAACCCTGAATTTAAATGGGGTCATATACGCAAAGAAGAAACAAATCCTTGCTTATTGATTTAGGAGAAGAGGAAATCAGCCCAGGGAAGGAAGGGATCCTGTTTACTCTGTTTTTCAAATAACTGAGGACATAAGACTGAAAAGGCTAAGACGCATGAGAACACCTAATGTGATTCAAATATATCACTAAGAGGACCTTGTTCTCTAAAAATACTAGCAGAGAGAAACATTATTCTCCCTGTGTTCCTTTTTCCCCACATGTGGCTAATCATCCATTGGGTCTCCTCTCTGTTTCCTCTCTTCACTATTCCTGTCAAAACCTCCTGGCAAGAGGCCATGGCCCCTCCCTGTACTTCTCACCTCAGCCTCTCCCCCTTTTTTCTCTCTCCCTCACACTTGATGGACACTGAAGAGTCCCCTACCTCTTCTCCCTGCTACCTGTTTTCTCTCCTTATCAAAAATCCTCCAAGGATATTTAGATTTGTTTCAAGGTCTCAACTGGAGGTCAAGTCATCCTATCAGCTACCCTCCCGACTCCTTCACCTCAGGCCAATAACAACACTAACAACTCAATTATAATACAGGGACTTGAACTGTGAAGGGAAGTTAGATTCTTAAGTCAGTGTAGAAGATAATAATTACATCAAGTCAAAATAAGTCTTGGAAGTCACAAATTACACATGGAGGGTGTTATACATGCATTTACAGTCTTATACATTACTATCCATACATATGAAGACCTGATTATCAGCAAATTTACATCCAGAGCTCCATCAGCAGCAGGTGCACAGTGAACGGAATGGAGAATATCATTTACCCTGTTCTTTTTCTTTCAGCATTTCCAATTTTTGTTCAGCCACACACAGTTGAACAAAATGGACAAATACATATACAAGGAAAAACGATTGTGATAATAATTTTATAACAGATACTACTGGCTAAAGCACTTATCATGGGCTTGGCGCAAACACTTTATAAATATTCTATTATAATCTTCCCCAAAGCTCGATGAGGTAGAAAGCACTGTTTTTCTCCTTGTTTTCTAGGAACAGGTTTGGAATAATCAAATAACTTGCCCCAAATCTTGCAGATAGTAAGCAGCAGGACTAAGAGTTGAACCCAGGTCAGTCGAAGAATCCTCCTTTGCAATAAAAAAATCAAGTCTATGGCTTTTCTCCTCCTGTCTTCTGACTCGAGACTGAAAACACAGTACGTAGCTATAATCCACACAGACTGAGCGTTCACTCACTACCTCTCCACAAGCCTACAAGCCACTCCAGATTTTGGACCTGGCCTATATTCCCGTTTATCCAAACATTCAGTATCTTCTCCAATCAGTGAGAGTCCAGTAAGTGTTTACAGATGGCAAGTGTTTAGTACCAAAAGTTCAGAAGACACCCAAACCAACCGTAATTCCCACGACTAGAGAAAAGTTTTTCAATGTTTATTATTTAGAATCCACTGGGGAGGAGACACCCCCTTCTCTCTCAAGACACCATGAGAAAACACTTTAGTCAAACACCACACCATTTACATTTTCTCATTTTCTTCTGTAAAAATTACAAATCTCTGTATAATTTCCCACAACATTTAACAAGAGATATTTAAACTAAGAAATGTCTTGTGGATATAAATGTCAGGCTCATGTAATTATATACATCATGTTAGATAACTAAATAATATCCTAGACTTTTCTATGTGTGTCTGCATAACAGTACTGTAAATATAAATGAAAAAAATAAAGTAATAATTTATGAAAACTGATTTGCATTTCCAAATATAAAATGTGCAAAATCCCACTAATTAGCAAGAGTGAGGGCTGAGGTGTTTCTATAGCAACTATAAAAATGCTAAATTATTTTTTCTCCTAAGTGTTTTATATCTGCCTCATTAATGTTTGTTTTTCGCATTTGTTTTGTGGATATTTCCAAAGTGAAAGGTTTCAAAGATTGCAAAGATTCTCTGCTTTGTTGCAAAGTTCAAGAAGAGCTTTCTCACTGAAAGTGTCTCATATGCCGACAGCCATGTGTATGAAAACTATATTTGGTCGAATTTCCTTCATGCCAGTGGCTCCAGCCTTTGTTCTTAGGTTCCTGCTAAATTCTCCTTTTCTCTTACTATCTCTGATCATTCTCAGTTTATCTCAGCTAAGGAGATGTTAACCTAGGGTCAGTTTTTCATCTTAAATCGTTTGCCGCCACCCTGATGGTTCCCAAGGTGCCTGAGCCAGAAAGGCAGTGTCCATTCAGCCAAGGTTGATAAAGAGCCCCTAGGAGGGGCTGGGGTGATCCAGGGCAGCAAACTCTGCCTCTGACTCTGTTTCCCCACCTAAAAACAAGATGGATGGATAACAGCCCTTTTCTAACCTTCTCTGGAGGTTGCTTTAGTGGTTCCATGTTGCCTTCCACGTCCAAGTCCTCTGCCAGGATTTTAAGTCCCAAGCACCCCCAAAACCAGCCCCGCCTCAAACTTACGACCCACAATCCACAACTTGAGGCAGCAGTTCTCAACCTTGGATCAAGGAATCAACTGATGGGCCTCAAAGGGATCATGAGTTCCTTGAATTCCTTACAAACATTTTTATTTCAGTGGAAGATGCATAGGTTAAGAATTACTGCACTAGTTCCCCAAGGGTAGACAAATATTGTATCCATGTGTGTCCTCAGAGCCCAACCAGAGATTCAATCAATCATGGATTAAAAATATTCAGGAAAAAAAATTCCAAAATAATTCCAAAAAACAAAACTTAGAATTCTCAGCACACATAGGCAACCATTTTCATAATGGCATTTACACTATATTTATAATTATTCACATAGCATTTACATTGTACTAGATATTATAAGTAACCTAGAAACGATTTAAAGTATACCCAGCTTCCCTGATAGCTCAGTTGGTAAAGAATCTGCCTGCAATACAGGAGACTCCAGTTTGATTCCCGGGTCAGGAAGATCTGCTGGACACGGGATAGGCGACCCACTTCAGTGTTCCTGTGCTTCCCTTGTGGCTCTGCTGGTAAAGAATCTGCCTGCAACGTGAACCCTCATGGAGACGGGAAAGGCTACCCACTCCAGTATTCTGGCCTAGAGAATTCCATGGACTGTATAGTCCATGGGGTTGCTAAGAGTTGGACACAACTGAGAGACTTTCACTTTACTTACCACTCCTTAGGAGTATGTGCATAAAATATATACAAATATACAAGGGACTTGAGCATACTCAGATTCTAGTATAGGGTGGGTGGTCTGGAACCAACCTCCCACAGATACCAAGGCACAACTGTGTTACATATGAATATACTTACTATGGCAACCAATTTGATCTTATTTGTAATGACCTTTGGGCTTCCCTTGTGGTTCAGCTGGTAAAGAATCTGCCTGCAATGCGGGAGACCTGGTTCGATCCCTGGGTTGGGAAGATCCCTTGGAGAATGACCTTTGCCTCCTCTCTGTGAAGACGGGCACCTCTGTACACTTTAGTCTTTGCCCTTCTGTGCCTCTGGTGTTATTCATTCATGCCATGTTCATCCCTTAAGCTCAGCTGCAACTTTGAATCAATCCCCAAATTTCTCTTTGCAACTTCCTTGCTTCAATAAATTGAAACCAAAGACTAGCAACCAACTATTCCCTAACATCATTTCCCCTTGTATGACTGGGTGCTGGGGGAGCTAAAATATGTTAATAGTTGAAGGAAAAAATCTTGAAGGAAATTCATACAATTTCTCATCCCAATAGAGGGCAATCACACTCATGGGCGGGATTAATGTGTGCTGAATATTATAAATTGCTCTTATTTCTTAGTAACTTGGAGTCCAAACAGAATTCTTTTATGACTATCAAATTCCCTAAAATGTGTTGAGTTCCAAACAGAACCATCATGTAGAAAAAAGACAAGTAACTCTAACTTACAAGTCTACCTGCGAAGACGCAGCCATCAGAAGGATGTTGTCACACTCAGTTCATGAACACAGAAGATTCTGTCTGAGAGCCCACACGCCATCTATATGTGTATAAAGACAACAGGGCTTTGCCCAGGAAATACCCAGCTCCACTTTACTCTAAAGCCAAAGTTAATCAGACACTAATTCCCAGTCTTTATGTTGGGTGTTATTTATACCTCCAATAAAGCACACAGCATCACATCTAAATGATGGTGAACAATAAGGATATCCTTAAAAGACTGTGCTGTTGACAAAAAGCATATACAACCAACCCAGCTGGAAGGGATTCACTTAGAATGCCCCTTTAGCAATAGCTGTAATAATTTAATACCATTAGTCTCCGTCTCAACTGTAAATGGCCTTAATGGACCCTGCAGTGCTCCTTCAGATTCTACACCGATACTGGGGCATAGCTTTTATGCGCGCATTACCACCACTAATTGTAAAGCCCTTGTGTGGGATACACTCGAGTGTTGCAGTAAGTGTCTTCAGTTAACTTCTTAAGGGCACAGCTTTCAAAGGGACATTTGTCAGCACGATAAAAGAGGCAAGAGAATATTTCAGCTGGTTTCCACGTCAAGGGGGATCCTGAAAAATATCTGATTGCCTCGCTCCTTACTTCTCTGCAACGAGCACTGTTGCTTCAAAACTTGTTAGCAGCCATCTCCTCAAAGGATTTATTTTGATAGTTCATGAATGTGTTGTCACACAGCATAATTAAAGCTTACAGAACTATTATCAAAACACAGAGGAGACGTGCTCCGGGAGGCTGACGGCTACCCGGCCGCCTGTGTCTGCCGCTTCCCACAGGAAGTGCGCCGAATGACCAGCTGGCTTCCAAGTTCTGACACTAGGCATATGGAGGAAAGTGGGGCCTCAGGGTAAAGTGCGCGGGCAGGCTTCAGTGAGCAATCAATTACAAGCAACAGCCAACCCCTCTTGGTGACTGTATATATTCCCACCATCACACACTGCCAGCTTGCCTCTATTTTGAATGCAATAAAACTTGTAGGGAGCCGACTCATGTGAAACTCTTAAAGATATATGGTAGGAATTAACCATAAAAATACTAATTAGGGATGGGCTGAGGAATCAGGGGACAGGCAGAAAGGCTTTCTGCCTTGCAGTTTGTACATAATGGAGGAGGGAAGATACTGAAGGCAGTCTTATTCTGTTTTCTGAAGACTGGCCACAAAGGATAAAGTGACAGGCTGCTTAGGCAACACAACCTCACTTTCTCAAAGTGATTCCTTACCTCAGTGGTGTTAAAGGAGATGGAGTTGAACAGAGGGACAGAGATTAAAATGAAGAGAACATGCAAGAACACTTGTATTCAAAGGTTTCTTTGTTTTAGCATGTGACTTTAAAAAATATTTTGTAATTCACTAAATAAAATATGAAAAGAAATTGTGAAATGAAATGCTTGTGCTTCCAAATGACCGGGAATTTGGCCCTTGCCTTCTCATCTCTTCCTTCAATATAGCCAAGTTCCTGGACTTATTTCTCGCTTTGGGAATTGTGAAAGCTTGGGGCTATTTGCAGTAATAAAAAGCTATGTTTCATTTGTAGAAAAGAGAACGCTTAAGCAAATATTAATTTATTTTCTACATCTATGCCAGAATTTTCTCACTCCAAAAAAAAAAAAATTATACTAAGTTTGTGCAATTCATTTTATGTGAATAACTTTAAGCAAAAGAAGAGAATTAAGAGATCACTGAGTGATCATTTTATCATGTGATAAGATAGACACAGTATGAGAAAACCCTAGGAACAAGAATTATGCCTTTTGCATAGATAAGGAAATGCTGACTGAACCAAGTAAAGCCTTTGGATTGGTAAGGAAAATGCTGAAATTCAAACCTAGTCTATGTGATGCCCGAGTTACTCTTTCTTTTTTTTTTAATCAGTCTTCCCATTGTCCTTCAACCTCAGAGTGATATTCAAGAAGCTATGTTCTGGATCCTGAGAACACAGTCTTAAGGAGTTAAGTCTCTGGAACAGACAAGTCCTTCCTCTATCATATTATAGTCATAAAGTTCCAAACATTATCATACGGAACATGAAGATGGTGATATAGGAAAGTATTATGTTTGTTAGTTTTTACTTTACTTTGCCTTTTACTCACAAAAACAAAATTCTAGCCCTCTGTTCAAATTTATAGAGAAAGTCAGAAGCATTCTAAAAAAACACAAAAGTAGTGCTTACCATGAAATAGCATGAAGTAGGACAGATGATAGAAAATTAACCCATGTAAAAACAATCAGGGTAAAACTTTCCAAGGCTAAAGAGTGGGAAAGAGGGGAGAAAGAGTGGGTAATAGAAAGAGGAGAGATGAGCACATGGAAAACATGCATGTTTTCTTGACAATTTACAGCAGCATTCTATCTTTAGATTACTACTGGGATTACTCAAGCAAGGGAAGATGAACTGCTGGTGAAAACAGTGGCTGAAGGCAAGAACTGTATTTCCTAGGATGGGGAAGCCAACAATATTCAGACAAAATCTCCATGACTGGGGCCACTATTGACGCTGAGGTCCCAGAAACCAACATACTCCTCAGCCAATGTCTACAGTTCCAAAGGCTCAACAGATCCAAGAGAGAAGCCACTAAAGTCACTTTTCATAGACTTCCAACTGCTGCATGAAAAGAAAACCTTGCCTTCACAAACTTTACCTTCAGTTGACAACCCAGGACTGTAAAAGCGTAAGGCTGAGGCTTAACCAAGAAACCTTGGAGTAGCTTCGTATTTTATATTTTTTTCAATTTTATGGCCTTTCACTTTTTTTTTTTAATTTCTCTTTTGGAAATGCCTTCACGGTCCTAATGCACACAAAACCAACAACAACAACAAAAGAAACCAGTACTCATGCTTCATAATCTAATGAACACCTATCCAAGCTGACTTTCAACATTTGGCTCTTTCCAAATACAGCCATCCAAAATGAAGACTTATCACTCTCTCAAGGATATTCAAAGTAAAATGCTTCAGGTTGAGGAGCAAATATGGTTTAAAAGAGATGAAATAAGCCCATGGCTTCCCCAAAGGGCAATTATTCACTTAGATGTGTAAGTAGGGTTGTGCTTTAAAAAATAAATGCATCATATGATTCTTTGTACTCATAGTTTACAGAATCATCTCTGAGACTGACTACTAGTCAGAAATATTGTCCATTGCTCATGGGTATGGAAGTGATAAAAGGGAAACAACGGAGTCAGCTAGAACACCCAGTTATCAACCATTTAAAACTGGGCCAGAACCTAACATTTACCAACACAGGTAAAATGAGCCATCTTGCCTCTGAGATATCTGTTTCCAAGGCCTTGATGTGTTCAATAAAAAGCGGCTATGGGTGTGAAGGTAATTCAGTTACACTGTCCTCAAGACTTAGTACAACTTATTGGAAGTATACAGAAGATATGGCCAAATCCTTGAGCCACTATATTTCCCCCAGTCAGCTGGGCAAACCCAGCCCACACAGAAGGCATCTCTCTGACCTCTCTTTTCAGGGCTGAGGTCAAAGGTGACTGAAGTGAACCACCTCCTTGGTGTGGTGGTTTATAATGGCCTTTCCTTGACATCAGGTGCTAAGCTACACTGAATCTGTCCTTCTTACATTTTACACTCTCTGATTGATGTTAGAGAATTCTGTCACAAGGGAAGCGATTAAGTGATTTCCAGAGAGGAAAGGGGGCTATTGAGGTCTCCAAGTGAGCATGCAAGATGCCCAGGAAACAATCTGGGATGTCTCAGCACAGAATTCCACATCTACTGCCCAAGTATGTGACTTATGATTTTTGTTTTTTCCCACACAGTGTATACATGATGTGACATGCTTTATTTATTGGACCTGATTTATCCACATGGCTTTATTGTTGACCAGTTTTTATTTCTTCCTTAACCTTATTAACCCTTGCTAGTATTTGACAGCTTAACACCCTCCATCACTCTGCAACATCCACTCTGAGAACCGACATGGAACTAATAGCAGCCTTTTTATTTCCAATCTCTGAGGTCACCAGCAGCTGCCCTAGCCTGAACCCTGAAAGATTTTTCTATAGGTAGTTCTCTTTCAACGGGTCGTCTTCTTAATGTATCTCTACAGGTCTGTCTGGATGTTTGAAATGAGATGTGATTCCTGCTAACTTTAGTCACTGCCTCGGAAGAAGAGGAATAAGTTTTACCTTTGGGAAAAAAGGCTTGAGCAATTCAAGTGAAACAACTTGGTGATTTTCTTCTTGGGCATTTTATCACTTTTCAAGTTACATTCAAGGAATGTCCATTTGGAGACACCTTTGATTGCCTCGACAAAATCCACCAGTGAAACAAACTCAGAAACATCTATTACCTGATGTAAGTGTGAATGAAATAGAGCATGGTGGGTGA
Organism: Odocoileus virginianus; assembly: GCF_023699985.2. NCBI lineage: Eukaryota > Metazoa > Chordata > Mammalia > Artiodactyla > Cervidae > Odocoileus > Odocoileus virginianus. The sequence continues at coordinate 66,240,900 of NC_069676.1, forward strand.
GATTTCCTAGCTCCGTTTTTCAGCCTGGATTGATTAACTCTAATAAATTCAGGGAGGTGATTTCAGATGATGCCCGTCAAGCTGGATCTTACAGCCCAGTTGTTTATTATTTTACACTGCCCTGGGCTCAGTCTTTGACATTCACCACCCTAAAAGGTCATGAAGTCAAATTCTACAGCCAGATTTAGTAAGTATTTTGGTGAGCAGGCTCTTGTGTTAATGAAAACTAGTTTTCTTATGATTGAGACTTAAAGAAGAAAAATTCTAGGATGAATAAAAATAACCCTAAATCACGAACTTCCTACTCTTAAATGGCCAGAACAGTGTAAGAACATTTGAGGCCCCAGGAGAAAGAAGAGGATATAGAGGGAAGACAGACAGTGCTTACAAAACAACAAACCTAAGAGTTAACACCATCGATCGGGGCAAAGACAACAAAACCTATGCCAACAGCCAAGAGAGTCCATGGCCCACGTGCTCCATCGACGTGCACTTCCAGGCTGGCCACCATTGCTCTTGCCTCCCCAAGGAGGCTCCAGGCTTTTGTTTCCCAGCACAGAAAAAACCTGGAAGCTGACTCACAGTTCTCGAAGCACTGTACAAGTGAGAACGACAAACCTTAGGAGTCAACCATATTCTCAAACCTGTCTTTCCCAAAGCTAAATGCAACTCTAGATGTTGACACTGATGTCACCAGACCAGCAAATATTTTTAAGAATTTCTATCTGTGAAGAAAATGACATGATAGACAAGCATAGGGTCGGTGCCATCTTCTTCTTTTTCTGTCCATCAAACTTTCCTTTATCTGCCTTAATCTTCCACACCCTCCCTGTGCCTCTAAGCTAAGGGGGGGAAATAGGTATCTGTGTACAGCACACACTAGTTCCCACTCTAGAGGAGGTTGAGGCAGGTGGGGAGAGGGATTCAACAAAAAGAAGAATGAAGAGAAAAAAAGACAGGTCTATTGCCTTTGGTTTGGGCCCTGCCTAATTTCCATTAACTCCACCCAGTTGGTTTTTTTTGGCCTCAGGCATCTAACTGTACCATTAGAGCAATTTTCATGACTACCCTGGATGCATCTGTCCCTCCATTAGATAATAGGGGATATGCCGAAACTATCAGGGGGGGCAGTGCCACTGTCTATGTGGCCTGATTTTTTCATGAGTAAGAAATTCCTACTTGCATACTACTCCCCTTCCTTATTTTTTCTTGGTAAACACATGGATATTATGTCCACTCACTCTGATGACCTGAATACTTCTCAGAGAGGTACTAAAGTCCTCTTCCAATCTATTTATTGTTGTTTAGTTGATAAATCATGCCCAGCTCTTTGTGACCCCATGGACTGTAGCCTGCCAGGCTTCTCTGTCCATTGGATTTCCCAGGCAAGAATACTGCAGTGGGTTGCTATTTCCTACTCCAGAGGATCTTCCTGACCCAGGGATAAACTGTGTCTCCTGCACTAATGACAGAGTCTTTTCCACTGAGCCACCCGGGAAGCCCCTCTCCTCTAACCTGTGGTCTATCTTAAACTAGTTCTAGCCCCCATTTCCTCCCAGTTAACCCGACTCCTCCTTGGAGTAGTAACCCACTACTCCAAGTCACCACTGAAATATCACTTTTTGAGGAAGCCTTCCAGACCACTTGCTCATTCCCACATCAGGTTAGGCTGCCCTGACAGACCCTCCCCTGACTTAACACTCAACACTTAACATTCATTCATTGTCATTCTCCGCTGTAGTACCAGACCAGGGTTTTCCAGGTCTTGGTATGCAAAAGAATCTAAGGGGAGTGTGTTGAAAATGTGAATTCTCAGTTGTATGTTCCCAGAAATTCTGATTCTATGGCAGAGGCTTGGGAGTCTTCATTTGACCAAGGTGAATCGCACACAGGTGACTATCAGACAGCACTGTCCCAAAATGTGTGAGCCCTGTGAGGGTCTAGTCCATGTCTTAATCACAGTCATTTTCCCACCACTCAGCACCATGCCTGGCATGTAGCTGGCAATTGATAAACACTGAATTAAAGTAAGGACATTCTGATTCCGGTTCCACCCTCAGGTGACAGCTGTTCAGCAGGTGTACCTGCTCTGAGCCTTTCACAGATCTCTGCAGCACCTTACTTGTACAAATTCAACCCTGGCATATCATGCCCAGGGTTCCCCAGCTCACAGGGACCTTTCCTTTCCTCTCTCTTGGAAGAATGAACTTCAGCCCATTCCTTTTCCAAATAAAGCTTGGAAGGGAAAAACTGACATGGACTTGGCAAATAAGGGTTTCTATTATTAAAAGCAGGTTGAAGTTGGGGCTCTGTGCAACTGCTTCCTACTTTCTGAAGTGTCTCTATTTTAAGTGTGTGGCTAGTGCTTGAAAAATCCCAGCAGGCTCTAGATGAGAGAGCATCACCCTCATTAACACTAATGGGAGCTGTGCTCAGGCACTAAAGGAAGAAAACATCCTCTGGGCCAAACCTAGTGGGTGGCAGGATGGGAACAGGAAGACTTGGGGTGGGGGAAAGGGAGGACACCCCTTAATTTCATTCTTTCCAGGAATGTGGTGACAAGGTAGAAACAGAGAAACCAATTAAAATGGACTGCTAGGCTAAGAAACTCTAAGCTTCTGAAAAGATGCCAACAACATTCCAAGCAACTGAAATGGTACCATGTTGGGGGCATGGAGGGTGAAACATTTATTTATTCAGCAAATGTTTATTTATCATATATAGGGCTAGGATCCAATCGTGAGCAAGAAGAATAAAGTACTTTTTCACATGGAATTATCATTCTGTAGCAAGAAGTGAAGGGATTATATAATTAACGAGAAAACAAGATATTCCAATGAGAGCAGAGAAGTCATCTGTTTTGTTTACCGTATTCCCTGCACCAAGCACCATAACGTGAATGCAATGAACATCTGTTAAAGGATGAATGAAGAACTGGATGGATGGGTGGCTGGATGGCTGAATGGAAAGACAGAAGGGAAGTTGGGAAAAAAAGTGAACAAGAAAGATTTCTCTGAGAAGGTGACATTTGAGCTGAGAAGCCAGAAAGAGGCAGTCACGAATGTTCCGCAGGAAAAGTTCCAGAAAGAAAGTACAGCAAGTTCTCGAGGTGTGAACAGGTTTGGCATGTCAGAAGGCAGCCAGTGAGGCCAGAGTGTGGTGGAAGCGGCCCAGGGCAAGGGGGACAGGGGCAGGGTTGGAGATGGCAGTACAAGTAGGATCTTAGTGAGGATGAAGGATGGAAAATAGCAAGCAGCTGTGATAGTAACTTTATCCATCCAACTAGCCTTTTCAGAACCTCTGATACATGAAAGACTCAACGCCAGTTGCTACGTAAAATAGAAAGTCTCCTTTACCTCAAAGGGCTCAGCCAGTGTTTTCCAAGAATGAAATCTTAAGTACTTATTTTGCAAACAAAATGGAAGAATCAATCAATTGTTTCATAACCTAAAATATGCATATAACATTATTTCTAGACAGCTATTATCTTTATCATAGAAAGATTTAAACCAATTGATAATCAAAATACTAAGATTCCAATTAAGAAATCCTCAATGAAAAGGAAGTAAAGAAGTCACACAAAAAAACTTGCAAAGTATAAATGCACATGTGAAAAAATGTTCCACACTGGTAACAAGAGAAGTATACATCCATATTATGTTCAGTTTTCATCAACTAAGTTAGGTAAAAAAGTAAATTTAATGGTAATATACAGTATCCACAAAGATGTAGAGAAATGGCTCTCTCACAAATAATCAATAGAGCTGAGCACTGGAAATTCAAATCATTGGGAGACAATCTGACATTATGCATTGAGAGACATGAAAATGTTTATAAGGTCTGTAGAAATCATTCTTCTTCTAAGATTTATCACACACAAGAATTTCAATTATTCCCCGCAAAGCCCCAGGTTTTGGCAGAGGTACCTCAAGGTCTCTGGCGATTTTGAAAGGGAAAGAACAGGTACGGTTGAGGATACCTTACCCCATGACAACCAGAAGAGTTCTGTTTTATACATTCAGATTCCTCAACATGTAACAAAGTTTACTTAAAAAGGAAATTTAAAATTTTTTTTAAATAACTGCTATCTTAAGGAAATACCAAATTATAAAAATAACTATAAACATAAATATGGTCACCAGTATTATTTACAGTAACAAAAAATGAAAAAAACCTCAATTATCAAAAAAGGAAAATAACTTATTATCCCTTAAAATATGGGATAGACAATTTTCTATTTTTATAAAAATCATAATCATTTTTACACACATATATAAACTGGAGTTTAAAACAAAGAATACAAGATTGTAGTTACGCCATCATAACTTTCTAAAAATACACACGAATTAAAAATGGTTGGAGAAGGAAATGGCAACCCACTCCAGTATTCTTGCCTGGAAAATCCCATGGACAGAAGAGCCTGGTGGTCTACAGTCCATAGGGTCCCAAGAGTCAGATACAGCAACTAAACCACCACCACCAATTTGTTTTTTAGGACTAAAAGTGTCCATCAAAGGGACAACACTTCAAAGATTTAATTGTAAAGTTTTTTAAATTGGCTTTTTTAAATGATGGAGAGAGAGAGACAGAGGTCTCCATCAGTAGGTCTCCCCTAATGGGCAATGGAGGTTTTCTGGGCAAAGTCTCTGTAAATAGTAACTTCATTAGTTACCTACAATAACCATTGCGTTTAGTGGTATAAAAATTGTATTTTATTTTCAACAAAATTTAATATAGTTAATGACTAGAACTAATATTAACAATTGACATTAAATATTTGTCTGGAATTTAAAGAATGCCACTGGTAAAAAGAATAGCCTATTAGTTGGTTTTCAATATTTAACCAAAGACATAAAATAAATCTAGATGAAGGCAAAAAAAAAAAAAAGAGAGAGAGAGAGAAAAAGGCAGGAAAGATTCCTTCTGGAGGGCTGAAGGGTCAGGTAGGACAGGCAGCAAGAAGAAGGAAGAAGGGAAGTCAGGACTGGGAGATGGGCAAGCGCTAACTCTGGGAAAAATGAAGAAATGTGGGCTACAGAAGTGTAAGGCATCTGGAGGACAGTAGAGGAATACGCAGTGAAAAGCTGGTTTGAGCCCTCAGGTCACAGAATTTAGATTTGATGTAGGAGGAAGAGGGTTCCAGGAAATGTCTGTGAGTAGAAGTGGCATAATCAGGCCTGGACTGGACTGGCTGGGAACTAACGTGGCTGCAGTGTGCAAGGTGATGGGACATGTGGGGTGTGTAGAGAGTAGGGCCTGGGCTCTGGGCATGCTAAACTCTCCAACAACATGCCTAGAATCCACGACGACACAGCATGTGTCCTTAAGAAACCTGTACTGTGGAGGGCAGCAGTCACTCCTTCCTGGCCTTCCCTACTGCACCCAGGCGTCCTTCAGAGCCCAAGCACGCATGCGTGCATCCAACAAGTAAAGCCTCATCATTTGTAACATGTGTTTATTAGCAGCCCCAAATGTTTCCTGTGCTATATAAAGTTTACCTTCGACCTCAACTGGGGAAGTGAAGGGTGGAGCCGGGAGAAGGGGAGGAGGCGTGATCTGGGGCACAGTTATTTCATGCACAACCTCCAGTTTTAAAATAATGTATTAACTCCGAAGCTCAAATCAAAAGGCTACAAATTCGCATAAGGAACCAGTGATTTAGAGCTCCCTTCTATGCACAGTTCAGCAATGCATGGAATGTAAAAATACATGGAAACCACAACACAGCAGGAATCTTGCAGTGCTGCTGGCAGAGACTGTCGTTTCCCACACAGGCCCTAAATCTGACCCAGCGATGAAACTTTTAAAATTTGTAAAAATAGAACAGTTGGGAAATCTTAGCCACTTTTAGTTAAAATAAAAAACAAAGCCACCATATTTGTGGGTGCAGTTGAAAATCTGCCATACTCCTCTCCACTTTGAAGGAATTTTAATGGTTAAAAAAAAAAAAAAAGAATTTTTTTTCCCCAAAGGTCAAACTGCATTTTCCTTTTAGGTTACCTAGTGAATACATTCGGGGATGCTCTAGAATATGTAATTCTTCGAGATTTAGAATCTCTACCAAGACCAGTAACAAATATCCCTGCTTAATTTTCTAAAGAATAATAATAGTACAACTACCACTCAGTTGTACATTACATGCCAAAATCATCTCCTTTAATCCTCAGTCCTCAATTCACAACCCTGTGATTGTATGCACTATTACCCACTCCGTACTAACTCTAGAAACAAAATAATTAGCTCATCCAGGTACATGTAGTAGCCAGGATTCAAATCCAAGACCATCTGATTCTAAAATCCAGCCTCTTTCTATTTATTTTGAAGGAATAAATTCCCCTCATCCACTAAAAACAGCTAAATTTAGAAATCAAAACATACCAATGGTTCCTTGATCAGCTCTTAACTAGTTTCCTTGGGTTATTGTGTAAAGTACATGTAAAACAGAGTGCTATTTCTAAGCTCTTCCACAGACCTCTCACCTATATGTTATTATTATTGAATACAGACAATGCCTATGCCTTATGGCAGAGCGCATGGTAAATAACAGAAGAATTCTATAGAAAGGAAAATTGTCTGCCTCTCTCTTATAGCATCCTGTTCTTTAAAGCATCTCACTAATATTTATTTCAGAATTGCTATAAACAGTATTACGACATTGGCTTCCTTAAAAAATTTAGCATTCACGATTAGCACTTGAAATGAACATAGCCAGAAAATGCATTTTGCTCAGTGCTTACAACCAAATTATCTCAAGAGGCTATCAAGAGCTCTCAAGTCATTTTGTTAACTATGTTCTCCACTTAACTGAGCTCCACATGGACAGAAGGGAGGGGTAGGAAAGCAAGCCTTAAAATGTCACTTAAAAAAAAAAATCCAATATTCGGTTCTCTCGCTCTTTCCCTTCCCTACCTTCCCCACCCTCCCACATCCGCCCCACCCCCAAACTAAATATAGAGCCCAAACACCCAAACTGGAAGGTGAAAATTCCCAAAGTGGCAATCAACAAATCATTTTAACACAGAACACAAAAATTAAATGCAATGCCCAAGTTCACATGGGCAGCCACATGGGAGACGGGAAATGGGGCGCACCTGAACACACTTCAGGACCCTGCGCACACTGGCCCTGCTCTGCAGCGGGCTCTTCCTTCCACTCCACAGCACAGGAAAGGCAGACTCAGTGTAACACCAGAGTCCGCGCTTTTCCTACCATCAATCGGAAGGTTAGATCCTGGATACAAAAATGCTAAACGATCAACAAACATAAAGTTAGCACTGAGCTCAAATGATTTTTTTTTTCCTTTCCCTTTCAACTGAAGGGAGAGAGAGAAAAAAATGCTTCATGTGGCTTCCTTTCCTTGACCTACAATAAGTTCCATTAAACTTCAAAAACAATGCTTTGAGATGCTGGAGGATGCAGACAGGAAACTGAAGAAAAGACCTTACACAAAAGTTAAAAATGTCTTTTTGGAGGGAGAGCTGTGGCAAGGAACAGTTGAATCTTGACAGCGAGAGCTTGTGGCAACTGAGAACCTAATGAGATTTGGATGTCATGTAGCTGTGACTGGGATATATAGCACATCAAAACAGACTGACTCTCTAGTCAAAGAAATATGCAAATGCCTGTAAATAATTAATGATAACCTCAAAGTTTACAAATTCATAAAATGCCCTACAGATTAAATTCCATCATATTTTCAAGTTACTTGAAATCATCTTTTTTTGCAATGACTATCACTCATCTGTCCATGGTTGATTCATCTTTAAGACTGAAACAGTCTTCCTACCCACCCACTCCCAACACCCCTCTGTTTCCTGGAACAATTAATTTATGAGTGCTTAGTATAACAGGATAATCTTCCAAAAACGATGTAATAAAAATGGGCTTGCGTGTCATCATCATTAATAAGCCTGTTATTATGAAATGTAGTGTTGGAAATGAAAACCAGGTTTATGTCTATATTTACTCATCATGCATAAAGTTTGGGGCTGTTTTGAGACTTGACTCAAATTCAAGATCAGAAAACTGTTTCAAAATTATATTTAGCAGTGATCTTATTAGGCTTATTTTGGGGAGCACTCAAACAATGCTTTTTTCATTCCGAGCATTACTGGCCCCCTGAATGGAAGAAGGGTTAACCTTGATTGCAAAATCAAGAAACAAAGATACAGGCCTATTGTGCAATAATCAGCCCACATTTCAATGAATAAGTAATATTTCTCACAAACCCAAGTTAGATAGTGGATTTATTTAACCTCTTGGGATCAGGTAATAAATACTAAGTGAATTATTCAGCCCAATGGCTAATCAATACAATTCCATGATATATTTTTTGTGTTTCATAAAAGGTTGTACACTAAAGGCAGTGAGCAATTATGGAAATTGGGCCAGAGCGCCTCTCAATTCCTCTCCGGCTTGAAACCCCAGCAGGCCACCTTGACAGCAAATCGATTAGTGCTCCAGTGAAGCGGCTCAGTGACCTCTGACCCGCTTCCAGCGCAGCCTGACAGAGGAGAGAGTATTTTATATTTATTTTATTGAATTAACTCCATCTTGCCTGTATCAATGCTTTACACATATTAGGCAGCAAGCTACAAGCTACTTCATTGTCATTGTTTTCCATTGCTCTTGCTAAGCAAGCCCCGCCCCATGTCCTGCAGATTTCTTTGTCCTGGTTTTCCTTTCACTTTTGGCCTCAGTATCGGATTTCAATCCACCCTGAGACTCATGATGAAGCTCCAGGTAACAAAAGCCAAGAGCAAAACATGGAGTCCTCCCACCCTGTGGTTCCTACCTACCTAATCCACTCAGGATGGTACCTTTTCCCCATTTTTTCCCCTAATAAACAAAGACCTGGCTCAACATGGAGCTCTTTGGAAAACAAATATAAAAGAACATCAAGGCTTGAGGGTCTGTCCTACTAGAAAATCAAAAACAAACTGGAAGGCTTAGGTATTCTCTATTTGGGGCACTTAATTATATTACTGGCCAAGCCATCAAAGAGAGACAGAAGTAGAGGCGGAGGAACCGAGCCAGCTGAGTTTACAGCACTATTTCATCAAGAGGGCAATATATGCAAAGGGTTATCAACTATCCACAACTGAAAGCTTACGCAAAAGAAAAAATTCCCAAACCATCAAAACTTTCTCAGCTTTACTTCTGCTGTATGGAGCATCAGTAAAAACCACCAAAATAAACAAAAAGTAAATGCCAGGAAGAAGACAAGAGTTCCAAGTCAGAAAATTCAGTTGGCAGTTCTGGATATTAAACAATGCCAAAGGTTAAATTATCAGCAGAAATGTGATGCTCTGAATCAAAAGGTCTTAGATCATATTTGCAGGATGCTGTATAGAATAGTAGTTTAGTATATAGATGCTGAAATTAAACTACTTGGATTTTAATCACAGTTTTTCTACTAATTAACTGTAGACTGTACAAGTCACCTAGTTTCTCTAAGCTTCAACTTTATCTATTCATAAGAATGACCACAATAGTCTTGCATGTAATGAATAATGTTTGCTGCACTATTTAACCAAATCCCCAAATACTTTATATGCATAAGTAGGAAGTGAATCAGAATTTACCTTCCAGGTTATTGATCTTCCCAGTTTCAGGTATACACAAAAGTACTGTGATAAACCACCCATTCCTTAAAATGTCTCTCAGATTTAGAGGACCTTAAGTTTTATTATTGAAGATTCAGTTCTTGGGTTGATTGCACCAGAGATCTAAATAGAAGTTCTCATTCTCCTCCCCCCACTCAGTGGTGAAGAACTTAAAACTACTTCACTCTATTTAGAGTCCGCTCAGAAGAAACTTGGGCCTTGGGGAGCACCAGCATCATGTATGCAGAATGAGGGAAGGAGTTTATGACGCAGGAAAAGAGACTGAAGAAAGTGGGTGAAAGATCAGAAGAAAAGGATTCCAGAATTGTGCTTCAATTGCTTCATCATCTCATCAGGGATAGGCCAGCACTTCTGAATCCTTTGCTTCTCAAAGAAAGGAAGATAGACTCACCTCTTGTATTCCCCAAGTTTCCTCACTGTTACCTTCTCACTGGCCACATCAGATACCCTTAAATCTTCCAGCAAAATAGGACCAGGGCCCATGTTCATTTCCAAGAACTATTTCTATGCAAATACCCTCAACCAAATTCATGGGCAATGCCAGAGTAACAGGAGATGCTGTCTGCCAAGACTATATTTTTGAAGCACTTATCACAATTCTTGGGGAAACTGTGAAGGAAGAGTAACTTGATTTTTATTTTGTCCCCCATCTTTCTTTGTTCCTTGGTGCCCTAGGGATTTGTGATCTTTTCCTACCTGAGTAGTCCATTCTCCCTTGACCCACGCTCACCACCACCATCCCTTTTGGCACATAGAAAGGCAGACTCACCTTCCTCTTCCTTTGACCTACAAACCTCATGCCAAAAAGTCAAAAAGCATGGGAAGCACTAGAAGGAAACCTACTCACTCCCCCACCCCCACCTTCTCTACTGAATACTTATGTAACAGCCCAGATATTCCACACTTTTGGGGCCAACGAAAATAACTTTTTATGTTTATATTCTCCGATCAAGATGGACCCAGTTAATCATACCAAAGAGAGATATCAAGACTCAGGGTCAAAAATCTAAAGCAGCAGTGTCTCTAGACTACAAAAGAAGAGGAATTTAAGTCAAGATTATGTTATTATGTTGGGGGACATGGGGTGAAGAGAGCTCAAAAACTTGTCCAGAAGCTAAGTTCCACAGCAAGCAAACAATTTTTACTTGGAATGAATGTATCTTTATTTGAGGCGGTCTGAAGGGAGCTGATAGAGACGAAAGGAGGGAGACTAAGACTCTACCTCAGGTCACTCCTCAGGATGCTCACAACCCAGTGATATTCAGTTTGTTTTAGGTTGCCTGATATTAGCAACACTACCAGCTAGCACTGTCAACATGCCCCTCAGTCAAGGGCCTGGGCACCTAACGGCCTATCAAAGTCTCAGCCACTTCACAGTGACTCTGGCCAAGAGGGTGAATGGGCCTGAGCAGATTCTGACCCACATGCTCGCTGACTACAAGACCTTGGGCAAGTCTACTCTTCTCTGGTTCTCCATCCAGAAAATAAAGAGCTACTTCCTTTGCATACACATTATGTGATTTAAAGTGGTTTATTTATCAGAATGTGTGAGAAGCCTGAGATGGAATGTTTACTTCCTTTGGAAAATTAGAATTTAACAGTCAAAAGAGTCTTTTTTTCCCTATGAAAGAATAAAAAGAAATGTATTTACTCAATCTGTTAACCCCAAAACCAAAACAAAGAAGAGTGTGGGGTATAAATGAGTTGGCCCAGACTCCTGCTAGCACTTGCTCATGTGTCAGCCGTGTTCAATGAGTCTTTCTGCAAAATGGCACAGCACACTCTTCCTGGTCCCACAGAAAAGAAAATCTTTCACACCTCTGTATAACTCTATGCATTAAATCATAAATTATTCTTTCCCTCTCTTCCACTTTCAGAATCTATACAAAAGTGATTACCTCAGTCATTCTTCAATATTACTTTCATACTTGGAAAATGCATTTTCAGAAAGTTATTTATTTTTCACAGCATGTCAGGTTGTTATATTGTACTAGTTGAAATAAAACTACTATATAAACTACTGTATACTTTTGCATGTATTACATTTCCCTACAAATGCTGTGAAGTAGAATTTTCACAGGTCTTAGGTACATTTATTTTAAGTATTATATTATACTTTATTTTAGCACTGTTCCAGATTTTAAGAAAGCTAAAGTAACTTAGCTATTAAGTAACTTTCTTACTGAAGTTCCCCCACTTCAGAAAAAAACCATTTAAATATTAAAAGCGGTTTTACCATGAAACTTAAAACCAACTCATACTATTATTCCTTTGCAAAAGCTCTTGAAATAGCTAAAAATGTCCCTTTGGATTTGATTCATGCTCACCTAAAAGCAAGAACTGGGCGGGGAATAAAACATGTAAAACATAAAATATTGAATGCATACAATCCAGCATTCCTAATAATGGGGCCCACTGGTTCTTGATGTACATAGTGAAGTTTAAAGTATTTCCTGGAGTACCTCTAAATGATGACAAAACAAAAGCTTTGCTTGAGGTAATCCTAAATTTTTTGCCTGAAATTGTTTTCTGTTCAAACAGAATATTAACGATTCTCTAGAGTGTCGTGGATTTCTTTTAAAAGCCACATCAATTAAAGGCTGCACAGAAGGGCCGAGACCCAGGTGCTTTCATTGGCATTTGTCTCCTTGACCATGGGAGTCCTCAGCTATGATTGTGGGGTGCTGGCTGCAGGAACAACCACCAAAACAATGCTGACCCTTACCTATAAACCAAAGGAACCACAACTACACACTGATACTTCATTGGCTAGGGAAATGCTCCTCTCCGGTTCTCTGAGCAGCTGAGAAGCAGAAAGAGGAATGCTTAAATATTTAATAAATGATTCTGCAAAGGCTTTTGAGCCCCGGCATGAAGGGTCTGAAAGCATGAGCTACTTTACATCCACTGAGGATGCCACCAAAATGGCTATCTATGATCTAGAGCACAGGGGACTCAAGAGGCTAGTTTCTTTTCCTTTTTCTTCTGCGTTTGAGTTGACGGCAACCTATCTTGAAATCTTTCAGAATTACTTTAATCTTTCATTTTCAGTTTTGTCTCATGCCACATAGAATGTCCACCCTCGGTGCCCTAAAGGTCACAGGCATTGAGTTCCTGAACAGGGAAAGCGTGTTCAGAGAAATACAGAGAAAGAGTAGAGAAGAGAAGGCAGATACTCCACATGTATTTTTAATACCACCAAATTTAGCTAAAATGCGCTCCCTGGTAGTGCTTTTAACTAACAAGCAGGCAATATATTGTGCTATAAAATGTTTTATTTTAACACCTTACAGTTTTTAGCTCTGTGGCTGTTGCAGGTATATCCATTAAAGGCAACACAGGCCATAAATCAGAATTCCATACCTGTTCACGGCATATGAATCTATTCTCCTGCTGGTAAGCACACAGCTTTCATTGATGCCAATGGGGGGTGACATATACTTATGCAGGAGAGAATAGACCACTCTATACATGTGAATTTATGCTTTTAGACAGGTGGCTGTATGTAGACAAGAGACACCAATAAACAGATTTTATTGGAGCTGTTTAGAAACAGATTCTGTGCTACATATCTACAGAGGAACAGTCATCTTTTTCAAACGGAAATACAGAGGCAAGCTCCTGGCTGAGTTATGATCTACAAGTTCACTACTACAGTGTGGTACCCATCCTCACACACATCCGTGGTCACCCGAACTGAGCCTGGCCGATCCTCGGTGCTTTAATAAACTAACAGTCATTCTGCAATTATACTTAAGTTTATTCCTCACTGCAATGAAAACATAGCAAACACTGCACGGCAGAGGCAAATGTTAACTTTATATATATACACACACACACACACACCCAAACACAGGGTATAGATTCTCAAAGGAATGGATTTTTCATGAAGCATAAATCTTTTACATCACCACCAAATGAGCTGATCCTCTGATTTTAAGGAAATACATTTCTGGTGCTTAAAAAATAAATACTAAAATAGTCTGTGTTGCATATGGATTCTGTGTGATTATTTTATATATTTCTATTCTTGAACAATATTTTCTTTTATTTGCTTTCTGCATTTTAGTCACTTTCAAGAAGGGAACCCAGGAATAATGCAAGCTGCAAAAACAGATGTAGCAAATATTAAAAAAAAAAAATAGGCAGCCTAAATTTCCATAATTTACAATAGATATTCACACCTGCACAAAGGGGTTGACATTCAGCAAATGTATCTAGCTGTGTATGATGAACAGAGGGCCTTTACCAAAATAAAATATCTATTTCCAAAGAAATAAACCAGACACACCAGCTCCCATTTTCAGCTTCTTCCCATACCTCATTGTAAAGTCAGCCCTCTAAAAGACATTGGGTCAGTCCACTTTTATTTACTGCACCAAATATTGCTATGATCGACACTGTCATGTCCATCTGTTGCAGAGACTTAAATGCCATGACAATATTTAACTACTCACATTTGCTTGCATGGCTGTGGCAGAGAGAACCACAAAATACTGATCTATCCAAAAGAGAAAAAATTAGAGAGTGGCACAGTGGAATTTATGAATGAGAGTGCTTTGGCTGCAAAGCATTCCCATTATAGCCCTCAGCCACCACAAAACTGCCGTGTAATTGGAAGGGAACTTTTTCCCATGCAAAGAAGCTTGCTGCCGGCGCCAGTCCATCAGAGATGGCACGCTGGCATTGAAGAACACACACCTGCAGCCTCTCTCACTCACTGGCCATTGCCTGTACCCTCTGCTCACCGAGCAGAGAAAGATCTGAGAAAGAACACCAATCACAGGAGGCAGGGGCTGAGGGACTGTTAAAACTCTGGAGGTCACTTCATCCACTGGATTTAGAGATGAGGAAACTGAAGCCTGGAAAAGCAAAACAAACAAGTCCCAGGTGCACAGCCAAAGTTAAAGGTGAAGCCAGAACCAGGGGTTCAACGCTGACCTGCATCCCAGCCCAAGGTCCTTCCTCTTTTATACATCTAAAATTGACCCTATTTCAGAGTTTATTTACCTAAAACCATGATCAACCAATTCAAATGTTATCCCAAATATCATTCTGGTTGGGAAAAAAAAAATCAACTTCCTCCAAACCAGCTTAGGCATACTATTGTTTTCCCAAAGGAAAAAAAATATTTTCTTTGTGTGTATGTATGTCTTTGTATGTGTTTATTTTTTGGTCCCCAAGCAACAGAAGCAGTACTGAAGCTTCAAATAATTATCATCTTTTTGGCCTTCCTTAAAAAATAAAATCCATCTTCTAAACAGAATTATATCATAGATCTCACATGTATTAATATCTTAAATTTCAAAAAGACTGTTACTAAGTTCAGCAGAGTGTTCTCACATTTTGATTGTTATGCTTCACAACATAAGTGTTGTATATATTATTTTTTATTTATCAAATATTAACAGTACAAAAAAAGTTAAACAAGACATCATGGTAAGAATTTGCTTTGAGTTAGGTGGTCAGGAAAGGCCCTGTTGGAAAGATCTCTCTGGAACATAAATACAGCACGGGGAACTCTACGTTAATGTGCTGTGGTGACCTGAATCAGAAGGAAACCCAAAAGGAAAGGGATATATGTATTCTACGGCTGATTCACTTTTCTGTATAGCAGAAACTAACATGACATTGTAAAGCAACTATTAATTTTTTAAAAAATATCTCTCTGGAAAAGGCCTGATTTATATCACTCATATTGTGTCACAGATGAAATGATATTAGTAAGCACCTACTATTTAATGGAATCAGGCATTTAAGGAAACTATTATTTCTACAGCGTCTCTACAAGACAAAACAATCCAGCAGGTGAGATGTGTTTCCCCTGTTTTGCAGATTAAAATGCTTCCATTTCAAGAAGATTGAGGTTACTTATCCAAAGACATGTGGCTCGTTAGTAAAAACATTTGAGGCCTTTGTTCATCTGATCTCAACATCCACGCTATTTCTACTGTGCCACATGGAATTCTGACAAAAAGGAGCAGGCAGACACAGAGATTTGCTCTCCATCTGATCATCACGTCCTTGGAGCCACATCCCCTGACTCCTTCAGTTTGTTGGATCTGCTCCACGTATGTCTGATCTCCTCCTCTCTGAACTTTCCTGGTGGCTCAGACGGTAAAGAATCTCCCTGCAATGCAGGACACCCAGGTTCGATCCCAGGGTCGGGAAGATCCCCTGGAGAAGGGAATGGCTTCGCACGCCAGCATTCTTGCCTGGAAAATTCCATGGACAGAGGAGCTGGGTGGGCTACCGTCCAGGGGGTGGCAAAGATTCAGATACAACTAAGCAACTAACACTTTCACATGCCATGCCTGACATTTGTATGCATTTATATTATCCTCCTGCACCTGTCTTCATGACAAACATAACTGTAATCTTACCTTTGTTTATGTGATTCTTTGAATGACTGTCTTCCCCACGAGACTGTAAAGTCTATGCAATGTCTATAATAGTCTTTGGTTGCCACATAGTAGATGTTCACTGAATGAATGAATGAAACACTGCTTCAAACTTTACCTTTGCTGTGAGGAATTGGACAAAATACACAGCCAGGAGAACCCAAATTGCTATCACTGTCTTATTGTTCTAGCCAGATCCGATAACCACGATTTAATTCAAATTATCTCTTTCATTTAAACACCTCAAAGCAAGATAAAAAATAAACAGCTGGAAATAGCTAACAAAAAAAGAAGGAAAGAAAGGAGAGACTAAAATAACTTTAGAACTTTGCCAAAGGTCTTGATGGTAGCAACAAAACCATAAATGTCTCAGGGCACTTTGTACATCATGAGGGCTTGCAGATGGAAATGATATCAGTTCCATTCTCTGCTTCTGCTTTGGCTCACCAAGACACTGCTCCAGGAAAAGGTGAAATGATTTACCCTGCATTCTATCATTCCAAATCCTCTATTAACCAGCACTTGTGTAGTCACAGTACAATGACAAATGATGGTCATAATTATGACCCTAATTCACAGCAAGTCACCAAGGTATCCTTCGGATCATAGAAAAATGACATTAGGTGAGATGTTCTCTGAAAGTTGAAACCATGCTATACAATTCTCCCAGGGGCTTTATACAAATACTTACTTGTTGAATAAAACTATATTGATCATATCTGTGCTATCATATCTGAAAGAGACATTCTGTATTTACCATATGATGACATCATCTATTAACCAGACTGTTTAATTATACAGAATACTCATTCATGTTTCTTTCAGAGAAATTTAATTCATCCTAAGTGGAAAGTGATGATCTTCTTAGAGGAGAATATTTGGTTCCAACCTCCAATTTCCTAAACGGCTAAGAAATTACTATATTGGGACCCTTAAAGAGCTGTAAGTTAATCAAGATATTGTGGTTGCTGTTATTGTTGTTGTTTTAATCCACCAGACACTGCTGTCTAGATATTTAAATTCTGATGTAATGAAACAGGGCTTCCCTAGCGGCTCAGCAGTAAAGAATCCACCTGCCAATACAGGAAATGGGATTTGATCACTGAGTTGGGAAGATTCCTCAGAGAAGGAAATGACAACCCACTCCAGTACCCTTGCCTGGGAAATCCCGTGGACAGAGGAGCCTGGCGGGCTACAGTCCATGTGGTAGCAAAGAGTCGGACATGACCGAGCAACTAACACCCTTTCACAATTCAAGTGGGAGAAAATACATAGAACATATACACTGTCATGGAGAGTATTCATGTAAATAACATAAAATTTAAAGCAAAACTATGTTATTCTAGAGAATGAGTCCCTCAGGTTTTTAATCTACAAGTCATACATATAGTTACTCACTTTTTGTCATTTATTCAAGGAAACTTGCTGTTAACTAAGCAGTTAATAAAAAGAGCACAGTAATTATTAAAATATTGCTTTTTCTGGAGAACCCTCCTATACTGTTGATGGGAATGTAAATTGGTGCAGCCACTATGGAAAACAGTATGGATGTTCCTCAAAAAACTAAAAATAGAGTTGCCATATAATCCAGCAATCCTACTCCTGGGTATATATCCAGAGAAACTATCATTTGAAAAGACATGAACCCTAATGTTCACAGCAGCACTACTGACAACAGCCAAGACATGGAAGCAACCTAAATACCCACTGGCAGATGAATGGATAAAGAAGATGTGGTACATGTATACAATGGAACAATACTCAGCCATAAAAGAAAGAAATGATGTCACATGCAGCTACACGGATGAACCTAGAGAGTACCATACTAAGTGAAGTAAGTCAGCAAGACAAATGCCTATACATCACTTATATAAGGCATCTAAAATATGATGGAAATGAACTTACTGATGAAACAGACTCACGGACAAATAGAAAGAACAGACCTGTGGCTGCCAAGCAGGAGGCTGGGTGGGAGGGGCATACACTGGGGGCTTGGGGGCAGCAGATGCAAACTATTACACAGAATAAACAAACAAAAAGGCCCTACACAAAAAGCATAACACAGGGAATATGTTCAGTACCCTGTAACAAACCAAATGGAAAAGAATATGAAAAAGAATATATATATATATACGCACACACATATATAACTGAATCACCCTGTTGTACAACAAAAATTAATACACTGCAAATAAACTATACTTAATAAGCTTTTAAATCTATATATTTCTTTATCTTATCTATACCTTCTCTTTTTCTTCTCATTCACTTGCATTTGCAAATTTCTAAAGTAAGTTCTGCCACAATCATAAGGAAATTAGTTAATTTTTATAAACAAAACCACAGAAATAAAAAATATCCTCACTATAACCAGAGCTAAAAACAGACTCCAAATAAGGTGAAAATACCAAATAAGTTAGAACCTTCCGAAATACATTTAATCCTCTGAATTACTTATAAGTACTTGACTGTCTTTTATTTATGTTTTCATTCTTTTTATTATAAAGATAAGCTTTATAAAGTAGTACTCTTTAAAAAAAAAAAAAGGAAGAAATGAAACAACAAAAAAAGAAACTGTGGTTTATTATTTAACTTCTGAAAAACCAACATCAAAGGTTAGACATTTAGCCTTCAAGATCAGATCACTTGTAATTTCTTCTTTTTATTATTTTTTAAGATTTTTTTATGTGGAAAAGAGTCAAAGATCTCAAAAATTCTTATCCAAAGGCTTCTCTTAGCCAAGCTGAGTTGATGGGAATTACTCTTTTGTGCCAAAATCCTAAAAAAGAAGCTGCATACAATCCCCTCCCTCCCATCTCCCTCCTCTACACACCCCTCCCCTTCTGACTCAAAATGCATATATTTATCTTCTTTTTCTCCTTTAATTTAAAGGAAGAAAAAACAAGAGTCCCAGCTGAACTGGAAGTGTAAAGAAATGATCTGAAACTCCCAAATTTACTTAACAAACCAACAGTGTTTACTTCAGACTAGGATGAGAGGTGCTTCTTATTTGCATAGGTTATCCTGTGACTTTACTACATGCATAATTTTAAGGTACTTAATGAGTGCTCCAAACAGAAATGGAATTAAGTTGCAGACAATGACAGTAATGAAACTCAGGGACAATGAAATAGGATACAAGTGCAAAGCTGTTTGGTGAAATCAAATTGTGTATCGTACAATCCAATTTCTATTGAAACTGCTACAGCTTGAGATAAAGTTGTCATAAAAGTCCTATCAAGGTTAGTCAAGATAACATGAACACTAAGAAACCACATTTAGATCATTTCAATTCTTCCGTCTTCCACCACAGAAAGGGATGAGTGAGAAAGTGATCCAGGCAGTTCACCTTAGTTCTTTTCTCCTTTGCCCCTCACAGTCAATCTGATCCTTCGTTCACCACCCACTTCCTTCTATTCCCACCACCAAAACTTCATCACCTTTGGGCCTTACTATCACTGTAACTATCTAGTTTTGTGTCCTTGCCTCTGGATTCCACTTTCTACAGCTCTGCTTATCTCTCCAAGTTCAACTCAAATACCACTTATTTGGAGCTTTCCCTGACCCCATAGCGAATTGATCAGTTCCTGATACAGGTGCTCCCTGATACCATCTAAAACATCTTACTGGTTAGCACTCTGTTTGTGAACGTCTACAGCTTTCAAGGGTAGAGCCACACGACAGCAAGAAAAGCTTCTGTTTCACCAGCATAAGAGCCAGAGGACCTCCCACAAAAGAGGCCCTCAATAATCTCGTTGCATTGAACCCGTTAGCTGCAGTGTGGAACTCAGCTATACATTTCACTGTGCCAAGTCGTCCATGATGACAAGAATCCTACTAATTAAAACATGCTTCTACAACAGAAGTAGGATGTGACACCTACCAATTGTCAGGCATTGTACCAAGTGGGACTGAAACAGCCCCTGGCCTCATGGAGCTTACAGCATTCTACGCTGGGAACTGACCCCTGGAGATGTCAATAAAAGTGTCTCTGAGAACTGGAGGAAATGCAGCTAAAATCTAACGGATGAACTGAACTTATCGAACGGGAGGGAGTGTCCCTGACACAAGCAGTGGGCACAGAATATAAGGAATCCGGCCTTTATCCTAACAATAATAAGAAACCTCAGGAAGGGCACTAAGAGATGTCAACTCTGACAAAATTACTCTGGCTCCTGTGTGGAGCAATGGATGCTGTTCATAATGGGAAGAAGATAATGTGGTAGGAACCAGAGTTGGAAGTTCATGTTTGGACACTGAGTATTCAACATGGATTTTATACCACCTCTTTATATAAAAATGGCTCCCTACACTAGAAAAATCCTTACCACAGCTTTTAGGAGCCTTCGCACAGTAACCCCAAACTTCTTCCCAACCTTCTTTCACATCAGTTGCCATGCTGTTTCCCTCCCTCAGGAGTACTCCCTAGACAAAATTTTAGAAAACTCATAGAACCCTATCTGTATTTCTTTCCCCTAAATCCCCCACCAAAACCTGCTTTTTAAACTTTGCTTCTTGGTGAGAAGCAAATGCTCAACATCTAACAGAGGCACCCACCCCAGGACTGTCTACATTTCAGGCTTGAGACATGTAGCTCAGATCATGTCTCATTCATCTTTCTATCTCCTGGACCTGTCAAGAGATAGGAACCACATTTCCATAATCTGGTATCATATTTTTCAAAGCAAAATCACAGCACCTGGTCTGACAACATGAATATACTTAGAGGAAGAAGACAGACTGGCCTTCAGACATACAATAAGTTCTCATCAAACATTTATTGAATATGAATTTGTGCACTCATTGATGGATTCAACAAAGAATCACTGAGTGCCGACGATGCCCAGGCACACAGCAGGTGCTCAATAAAGAACAAAGGATGGACTACTAGGTACCAGAAGCTTCCCTCCTCATAGGCTTTCATACTTAGCCTCTGTAACAGATGCCTCTGATACCTGCCTCCCATCTCTGTGGTCCATTCTGACTTCAGTCATGCAGCTCATCCTGACTTCATGCCATCACAAGAAGGCTTCCTTCCATGACATGACCACTCTGCAGGAGTTGCCTGGGCTGAAGGCAAACATAGCCTACGAGTTTCAAGGTGTCAGTGCACCCAGGGACAACCCTCAACCAATGCGAGCCAGAAGCCAGAAAACAAATGTCCCAGTCTTTAGTCTTTTGGAAACATAATTCTTGGAGGCATATTTTACTTTGCCTCTTAGAAGATCCCAACAAGATCAAACACCTATTGCCTATGCATTGACTTTGAAAATGCACCATTATCTTAGTTTTCTTCTTTGCCTGTTCTCCCTTTTCTCACATCCTGCTTCCTAGGATCATGCCCACATAAACTACCTGCATCCAAATCCTTGTGGAAGGTTTACTTTCAGGAGAAGCTCAAACTAAGATAGCCTCTAATCAAAAGCAGCCATGTCAATGTCCATGGGATACTCCAACTTTCACTCTGGCTAATGAATTCCACACTGGAAACAGGGTGAGGGCCATTCAGAAACTCTTCCAGTTCTGTAGTTTCATAGAGAGGACATCTGTGGATCATTGCAGTGAAAACAGCACATGGTAAGTGCTAAATGCGTGTCTTGCAAATTAAGTCCAGGTAAAAAACACAGCTTCTTCACTACAGAAAAGGGAAGTAATGTATGTGACTTCCCAAATCATTGGCTTTGTCACAACATTCCCTTGCTTTTTTCGGTTTGATCTGGCTCTTTTATTGAACCTTGGCCCAGTGTACTAGAACATATTTGTCAATATATTAAATGTCACTTAAACTTCCTAAAATCATCCCAGAACAGTAAAGGAAAAAAAAAAAAAGCTTCTGATTGCAACATACTCAGCTATCCATTAGCATGACAAAGTCTGCATTTTATTTAGAAATTGCCATTAATAATGAAATGATGTATGATTTCCACTCCTGCAGCTCTTCCTTCCTTGCACAATCAATTATACATTTAAGAAAATACTTAGTGGAGAGAGGCTTCTCTAATTAAGCATCACTTGAGGGAGCCTGCGAGATTCTTAAAACTAGAAAAGCTCTCTTAAATATGTAAGAACACAGAGGGAAAATAAACATTCAAAATCTTTGAATCTTAATTAGAAAAACAAACTTTTATGCATTCTGAACTGCTACATAAGGAAAATTCACATACGCACATATTTTTTAACCTAGTAAAGATTCTGAAGTGAGCAAAATATTCTGCAAAGTATAAATTCTTTCCCTCTTTGTTCCAGCGAAGAAGGCAGTACTAAATTGAAATTAGATATTTTGAGTGAGACTCAGCCTTAGAATCGCTGTCCTTCAGACAAAACAGTCTTTTCTGTCAAAATCACTGAGGATTTAAGATGGATGGTTCTTGAGAAGTCTGGAAATTTTCCAAAGCTAGAATCAAACAGAAACAGCTAGCATATGATTTCCCAGAAGGCAAAACAAGGATGGTTTTTCTCACTAAAATTATTACATATCACATCCTGTCGTCAGGAGGGGTGCTTATCTTGGGATAATCTCCAGTATGAATTTGCATCCCGGTTGTCCTCGAAAACGAACTCTCTCCAACGCACCACAGCAGATTCACTCAGTTTGGCAAGTTCTAACGCTTTCTCTTTCTCTCCCTCTAGAGGCAGAAAATGAAGCACTAAATAAGGCTTGATTTCAGAGCATTAGAAATAAAACTTGGGATAAGCCACTCCAACAGGAACAGAAGGCTGGCCTTGAAAGAAGACGAGGCGTGTGACAAGAAAGTCGTAAGGTGGAGAAACGGAAAGACAGTAGCTGAGGAAGGGTGGGGAGACTAAAGATGATGAGCAGGTCACCTGCTTTCTCCCTCTCACCCTCCTGTCTCCATTTACTCCTTTCTCTCCTCCATATATCCTTCCCCCTCTCTCTGGTTCTCAGTATGTCTCTCTCCCACCCCGCTTCTTCCACTGGTGCTCTCTGTATTCCTGATTCTCTCGCTTTTGTTTTCTATCCAGCTTTCCACCCCTCACATCCCCCAGGACTGTGGATCCAGATCCTTCCTGGCCGGATGACTCCTCCTCCAATGGGGGGAATCAGCGAGCTTCTGGAATGGGCTCTGTACGCGTTTCCATGGACATCTCCTTTCCCCAGCATCCCTTGGCCCCAGAATCCTGGTTCCCAGCTCTCAGACCCTGGGTCAACTGTTCTGGGGCAAAATCAACTTTCTCCCCATGTGCCATGGAGCAGATTTACATGTAAATCATGTAAATTTACAAAATTTACAAGATTTTGTAAATCCTTGTGCATGAATGAACTTCTAAAGGTTGCTGGACTCCTCTCCTTCTGCCTCTGTTCCTCCTGCTAGCCTGTCTCTCCTCTCTGGCCAGAAATCTCAGGAGGAAACTCAGAAACTCAGCTGCAAGAAGCAAGTCACTCTGGGAGGTGGGGGGGAAAGGGGACAAAGCTGTCCGCCTGTGCCCTTTTTAATTCCACTTTCTGGCAAAAAAGAAAACCTCAGGTCTGACTTTAGAGCCTTTGACACATAATTGGTAGCCAATTTTCCTAAGTGGTGAGTCAATTTTCTGCTTGTGAAATGTAACTTTACCCTGGTGCACACCAGGCCCCAGGGTTTTCAATGTGGCTTAACAGCAATTATATGAATGTTAGGAAGGGGGGAAGTGTTAAAGTCCCTACATTTACATTTTTTCATGTTTTTACCTCTTAAAGGGATAGAATACATCTCCTAACCAAATAAGCCACGAAAAACCCACTCCAAGAGGGACACAGGATATCCTGAGAAAGCAAGCCAGTTTAGAGCTCCATCACAAAGACTTTTTTTTTTTTTAATTCTCTCAAGTATTCAGACGAGTAATGGCGGGTGGGGGGGCCGCAAATAACAGTTAAGTGTCAGCGCATCCTTGCCCGGTTCCTCTGAGCTATTTGCTTTGCTCCCACCCTGCCCTCCCCTTCTCCCCCCAGCAAATACCCCGGTGGGCGGCGGGCGGTGGCGCAGGCCGGCTCCCCCTGATTCGGGCTCCCGCTGCACATGTGCGACTCATGTTTCGGCTTTCACTGGCGACAAACTGGAGCCGGGGCCTTTCCGTTTCGGAGGAACTCGCTACGTGTCGCTAACAACAACACAAACACCGCGGCCTCTGCTCTGCGCTCCGCTGCCCACAGCGCTCTCGGCACCAGGCTGGATTTATAGCAAGGAGCCCCGACTGTAAGAAGTAATTCATGAGTCCCCACAAAGCCAGCACTGAGAGCGCGGGCGGGGGGAGACGGCTCCGCGCGCTCCCGCTCCGGGCCTCCCTGGAGCCCATCTCCATTCGCAGAGGTGCCCGCACCCGCAGAACACATGCTGCTTGTCCTCGCTCATCCTGTTGTAGCAAGAATTTTTTTCTGGATAAGGGGGGGAAAAGGTCATCTCGACCACCTCCCTTTTATCATAATTAGTTAAAAACCCACTAGTCTCAAAATGCCTTTGTCATTAAAAGCTGCAGTAGAAAAGCCATACTATGCACATATGCTTACACAAACCCACAGGGCGCGCGCACACACACACACTCTCTCATAACACCCTCACATGCAAAAGGAAAAAAAACTATATCACTATCATGAACTTTTCCTGGAAGACTTAACATGTTTGTTTCCAAAAGACATAATTTTAATAAAAGCCACTCTGATTTGGGAAGCATCTTCCATGAATGAAGTTTTGGAAAGGTGAGAAAGAAAACAAAGAAACTGATGTTTAAAAATATCTAACAGGGGAAAAAATGTATTTTGTAAAAATTACACCAATAAAAGAAGAAATCGTGTATCTGGCAGACACAGGTTTATTGCTTCATGCAACACTGGAGAAGTTTCCAAACTATCTCAAAGCAAAGAGGGAAATAGTGCACATGAAAGCCACCCTTTGGACTATCAGAGTTAATTCCAAAAGATACAGGAAAAAAAATCCACAGCAAAAATATACACATGAAACTTTGCACCAGATTCTGTATTAAGAGTAGGCTTGTCAGGTCTCATGAATACCTCAGTGCTCTGTGGTTAGAACGTTCTGCCTTCATCAAATCAGCTTGGGGTTTCTCTAAATCTGAGCCACAGACTGTCGGGATGATCCTTTGCAATATCAACCTTTTAAATCTCCTATGTTTGTTTTTCTCCCCAACATTCAGATGAATTGTCTACAAGATCCTGCCTAGGTCAGCCATTCCAAGCTAGAATTAAGAGCCGGACTGGTCCTTTACCCTGAGAATTTGGAGCATCAGACCTTTAGAAGAGGCCCAGGGATGGATAATTGTTTTAGTGAAGCTTACTGCTTCTTCAGTGGTCCGTGAGACCCTGCTGAGCGTGGCTGCTTACCTTTGGCAGTAACCCAGGGCAGGTTCAAGAAACCGTCTCGTGTTCCTGCCCTTAGCCTTGTGTCAATGAAGCTTGGCACATCTTTTTTTGTGGTTGTAATTTAAATGAGACAACCAACTGCACAGCTGTCTCGGTCAAATTATGCAAGGCCATGTGGCCTTTCTTCCATCTTTAAAAAGTCCAGGGCACCTCTGACCATGTTTGAGGGAAGCCCAGGGGAGCAATGACCAACAAAAGGAATAGTGATTATGCCAGCAAAGAATGGAAATTTCCCTAAATGAATATATTAAAGGCTGTGCTCAGAAAATGGAAATGTTAGTTTTTAAATAGAGGCAGAACGGTGTCATGATTAAGACCCTGATCTTTGGGGTCTGACACAGCAGGGCTGGCGTCACAGCTCCAGCATTTAATAGCTGTGGTGACCTTGGGTAAGTTATTTAACCTCTCAGAGCCCTAGTTTCCTCATCTATAAAATGGGGGGAAATAAGGATAGTCCCAACATAAAGTTACTGTAAGGATTAAATGAAAGACTCCTTAGCAAATATGTGGCTTAATAAGTGTTAGCTATTATCATCACCATCATCAACAGTAATTTTAGTAATGACAACAATAACACATAGGACTTGTAAAAGCCAATGCCGGTCACCATGCCATTTTACTTTACCTCTTGTTTTGTATTTTACATATTGCAGAATGACATCCTTGCCAAGTGGCAAATAAAACTTATTTGACTGAAGGCTCCTATAATCTAAATTTTATTTTATTCTGTTTATACTTTCATTGAGTGTTTTAACAGCTCTCTCTCTCTCCCCCTCACACACACACACACACACACACAATATAAAAATATACCCAGATGCTTTCTACACCATTTAAAACCAGCAGATATTGATATAGAAAATGAGTACACACACCCCAGAATGAAAGGGACATAATTATCAACTTTTTTTGACAACTCTTTTCAATGATATTCAATTATGAATTGCATGGCAAAAATAAACTCTTTAAAAGACTGAAAGCATGGACCCATTGTATCTTTGCTCCTCAGGGCACTTTAAAAGCTGAGGTTAAATTATAATTAGATGGCAAAGGATAAGGACCTTGCCTCAGGGCACTTCCTTGGGTTAAATGACCAGTTCTTGTCCATGCTGGAAGGGATTGCTGGCCCAAAGCACCACGGGGCCAGTGACCCCTTGCTGGTCATTAATTGTTACTGAATTCCCTGGAACCAAGGTCATTATCGCTAATATAAACTTAAATAAAAATTCCAGAGACATATGGATTTCTTTTAATAGTCTTATTTCTTTTGGTTTTTATAGGGCATTACTATAGAATTAGTGTTCTATACTTCAGCTCTGTAGTTGGTTTAACAACTGATCCTGCTTAAAGTAAACATTTATTACACATAAAATAAGAAATGAAAGTAAGCAAACACAAAACAGGAAAGCCTGAGAGGGCCTACCTGGAATTCTCAGAAAGTCATTATCCATGGGACTCATAAGTTTGTTTCTTTGAGGATCCATCAAACTATTATAATGTTTCTATGAAAGGATTCAAAAATTTTAATTTTAAAAATAGATAGAGATACATATAATCTTGTTCCTATCCTGGACAAAGTTTGTTTCTCAGTCTCTAATATCTGCACATAGTGACCAAAAAAGGCAGTTTTTGAGATTTTGTAGATTCTAATTTCTTTAAGTTTAAGGTATATCCACTGTATTCTCACACACATGCATAGGATACTGACTGAGCATATGATTTCATAACTTCATTCTAAAGATACTCAGAGTTATTTGGCCTTATAGGACATTATCCTCCCAAAAATACAGATATGCTGACAACTAACGATTACTGCATGCGCTGTGTGCAATTCATTATATAGCTTTATACATATATACCAACATTTAGTTGGCTTCACCTGGAAGCTGAATGTAAACCAGAATCTGATTAGACACAGTTCTGGGATGTCATACAAGTAGCTTCTACTGATGGCCTTTTTGGGGTAACCATCTCATGTAAATGAATATGTTTGTCCACGTGCCTCACATTTTACAAGCCTACAATTTTTGTTTTATAGATCCCTTCCCCATCTTGCCCAAGTTATGCTACCAATAAATTTAAATATACCAACTCAATTAGCCTTGTAAGGTACATCATCTAAAGACCTCACCCCAAAGCCACCTGCCTTAATATAAATCTCAGGAATAGATGTGGGCTGTGCTTACTGCCTTACCTTCTTATCACTTAGCTGATACCTGGACCAAGGTAATAAAGAAGGAATAAAAGTTGGCTGAGAATATTGCTGGTTGTTTAATTCTAACTGTGAGGCCACTATTTGTAGTACAGTACGTGCTGCCCAAGCAAATGTTTAATAATAAGGCTACTGTTCAGTGTTACATAGAAGACATGACCAGATTTATAGGAGTATAGAGGATTAGAACTGTTGAAAGAGAAGGAATCTTAAAGATCCTAAGTGTCCAATTCTCTCATTTTATAAATGAGAAAACTGAAACCCAAAGAAGCTGAGAGACTTGCTGAGGCTCACATATCTAAATAATGGCAGAGGCAGTATTAAAAACCAGGTCTCCTGTGTCCTGGTTCAGCATTCTATACCAGGTTGCTTCTCATTTTCATTATAAATGAAAAATCTGACTTCAGCATGAGTGAGTTAACTTATCAGGCCTGTAATAGAACCAAACCATGCTGGCTCCTAACAGAAGGATGTTTGATTTTGGGTATCTTGAAGATCAAAAATTAGCACAGTAGGGCATTAACCTACACCGAGTCTGATGTGTAATGAATTACTTCAAATGTTACACTGGGCGTGGACCAGGGGACCAGGTGATGTCAGGAGAAAGATAAATGATTCAGTGGAAATGGTGGTGATTTTGGAAAAGAGTTTCCACACTGAATTCAATGTCCTTAATAAGTGAGCGACCTAGAAGTGCCACATAGTACTTCCAGGGCCGTCCCCAGTCAGGGATGGGGGTTACAATTTATGTCATACAGTAGGTGCTTCATGAACATTTAGTGAATAAATTAACATGCTGGTTCATTTTTCCTATTTGAGGTCAATGAAATCAATGGATGTCTGTCCTCATCACCTCCATGAATGAAAACAAGGATATATCCCATAATGAAATTATTTTTTATAGGTTTAGCAGAACTATTCTGAGTTCCAACATCCAAATATTTGGGAGAACAAGCAAATTCAGCTTTTTAAACTGCTTAGGCTGAGCTGTTTGCTGTCTCCACCTTCCGCCATATCCTGAAGGAGTACCAAAGCTATCCATAACCCACCCCACTCCCAGCCCACCAGGGGAATCCCCCTTTGCCTTTTGGAATTACTCTCCTGCCATTCAGCTTGAGATTATGCCAGGGACTACTTATGTCTCTTAGCACCACACTCCAGATTTCTGCCCCTCCTTGGCAGTTCAAAGGGTGTGACAAACCTGCTCAGGAAACACTGTCCACAAAGGCAGCTTTGAGTAGGGGGAAGTTCAACGGACTTTTTTTACCCTTTCACTATGATTTCTTCAGAATTATATTCTACAATATTGCCTCATTTCCTTTATTATTAATTTCCGGAAAGAACAGTTTATTAAATTTCTTTAGGTTTAAATATAAGATAACTTTTAAGTTAGAACTTACTTTGAAAATTGTCAGACTCTACGTTTGTCGGTACCTTCCAGAGAAAGAGAGACCCCTGCCAATGATGAGACATCTATGGAAAGAATTTTCCTAAAATTCCTGCTGAAAGATGACTATTGATGAAATCTCTGACAAATAGAAAGAGAAATTGCTGTTTTTGCATAGTGTTATGACACAGCATAAACAAGCACAGTTGTAAGTGAATGAAATATGTGAGCTTTAAAAAAATAAATAGAATATGATGGGAGTAGTCTGGGCTTCCTCCTCCCCAGGACTGTTATAATTTCTTAGAAACAATTTAACACGTGCTCCTTGTATGTGTGATACACCACGCTGGGTCTTGTTGGAGATACTGAGCTCACAGGTTTCCTTGGACCCAAATCCAGAAAATACAAGTTATACACTTCCCTGAGGCTGGTCTCCCACAAAGTGAGATGGAGAGCAGAGCAGGACCCAGATGGCCCAGGGTGGCAGAGAAAAGCCACTGGAATCAGAGCCAGGGATTTGGCTTATGGTCGTGGCGCTGGGCTAATTAGCTCTTTGGGCAATGTCACTGAGCTTCTCTTGGCTTCAGCCTTCTCATTTGTAGAACGAAAGGACTGGACTGGAATCTCAGAGTTCATTCAGTTCAAAGAGAAACCTCATCTCTTCCTACAATAACCTGGATTCCTCAGAAAACCTGCCCTCGAGACCTGGCTAACTTACTGGCTAGCTTCATGAAGCTAAACTACTCATTCTTCATCTCCAGGAAATGGGCACAAAACCCCCTGCTTATCTCACAGGGTTGCCATGGGAACTGAAATGATTTTGGCCAAGGAGTATGAATGTAAACTGAGAGGAGCCAAACCCATGTAAATTTTTTATTTCATTCCTTCAGAGAGGTAAATGAGGGATAGAATTAAAGTGTTAGCTTTCCTAAAGTTATGTATGTCTTAGTAAAAACCAAAAACTCTTAGCTGAAAGGATGAGGCTCTAACAGTAGAATTCCCAGCATCAGTCAAAGTTGGGTGAGAAAACCGTGCCTGCCATCTTAAGAGCTCTGCAAATATTCCTTGTTGTTTTTAAACTTGGCTGTTTAATCAAAGCTCAAGAAGACATTTCTGGTGGAGCTCACAGACTTGCCCAAACTACAAATGATATCTAAATGGGGTCAGGGATGAAGGATAGGGGAGGGAATCAGTTAACTACATGCTTTGTTAATGAATAAAGATCCTATATTTCATTGCTGGATATTTTCATGTTATTTTAGGCCCATCAGCAGAAGTATAATGCAAGCTTAATACACCAGAGGATGCAAAAAGTTCACAGTGATACCCAACATGTCACCAGCTGAAGACAACCCCTGGGCAACAATCTACCCACAGCCCTATCTTGAAGCCAGACAGATGAAGCTGTCTGCTATAAAACCAAGATTCCCTTTCACTTTTCCACAATTACAAAATTGTTTGTGGGAGTCCCTGGAATCATTTATAACTGAGAGAACAAGGGAAGCCACCTTTAAACTCCAGTTTCAACAGACCTGAAATCCTTCTGGAAACCCAAACCAGCTACACCATTTGGTATCCCTAGAGAATACGAGCGAGAGATGAAACCAATCCAACCCAGGGAAAGAAGGGCCGCTGTAGAGCTTGGACTAATTTCTTAGTAACAGTCAGCCCTTACCAAATTTTCCTGCTCCACCATTTCTGTGTACCTTAGAATTTGAATTCATAACTAACTGTGGTTGTTTAGTTGCTAAGTCGTGTCTGACTCTTCTGTAACCCCATGGACTGTAGCCCACCAGGCTCCTCTGTCCAAGGGATTTCCCAGGCAAGAATACTGGAGTGAGTTGCCATTTCCTTCTTCAGAGGATCTTCCCAACCCAGGGATCGAACCAGAGTCTTCTGCATTGGCAGGTGGATTCTTTACCACTGAGCCACCAGGGAAGCCCTTGTAATTTATATCCCTGTTTTAAATTCCCACCTCCAAGAGAGCCTAGAAGAAACACTGACATGTTTATATCAAGGACCTTCCAAACAGTTACAGGGAAAGTACTGAGGTAGCACTTTTTCTTCCCAAATTGGGGGACTGCATGCCTGGCTAATATGACCTCTAAATACCAAGTGGACACCCAGGAACATGGCCACGCTAACCACAGTAGCCATTTCAGTCAGGCCCCCTCAAACAACTTACTCCTAATTTCTACAATATCTGGGTGGCAAAGGAAGCCCAGTGGGTGCTTATAGATACAAACAAAAGCTTGCTAAAACCACCCTGTCTGGGAAACTGAGACATTCCCAGGCAATCTACTCTGAGCAGCAGACAGAAATAAAAAGACTTGGGGAGATGAGAAACAGACATGTAATGTAACACAGTTTCCTGAAAATCAGTATACCAAACATGACACGTCAAGGAATCGGACCTAATTCTGCTCTGATTATTTGTGGTATGTCATTATTAACGGTGCAGGAACATTTTTAAGCCACTGTCGATCACCACTTTGATGAGAGAAAAAAACTAATATTTCACAAGAAATGTTGAGAGCACCATGATTTGAAAGAAACAACTATCAGTAAACTAAACAGCACTCTAAATAAAGAAAATTACTGCTGTTAAGACATACTATTCTGAGAATTATCAGGAAGAGTACCGAAACACTAACACTGCCCTATATAAGAAATTATTCAAGTATGCATTTGAGTAATTCTGCATTTTAATTTAACCCTTTGAAACATTAATCAAACTGTGGCTAATTATAGGAATTAAGGAATTAAACGATGGAATCTTCTAAAAGATATTATTTAAAAGGCAGTTTATACAATTACTTGTATAGATGTTTGCTTTAAAGAGGAAAACAGTTCTACTGTAATGAAAAGGGTCTTAGAAAATTAAATTAACAAGGGGGGACCAGACTGATATGAAACTAAATTAGCATCAAATGCAAATTACAGGGTACTTAATGGTAGAAACAGGTGCAGAGAAGAACCCTAAATGAGATAAATGAATAAAACATCCCTCTCCACAAATGTGGAAGCTGACACAAAGTCAATGATATGAATAATTCAGCAGCCTCCACACTGCTGTTGAGGTCAGCCTGCCTTGACCTTTGAAACAGGAAGTAAAATTCAGTTCAAATTTGAGTGACTGGAAATATAACAGTTATTTTTTTTTATATTAAAAAACCCACAGAATTTTTTAAAAATACAGATGCAGAAAATATACAATAGAATTACAGTTCAAACTAAAGCTACATAATCAAAGTAGCTGGTAAACAAACAAATTTTAAAAAGTGTTAGGCAAGATTTCCAACAAACCATATTCCAATATGGAAATCCTAAAAATAAAATAAGTAAAAACATATATATCAGTGCTCAGCTTATTAATCAAACTCCCTGTGAGAATAAATTTCTAAATTTTTACCCTTTCTTCATGTTATTTCATTGTGTTGATGTCACTGTAAAAAAGCATGTCATAATTTTTTAAAGCAATCATACATTTTTATTAATAATGCATGGAATCTCTCACTTTTATAAGACAAAATTTGGTTAAACTACATTTTTTAAAATCGTTATGAAGCTGCTTTTTTAAAAATCCTTCAAACCATGATTTAATAAATGTTGCAGTCCCAAAATTAGGTTATCTGATAAAAATGTAACCCAGGTTCAAAAACAAATCATTCCCATAAGTGACTATTTACTGTGGTTTTATGTGTCTTTTATTCTTTCTTTCCCCCTTCTTTGTATGCTTCAAAAGTATTTTGTACAGTTAACTAGTGAAAGTACTTTCCTTATTTCAAATTGAATTTGGTACTGCTAGAGATTAACACAGTATGACAACAAACCAATTTCTATAAGCTAGAAAGACACCACAACTTACATGGTGTATCACCCTCATTGTTATTTTACAGGATGGCATAAAAGATGTTTGATAATAGCAGTTATCTCTGCCCTCCAATGGGTTCTATTAATGGGACCCACACCTTGGCTATCTACCTTTCATCTATCTACTATGCTTGTCAGATGAAACATTATGTTGAAAGAGGAGCTTAACTTTATTCTCCAGTTTCAGAGAGGGTTAAAGCTACACACACGCAAACACACACGCACACACACACCAGGCATCTATGAGGAATGGTAAACTAGTCCACAGTGTAATTACCACGGGAGGAAGTTTGAAATGTGCTCCTTCTAAATCCAAGTGTTCATTCGGCAGAAGCAAAATTAAAGACTGGGGGTGTGTTTTTTTAATTATTATTATTATTATCTTATTGGCTAAATCGCTCCTTGGTCGACATTTAATAAAGGGTGATAGACCAAACACTGCTGATTCGGGGCTTGGCGTAATGACTGACCTGAGTGAAGGTTTGTGTACAAAGTGGCTCCCCATTAAATAGGGCTCTGTGGAAGCAGCTGGTTCTCATTTTGAAACAACCGGTTTCTCTATCCCCAAGTGCTAAAGAAAATAATCCCTGCCATCTATGACTACACACTTTCACAGAGGCAGGAATGAGAATTTGATTGTGGAGATAATTAAAGTCATTCCTGGAACTTCCAAGAAAAAAAGCGGGGGGGGGGGGAGGGAGGAAAAGAGGTGGGATTGAAAGAAGAGTCAATGATAGTGTTTAAAATTAAACTATGACAAATCATCTGGAATGAAGGAGGAGGAGGAATCCCCACCTTTCACAGATTTTGGTAGAAGCAGTTCTCCTTTCTCTCCACCCCGAAGCTCAAGGGGAGGCCGAGATGCCACGAGTCAGGGCCACAGCCCCCAGTGTTCGGCCTGGATGCCAGAGAATCTAAACACAGCCCTAGAAACTCCTTGTCAATGATGACACATCACGATGAGGTGTTTTTTGTTGTTGTTTTTTTTTTAAGTTTCAACCTTAAATAAAACAGCCGGAGAGGAATCCATCTGGATTCTGCAACTAAGTCATCCCAGTTGATCTGAAACACTAAGATTATTTTAGCATTAAGGGAAAAACAAGACGACGACATCAGATCTTTGAAGGCACACTTCTCTCAATCACAAGCAGAGCTTATGTTTTGTGTTTTAACAGTATGCTGCTCAAATAAGAACCCATGCTCCAATATCCTCAGTGACATTCAGCTGAAGCTACATTCCCCGAACGCCTACAGATTTCATGGGCTTGTGGAAAACTGAAATATGTGTAATCTATCTGTCTGCACTGTCTGCCTTTAACAGGAAGAAGAGAAGGGCTCAATGAAGACAATCCGGGGCCTCCCAATTAACCTGATTAGTTCAGCACATTGCTCTCAAGAATGACACCTTATCTTGAAAATAAGGGAGAACTTCCTTCCTCAAGAACATGCAGGCGCCCCCAAAGCCACAACAGAGATGCAGCCTATCAAAGATGAACGGCCTCTGCTTCTCCTCCCTCTTTCCAGCTCAAACGCAGGTCAGGGAGACCGGCAGACACGGCGACTGATTGAATTTTGTGTCCTAAGGATAGGAGGCAAGCTCCCGTCTGCCCAGGTGGCCTTGGAGAAGGCTGGGAAAAGGGATGCCCTGTGGGCAACTTCAAGCCCCTTCTTTCAGAGTCAACCAGGCACAAGATGGGATTGGGGTAGGGGGCAGGGGGGTTGAAGGGAGGGGGGGATTCATTAACCCTACAATCTCCAGAGTAGCATGTCAATATTACACCTGCCTGAAAGAAAAAAGCAGTGAATTCTCAAATCTTCAAACATATAAAACAAAGGCACTGCTGAGACATATGGTACCCTAACATTGATTTCACATTTGATACAATAATGGGAGACTACCAAGTTGTCATACAAAAACAGAGCTTTCCCCTGAACTCTCTGAAATCTACTTGCTTGCAAAGAATACTGTATGTGTATGTGTGTATTAAATTCACATTATCATGTGTAATAGACATACTAGTTAACAGAATATATTCTTGAAATGTGCTTTGCGTGAATGTCAACAGCAGGGTTTTTCACTTACTTGTCTGCTCTGTGATTTACTTGATCAATTAAACAGTTAGGCAATGAGGGGATTTGCATGGTAATCGTGTGAAGATTAACATTTTTAAGTGTAACAAATTTAATATTTTATCTTACGTTTTCTGTTTCTCATCATTCTTTAATGGCAGTGCATTTTCACTTTATTGTGTAGTTATAACAAGCCTATCTTTAGGCAGAGAGATTAGAACACCAGATTCAACTCCACTTCTACCCCTTTCTTTCTTTCATTTCACAAAAACATACTCTGAGCACCTACTACACAGCAGTGAGGCAACCGTGCTGAGTGCTGGAGCAATAGCAGCAACCAATACACGCATACCACTGCCATCTGGGGCTTACAGCCTGCTTCCTGAAGAGTTTATCTGCCTCAGCAATACAAGAGGGAACTAAAATTAGAATTTCAGAGCTGGAAAGTGTCTTTGAGAGCTTTTCATTCCAGCGCTTTTTTAAAAAGCCACCTTCTATCGACTGTGATTTATGTGCCAGGCATTGTGCTAAGTTCTCTCCAGGCATTATCTACTGGAATGGGTTGCCATTCCCTTCTGCAGGGGAGCTTCCCCAGGAATCTAACCTGGGTCTCCCGCATTGCAGGCAGATTCTCTACCATCTGAGCCACCAGGGAAGCCCGCTTATTCCTCACCCCAACCCTAAAAAGTAGGAACTACTGCTCCTCCCCCAGTCTCACAGATGAAGAAAGTGGAGCTTGGAGAAGTGAGACGATCTGCCTGCACCCCAAAGTTAACACTGGCAGAGCTCAGATTTGATCCCAGGCAGATCTGATCTTAACCAATGTGTAGACTGCCTTAGAGGAGTACAACAAAACCACGGAGTTTGCCCAAGTTCAATACCACTGAGTAAGAGCTGACAAGCAACTTTCTTCCCAGGCGCATTTTTCCTCTGCATCATGATCTCTATCCATCTGAAACAATATTCTCCTATTCAATACATATATATATATATATATATATAATTTCTCTCTACACTTACTATTCCAATTTTTTTTCCAACTCTGAGGTACTAAAAATTCCAGGAAGGCGGGAACCATATGTGTCTTATTCACTGTTATATCCCAACCCTGAAAACAATGTGTGGCATATAGTAGATGTTCAATAAACATTCAAGGAAAGAAAAAAAAATGAGCAACTCTTCAACAAGCGGACTTAACCAACATGATGAACTTCAATAAGGTAATTTTGCTTATAAAAAAGCTCCATGGTAACCATCCATTAAGAATAACAATCCACATGGAATATTATGTGCAGATTGCAAGAGCTGCCTGATTTCAAGCACCTAATATGTGTCAAACTCTGTGCTAGGTATTTTAAACCACAAAATTTTTCAAGCTTGAGATGATTTTCCCAAGCTTGAGATGATTTTCCCATTTCAAAGATGAAAAAACTAAACCCTATGAGATGCAAATACAGGGGAGTAATGGTGGAGGGATTTGATTTTCTGCCAATGAACTCCAAATTGTAGACCTTTTCCATTGTACTCTGCCTTCTTCCAGATTTCTCTTTGGATTATGGTCTGTTTTATCCCCTAGTGAAACACACAATGGTTTAGTTATCAAATTAAATGAGGACACAAGAACTCAAATACTGCACTAGCAGTGAGCAGAACAATTTACACTATTCCTATTTTTTAATTAATTAATTTTTTTATTGAAGGATAATTGCTTTACAGAATTTTGTTGCTTTCTGATTTATGTTATTACTATTATTTTTAATCTCAGAAGTTAAGTGCCAAATCTACCAAGGAAACTGTTTAGATAAAAAGCTTTCGATTAATTCATAGAAAAAATGAACTGCGCATATCAAGAAAAAGAGGCTGCACAAAATACGGAAAACAGTCTTTCACTTTTTCAACTGAACAACTGAGACGGGAAAAGATGAGACTGAGAGCTGGGACACGAAGTTTCAATCACTTGCTCTGCCACAAATCAAGTCCCTGAGGGGTATGCCTCGGTTCACAGATCTATAAACTGAGCTAATTTCTGCCCTCACATTTGTTTGAAGAGAATGCTCTGAAATGCTACACCTTAAAGGTCTCCAATACCTTTGCAAGTCCTATTCAGCTGGAACTTACTATTAAACTCATAATGATCAGAGACATTGTTTATTTTAAGGTGCTCATAGGCCAGGATTCAGATCTAGTTTTCAAGAAAACATGAAGATGGCCAGAAAAGGACATTCCCACTCCTGTACCCACAGAAAGAAGAACACAATTTTTTGAAAGACATTTTGAGATGTACACCATTAATCTAAGACTAAAATCTGGCTTTAAGAAAAAAAGACTGTGTAGCAAAATATGGGTTTTTGACATTGTAATAGCTTCAATTCCATAGAATTCCATTTGAGCTATTTCAAATCCTAAAAGATAATGCTGTTAAAGTGCTGCACTCAATATGCCAGCAAATTTGGGAAAACTCGGCAGTGGCCACAGGACTGGAAAAGGTCAGTTTTCACCCCAATCCCAAAGAATGTTCAAACTACCACACAATTGCACTCATCTCACATGCTAGCAAAGTAATGCTTAAAATTCTCCAAGTCAGGCTTTAACAGTATGTGAACCATGAACTTCCAGATGTTAAAGCTGGATTTAGAAAAGGCAGAAAACAGAGACCAAATTGCCAACATCCATTGGATCATCAAAAAAGCAAGAGAGTTCCAGAAAAAAACATCTA
This sequence comes from Odocoileus virginianus, assembly GCF_023699985.2. Lineage (NCBI taxonomy): Eukaryota > Metazoa > Chordata > Mammalia > Artiodactyla > Cervidae > Odocoileus > Odocoileus virginianus. The sequence goes on from NC_069676.1 coordinate 66,278,558, forward strand.
CTTCTGTTTTATTGACTATGCCAAAGCCTCTGACTGTGTAGATCACAACAAACTGTGGAAAATTCTTCAAGAGATGGGAATACCAGACCACCTGACCTGCCTCCTGAGAAATGTGTATGCAGGTCAAGAGGTAACAGTTAGAACTGGACATGGAAGAACAGACTGGTTCCATATTTGGGAAGGAGTACATCAAGGCTGGATATTTTCACCCTGCTTATTTACCTTATATGCAGAGTACATCATGCAAAATGCGAGGCTGGATGAAGCACAAGCTGGAATCAAGATTGCCAGGAGAAATATCAATAACCTCAGATACACAGATGACACCACCCTTATGGCAGAAAACGAAGAACTAAAGAGCCTCTTAATGAAACTGAAAGAGGAGAGTGAAAGAGTTGGCTTAAAACTTAACATTCATCCCGATCGGGATGGGGAATACATGTAAATCCATGGCTGATTCATGTCAATGTATGACAAAAACCACTACAATGTTGTAAAGTAATTAGCCTCCAACTAATAAAAATAAATGAAAAAAAAAAAGATCCCGTGTGCCTAAACTAAGACCTGGGGCCATCAAATAAACAAATAAAAATTAAAAAAAAAACAAAACTTAACATTCAGAAAACTAAGATCATGGCATCTAGTCTCATCACTTCATGGCAAGTAGATGGGGAAACAGTGACACTTTATTTTGCGGGGCTCCAAAATCACTGCAGATGGTGACTGCAGTCATGAAATTAAAAGATGCTAGTTCCTTGGAAGAAAAACTATGACCAACCTAGACAGTATATTAAAAAGCAGAGACATTACTTTGCCAACAAAGGCCTGTCTAGTCAAAGATATGGCTTTTTCAGTAGTCATGTATGGATGTAAGAGCTGGACTATAAAGAAAGCTGAGCGCCAAAGAACTGATGCTTTTGAACTGTGGCGCTGTAGAGGACTCTTGAGAGTCCCGTGGACTGCAAGGAGATCCAACCAGTCCATCCTAGAGGAGATCAGTCCTGGGTGTTCATTGGAAGGACTGATGCTGAAGCTGAAACTCCAATACTTTGGCCACATGATGCGAAGAACTGAATCATTGGAAAAGACCCTGATTCTGGGAGAGATTGAAGGTGGGAAGAGAAGGGGACAACAGAGAATGAGATGGTTGGATGGCATCACCAACTCGATGGACATGAGTTTGAGTAAGCTCTGGGAGTTGGTGATGGACAGGGAGGCCTGGTGTGCTACAGTCCACTGGGTCGCAAAGAGTTGGACATGACTGAGTGACTAAACTGGATAGCTTCAAAGATAATTTAACCAACTCTCTTTTCTAAAGAACTTTCTAATAAATAAAAAAGAGACTTCTCATTTTTAATTTTTGTCTTTGTAAAAGTTTGTGTGTGTGTGTGCGCGCGCGTGCGCATATGTGAAAGGAACCAAACCTGACACAGGTTCTGGGTTGTTTAACTCTCCACTTTGTGAAAGAATTTAACCAATAGTGCATCCAAGATGGTCAAAAATGATGCTCTGGGACTCCTCTGGTGATCCAGTGGCTAAAGCTCTGTGCTCCCAATGCAGGTGGGCCAGTTTTGATCCCTGGTCAGCAAAATAAATCCTACATGTCCCAGCTAAGATCCAATGCAGCCAATTAAATGAAATCTTTTAAAGTGATGCTTTAAGATATTACTAATGGATCAGAATACTAATGAATGGGGAACATATTCAAAATAGGGGGAAGTTATTGTTCTATTGAACAATAATAAATAAATTGTAAGTAGAATTATATCTCTATAGATTACCATTATATCTCTATAGATAAGAGTTTCAAAAAAAAAAAAAAAAGCTTTAGTCAAACCATGGCTGCTTTTGGAAGGTGGAGGGTGACAACATCTGACCATTGGCAAAGTTGTCCACCTGCATCCTGCCTCCTAGGCCTCACCAGAGCAAGAAGTGACACCATCCCGTGCAGGCCACACTCAGGGCACAAGTAGAGAGCAGGATCACACGAAAAAGCAGCAGCTACCATCACAGAACAAGACAGCTTAATCTTTCACTTTGATCATTTGCTATTCATTGATTAAAAAAAAAAAGAAAAAGTTCTTTCAACCTGGAAACACCATGTCACCAGTGTTTATGCCCCACAGAAGGGCTCCTCCGACTTAGTCATCTACCTCCACACAGACATAAATAGTATCAATATCCGGTCAACAAGCAAAAGAAAAAAAAAAGTTCTTGAAAGATTTTTGAGATTGATGTTAAAGGGGCATTTTTTTTTAAAAGCCTTGACATGAACCAAAATTTGAGAGTCTTACCAAAACCCTATACAGTACGTATAGTGACCACATCCAGATTTAAAATTCACACACCTGCAATTTAATTATTTTCTGTTTTTCCCCCTCTCCTGGAAGGGAAAGTGTTAAAGAAAACAATAAAAGGACAAGTAAGTGTACAGGGTAGGATTTACTGGCATTTACTTTTAATCTATGGCCCTTCACTCTGTAGCTTATCGGGCCTCTGTCAGTCCTTTTTCCTCCTTTATATTTCATGAGGAGCCCCCCACGCTGCTACTGAGAGACAGAGCCCAAGTGCCTGTAAGCTTTTTGTCAGGTAAAAAGAGAAGAAAAAGGAAAGGAACAAGAGGAAAAGCAAAGCTAAGAGGCATCTATTAGATGTCACTAGGCTTTTGTATTCATGTCAATGATTCAGGATTAGAGTATTTGAAATAATCTTATTGAGAGGAATCAAAAGGCCCACCGAGTGAGAGGCTGCTCTGGAGCATATGGCAAAGGCTCGAACAATATCTTATTAAAGATGTGTTGGCTAACACTATTACTTTATATTATATTACAAAACTATTGTGCCTCCAACAGTTAGCGGGATGGTATAGTTACCGAGGGCCATTTTGGAGGTTATTGTGTGGGATCAAGCTATATAATTTGCCAGCTTGTCTAGTTACATCTTTCCAAGTAGGGTTTAGAGGCAAGTTTGGAACTGGAACCAAGCACTTCACCTTCAAAAATAAAAATCCCCAGAGCGCACCAAAGACCATTCTATTCCCACTGGAAGTGGGAATATACATTACATGGATGAAACGCCAATGGCATTTTCTTCCCCAGAACTGGTTTCATTAAGTTTGCATCATTTACCACATGTGACCCCCTGTCCCCCCATGAAAAATATGCAGGGTCGTTTTTTTTTTTTGGCTTGATTCCCCTCCTCATGAAACACACACACACACACACACATATATACACACACTCAGCTTCACACATTAGCAGAGCTAAGGCAATTAAAATTATATTACAATAAGTACTGTAATGTTAAAACCTTCATTTACCTTTGGACAAAGGCTTGTAACTGGAGAGAGAGTTTGAGAGGGAGATTTATCTCCATCTGCCCATACCTTTAAAGGCAACACGCAATCAAAGACAACCCTGTAATGTTCATCATTTTTCACTGATTGCAATTGGAATATTTAGGTCACTTTTATATTCTCATGGGTGGTGTACAATCACAGAGTTTGTAAAGGGAGGGATGAGACAGTAGGTGAGAGAGAAGGAAAAAGATGGTCTTTTTCAAATAATACCTAATGCAAAGTAAAATGACCAAAATCTCACTACATGCACAAGCTTCTAAATGGTGTTTTTTAAATCTGTCAATTTTTATTAGAGTCTGGTCAGGTGTGAGTGGTAAGGAAAAGCAAGGGAAATTTATCACTGGAGAACTGAGTTGCACTTCGGGAGGGTTTGGGTTTTTTCCCCCATTCTAAGCAATTTATTTTAGAAAAGCAAAAGCATATTTAATATAGTGATATATTCTCATCACAAAATGACTGTGCAAAGTTGTTAGATGACACACAAGGGACTTTGTTCAGCTTTTCTGTATTTTTCCAGAACTGTTACAAAGTTATGACGACACGGGATTAAAACCCCACACCATGGACTGACACCCAGGTCGGTAACACATACGTACTGATTCTCCAAAGCTCCATTAAACACATTTCTTGGAAGTTGCAGCCATTATTTCCTTTACAGGAAAGCTACAGTTGTTCATTATACAGTGTCTGCAGTAGTATCATACTGTGTAAAAGGACTCTGCATGATGATATACTGTCAGCATACTTGAAATCCATTTGAATGTATCCTGGCTGTATATTTGGGAATAGCTGATAGCAAATGGAATATAGACTGCTATTAGCTGATTGTATTCGTTATTTTCTTATCATGGTAGGAAACTGCATACAAATGCACGGGCTCATCTCCTATTCAGAATGGTATCTGATATGTGATAAAATTTAGAATGATAGTCTCTCACATAAGTCTCATCGCTAATAATCACATATGAATTCCCACTGAGAAAACAAATGTTTAAATATGGTAGGATTAATAAACAACCATAAATTCACGCTCAGTGTCAGCGCTGGCTTTTCACTTTTGGAAAAAACGCAAATCTCTCAAACCAACCAAGAGGACAGCAATTATCCTGCCTGCAGCAATTTTAAAGAATGAATTCCTACTCTTTTTATTTTAATGGGGCATTCAAAGTTAGGAAATCAGGTGATATAAAAGGCATATCAGAACTCTGGGAATTGCATTTATACCTCTGGGTCTTCAAGCCCTAGATAGCTATTTGTGTACCTTAGAGAGTGATTATGTTTAGTGATTGGTCCTTTCGAAAACTGGATGAACACCAAAATAATAAGTTGAAAGGTCAATGAAATAAAGCCATGAAACTCTGACTAAAAGCCTCATCTGCAACTTTAATAAAAGTATGCTTATGTTCATGTTAATTGAGGACTTTCTCTTCACAGAAGATAAAAGAAAAAATTTTTAGTGAATTTTTGGATTTAAGTCTCATGATAAAAGACAAAAAAATCATTTGTTGTCAAGAGACCATGATGCCTTCACAATCTTAGGATTGCAGATATAGGAATTAGAATATAGCCCACCCTGCTCAATGGTTAAAAAAAAAAAATTACATCCTAATTGTAAAGTTTTACCATAGTTTTTCTGTTATACAGATTAATGCATATGTGTGATATATATATATATATATATATATATATATATATATCAGGATCAGTTTAATCAAGAAATTGGCTTGGTGTTTAGGCAACACTGCACTTTTCTGAAAAGTCTTATCACAGCATTCAAACCTTAGATGAAGAATGAATCAAACAAAAATGTTTTTCTGAACAACCCTAATGTGAATCAGCAGGTAAAATGGCCATTCCAATACTTTCATTCTGAACATTCTATTTCAGACAACAATCATAAAGCAAATCCATTTAGTGTTACCAAAGTGAAAGTGAACTAGATGTGAAAGATCTTTAGAAAATTCTGGAATGAAACAAGTACACACTATTTTTTCTTTTTAGGAGACCCTTGGGTAAGTGTGGCCTGAAGAACTAGTTCCAAACAGGCTAAATTCTTCATGTTACAAAATTGGTATGCTGTTTTTAAATGTTGCATGTCAGGGCTTACAGCTCCAAAGTACATACAGAGATTCTTATAAATAGAAAATAAAGACCAATCTATTAAGCAGCAATAAACAAGCCTAAAATTTTTAGAGGTATATTATTTGACAGGCTTTAAAACTCCACGTTTTTAGTACTGGTTATGAAGAACTCAAACTTGTGGATCACTTGAGCCACATTACATCCCAAAAGGGCTATGTCTAAATTCACACAAGACCAAGAATGTAATTTGAGGAGGAATTTCATCCTTTATTATTTCTATCTATTAAAAGAAAAAAGTCCACTTGTCAATTCTCAAAATCCACAGTGCAAGGAAATGAAGAATTGGGCTCTTCTTTTCTCCCTTTATTTAGCAGTCCAACTATTTCATCAATCACACTGATCTTAAATTGAAAAACCAAACAAATTTTGAGCCATCCCCCTTTCCCGCCCTACTAGAAGTTAGCAGCACAAATCTGGCTGGAAACTTTAAAGCTCTGTGTGAAAGGAATCCTATAGCATAATTCAGAGAAAGAAATGTTTTTGTAAGACCATCTGTATTCATCCATGTCATTGCTCAAAGAAAGTTTAGTGAGCCAGGGTAGAAAAATAAAGAGTTTTGTGAAGCAAATCTAGAATAAATGGTAATCCTAACTAACAAGATAAGGAATAAGAGTGTAGTCTGCACACTTAATATATTCAGTTCAAGCATTTATAAAGAAGTTTCCACATAGAAAATGGGAGATTTTTATATGAATTCAGAAAAACTGGGTTCCCAATTCACAGTACCCTAGGTGACTTTTGTCATTATCATCTTTTCTGATTCTTACAAAGTAAACCTAATTAAGAACCTCCCTCATTAGTCTTCCAGAAAAATTAGCACAGCTTATGCTAATTACTCCTGCAAAATTTAATAAACTCGTTGAAATGGGAATAGTCTAATGAGGTTTTATTTATTGAACTAAGATAACTCCAAGGAAAAAGGTTAGGACACAAGGATATCCAATGTGGTAATAAAACTACAATTTATTCAATTTCTAAACATGAACTTTATTGCAAACCTTTTAAATTCAAATATGAGTTACTATGTGAATATGTTAAATCAATCTCCACCTTAATCCAATAATTGCAAGTCATTTTTTGCTTTTTTACTTTAACAATAATTACCACACATAGCCCTTTACCTCAACGATAATGAAATTTGCTGTTATTAGTTTCTGGTCATCAACTATTAAACATAACACATTTGACTTTTCCCATGTCTACATATTCCAAATATCTAGATCCTTGCACACAGCCTGGTTTTTATAATTCTCAATCAAACAATTTGGCATTAAATAGAAACACAACCAGGCAGTCAACTCAAGATGCACACATCATCCATTTACAAAAATTCCCTTCCAGAAGTTTTTGAAGTGACTTGACAATTGTCATAATTATAAAAAGTGTTGGGGTCATATTTTTCTGACTATGTAGAAAGCTACCATAAATGAAGTAGAAATACATTTTCTAAATCACAGTATTTAACTGCTGATTTTGTTAATTCCACTTTTTTGATAGACTATGCCAAGCTGACCACTTGCAGCAAACCACTGGCAGCAAATAATACTGCCAAAATTTAACACAGAAATAGCTTATCCTGCACCACTGCCGTATGACCATAAAGCCTCTTCTATCAATCCTATAAATAGTTTTCCTGAATAACCACTACTAAAAGTCTTTTGACTGATAAAAATAGCACTGTTCTTCCAAAATCTGAAGGACAAGCAAAGGGAGCTAAAAATTATTGGTGCCCAAAAGGTGACTGCGTGTTAAAACTATGCTAAATCCTAACACAAGGATTGACTGTAGCTTCAGTCCTATAATTGTAAATTGGATGCATCTTGTAAAAACAGTTACTCCTGCTACTGAATGCAGGCCCCATAACCTATTTTTACAAAATATGCAGGGATTCACATCCATAAATCTGAAAGCAAATCAAACCCTAAGCACGTAACGCAGATATTATGCAATCGGTAATATAGAATCAAATTGGAAACTATGAAATTCAAACACAGTTGCCATCATTTTTTTTTTCCTTTGCAGCAATTTTATGGAATTGAAAAATCTTTTCTATTTCGCCCTTCCTTGTGTAAGTTCTTTTCCTGTTGTTATTCTCTTGTTAAAAATGGAAGTTTCACATATCAGCACAGACAGGACTGGAGCTTTTAAAACCTTTGGCAGACTGAAGGACAAATAAATTCTGAAAACTCAGATGCAAATAAAAATAGCTGAATGGGGTTTTGCATATCAGCTGGCATCACTGCTTGAAAAGACAGTTCATGGGAGACAGTGGCAACAGCCAGCAAATAAACCTATGTTGGGACTCGTGCAGATAACCAGGGTTTCAGCTGCTTTTCCAAGTACTCCTCTCTTAAGAGACCAAGATTGGCTAACAGCATTTTCTACTTTGTCAAACCAAAAAGGAAAAAAATAATGAAAAGGATAAATGTCATGAGTAATATCTCTAAAGCCACCAACAGTATAAAGTGCATACTTATTTTACCTAAATTGTTTGAACTACCCTAGCCAAGAAAAGGTTTTAAGTACCCTACTGGGATAGATGCAAGGCGGCAACAATAGAAGCCACACTAATGCAATCCAGGTAACACAATCCTGTTTCAAAAACACGGGCCGGGCTAATTACAGCGCTGCTGAGTCAAGTTTCTTATGCCATCGCAACCCACAGAAACAGGTCAAAATCAAATGTTATTCAAACCACAGTCATATCAACCTTCTATATCAGAGTCACGGCTTAAAACCAAACGAAGAACTTAAAAGCTTAACCCATTCAGAAGAAAAAAAAAAAAAAAAAAGCATTTTCATTGCGGATGGCAAAGTAAGGTTCTTGTCATCATCTAAACCAAAAGAAACTGTGCGGCAGAACCAAATGCTGATAGTTTCAAAGTTTGGGGCAAATATTTGGACTGGTCTTTTGATCAGAACATTTTCTTCCTAATGAGTAAAATCTGCTTAAAATAACAAATGGTATTTTGAAGCGAGGTATTTAGATGAAACAAACAGCATAAAGGTTATTTTTTTAAATCTTCTTTATCTGAAGATTTATCTGCCATTGCAGAAAAAAAGAAACTGCATAATGGCATGTCTGCTTCTGTAGATAAACATGCTATATTAATTCTATAGGCAGCATACAACCTCATTACACTCTAAAGGTGGATGTTTTCAGCTTTGAATCAAACATTAAGCAAAGTTATCAAGTTATCCAGCAAAGATATGTTTCTGGTGAATATTAGTGAAAGATAGTTAAAATATCTGACTCAAATGCAAGCTTTATAAAACTTCTGGGCAATCAAAATTGGGTTTAAGCCTAAAGAATCACATAAGTCAAAATCAACAACTGATGTTTTGTCATAAACCACAATGAAGAATACTTTTTCAGTTAACTGAAAAATGATAAAGCCCCCCCAAAAGTAAAGAATTGGGAAGACAGATGTGCACCAGCAGGCGGTGGGGGGTGGGGGTGGGGCATCAAAAATCAGTATTACCAAACTCCAAAAAGGGCTTTTATTCAGCTGTTGATCTCCTCAATGACAGATCCGTCAGTCTTACTTGCAAGACTCTTCCAGCTAGTAGAGGGTGCTAGCTCTTTTCCTAGCTGACAACTGACAGTATCTATAAACCTTCCAGGCCATTTAACTCCCAATGAGTAATGCTATGTAACAAATGGTTTATCATACATGTTTCCATACAATGAATTTCAATAATTAAAATGTAAAACGAATATTTGGAATGCGACTTTGCATAATCTGTGCACACAGTGACTCGAAATTGCGCCGAACAACTAAAACAGATTTATTGTTCTACAGTGATTTACTTGGTCGTGTCAGATTAGTAATATGGATCTGCTTAAAAACACAATAATTAAGACAAGCAGGATAAATTAATCAACTTACAATGCAGTCTGAGCTACAATCAAACCCGGGAAATTACTACAGAAAATCTTGGTTCACAGATCTCTTTAAAACTGCTTTTATGCATAAATAAAACCTTAAAATGTAGATGGATTACGTCCAACAGAACTACTGTAGCTAAAAGTGATAATGATTCAAACATTTTTCAAATAAAAGTTAAATATTTATAAGCACCCAACCACATTTCATAAATCACAAAATATTATTATTTTATTTCTGAAGCTTCCTGGCACAGCATGAGGATTGAGCCACAGAAAGTCAAGAAAGAAGAACATTCCTTTAGGAGCATGAATCAGACACAAAACTGGAGCAATCCGAGAAAGCGGGCCTCCAAAGAACATTCCATATGGCTTTCCCAGGAATCGCAATAGCTCGGCGCAGCAGATGAAGTCATGACCAACAGGCAAATTTCGGCCACACGCCTTCCTAACCCTCACCCGAGAGCCACACGAGGCAGGTGTTTCATTATAATGAGGAGAAAGAACCGGGTGAAAGTAGAGTGGTCCCTACCTGTCAATTATCACTGGATCTGAGGGAGTCTCATTTCGGTTGCCACAGCTTTTCTTGTCACAACAGCGGCTGCGGAGCAAAAGCGAGAGGATTTAGTACAACCATTGCAAATGTAAAATCATCATTTAGGCAGACAGAAGGTTCAAATTGCTGGGTTGCAAATGCTAGAATTACCACAAAGCCATACCTGGCAATCAACGGATCCCTGGGACAGAATATTCTGTTTGGGTCACCTATGGGTTAATGCCAGGTTTAACCTCTCCCTGCACAAAGGAGGGAGGGAGAGGGGCTCTCCGAGCGAGGACTGACAGCCCTAAGATGGGGTCTCCCCATCACTGCCCGCAGAACTGGAAGACTTCACTGTGAGACGCGTTATTATTACATCTACCCAATGAGAATATTCAGGGTTGTGGGTGGCTCAAACACTCTTCCCTCAAGATCACACTAACTGCGTGGAACACGTCAATAATGAGGTATGAGTGATTCTCCCCCTCCAGTCGTTTTGTATTCAATGGATTCCTTTTTCTTCTCCTTTCTCTTTTATAGGAGACATTTCCTTCAATCACAGCCTTCCTGAAATCTTAAAACTGTAACAGTCTGCTTTGGAACCATGTTCAGAATGTAAGAATGAAAGTACAACATAATAATTAACACAAAGAGGAAAGATAAAACACAACAGAGATCCACATGTCCTCTGGCTTTTGTGCCCTCCACTGGTCACTGTGTAAGTTTTCTGGAAGCAGTATGGATGTGGATCCAAAGGCTGGCAAAGGCTGACAGTGAACACTCCTTACCAGGTCAGAGAAGAGGCAGACATGGGCACGAAAAGCATCTACTATCAGAATCCCACCCCATGTGTGACCTTAAAGTTGCCAGTGTTTTCTTAAACTGAGATGCTTCTAAAAAGTGAAAAAGTAAGAGTTTTCAAAAATTACCCATGGTCAATGCAAGACTATCCATCTGAGACTTGTCTGCAAATAAGAAATGTGTCCACTGGCCAGTCTTTACCTCAGGGCACACTATAAAAGCATATATTTGATCAATCATGGAGGTGAGGGAGTTATGCAAGGGTTATACATGACCTGCATCACAAATAAAGCATGCATTTTTTTCCCTCTTACACAAGTACACATATACACACACACTCATTCGACCTAGTGAATCATAGAGCCTAAATTTGGAGAGCTTTGGAAAGAAACAAACACTGAACTTTATTTTCAGGACCCAGAAATATATGCCCGCACAGGGGGTCTTTCACCAAAGTTGGGAAGTCTCTCTCCTGGCCATTAATCCATCTCTGAAAAGAGAATCAGCTTCCAAATTTGATGCTCATTTTATTTGTCTCTCATATTTTCAGAAAACAACAGCAAGAATTCTCTCTCCTTTGTCAGAGCCCCAGCCAAAAACCATACCACTCAACTTAGAGCTGTTCCCTTTCTGGTTCAGAGGAAACAATTTCCTCCAGGTCTAAGTTCAGCTATACTAGGACTTTGAGGGAAAGAAAGCCCAAAGGATCCCAACACCTAAGAGACAAATGTAGAAAAAAGGGACTGAGAAATCCAGTAGTTGACATGAATGCCAAAAAAGTAATGATAATTTTAAAACTAAACTTGACTATCTCTGAACTTCACCTCCCTGCACCTACATTCCAAGGGCTTGCCAGGAGAGTGCAGTGGTTAGGAACACTGACTCTGGGCTCAGAGCTGCTTGTGGCACTGAAGCAAGGGACTTCACCTTCTGGAGTCTTAGTTTCCTCATCTATAAAACGGAGCGATTGCAGTACCCACCTCTAAGTGTGAGGGCACAGGTCTCCAAAAAAAGCCCATCGACAGAGCCCAAGTCTTTACCCAGGGAGAAAAGCAACGCATGGGAAGGCCTATTTCTCCTTGCTTTTTTTCTTCTCTTTTTCAGAACAGTGATTGGGCAAATCTCCAGAGATCAAAACGCTCACCATCATCCTAACTGGAATAAATGCGTCCAGGGACCCTTCCAACTTGCCTGATGATAGTTTCAGACTAGAATCTACATCTCAAGATGATCTGACCCTCTCCCTCCTCACTGTACCACCCTCAACCAAGTCACTTTCATTTCTCGCTTGGACTCCGCAGTGGCCTCCCCTCCACTCTTCACCCACCACCAACAGCCAGAGTGATCTTTTCAAAATGTCAATGGAACTGTCACTCCACTGCCCTAGACCTTTTAAGGGCTTCCCACCGCACTGAGAATAAATCTATGGCATCACATGGAGCCAGAACACCTCCCCATCTCTTGTCACTCTCCCCCAAGGTGCCACACTGCAGCCTCACTAGTCAATTTCAGTCTCCACACTCAGTCTGACCCCAGGCCCAGGTGCAGGCAGGCCTCCGGGCCTGGACTGCTCCTCCTCCAAGCCCTCCCTAGCTAGCCAGCCTCTACCCACTCAGTGGGGCATCCCAGATGGCTCAGGGGTAAAGAATCTGCCTGCAATGCAGGAGACCTGGATTTGATCCCTACAGAAGGAAATGTCAACCCACTCCAGTATTCTTGTCTGGGAAATCACCTGATCAGAGGAGCCTGGCAGGCCACAGTCTGTGTGGTCACTAAAGAGTCAGACACAACTGAGCGACTAAACAACAGCAACCTCCTCTTTGGGTCTAGGCCTCTAGACTCCTTCCTCAGAGAAGCTGACCTTAATACTTGATAGGCTGCTCCAAGTTTTTCCTTTCAGCGCACTAAACACAAAGCAAATTATATGCTTATGTATATACTTGTGTATTTTTTGTTACTATCTTTCTCCTCTCACCCCTCCCCCACCAACCCATATGTTTCATAAAGGAACACACTGTCAATCTTATTTACCTAGCAGGTAGCTGCGGCCTGGGACAGAATAGAGAAGATCAAATAATGGTTGGTGGGTTGGTTGACTGGATGACTTCAGGAATGAATGTAATATACTAGGGGAAATACAATCCAATAGGAAGGTAGCAGATAAAGGAAGCCATGCTGCCCCTCTGAGCAGATGCTGCCAAAGGAAGGAAGGTTCACCCCCACCCCACCCCACCCCCCAGATCACTTCCCCAGGCAAGGCTGCACTAGGCCTGAGATCTGCCCTGTGCGTTAAGCACTGTCTTCATCCCCTTAAAATATAAGTGCCCTTGAGTGAAGCCAGCTGAATCGAAGCACAGCCTAAGTGAGAACCACCCTCTCTGCTATGCCCCAAGGGACCCAGGGCAGAAAGCAGATGTGAAGAACAGAGGTGTAGAAGGATGAATAGAAGAGGAATAAAACAAGAAAAATGGACTAAAGGGCTGGAGAGCACTTAACATCATTTATAAAGAAAACTTTACACAAAGTATGAAAAATAGCCCAACAGGTCTCCTGCCTCTCAGGTCGTATCACTGCACTGCGTAGTCATCATCCTCGAAATGGGATTCCTGGGCTCTGTGCTGCATCTGGGGCAGTAACAAAGTAGTGTCTATGGTTTAAGCCCACTTTAAAAATAAATGCACATACACATATACGTGCATATACGTGTGTATACATATATATGTAAATATGGAACTGTGTGCAGCATCAGAAAGAATGATGGTGGGCTTGTCCACATCATGACAGAAAAAAGTCTACATCATATTATGACCTGAGAAAGCCAAACTGCAGAACAGCATGTATGGGGTGTGTGTGTGTGTGTGTGTGTGTGTGTGTGTTAGGTCACTCAGCCAGAACTCTGAGATCCCATAGACTGTAGCCTGCCAGGCTTCTCTGTCCTAATGGAGCGAGTTGCCATTTCCTACTCCAGGGTGTGTGTGTGTGTGTGTGTGTGTGACAGGGTGTGTGTCTGTGTGTGTGTGTGTGTGTGTGTTAGGTCACTCAGCCGGAACTCTGAGATCCCATAGACTGTAGCCTGCCAGGCTTCTCTGTCCTAATGGAGCGAGTTGCCATTTCCTACTCCAGGGGATCTTCCCAACCCAGGGATCAAACTCACATCTCTTGCATCTCCTGAACTGGCAGGTGGATTCTTTACCACTAGCGCCACCTGGGAAGCCCCATATGTATGGTATGGGTATGGTCCAACTTACGGGAGGAAAAAACCAGTAGGAGAGAAGGAGGGAGGAGAGGAAGAAACAAATTGTCACCAGTCACCCTCAGGTCCCTCAAATGTCTGCACAAAGGGACAGCCTGTGAAGGCCCTTCCCTTCCCACCCCTGGAGCTCTCCAGCCCCTCATCCTGCTTCACTTTTCTTCCAGGCACTCATTTTATTTTTATTTTTCTTCTTTACTGTCTTTATTTTTCTTCTTTAAATTTACTCTTCTTCTTTATTGAGTACAAAGGGCTTAGACTGTTCTGTTCATCTCTATGTCCCCAGCAACCAGAACAGAGCACAGCACACAGTAGGCTCTCTGGAAGTATTTTTTGAATGAATGAATACAAATTACAAAGAAACAGCCTACAGGGAGTAGAGTAAGTGGAAAATAGAGTGTACATATTCCACTTCTGTACTTCTGCAGTCTTTTGACTGCAATATTATTTCCCTATCAAAAAACTAAAAATTAACTGCAAATTGGGAAAGGAAGGTCTTCCTTTGGGCTGAGCCAGCATCTAACCTCCTGGATCTCCCTACTTCTAATGCAAAGCCAAGCAGAACAAAGACCTGTCCTTCCTTCCTTCCCCATGATGGCCTATCTCTCCTTTCCTCTCTTCTCCAAGCTGAACTGCCCCCTCCCACCCAGTTCCCTCTACTGAACCCAGAAGGACCAAGGAAGGTGGGTACCAACCTTTACCATACACAAGGCAGGCATTAACCAAGAAGGGCAGGATGGAGGGAGAACAGATTGACTTGTGTTTAAGGCAAAAGAGGTTTGGGGCTGAAACAATACAGTACGTGGAACAGACACAAAAGCACTCCACGGGAAAAGCTGCCACGTTAACAGAAGAATCGCCGTGCTAACTCCATCCTCATGATGGTGTGACTGATGGATCTCGATCCCCTCAAATGCTGTTCTTGATATTCTTACTATGCGTGTCAGGCACTGCACCAGGCACAGACCTGGCATTTGCTCCCTAAAGCAGCCATCTATCAGGGGGCTTGGAGTTTCCTCATTTGCCTTGTCACAAAGCAGGATTCCCACTACTTCACAGCCCTTCTCAACGTGTACCCCAAGTGGCAGGAGACTAGTGTGGCCCAATCACAGGAAGGGGGACCCTGCCGCACCTGGGGTCCTACATACACTGTGGACTCAAGACAGTAGCCCTTTCCCCAGCAAGACTGTGTATCCCTCAGACAAGCTTGTCCAGGGAAAGGCGAGCTTGTGAGTCTCTTTCTGAGCAGCATGGCAGAGGCAGTGCCTCTCTAGCTCACTGACGCATGGCTTCATAAATCAGAGCAAGAGACGCTTCCATCTTCACCTCAGGGACATGGAACTTCTTCCCAGAAGTAGAGGCTCTCTTAACTGGAAGAAAGCATCAACTCCAACTCTAAGCTTTACAACAGAAAGCAGGACTATCTTACCCATTTAGCCAAAATGGCTGGAGAACGAGCCATATGGTTATCTGAACAATTTGATTAACAGTAATAAGTTCATTCTTCCCCTCAGTTAACCAACATATTCAACTTTTCCCATTCTTAAGAAAACAGACTTGCTCCTTCTTTTGTTGAGTTGATTTCTTCACTGCCCAACTATCTCCTTGACAGAGTCTCCTTCACTTCTTATCACCTGCATCCCATAAAACCTGGCTTTCAGGTTAGCACCTACTTGAATGTCCTCTCTTGAAGTTCACTAGAGACTTTCTGGTACTCTTCTCATCTTCAGGTCCATGTGGATCTCCCTCCACTTATTATGTGGATGGCTCCCTGCCTCTGAAATACCCTCCTTTCATTTCTATCTCCTGTATGCTCAAGGTTCTTCTTCCTAATTCTCGAATGCACTAAGAGTGACATTGTTCCCCAAGAATGTATTCACGGCCTCTCCTCTTTCTAATGCCGGATCCCGCGTAAGCCCACAGCTTCACCTCGCACCTTTGTGAAAAGACTTCAGAAATTGATTATCCTTCACCCTGACTGCCCAGATCCAGACCACAGGCTCACCATCTGCAGACCTCGCCCCACAGAAATCCCACCTGGACCACCAACAAATGGACAAAAACACTCCTTCACACACCCTCTAAAATCCCTGTCCTGTCTCACCTTCCTCCCAATCCCTGCAAACACATCCTTCCTTCTCTGAGCAGCCATGGTCTTTGACCTCATGACTCATCCCAGTCCACTCTTTCTACAGTGCTGTCTAGTTACCAGCTTCAGGTCTCATTTCCCAGGCTAACCTGTCAGCTCTCCTACCGCAGGGGCCAGTCCTTTCTGGCTCTTCATTCCACTGTGTTTTTACAAAGAGGAGAAGAATGAATGAAAATATCCTTAACCAGCATACCTAGAATGAACCAAGCATGTTAACATCTTGGTAGACATTTCCCTTCCTTTCAGCAGTCTCTTACCATCTTTCCCTCTGAGCAACTATGTGCCAGGTACTCAGCTAGACACTGCAGGTGTTGCTACTACTGCTCCCACGACCTTCGCTGCTTCTATTAGTATCGATGCCGATACTCCGCTGTGACTATTGATAACAACAATCAACATTCAGTACTTACTATGTGTCAGGTACCAAGATACACATTTACAGGGGTTATAGGATTCAATCTTAATAACGACCCTATGATAGAAGTCATGGTTTCACACATTTCTCCTCATTTCACATATAAGAAAATAAAGCAGAGAGGAAACTGGACAACTTCTTCATCTTCAAGGAGTTCTTAGTCCAGCAAAGAAAGACCTGCCCTAGACATACAGTTACAATGTGCCGAGTGTACAGTTACAGTGCACCGAAGGAAAAGCACAGGATGTAATAGGAGCGCAGAACAAGGGGGCCTCACTCAGGCCAACAACCAGGGACGCTTCTCTAAAGGAACCATGCTTCAGTGGGAATCTGAAGAACAAAATGAGGAAAAGCCAGCCCAAAAGGAGGGAAGAACAAGGCATATCAAGGGCCTAGGCTAACCCCGAGAGCTCATGGTCCACAAGGCATAAGGCACTGAGTGGAGAAAGAAGGCTTTTCTAAAGACAGTACTCATCCCCTGCTATTGTCCTGTGTCCTGGAAAGGAAGAAAATCTGCTTCTACCTGCCTGGCGGGGACCGGGAACTAGACTCACCTTCCAAGGAGAGTTTCTATTTTCCCTTCACACTTTAAAAACAGGATGTGGAGGTGCAAAAAATAAAATTCTTTGTGGAATGAATCCTGCTTTTACATTTTGAAGAGCTTCATCCCCAAGTATTAACAAAATGTAAAGATGACTGATATGATAGATTCCAGTTACCCAAAATGCAGAACCTTTCCCAGAATTCCATGGAAAGAGTTCTATGCCATCAAGTCAAAGGGGTTTTGTCTCAAAGAGAGACAGTAATTATAATCCCACGGCAGCAAGTCCTTTACATAGCTCATGCAATGGATTACCCTCTCAACAGAACAAAACTGATATTTTATATTTGCAACCACCTTATACATAATTCCCTGATGCTTTTTTTTTTCTCTGCTGACAACAAAACAGAATCATCCCAAGCCCTTTCCTGTCGCTCTAAATTCTGTCTCCTTTACCATAGCTTCAATGTACTATAAATATACCTCTTTTGTGACATAAATGCAAAGTTTTATTGTGCCGTTAGCCTTGATAGAAAGCACTGCAGAAAGTTGTTTAGAAATTAAATATCTAAAACAAGCTATTTTAAAATCCAAGGCCCTCACTATTTCATGTCTGCAATGAAGAAATTTCATCTTAGGGAAAGCAAGCTGTCTTTCACACCATATGGTTAATGGTGGTGCATAGCAATTAGCCAGGCTGATTAATGGTGAACAGACTCTAATTTTATGCTTATAATTGAGCCTGCATTTGCACCCCTGGTGCAAATTCAGCACATCCCAACTTCCACTTACAACAGGCAAGAAATCAAGAGAAATAGGATGGTGTGGAAAGTGAGAATTTTTTCTGAAGCCCCCTAAAGAGCATCAGATTTGCAATTTAAAAGACTGTTAGCCACACAATAGATGACAGGCTTATGTAATAGGGTCATGGCAGCCTGGTAAACAAACAGTACCCCTTCCACATCTATAGGAGTCAGGAAAACCTTCATCTGTAACATTACCAGAATGACATTTTGAATATGACTTTTCCCTTCTAGCCACACAATACAAACATCATTTGCCTTCAGTGGCTTGAGGATTTTATTTTTTGCTATTTTTATGTTTCTGAAAAATAGAAAGAACATCAGCAGTAAAGCAACCCAACCAGCATAATAAAATACTTTGGGCCAATGAATTTTAAGAACAAGAAAAAATATAAACTGCATTAATAGAGGGTAGGCTTGTGTGTGAAAGGCATAATGTATCTTCAAGTATTTTAAGAATAGAATTATTTCTAGCATAGTCCAAACATGTACAGATATGAGATGCAAATCTATGATTTACAGATATTAGTCGGCCTATTGCTTGAGATCCATCTTCCTGTCTGTCTCCAGTTTGCTAGACTTATATGGAATAGAATACAGAAAACTCATTCTAACAAAACACTAATTGTGGGAAGGTAAAACAGAGATATGGTTGGAAAAGCAGTAATATGAAGGAGGTCATTTTTTAATGTTCTTCAAAATGATTTTACTCATTTATTCTGAAAAGTGCAGCTCAGCTCTAATTGTGCAACTGCTGTATGCAGTATAACACTAATTTTGCCTAAAAATATCTTCTAAGAAATCCTTGACTGTATTTTGGGATTTTGTTGCAGCTTTAGAGAA
The DNA here is from genome assembly GCF_023699985.2 of Odocoileus virginianus. NCBI lineage: Eukaryota > Metazoa > Chordata > Mammalia > Artiodactyla > Cervidae > Odocoileus > Odocoileus virginianus. The sequence continues at coordinate 66,297,284 of NC_069676.1, forward strand.
AAGTAACCTGTTTGGAGAATAATTAATAAATTTTACAAATCACTAAAGTGAAAACTTGTGAAACTCCTGTATATTTTAGAATAATATATTAGAGGTATGTTTTTAAAAAGGAGAACAAGAAATTTTGATTTACATACATAATTATATATGTAGAAGTTAATATTTGAGACTTCAGTAAGGAAACATGTTCATCTCTTTTCTATTTTATTTCCACCTGTAGAGTTTTCAGACTGCTTTCCCCACAAGTCCCTGAGCAGCAAATAAAGCCCACCCATGCCGAAGTAGCAGCTGAAATCCCTACATGAATTGGTCAGAAATAGTCAGGAGTCAAGCACGCTTTGTGCCAGGAGAACCCGCATGGCTAACAAAGCAATTAGTAGCCCTTCTCTGATGCAGAGTGTCATCGTCATGCTTTATCCAATTATTCAGAAAATATCGGAAGCAAAGTGCCAGTGTTATCTGACAAAGAATAAGAACCTAAACTGCAAGTTAAAAGGCTGTTTTCTGGTTTATTCTCTCCCATATGAAGGGTTGGCTGAGGCCAGAGAAGTGAATGTGGTCTGGTTTCACATGCAGCTTCAGACAAAAATAAAGATACTCATTTGTGGACAACATGAATGTTCACACCTTTCAGGGACTCATCATTGCTATCTTTCCAAAACCACACTACATTTAAGAAACATTATCTACACTGTCACAGTTGTATAAAAGGTAAGGAAGATTAAGAGATCAGATGCAAGGTAGGGATAGGGGCAGGGAACCACAATCAGTTCAAGGAGGAATGATGCCTATGTGGATGGTCGTATTCTTAAGTCGAAAAACTAAAAAGAGGAACTATAACTTTCAAGTCTTATCCAAACAGAGACTTCTGCTGACATCAATAGAACTCTTACTCATTTTACTAGCAATGCAGTTGAGCGCATATATTAACACTAAAAGGGTTATATTGTATTTCATTCGATTGACAGGAAAAGGGGAAGGGCACTGTTTTGTGCCCATTACCAGTGTGATATCAAAATGGAAACATAACTTTTAGGATGAAATCTAATAAATAATTGAGAACCACTGTGATGTCTGACACTTTACTGCCTAATACATCTAACAGTTTTTAGTTTTGTTTAACAGGACAGAAACGTATACACCAAAATAGGCCTGAACTCACCTAGAATTCAGAGGTACAAATCTGAGATACAAATTCATCTTCTCTTTGACAGTTAAAGAGAGAACATGGTATTCCTTACCTGCACATGATCTCGTGTGTGAGCAACACTCGGCACATTTCTGGGTTCTTATCTTGGCCTTCATATACTATGGCCTGTAAACAAAGGAAGGATTTGAGTTAAGAATGGAATTAAATAGCAGAGAAAAAAACTATCACAGCCGATTCTTGACCATTCACCACTGCCCCAAGCAAGGCCAATTAACTTTCAGAGCCAAAGCCCTCACCGGGCTGACCCTTTCAAGACAGTTGATGAGGATCAATCCACATGGAGTGGAAGAGGATACATTCCTCTTTGTCCCATCAACCACCTTGTTATAACGCACATCTCTGGATACTTGTATGAGATGGGCTTCTGTTGTCAAGACAACCACAACTCTCTAATTCAGAATAAAAATAAATCTAATCAAGGGGGAAGGGAAAATCCAGAAGGGTTTAGGAGATTGAGATACTAGTGATTTAAAATATACAAAAACATATGGATTTGATTTTTAAATAATTGTTATTTGTCACCTCATCTTACTACTTTCAGCTCCAAATTGTAGTGTTCTAGAGGTAAGCAGTAGAAAACAAGTGAGGGTATGGTTAATAAGTCCACTCACTGTCTTCTTTGAGATGATTCATCAATCAAGGGAAACCCTTCCTGCCTACATGAAAACATGTGTTCTCCAGGGCATATACCCACCCAAACAGTAGAATCTGCCTGCATATGCTGGGGGAAGGATGAGGGGAATTTACACCATAGTTATCTCCCTCAACCAAGAAGAACTACATTTGACTCTGAAAATTTGGAATCCCAAACCACCTCACCATCCGAGATGTTTTTGTCTGCTTTTACTTATATGTGTACAAACATTTTCCTTAAGGTCACCAGAAGTTTTCCTGAGACCTCTGCTTCTGCAAGATCTACCTGTTAATACCCGGGCCAAAGAAAAATTCACAGCTATGGGTAGAGGACAGTTCTCTACATGGGTATACATTTTAACTAACTTAACAATGTATCACTGCATAATACTAATATAACACAGCTTCAAATTGTTAATAAAATTACTTTCACACATTCAGATAACTCTCAGTTTCTTGGTAATGAAACTACCTAAATTAACCAGAGATTATTATTATCTTTTTTTTTAAGGGCACGCAGAAACTATAGTATCTAACTTGTATTTGGCTGAAATGTGCTCTCTTTATGATCCTGGGACTTTCAAAACCATAAATGATGGGGGACAGCTTATGAAATTGTGTGTGCAAACCCTCAGAACAGGCTCTGATTTTATGTAACTCCATAACAAAACAAAAACAGCAACAAATTAAAAAATGACAAAAAGAACCTGAATAAGGAAAAAACCGTTCTGTACCACTGACCCATCAAAAGCCTTTTTTTTATGGCTGGCCTGCTATAACCCTCTATTTTTAATGTTTTATTTTGCCATAATTTTAGACATACAGAAAAGTCGCAAGAATATATAAAGATTTCCAAGATACTTTACCCAGATACTTTATTTTACCCAGATGCTTCCAATGTTTACATTTTAGTAAACTAAATTTATTTATCTTTCTCTATTTTCTTTTCCTGAACCACTTGTTAACTGCAGACATGCCCTAAATATTTCAAGATGCACTTCTTTAAGACAAGAAATTCTCCTACATAACCACAGCACAATTATCTGAATCAGAAAATGAACATTAGTACAACATGATAATGTAAACACCTGAGATTCACCAGTTGGGCAATGATGTCATTTACAGCAAAACAAACACACACCCTAACAATCACCGCATCCAACTGTCATATCACCTTCAATAAGAAATATTCCTGAGTGTTATTTCATGACACTGACACTGTTGAAGAATAGAGGCCAGTTATTTCGTAGTACCATCCTCAGTGTGGATTTGTCTAATGCTTCCTCGGACTAGTTTTGCAACTCCGGGCTGGAATACCACAGACATGACGCCGAGTTCTCCTCAGTGTATCACATCACTCTCTCAACGAGTTCCACCAATGGCAGTAAACTGACCATTTGCTTAAGGGAGTGCTTGCCACCCATCAGAGAGCACAGCCAGATCTGTGTAAGTCACTACTTCACTTTACGTAATTCATAACTATCTTCTGGTTAGATCGCATATGTGGTGCTAAAAACTTTTAATTACGCACTTCTGCAAAATCCTATTATCACTCCATGTTTTGTATGTTCTCTTAACACCCCTGATAACCTCTGTTTCAACTTTAGTTTTCTGTCACACTAAACTAATACAAGTAACTTGGAAAACAAAATTCACAAGTATTAATGGGATTTTCCCTCCTGTTTAAAAAATAATAATTTGGCTTTTTTAGGAGGAAGGAACATCAATTACATCAGACCTTCTCATTTTGATTCTTTCTAGATAATACCAGTATTATTTTTACTGAGACTACTGGTTCCTCTGAAATCAGTGGACATATGATGACACTCCATTAAACATAGGCTGCAGTGAAAATATGTTGGTGACTCCCCCAAAACAGTAGATGATCCACGGTCTCCCAGGAATTCCATCTTTTTATCTTTGGTGACTGAATATCATTTGCTGCAGGCCCAGGGCCTCCGTAATACATCTCTACCAAATGTCAACCTGCCACTTCACTTTTGGCAGCAGAGACCTCCTCTACATCAAGCACAGAAAAAATGAAAGCATGAGTTTGGATTTGCTCAGAAATACTTAAACTCTGGGGACAAATGGAAGCAGGAAACTTCTGCTGTCCCTTTCCTTGGGGCCTCAACACAACAAAACTTTTCAGCATATAAACACAGATAAACAAGCGCTTGCTGCTTCTCTGACTTCTGAAATAAAAGCAAGTGAAACAGAGTCTTTTTCCTCTCCTTTTAAAGAGTAGGACTAAAATCCTGGAAATAAAGTAATCTAGAACCTCAGTGTCATAGCACTAGCTAGCTACACAGTAGAACTCCATTAAAGGCATCTCTCCACCTCCAACCTCGGCTGCTTTTTTGTTTTGTTGTCTTTACTGCGAAAACTTAACACACACACACACCATACCATCTTATAAAAATATGGTCTGAGAAATCAACATTCTGATGAGATCCAACATAGGAAAACAGGATAAATCTATTTTGATAAATGTCTCTGATGTAGACTGTCAACAAGACAGACTCTCTAAAAAATGCCAACAAGTTCTCTCCGGCTTTCACACACATCAAGTCTCTACCATCTACATTTAGTACACACGTCAAGACTGGTTCACAGTTCAGCAAACCCAGACTTCAAGCCTAAAATGAAAGGGATCCTCTAGTACAACTTAGGGAAAAGTTTCTGCTTTTCTTCGTAATTTAAATATGTGCCTCTGTAGGGTGTGAGTAAAGCTCCTTGAGGCTTGGATCAGCTGGGAGATCACAAAAGCTTATAAACAGCATTGACCACTTTAAGTGAAACCATTTTAATAGACAGCTGGTTTAGGACCTAGACAATGGAACACCAAGAAAAAGGCTTATTTTCATCCTCCATAGTAAATCATGCGTCTGCTCACTGGGAAGAAGGTAGTCTGCTGTGAGACCGACAAAGACAACAGTGGTTTAAATAAATCAATGCGTTCATCAGGGGTAAGAATGGGAGGCCTGTTACAGAGGTGGGCAAGAGGGAGAGAGAAAACATATAAAATATATTATTTAAATAAATGAATAAATGGTGAAGCAACCAAAAAAAACAAACCAAAAAAAATACAGTATCAGGTAGAAAAGATGTTTACGTTAATCCTTCCAATGCAAATATAACCCTTAAGGTGGCAGGAATGCTTCTACAGGAAGAAAAGGAAAAGAATAAACAGCACAAAATTTGTCTCAGCTTTAAAAAGCTAGTGAAACTGATAAAAAAAAAAGTTGTCAAAACTTGACAAATTTGGAAATTTATTCTTCTGAATATACTATCCTCCCTTTTCTTAATGTTCTCTTCTAATGAGCATAATGAAATTATCACAATTATTTTAAATACCCCATTGATTTTCATATTGAAGGTTTTTTCAGAAATAATTTTTTATAGTTAACAAAAATGAAGGAAAAACAAGAACTTTTACATCCTTACACAGCAACACTGTCAGAAGGTTTACTGTAAGAGGATGAAATGCCAGCAGTTTCAAATGCCCTATTATACATTAACCTACACCATCTTTAAAAAGAAATAAAATCAGTCAATTGAGAAACTCTGCCGTGGTTGCTACTGTTTTAGAAGGCATCTTGTGAAGTACAGTTCATCTTTGCATTTCTAAAATACCACTGGGTCTTAAAAGTTAACTGAAACCTACTACAGATAAAGACCACGCAGTAAAACAAAAAATACATGGTGAACTTACACTGGGATCGCACATCAATGGGATGCCAAAGGAAATACAGAGAACTAAGCATGATTTTCTTTGTTTACTTTTCTAATAGTTTTAACTCTTTGTGTCCCATGCCAAAACAAAATGGGCAAAGAGAACACTTTTGACTTTGATTCATCAAAATCTGAAAGGATTTTAGGAACAAAATGTTTTCAGTAGTGTTTTCAGTAGGAGTCTTCTGGTTTACAAACAAACCATCAGAGACTTGTCATCATCAACTGAGAAAGAGAGAATGAAAGGAAAGAAAGAATAGAAGGAAGGAAGAAAGGAAGACAGACTGTGGTTTAGTCGCTAAGTCATGTCCAACTCTTGCGATCCCATGAACAGTAGCCCGCTAGGCTCCTCTGTCCATGGGATTTTCCAGGCAAGAATATTGGAGTGGGTTGTCATCTTCATCTCTAGAGGATCTTCCAGATCCAGGAATCGAACTGGGATCTTCTGCATTGCAAGCAGATTCCTGCATTGCAGGGGATTCTTTATCGACTGAGCTACAAGGAAAGCCCAGAGAAGTTACTTATAACTAACAAAAACTCCTAATTTTCTATTTAAATCAAAACAACAACCTTGAAAATATGTCACTCTTATTTTTTTTTCCAAACTGAAAATAAAAAGCCAAACTTAATTTCTCACCTTAAAAATACATTCACAAACGCACAAAGTACCTCGCTCAACCAGGAGTAAAGTGTTCTCTAAACACAGTCAACATGCCTTTGGCAGCAAAATGCCAAGAACTGAAATTAATCAAAAAATAATATAAACACCTACACTATCAACATACAGTAACATTAATCATTACATTCGACCACCAAGTTCTAGTACTTGTCATTAAAAAAAAAAGTATTAGCTAATGTGGTTCGAGAAACTTCTAGTAGGTGAGGGAGTCTCAGTTAAAAATTAACCTATGCCAAAGAAAACACTACAAATTTGACATTTCATAAACAATTGTGTCAAACAGCAATCCAAAATTAATAGTGGAATAAATTTTTTAAATTATTTTGCTTCAATTAGCAGTTTTGCTACTGGTGAACAAATTAATACAAAAATGTAACTTAAGCTCAGCCGCTAAGCAGGCCTGTTTGCAGAACTGAATTAGGAAAGTTGCAAAGGAATGATATCATATTCAGTAAGCTGTTCAGTTACATCACACCCTGAATAAAAAGAGAATGTGTACCAAAAGCAGTTAGCTTCAGAATGCATCTTTTGTGCCTCAGAGAAATAAAATCTCTCATATTATTCAAACACCAAGATAAAAACTGAATCATTATAACAATATCATATGATATTTCTTTTTCTAGCAGTAATAAAAGATATTTCACTCATATGATAACTACATTTACATCTATATTAGCAGATACAACTGGCTTTGTTAACTCAATGGGGTAATAATAGTAATAATAAAATAATAAAAGCAGAGAATTTATTAAGCACTTAATATATGCCGGTCACTGTTCTAAGCACTTTTCATGTATGAATTCATTTTCACAACGGAGCTTCCAGGTAGGTGCTACCATTCCTTCCATTAGTTTCCAAATGCTTACACATTTTAATAACTAAGACCAAATCATTCTTGCTCGACAACTATATAAACAATTCACCAACATCCAAATACTTCTCCATCCCTCTCAGCAATATAAGACATGAGAACAGACTGTCCATGCAGTCATACAAGTTCAATAAACGCATCGCTACTAATACGTTCGTTTTTAATGCTGTTCAAACATTCACATGGAAACAGCTCTAGCGTAAATATCCCCGAACAAATGGCTGTATATTATCCAGGAGGGAGCAGTTGGACCGCCAGACTGGGAAAGTACTAGGCCATCTGGCTCCAGCAATCTCTCCAAAACCATCAGCTTTGTTTTCACCCCCAGACTCCAAACAACACATTTTCCACTGTGATGAGTTTACATTTTCCCAAACACAGGTCCTGATCATGCATAAAAATTCCAAACTTCTTCATTCCTCTATGTGCAAGGAAATTTAAATCACCTGCATTTTTGACATGTTACCAAAAGAGAAAGCTGCTGAAATATGGCTCCTAACTATAAACTTGCCCTGTCCTTTTCTGTTTGTTTGTTTCCTCAAATAAATGAAAGAATCTCTCTGCTGGCCTTGTTGAATTCCTTGGGAAATTATTGATACACTAAAAATGTGTTTATCTACCAATGAAGAACCACAAACAGAAAGAGCTGTTAATCAATTCTACGTGGCTGTGGCAGGATATAATGAAACAATCAATAGGAAAAAATGCACTTGCATCAATAACTTAAAGTACCGGGAACATCAAAATAAATATGTAAAGATTAGCTGGAAAGAGAACTATGACAGCAGTTCTGATTATTGTATCTTAGACTCCTCACTGCTCTGGGGCTTTTAAGGGGTCCCCTCACCATACTGCCTACCTTCAAATCCATACACACCAGGATTATGTGACTATTAGTATTCCCTTTCCAAAAAAAGAGCTTTGGTTTGGGGGCAGGGAGTGTTTGTTTTTGATAACTTTATGGAATTTAGTACTTTCTTTGAACTATAAAAATGTCACTTTTTTCAAAGCAAGATGGTAGGAGGGAAGAAAAATTAAAGGTTTTTTAAAAAAATAATTTAACAACAACTCACTAAAGCAATCACAGAACATAATAATATTTCAAATACTACAGGAAAATCTGAACAGAGGCATATCAAACCTCAGACCTCTCTCACTGAGTTCATTTGAGTTTCCACAGTAGATACTGCTGTTAGATGCAACAGCCATAAACTTCTGGATCCTACAGAGCTTTCTGCATGCTCTCTAATGGAATACCAAAAACAGCAATGACACAAAAACAACCTATTTTTAGTCCAGCTAAACTTGGTTTTGAAAAACTCTTCCCAAAAGCAAGCTTATTTTCTAGTTGCGGATAAGTATTTTAAATATCATTATATCCTTTTTTTCTATAAAAAAAATGTACAGGGATGAGAGGCTCAGATCCTTACACGTTCACTTCTAATAAAGCTTCCCCTTTCCTGGTAGAGTCCAAAATTAAAAGTCATTACCCAAAATAGTGTAATGAGACACTTTGAAAAGGTGTGAAATACTATGTCATACCAATACATCTTGGTTGATTGAGTACATTTCTGTTTGATCTCAGTGCTACTAACTCCACCCAAGATCAGGAACACTCTACTAAAATATCAAGTGCACAGCTAGTTTTGAATTTTGCTTGCCAAAGATTCCCTTTGAGTTTTAACCCCAACTTGTGAGTCAAAGATATGACATTACATACATAAAGCTGCATCTGATATGAAAAATGTTATGATAAATTAGCAGCTAAGACACTTGAACTATACCGAGATATTCCCTCTGAAATTTATGATGTTATTAGAACTCATCACATCACTGAAATTATTCCATTCTGCAACAAGATTCTAAATATCAAAATTGTGAGTCTATCTGTAAGAATTTCACAGGGGAAAAAAAGTAAGTATTTAATCAGTCACCTATATCAAGCTTCTGATTGAAGGGGTCATTGCATACTTAACTAAAATCAAAAACTTAAGAAATTTAAAAGTTAGACTTGGCATTTTAATGATCATAGAATAATTTCAAAGCTAGATGAGAATCCACAGTTTTACTTATCAAAGCTAGAACAAAATAATTACATCAGAGCTAAGGAGAGTCAGGCTCTTCATGCTGATCTGCTTTTTGAAGACTATTGTATTAGCTGTGTACACAAGAAGCTAACCTACTTCCCAAATTCTCACAGCACATAATCAAGGAACAAGCAACCGGATAACGGGCAGAGATTGCCTTTCAAAGTAAAAGCTACAGAGAAGGAATTAGACAACTATTATGAAAGCAAACAGGTATGCCTGGAAAAACCTTTTTTCTTGATATTTTTAGACTAAATTCAGATAATTACTAAATTTGTTTATCAGGTCACTCCCCACCAAAATACGTAATTGCCTACATTTACAATTTTAACTTTCAGTGAGATGTCATAGTATGGCAAATGACTTTCTTATATCTGCTCCTACTACACTTTATTTGATTCTGGTCCCACCTCCACCCTCACAACTGATAGAATTTATGAAACCAGGCAGTCAAAGAATGCCTTACACTGTAATTTTTCTTAAGCTCTATGACCCTGTTAGTAAAATGATATTAGATGTACTGCTTTATAAAAATCAAGATTATTTTTCCACCATAGAACAGTGTGTAAAGTCAGCTCATTTCATAATAGGAAAATCAATTCTTGTGGCACTTTTTCTTTTTTTTTTTCTTTTACAGGGCCTAAAATAAAATGTTGAGAAAAGGTATCACTTCAAGCATGTCCTAATTTTATGTTCCTTACAACTATTCACTTCATAGAGTTGCCTATAATTTAATATATAAGTGGCCAATATTTCACAAGCAGACAGGTCTTATATACTGGTTTGTGGGGATGTTTTTATCTTTTAAAAATTAAACTCTAATAAGTACATAGTTCGGAATATGCATTAGAATTCATACTTTCCCTCTTCCCCTCCCATCTTTTCTTTCCTCTGATGGAAATGGAAGAAAAAAAGATATCCAAGGTATCAAACACAATTTTTTACACAAAACTCCACTTAAGACATTCTTGATTTGATATCATTTTTTTAAGTTCCTGAAATCAAGTTTTTGTGGCTTTTTATTTGGCAGGAAAAACATTTTAAAAAAAAATACAGTGTGTCCAAATGAAAGGGAATTAGCCTATATAATGATCAAAGCCAGTATAATAATAATAAAACAATGATATTAATAAAAGTATAAATGTGCATTTACTCTGAACGATCAACTAAGAAAACAGATCTTCAAGAAAGTCAAATATTCAGGCTAATAATTTGAAACAGATTTCAAGAGATATGTATTCTTCATTTTAAAAGATACATTTCATCCTCTCATGTTTTTTACTTGACTCACAATGAAATATGAAGGTAATAATTACAATTAGCTGTTATTTAATTGGTCCTTGCTGAGTATAGATTTTAAAACTTCCAACAGCTGCGCGCATTTTATACAACATATTTAAGCCATGGGTATCTAAAAACAATGTTTAAATATGCATGTATACCCTAAATTGAAACTTTCCAATCTAGTATCTATGAAAACTATGTCCCCCTTTTTAAAGGGAATATTTTAAAATCACAATCAAGCAAATGAGCTTTAACCCTCTCACTAAATTGGTGGTTAGTACACAATGGGTAACTTTCTCTTTGTTCTGATTTCTTTCCCGCACCCAATAAAACTGTCTTCTTTTTTGTTACTAAATCCTCCAGCTACCTAACCAGATATTTAATTGCTAAACTTTTTCTTAAAATTAAAAAAAAAAAGTTTCTGCCCCTCGTAAAAACGTCAGACCTCTTTTCTGACTCGGCTCATAATTGTATCTTTTAAACCATAATTCAACCTTAATATATACTGCTTGGCACCCGCGTGTTGGGTAGCTTAAGAAAACGCCGTCTATGTACCTTTAAGACCACAAGCTCACTCATGCTGCCTGGCTTCTTGCCAAACTTGGAGGCAAGAGCAGGAGGATTTTTGCAAAATACCCTCTAACAATTGTCGCTCCCTCTTTCAATGCTACCACCATCGCCATCTCTCTTTTTTTAATGCGTAGAATAGCTCATCTACGCTCTCGGTCCACCTCCCCATTCCTGGAGAGGCTGCCTTTGCCCCTCACCCGTTCCCTCTGCCCTCCACCTCCCAGGGGAGGTCCTGATTGGTTTGAGTTTCACAAGTTCAGCCCGATCTGCACCAGGGTCCCTAGGCACCTTCTGCGCCCCCTGGGGCTCTCTGGCCGGGTCAAAGGAAGTTCAGCCCGTATTCTCCCCCACTCAGCACCCCCATAGTCTTAATTCACAAGGTCTGAATTTCCCTTGTAAAGAAGGAGCCGTCGAACTACCTTCCCCACGCGGCGAGCCAACGTGCTCATGGGCATTTGGGAGGCTGCGCTGAGAGCGGTCTGCCCAGGCATTGAGAGTTCGACTCCCAGCCCTCCCGCTTAGCAGTCGCCAGCTTCTTGACTCCCAAATTTCGCGGCCGTGGAGTCACCCCCGCGGCGCGAAATTAAGAAACTTACTTGTTTTGTCATGGAGTCAATGAGGCGAACGTAGAAATCCTGCTCGGTCCTTATTCCTGGGGGAGGGGGCGGGGGATAGGGGAACGAAAGACAATTAAGTGAGAGAGGATCTGAACAAAACAAACAAACAATGGAGCTCCAAGACTGACGGAACTCCGACCGTCCCAGAGAAGCACAGCCGGGACCCCCTCTCCCCAGGGCGCAGATAAGGGCCACTGGCCTAGCCCTAGCGCTTTTGGAAGGCAGCCGCCAAGCGCTGGCTGACGGGAATAAAATGGACCCCCAACCCGGGTACTCTCCCTTCCGAAGGCTGGAGCCCCTCTGCGCGCTCCCCTGCAGCCACCAAGGCCCTGACCGCTCGAGCCCCCTGAACTCCAGGGACCTTGAGGATGAAGTCTACGCTAAGCGGAGAAGCCCGGCCTTAGAACTCGGGGGAAGTAAAACAAAGCCGCCCAGCGCGGGTTAAGGCACCACACCTGGGCCCAGGTACGCTGATGCGGCCGCCCTCGGGCCACTCAGAGCCCTCCTCAGGTGAGACCTCTTCAAGCAAAACCGGGCCACTTTACCCCAGAATGCCTAACAGCTGTGCTTTGCTCAGGGTTCTCGCCCAGCTGGAGCTCCCCCACGCCCCCTACCCGCACCCGCAGCCCCGGGTACCGGCGTGGACCTGACAGGAGCCTCACCGTTGCTGTAGAGGAGCTGGAGCCGGTAGTGAATCCCGTTATTGGTCTTTTCGCTGTTGGCTTCCTGGGTTGCAGCAGAACGCAAAGACATAAGAGATGCAGGAGAGGTCGGCGTGAGCTAGTGGACCGACTTCGAGGCATCTTTCCCCAAGCAGGGACCGCCGGCCGGGGAGCCGGACAGGCCCGGGAGGAGCAGAAATTGCGGCCAACTATGATCCCTCCGCCGCCCTCCCGACCCTTACTGCTCCCTCTAACTTTCTAGAAAATTTCGTGGGGGCGCGCACAGGCGATCCCGTGGCTAGGGCCTGCGGACAAGCAGAGGCAGGAGCTGCGCGTCGTCGCGCGGTCGAGGGCGGGTTCACCCCGGAGCCCTTGACCCTGGAGTGCGAAGCCGGGCTCGCCTCTCTCCAGTTCCGGGGAGTCGGTGCGAACTTTTCTGGAGCAGAACCTCCTGAACCGGGAGCCCAGGTTCGCCCAGAACGGGAAGTGGCTTGGGGACCCCGCGCAGGGATGTGTTACGGATGCTCTGCACTCGCGGAGGAGCGCACCTCCCAAAGCGCCTGGGCCTGCTTCCCGGCCAGGGGGCGAGGGGCAGCGGCGCTGCGCCCACTTACTTTTTCCTTCTCCACGAACCCCACAAAGGCTGTCCTCTCGATCTCCACGGGCTGGCCCTGTCTGTCGTAGAGGGCCAGGACGAAGTGGAAGAAGTTGGATTTCCGCAGATTGGAAGGCGGCTGCTTCTCAAAGTGAGCCCGGGCCAGACCCACCCCGCTGCGGCCAAAGACGCAGAGTTAGACGGCTAAGCGGGACAACAACCCTCGACCCCTTGTCACCCCTTACACACGCGCGAACGCTCAAACCACCACCTTGTCTGCCCCTAAAACGCCCAGTGGGCTTCCTACACGCCCCCTCAGGCGCCTCGGGCCCACCAGGCGATGGGACCAGAGTGCCCGCGACTGTCCCGTCCTCCCCGCCGAGAACCGGCGCGCCCCCCGAATTTGACGGAGAGGTGGGAAAGTTTTGTTTGGGTTTTGCGCACGAGATAAAACGCTGTAGGCATTTATTCCGACTTGACTCCGCTGCATAGGCAGGATAAAGTAGCGGTGGCTGGGGTGAACCCGGATCGCGGCATGAAGACGGTCGTTGACAACTTAGAGGGTGGGCTGGGGAGTTGGTTCCCGCCACCCCCTCGAGTCTCCCGTGGGCAGGTGAGAATGGAGGGGGGAACATTCTCAGCTCCTCGCTGCAGCAGCCATCCTCCGGGAAACCTTCTGTGCCCCCGGGACAGCCGCGGATGCCCGGCATAGGGAAGCTGCATGCCCCCCCACCCCCGCACCAAGGAAAGCTTGCGGAGGAAAAGGACCTGCAGGTGGGACTCAGGGCTGTCAGGGGTGGTCGCTGTGGGAAAGGGAATTGATTTTTTTTTTTTAAGACCTGTCCTGACAAAGTTTTACTGTTTCGCAGAAATCCTCACACGCTTTCCAGAAATCCTATGAACAAGGGCTGACGGCTGAGCGCGCCCTCCCGGGGGTTGGAGCCCAGGCGCCAGGGGCTCGGTGAGGCCACTGACAGCTCGACCTGCCCGGACACAAGGGCTCGCGCGCGCACACACACACGCACGCGCCACACACAGGCGTACACACACTTTCGCTTCTAGCCCGGTTACCCAACTCACTCTCACTACCAACCACCGCCATCCTTATTATCACTGGGGACGGGAACAGTGTTGTGGACACTTGTCCCCAGCCCGGAGAAGATGAGGATGATGTAATTAGTCATCTTCCTTCTTCCCCTTCCGCTCTCTCTGGGCGGGATAGTCTTGGGCCACCATATCTCCCACTCTCCCAAGCCCAAATGGTGGCCTGAAAAAAAAGGGGAGACTATTTCTCAGTTGGGACCAGGAGTCCCCAGAAAGGGTACAGAAGGTGCCCGGGAAAGTTCCCCCAAGTCGGTCTCCTAAGCAGTGCCTCCAGGCCATACAACATAGCATCCCAGGAGCTGAGAGTGGCAGAGGGGCTTAGAAGGGGCCATAGTTACAGACTGTAGGGAAGACTTTCAGAAGATGTCAGAATTAAAGTTAGGAGTTGGTCTTCCGGGTGGACCAAGAAAAATTGAAAGCTACAGAGAGGAAAGGAGAATCAGAGAGGAGAAATAAGATGATTCTAGGGGGAAATGTAAAGAGAAAGGGAGTTAAAAGAAGGGAAAAAGAGGAAAGAGGGAGAAAGTGAAGAAAGAAGCAGGAAACAAGGAAAAGAAGGAAGGAGAAGAAAGGGAGGAAGAAAGGAAGTGAAGAAAAGAAAGGAGGAAGAAAGAAGAAAGGGAGGAAGAGAGGGAGGCAGGAAAGGAAGGAGAAGGAAAGAAAGTTTTCAAGTGGGAGAAAAGAGCAAAAGAAAAAGGAGGAAGGAAAGGAAGAACGAAGAGAAAGGAAAGAAGAAGGAAAGAAATGAAAACAGGCAAATAAAAGAAAAGCAGGGGAAAAATGAAAGAAAGAAAAGACAGCCGGCCAGAAAAGAAACAGCAATCACAGAAAAACACAGATATCCAACATCACGCTGGTGAGAGCCTCTTCTGGCTTAAAACAAAATGAAAACAGTCACAGACCAGGCAGGGGAAAGTGCCGGTAAATCGTGGGCTCCTCGCCGGCAGCTCCTGGCTCTCCGGCCGCAGGCAACCAAGACCTGGCGGCCGGGGAGCGCGGAGCCCCGGAGGCGAGCAGAGCCCAGCTGCAGACGCAAGAGCGCGGCTCGACCCCGCGGCGGCTGCTGCCGCTACCGCCGCCCGGCTCTGCTGCTCGCGGCTTGCCTCCCGGGCCGCGGTCCCCCAGCGGTACCCACCTCTGCGCCGCCGTGTTGGCGTCCAGCACCCCGGCGCCCTGCATCCACGTCCGCACCGCGTTCATGCCGCTGCCCAGCGGCTCTTCCTTCATGCTGCTTCCACTCCGTTGGATGCTTTCCTGAATCCCAAACATGAAAACAACCTTTTCTTGTGGAAAATCTCCTCCCCCTTGAAAATTTGAAAAAAAAAAAAAAAAAAAAGGCAAAGAAAACGCCAGCCAGAGATTTTTTTTTTTTTGAGTCGATGAACTCGAGCTAGATCAAGGCGGGCTGGAAAGCAAATTTTTTAAAAATGTAAACCTTCGCTCAAAATTGAGCGATAACCCGGAAAAAAAGAGAAAGAGAGAGAGAAAAGGAAGGGAAAATCCAACAAAAAGACCAAAATAAAAAAAAATAGAGATGTGTGCTTGGCTGTTGGGGGTTGTTTGGTTGGTTAATTTTTGGTTTGGGTGCTTTTTTTTTCTTTTTTTTTTTTTTTTCTTTTTTTTTTTTTTTGTAATGATCACAGGCCGGTGAAGGACAGGAGGGGCTGGAGTTTCCTTTTGTAGAGGTACCGTTCACTTGAAGAAGCAGGAAGAAAAAAAAAAAAAAAACCCTGATGGCAATTTAAGAAACAATAGACTCAACTCGCGCTGCCGGCTTTGCTACTTCAAGTGTCATTTTCCACAACCAGGCAAGTTTTTCCTCTCTCTCTCTTTTTTTTTTTCCTCCTTCTCTCCCAACCAAAGATGTTTCTTTCCTTTCAGCGTGTATAGATGAGGAGGACGCTGGTTGCCGTAGACAGATACACCAGAGACGGAGAGTAGGGTGGGGGGAAGGGGGAGGGGGAGGGAAAGACAGAAAGAGGAAAGGAGAGGAGAGGAGAGGGAGAGAGAGAGAGGTGGACCCTGCTAGATAGAGATTCTGTTTTCTCCTTGCTAAAATAGAAGTGATTTGCAGGCTTTCCCTATGGAATCCAGTTTGACTCTCCCCAGAGCTAAACACAAGCACACTAACCCCAAAGGGAGGAGGCGGGGCCCGCGCCACACGGGCCCGCCCCCTCATTTGCATAACGTCATCCTTCCGCCTCGCCGTAGCCAATCGCGGCGCCGGAGCCTCCGGGCTCTCAGCGCAGGGCCACGCTCCCTCATTAACATCCCTCACCGGGTGGCGCAGGGTAGCCGGCCAAAGTTCTTTGCAAAGTGGCGAGTGAAGGATCGCTGAGTACCCGCGTCCGAGCTGGAGAGGAGCGGGACTGAGCTGGGAAGTGCCGGGCAGAAGGGAAACAGAAGGAAGGGGAGGAGGATATTCTTCTCAGGGATTTGAGCTGGGGTCTGCATCCTGGCCATTACAGTCCGCTTAGCATCCTCGCCGCGCTCTGAGCGCGTTCGAGGCGCACAGGCTGCGCCCTCCCAGGGTCGTGTCCTGCTCCGCTGTTCTGGGACGTCGGGGGCAAAAGTGAAGGAGACGGGAGAGCTCGGGCAGAGAAAGCAGGACGCGCATCCCAGGTGCCCACCTCTTCGCTTTGAGGAGGGGGTGGTGGGTTGGAAAAATGGGTGCGCGAGGTCGGCGCTGGGAACTCGCGGAGGGCACTGCCTCCACGTTGGGAGGGTGGGGTGGGAGGGGTGGACCCTGGGCCGGGGCAAGGGAAGCGCTGTGGGTCCCCAGGGAGAGGTGGACCGGGCTCTGCCCCTACACTTCTCGCTGGACCGCTTGCCTGGAGACGGCCGGCGTTAGGCACTGGCCTCACACGCTCACTTCTTTGGAGTATTCTGCGGGATAGGTAAACGGTGGAACGAATGCTCTCACTGTAGATGTGCCACGCTGCGTTTTAAATTTTGCTGGCATTCAATCCCCACCCTCTCATATCCGCCCCCCAAATAGATTTTTTCCTAAGTTTAAGTACTGAAGCAAAAACAACGTCTCTGATGAGTTACTTGGGGTAGGGTTTCTCTCTTCCTTGTTCTTTCTGTTAAAATTGGGGGCTTGAACAAACCCTCCCCCAACTTCTCGCTCTGCGACCTGTCCAGAAAGAAAGATCTGGGGAAGGAGGGAATGAAGGGAGGGAAAGAGGGAAGAAGGAAAGGAAGAAGAAATGCTCCCCTACCTCAGATCTTTCAACATATATGGTTGTGGCTGGCAAAGGAAATAGCTAGATGTTTCTGGGTAATGTGCCCCATCATTTTTTAGCAGGTTGTAACCTCTAATAAGCACATGGTGAACTTCTGTTTCATTGCTCTCAAAGGAACTCCCTGACTGCAGCCAAATCTGCTAAAGGCTCCTTCGGGGAAATTCTCTGCCAGAAATCCAGGTCCTCTTTCTGCTTGCCTTTCTTGGCCCTTTGATTTAGGAAGCTCATCGGGTCAGTGATGGAAAAATACACATGCCCATGTTGAATGGAACGGACACAGGCAGAAGTTATGCTTTGTGCTCTTAACAGAGCATAAAAGCAAGAGCCACTTCCAAACTAGTTGAAAGACTATTTCAGGCCTGAGGATACATGGCCACTGTCTTCAACACTGCTTTATCTCTTGTGCACAAAGCCTGCCCAGTCTCATACCACTTAATTTGGACCATTTCATGTGCTGACCTTTCTCCCTGGTACCATAACTAATGCCACTTCCTCTAAGATGCTCTTGAAGAGATCCATTTGACCCAGCAGGATCCCCACACCTTCTACCAGAGTTCCTGTCATACAGTAGATGTTCATGAGGGGTATGTTATTGGAAACACTGGAAGGATTATAGATCTGTGAAGAGGCAAAATGGAAGGCTGGACATCCATCTCTACAGTATTTAACTGCACAACTTAAACTTGGACTGCTAAAAACTTCTCAAAACTCCAAGTTTAGGCCCAAAGGGTGTCCAGAGCCAACCCCCTCCCCCTTCCTGGACTTCTCTGCCCCCTCTGCCTTCTTTCCTCCCCTGATTCTCTGAAGGGATCCTTCAAAGAAGGGGGACCAGGATGCAGAGGCCACCCTCCTATCCAAGAGTCCCAGATAGCACTGGCAAAAGACAGAGACCTCCCCCTGTTTAACTTCCTGAATCTCTATTTTACACTCCAATAAACGGTATTCAGGACTCCAAGTGGAGTCTGGCGAGGTACAAACCCCAGTAATGAGGAACACACAACAAGGGATCAGATCACTGCCAAAGGTGACAGAGAAAGGAGAGACACAGCCACTCTGAGGACGAGGATCAGTGAGAGTAACACAACAGATGGATTTCTAGGAGGGGTCAAGCAAATCTAGACACACTCTGCAAATGATGTGTTTGTGAAGGGGCCTGAAGCTATCTCATCCAAAAGAGAAATTGGCCCAGAGAAATTCAGGCAACCCAGTTCCTGCCTGAGAGCCAAGAATCTCCAGGATCTACATAAGAGGAAGACAACCTCCACATCTACCAGGCCTTGCGAGGAAAAGAATACTAATAAAAGGAGACAGGAAAGTTTATATGACCAAGTCCATTTGTACAGAGGTAGCAGAGATTTCACCTGGGATGGTGAGTGTGTTTTACTTGAATCAAGCAGAGTGTATCTGGAGCTTTCCTTCTGAGTGTGCTTGTGCTTTCTCAGTAATAAATGTTTACGTAGGAAGGAAGCTAAAGAGAAGGTGGAAAAGAGACAAAGAGGGTGATAGAAAACTGGGAATGACACCCAGGCCAGCAGACTGGTAGCTTTTTGTAGATTTCCTCTGGTGAATACTGCACTAGCCACTGGCAAGTTTAAACTTTGAAAAATGTCTTAAACGCTTTTTAGTCTTCCCTCACATAAGGTTTGCACCACCTCCAAAAAGCAAAACGTGTGTGTATAGGGGTAACTATATGTACTGAGGCCATCTTCATCCTTTTTACATTGTAGTCACATCTCCAGTTGAGAGAAGAGACAAATTTGTGTATATAGCATTGCCAGGCTTTATAGAATATTTGTTGTATGACTTTAGGGTAATTTAAAAGGCCAACCCCCAAACCCAGCTTATCAGCTTAATCAAAAGGGGGAAAGAGAAATTTTTTTAGAAATGCAGTTTTCCAGGCCATGACCAGACCAACAGAATTAGGGACAAAGAAAGTGAGAAGTGAAGAAAATGTACATGAGGAAGATATACAGCAGACTGACTTTTAATGTGGAAGGAGCAGTTGGCAAGGTTTGATATTTCCTCTGATGAATCCCTCAGAGTTTCTTCCAAGGGATGGTTGGGTGACAGAGGTCTACATCCTCCCTCTCAGTTGCTCCAAACAGTAAACAAGGCTGCTCAGTACCCAGGCTCTCCCTGGGCTGGGGGCAACTCAGACCCAGTGAGCAAGCTCCCCTCCCCACCCCAAACTTTGATACCTTCTTGCTCTTGGCTTCCCCAGACACTTCCAGCACAGATCAATTCCATTTCCAAAAGAGCATCAGTGTTGCAGTAACTTCTGGGGAGTGCAAATAGAAACACACCCGCTCCCCAAAAGGGCAGAGATAAAATAAACACAGCTAAACTAGGACTTGGGGGACATCACTGGGAAAGAGGGAAATTTCTCTGCTCATCCGCCCCCAGGAGGCCAGACTTGGGACCTGTCATTTGAAAATTCCCTCCTTTCAGTCCCTTGTGAAGGTGCACACCCAGGAAGCCTGCCTGTCAGGGTAATGCCCCCTGCCTTTTGCTGCTAGCCTGATCCCACGCAGAGTGAACGGGGACGGTGGGGGGGAGAGATGCCTCTTTAAATGCAGGGAGAGATGGGGCAATGAAGGTCAAAGGTACCAAGTACTGCGGCATGCAGCCGGCCCCAAAGGCGGTCCACCCTCAGCCAGGAGTCTTTGGCAGGGGCGTGCAGAGGCCAAGGCTCCGCCGAAAGAGGAGAGGGTTGGGAGTAAGTAGGAGTCCGGGACCCTGGGAAAGTGAGGACCTGAGCGGAGCGCGACTCCACTGCGGCCCCAGAGCCGCACCCAGAAGCCTGCAGGGTGTTGTCTTCGGCAAAAGCCTGACTCTGCCCTCCTAAAGACCTCTACCTGCTGCCCTTGGGGAATGCACTGGCGTAGGAGGCAGTGGTTTCGTGGAAATCCGTCTGTCCTTCGTCCTTGCTCTCAGTGCTCTGGCAAGCGGCAAAGAGAAGGGACCATTTCCGCGGACCGTGAACACTGCTTCCTACCCCTAGGGCTGCAGAGAAAGCCCGGTTTGTTCACTCACTCCGGCTGACACTTCCAGACCCTGGGAGCATGCTTCGCCCCATAGTACAGACAGGGAAACTGAGGCCTACAGAGGGACAAAGTCACCCACAGAGCTAGGAGGTAGAAACCAGGCAAATAACGCCGTTGAGGCTCTGGCTTGGGAGGCTTAGTCGTCCTAGGAGGGGGGCTTGAGGCAAGGGGTCCTGATAAACCTTTCCCAGGCGAGCCTGCTGACTCTCTTGGGTCCCTTGGGGCACCCCCAGGTAAGAAGAGATCTCATTTGTTGAAGGTTTGATAGGTACAAACTCACTGAATTCCCACAACCAACAAAGAAGGTGGGTAAAATCACCTCTCTTTTACAGGTGAGAAAACTGATGCTCTGTGATTTAAATGAAACAACTTGTCCAGGGCTGCACTGCCGATAAAGCCGCTGAGTGGAAATTTCTCCAGAGCCAGTACCCTGAAAATTGGATCCGAACCACTCACCCAGCGTCCTCATTCATCTCCAGCGTTTGCCTTGGTTCTTGCCCTCCATGGTTCAAAGATCCCTTTAGCTCTCAGGCCAGTAGGTATCCCAGACGGCCAAGGAGCGTGGGCGCAAGATGTACCCTAAGGGCAGATAGCAGAGAGTAGAGAGGAGAATAAATGGTTCTGAAAAGCGCTAAAACTGTACGCACATTCCCGCGGTCGAGGTCCAAGCATCTCTGGGTGGCCAGTGACAGGGCGCGCTAGGGTCCTGCCGGCTCCAGCCCTGACTGTGCCACGTTTGCTATGAGATCTCCAGTCATCCGCTTCTCCCCAGCTTTAGCTGAACTTTTAGAGCTCCAGGCGCATGCAAAGTTGCCTAATTGAAATAAACTAAATGCAAGATTGTGTGGGGATGCCTGGGACTCCCTTCAGAGGGCAGAAATCTGGACATCTGCGGATGTGCTTTAATGGAGGAAGGCCATATAGCCTTGGAATGACTGCAGCTAAAAGCTCATTATTCTGTGCAGAGAGAATACAGTTGGCGGCACTGCCAGAAAGGTCCCAGTCCAAGGCTGTCCCAGGGCGCGACCGTACCCCTCCCCTGACCCTTCCGCACAGCCCTCCAGCCCGCAGGATTGGAGTCTGATAAGGCTGGTTGATTCTGGAGTATGAATGGCCCTTGCTCCCCGCTCGGAAGGAGATTCCAGGGTGGCAGAATGAGGCTGCCTGCCGGGCTGTTTACAAATTAGCATCCCTTCAGCAGTGCAAATCCAAAAAGAAAGAAACTGAGTCTTCCGAGGATTTGGAGTGGAAGGGAAGGAGTAGGAGGCCTGTTTGCTTAGAGGAAAGTAGGAGAAGGGAAGAGGAGTTTTTAGCAGACTAGCTGTAGATTCCCGAGTCACAAAAAGGTTTCGGGTGTTTTCCTTAAGGTGCAATTCACTAGATGTTTTTTACGCGCCGTTCCGCGCTTGGAGGTCTTTGTTGGATGTGTGTGATTGTGAGTGTGCAAATGTGTTTGTGCAGAGTGGTTGCATATTGTGGGCCTGTGCAATAGGAGTGTGTGGCAGTGAGTGACATCGTGCACTTGGGTACATGCGTGTCCATGTGCTTGAGGATTGTTGCACACAACCGTGAGTACACAAGGGCATGTCTATAGTGTGTGTCACGTGTAGATGTGTCTCGATTGTGAGTGTGCATGTGAAGAAATGTGTGTGCGCAAAAGCATCCTACATGTGTCTGAGCCTGAGCTCATGTGTTATTCGTGTGCCACGTGTGCATGTGAAACCCAGCAAAGTAGTCACAAAAAAATCTCAGGTCCAGTCAAACGAAAGCTGCAGGCAGCATCCTACGACAAGGAAAACTGTTGCTCCTTTAGCCTGCAGGTAGCAGGGAGCAGCCCATGGGGTATAGGACCCGCCCAAAAGCTACAGGTTAGCCTGCAGAGAGGGTGGGGCAGGTTCCCGCCGGGGCCCACGATTTACCCGGATTGCCCAGTGATCCCTGCTGGATAGTTCTGCATTCTTAATTGACCCTCTGCGGACAGTTTCTGATTATTGACTCCGTGTGTCCTAAAGGAGACTGCTTCAGGCTATCTGCGTTAAGTATTTATTATCTTCATCAACATCATTATCTGGTGGCTGTATGTAGACGGCGCCAGATCCATAGAGAGCTCTGCCCCGCCTCTCCGAGGCTGCCGTGGGTGCGCGGTGACAAGCCGGCGCCTGAATCTTCCCTTTACGTGGAGCCACAGCGCCACCTCGTGATCACCCCAGCATCCTTCCCACCACTGCCACCCAAGGCAGAACTTTTTCCGGTCCAGACCTCCCAAGTTACCACTACTGGTTTTCCATTTGCTTTTCATTCTTCTTTCCCTCACTAGAACGTTACACTTCGCCAGAGCCTAGAGGTTTCCCAAACATACCTTTGCCGCAGCATCTTTATGCAGGAGCAGAATGCCTACACCCTTCTCCACCTGGAGAAGCTCCTCTCCCCTCGCAATCACCGGCTCAAATTAACCTCTTCCGGAAAGCTTTCCAAACCTATTCTATAGGCAGTCACTCACACCGTTCCCTGACTCGCCTAATGCTCATACCACACTGGACAGGAAATACCCTTTAAATATCTCCCCCTCCTTCCTAATCAGGGAGCTCCCCACAATGTCTATTGTTGCTTATAGCAACGACGATAACAAAAATAACAATACTAAAAATTAGTACATGCTGAGCAGAGACATTACTTTGCCAACAAAGGTCCGTCTAGTCAAGGCTATGGTTTTTCCAGTGGTCATGTATGGATGTGAGAGTTGGACTATAAAGAAAGCTGAGCCCTTAAGAATGGATGCTTTTGAACTGTGGTGTTGGAAAACACTCTTGAGAGTCCCTTGGACTGCAAGGAGATCCAACCGTTCCATCCTAAAGGAGATCAATTCTGGGTGTTCATTGGAAGGACTGATGTTGAAGCTGAAACTCCATTACTTTGGCCACCTGATGTGAAGAGGTGACTCATTGGAAAAGACCCTGATGCTGGGAAAGACCCAGGGCAGGAGGAGAAGGGGACAACAGAGGATGAGATGGTTGGATGGCATTATGGACTCAATGGACATGAGTTTGGGTGGACTCTGGGTGTTGGTGATGGATAGGGAGGCCTGGCGTGCTGCGGTTCATGGGGTCGCAAAGAGTCGGACACGACTGAGAGACTGAACTGAACTGAGCACATATCATGGAGCATCTTATGCAGTATACTGTTCTAAACACTTGACTTTCATTATCTCATTTAATTTACCCATGAAAGCCATTAAATAAGCATTAACATAATTTCCCAGTTTGCAGATGAAGCTAGAGTTCCTGTCCACGGTTGCATTGCAGAGCCTAACCCAAGTTTTTTGGTCTAAGGCCAGAACCCACTTTTCTTAACCTCTGTGCCTTGCATATTTATTCAGTTCTATATCCACAGGCTTTAAAACAGGGCTAGGCACAGAGTGAGCATTCATATATTTATGAATAAAGGAACCACTGCCAATTTAAATTCTTTCCTTTCCCAGAGAGTTGGATTAGAAAAACACTGCAATTATCAAACACTTTGGTTGAAATATTACCACAATGATTTATCCCCAAAGAGGATTCCCACTCCTAACTATTTAGGCGACCTTGGTCAAGTCATTTCATCTTCAATTTCCTCATTTGTAAAAGCAGGTTTGCTGTGAGGAATAAGTGAGGGAAAAATGTAAAGTATTTAATACACTCCCTTGTACTGTAGTCATTACCCAATAAAAAATTGCTATTAATGTAATTAGTAATGATAGTTTAGAAAACTAAACATGAAACACAAAACTGATTTGCCCCTAGTCACAGAGAATTCATGGTACCTCTGTATAAAATTATCTCACTATTATATCTTCATTTCCATCTTGAACATAAAATATGTAATAAAATATGTTTGGTTTATTGTGGTTGGGGTGTTAATGTTAACCGTGCTCTATTAGAAAATTTAAGGGGCAGGGGGGAAAGATATAATTAAACAGTAAATCAGCAGCCTTTGACTCTTACCCTTTCCTTTCGCTTTGTAGATTTTTACCAAGAAGGATTTAAAGAAAGACTATAAAAGTGCTTATTATTCTGGGAAGTACAAAACTCTTATTTTTTAATTTAGGGGACATTCTGAGCTAGTTTTTTTTTTTCCCCCACTTGAAACACTTTGTTGCTAGTAATACACTAAAAGTTTAAAAATATGTAAGCAAATAGTTGTACCCAAATTAAACAAACAAATGAGAGCCTTTAAACATATTCCAGACCTTCCAACATTTCCCAGAAAGGCTGTTTTAAAGGTTCAAAATCTATTTGTAGAGGGACCTGTTAAACAATTACTCTTATTAGCAATTTAAGTGAATATGAACTTTACTGTCTGACCAGGCTCTAACTTTCCTACTGTCATAATATTTTAGAAAGACTCTACTGACTGGTATAATCATATCATAAAGAAGCAATTTCTCCTTAAAGAAATGAGTCTAATAAAATCCACACAAGGCATGGATGTGTCTCCCCATTGAGCAGGCATTTCTAGAAACCTCATCCCAGCCCCACATTTAGTTTAGTTCAATTTGTACCTGTTTCCCATTCTATGCAAGAGTAATGAAGATGGGTTCAGGAAATTTTACCTGCCACAAATTAATATGTTAAGAGTTTTTCTTGTGCAGCTGAGAGATAATTTATTACTCCAACTGATGATGTAAGACACTGGCTTTTTGATAGCTGGGCTGGGTAGGGGACCTGTTTCATTTTCTTCTTTTTTTTATTCCTATTATGTTAGTCATTACAGATGCTCACCAAAATTATGATTTTTCTTCTTCCAGGTGCATGGTAAGATTAAAGTATTCTGATCCTTCTGCATTTAGATGGGACCTTGTAATTTGCTTTGACAAATGAGGAATTAGCAGAAGTAGTATGTGTTATTTATAGACACAAGCTTTAAGCCCCAGTGTGCAATTCACCAAACCCTCTTTCCCTTGTCACAGCTGCTGGCCACCCCCAGATGGAGTTTCGCTCCGCCTGCCACTCTTTGCAAAGATAATGTGGAGTGAAGAGCCCTCCAATCCACAGTGGACTTCTAACATGAATAGGAAATAATCTTTTGTCACTGTAAGTCCCAGGGATTTTTCACTGCTGCATAATTGAGCCTCTCCTAACTAGTATGCCTAGGAAGGTAACCTTATGTTTTTCTTTTTGTGGACAATATGAAAATTCTTCTCCTAGGATAAAAAGTAGACTTTCACATCTAATAGAATAACCAGGTAATGAAATTATTCAACCAGAAATCAGAATCTTATTTTCTTACTCAATTTATACATTTCCTGTGGATCAAAACATCATTTGGGAAACTCAGAAATGAGGAAAACAACTGAATTTTAGATATGCAGAAAAGGAATCTCAAAATCATTGTTGGACCTTTATAAGGATTTTCAGTAGATTTTTCTTCTATAATGCAATATTTAATTGCAGATATACAATGAAGGGAATTTTATAGGTTCTGATTAGAAGAGTCTTTATTAGCAGTTATATGAGGAACACAGAAACATTTCTTCCTCCATTGTGTTCATCTCTATAATTTCAGGTTGAGGAAATGGCAAAAATACTTGACTTATCAACTTGTGTTTAAGGAACATGATCTAGAGCAACTCAATTAAAATTTCCAGATCTTACTATCTTCATCTGGAAAACAAGACCATCTTTAGGATGCCATCCAGTTCTATTAAACTAGAACTCCAAGATACTTGACTGATTTGAATTTCAAGAATTGATGCTACAGTAGTACAAGAATCTTCCTGTGTTTCTATCTTCAGCGCTATCTTGTGAGACATTTGTGATTTTTCTCATACTGATCCCCAGTTTAAAGCTACTGCTTCTTAAACCAGATAGATAGTGCTTCTTCTGTTTAACTTCACATTTTTTTAATGTAGGAATCTGCTAGAAAATTGGACCATATAGATTTGGGAGTTATGTAAAACACTCTGTAATTTTCTAGCCAGGAAGAAAACTTTGGTTTTTATTATTGGAGAACTATTCTTTCAGAATTATTATTGGAGAACTATGCACAGATCACCTAAGGAAATTTCCTATTAATTTCCATGAAATTTTGTGAGAAAATATTGACAGTGTAACAAGTGCTGTAGGGTGAAATCATTACTATCTGTTCACCCTCAGTGTGGCATGAGTGATTTCCAGAAGCAATACTATTACTTCCTTTGGATAATAGCTTACAATTGACGAGGCTTCACATGAATTATTACCTTGACTCCTCTCAACAAACTATGCAAGTGACATTTCTCTCCCATTTCACAAGGGAGGAGGTGAGGTTGAGATCTGCCCTTGCCCCGAGGCTAGTAAGAAGTCAACTTTGGCTGTAACCCAAGAGCCACAGCTGCCCATGAAATTAAGAAAACTGTCCACAACTCTACCAGGGAACAGAAAGTGTTGAAACCAGGCCACAGGGCACTCCTTTACAGAAAGATGGAGGATGCTTTCTGTTACACACATTATTGCTGTCAGCTAATTCCTGGCTTCTCTTTCCTCTGGGCACCCCCCAAAATTTTACACTTTACACCTCTCCTTGTAAAGTGTGGTCATCTGACCTACTTAAGCCAGAGCATTTACTTAGAAGTGAGAGGACCCTCAGTAGTTGCTCCCCTCAACCAGAGGCATTACCAAGGATAGATCCATCAGTTGGTATCCTGCAGTCATGAACACAGTAAGCAGAGGTCTTTGCCAAAACCCAACAGATTTAATGTAAGTATGTGGTTTAAGCCACTGGGGATTTGGGGTTTGTTGGTTATTGCAGCTTAGCTTAGTCTGTCCTGACTGGTTCAGTTTTCTAATTCAAATATAAGCCTTTTGCGAAAAAAAAACAAATAACTATCTCTGTGGGGTGGCCTCTTGTAAACTTGAGTCACATACAGTTATCCCTCTGTATCCCCACATTCTGGATCCAAGGTTGGTTGAATTTCCTTAATGTGGAACCTGTGGATAGGATGGCCAAATGGACTATCCCACCTTTTATAAGGGACTCGAGCATCCTTGGATTTTGTTATCTGTGGGTCATGAAACCAATCCCCCTTGGATACTGAGGGATGACTGTACACATATCTTTAAAAAGAAAATAGACTCCTGGATCCCTCATGTTTTTATTTAAATTAATTTTACTATTTTAAATATGCACAAGCATTAAACTAGGGATAAATTCTTTATGCACATGGCACAAACAACTATGAAACCAAATTACAAAAAGTATGAAAAAAAAGCATCACTAAAGCAAAGATTTATATAGAAACAATAAAAAAAAAAAAGTCTGGAAACACCATTTTGTGGGAATTAAATTCCCACACAAATGTCAAGATGCTTCTGAGTTCAATAAAGTAGGTTCTTTTAGGCTGGTATGTCTGTATAATTATGTCTTGTGTAATGCCTCAATTCTTCTACCATTTTTCTCTTTTTCAGAACCACCATCAAGCATTCCTTAATTCATGTGGTATAGGAAAAGCTTAAAGGAGTTATTTCAGTATCAAATCCACTTCTGTCCCTTTCTTACCAGCTTATGACAATAAAGCATCACTGTTGGCACCCAATAAACATAAACTAAAATGTGAGACTGGAAATTTTATGTCAGTACTCAGTTTTATAGAAATTACCCAGATAAGCCTGACTGTGCTTGACTTTTTAATGTTACCATTGAAATGAAAGCCCTGAGCTTTTAAATTCCTATCTAAGTCTAAGGAACTCTTCATTCTCCAAAATATCTTATATACCACTGAACAGTACACTGAAAAATAGCTGAAGTGGTACATGTTATGTATATTTTACCATGATTTTTAAAAAGCATTTTTCAGAGAGAATAGTGCAAGTTTCAGAGCAAGATATCCTGACTCTCAAATCCCCACTCCCACTATCTTGATACTGGGTGACCTTGAAGCAAGTTGCTTAACCTCTCTGAACCTCAGGTACCTCATCCACAAAGGAATACTGTACTTATTAAACAACTGTTTTGAGGAAAAAAGGAAAGAGAGTAAATGGGAGAGTCTCACACAGCATGAGTCTGTGTAGAACTGCTACAGGTTTCCCCCTGGGCCATTTCTAAGACTGCATGTCTCTCCTGCCCAAGCAGCTGGGTACTGTCTCTGACTGAGCGCTGGCCAATGAATGCAGGTGGATTGATGGAAGCCCTTTCCAGATACAGCTTATCAACACCTCCCACAGAACCTTCCACTCCTCTTCCCTCTTTTGTAAGCTGAATCAGAGAATCTGAGACAAGATTCCAAAGCTCTAAGGCAAGGCTTAACAGACTTTCTCTGTGGCGTGTTGAGAGTTCACATTTTCAGGTTCACGGGCTCTGCTCCCTCTGTCACAGGTACTCACTGTCGTTGCAGCATGAGAACAGCTAAAAAGCTCAAATACACACAAATGGATGTGACTGTGTTCCAATAAAACTTTATTTACAAAAAAATATGACAGAAACAGTATTTCACCCATGAGCCAAGCTTGCTGACCCCTGCTCTAGGATGAAAGGAATCTGGGTTCCTAAAACTGCCTGAGGAAATACACTTTAGTACAAGCAAGAATAACCTTCTCTTATGTCAACTCATAAGGGATTTTAGGGTTGTGTCGGTGTTAGCCTACTCTGACATTTTTAGAGGAGGTCATGCAGAGGATGTGACCACTTGCTGACCCTCAAGATGAACCAGGGCAATCAGAGGCTCCTCACCCACTCGCCGGTGCTTGAAACATTTGCCCTCCATTCCCACAGCGGGAACTGTCTTCAAGGACATGGCCTTGAGTCAGCAGTGTGTTGTGGAGACCACCTGGATGGGATAGGTGACTGAATCCCATTAAGGTTTCCACCCAAACTTTTAAGATTTCAACAGGCAGGTGCAGAGATCTGCTCATCTGTGGCCACCCTAGACAAGACTCACATTAAGTTCTCCTACTTATCAAACCTGCCACCTGCCACTCTGGAGTGGTCTGCCTCTTTATTCAGTCTCTCCTTGCCCTCCGTGTACAGTGGCCAGTTTCTGATTCATCCTGGAAGATCCTTAGGTTTTGGTTTTTTTAATTTTTGGCCACATCTCATGGCATGCGGTTCCTTAGTTCCCTGACCAGGGATTGAACTCATGTCCCCTGCAGCAGAAGGTGGAGTCTTAACCACTCAACTGTTGGGGAAGTCCTGCTCCTGGTGTTTTAAACCAACAGATATCATACCCAACCACATAAATTCCTCTTCTGCCCTACATTCCTTTGAAAACAGGGACTGTGGGTTATTCATCTGTCACAAAGACTTCCACATGTTAGTAAAACAAATAAAACACCATTAAATAAAAATCATGTGCATGGGGATTAATGAGTGCAACAGCTCTGATTTTCTAACCCATCTCTGTCCCCTCTCTCCATCCCATCACCCTATTCCTAGACACATATCTGGGTTGTTTGTACCCCATCCCAGGTAACCAGAGACAACATTTGGGAGACAGTTTGCTTGCAAGAAGTAAACAGAACTTGCTGGATTGGTTCATTTTATGTGAACAATTTGCTCCCTCTTATAATAAATAAGCCCCTGGAACACACTGCAAAGTCAGCTTTGAGTTGTAGCTCAGCTACAATGTAATAGCACATTGATAGCCTATCACCATGCCTATACCATCACTGCAGTGTCGTACTTTTACCCCTCATTATAGTCGGGGAGCCTGAGACCTCAGGAGTTTAAAAAAACCTTTTCAAAATCCTATGCTGGCCACACCAGAAACCCATAGCTATGCGAGTCTCAGACTTGGTGCTGCCCAAAACTGGATTCTGAAACCTGTGGAAACTCACCCACCTTCCCTACTTGAAATGTATTTGTTGGGGAACAATTAACCTTAGGATGAGTAATCTGTCACCACTTTGTGTGAGTTTCAAATTTTCCCATAACAAGAGGAAAATGAGAAAAATATGTCCTAGATAACACAGAGAAAAATGCTTCATCGTCTTAATTGCCCTTCTATTTCAATCAAGGAAGGCATTTAATTATTTCTGAACTACATTCAAAACTCTCTCTCAAGAATATTAGTCTCCCCAGGTGAGTTAACCAAATCTGTGCAAAACATATCTCGTGTCTGAATATTAATATCAAACATTTATTGAGCACTTTTTATATATTCCAATGACTTAATTCCTTCCACTTAATGATCTCATTTTTTCCTCAGAGTCAATCCATGAGGTGAAAATAGTCCTTATTCTTCCCCGACAAGTGAGGAAACTGAGGCAGAAAACTGAGACAGCATTTGTGTTAAGCAGTGAAACAATGTTCAATCCCAGGCCCCCACCCTCGGCCACACTGCCCCTCCCTCACTCTGCCTCTATGCGTTCCCCTCTAGATTTCAATTTCTGAGTAAATGTGCAAAAATCAGTGTGGAAGATCACCCATCATGATCTGCGTCAGCGACTCAAGGGTCATCTGGAACTTGAGGTAGGTCATCTAGAGGACCTGGAGTCAGAAAGGGCTGAGTCCACCTGGCTTCTTGCACAAGAAAGGAAGCCCCAGACATTTCACACCATGGCCTTGGGCCCTGGCAAGACCCCACAACCTGCATTCAGGGCCCAGCTCTGACTTCATCATCACTGCTGGAACCCGCAGGGAAAGGAAATAACTTTTCTATGATATGTACATAAGGCCATTATTATCTCACTTTTTAAAAAATGGAAAACAATCAACTCACCCTGCTGTTGTGCTCAGTCTTATCTGACTCTTTGCAACCCCCCCCAGGCTCCTCAGTTCATGAAACTTTTCAGGCAAGAATACTGGAGCAGCTTGCCATTTTCTACTCCAAGGGCTTTTCCCAACCCAGGGATCAAACCCATTTCCCTTGTGCCTCCTGCATTGGCAAACAGATTCTTTAACACTGTACCATCTGGGAAGCCCAATCAACTCACTGTTTATAGTCTAAAACTGAATGGCATGAACACATGTGTTGTATAAGAAAAAGAAAAAATTTTTTTCTGTGATGGACTTTGTCCTTCAAAACGTACTATAAAACAGAATAAAGACTGGATTTTGAAATCTGTGTGCCACATCAGTAGGAAAGCTGACACTGGCAATTTTCACAAGGATTTTAAACTTTACAATATGATAAGCACAGGACAATGAGTACACTTATGTCCTCAAAACAAATGCTTTATAATTTGAGCTATATTTTTTTTAGTCTTCACAACAGTCCAAATTTCAATAACAGGGCTATTTTTAAACATTTTAATGAAAATATTCTATTTCATTAAGTTTGCATGTAAGTATGTATGAGAAAACTGATATTTTTAAAATGTAAAATGGCTTG
Organism: Odocoileus virginianus; assembly: GCF_023699985.2. Taxonomy (NCBI): domain Eukaryota; kingdom Metazoa; phylum Chordata; class Mammalia; order Artiodactyla; family Cervidae; genus Odocoileus; species Odocoileus virginianus. The sequence continues at coordinate 66,328,904 of NC_069676.1, forward strand.
TATTCCTAATAAATAAGAGCAACCGTTGATTTCTCAATTGTGTGTCTTTAAAGGCTTCTATTCTTAAGCCTGATCATTTGCACAGATGCATCTATTTTCTCTTCAGTAACTATGTTAACACTTAAAAAGACCATATACACTCAGCTTCTTGTATTAAGACTTGTGGAAGTCATAGACCCTTGAGACATGCAAGCAGTTGTCTAGTAAAGATTTGAACCATATTCTTGAACAGATGGAATTAGGTAAGAAGTTTAAACAAAGTGCATTTTCCCTTGTGCTGGTCCACGGCCATGTGTATAGCACTTCCAAGCATTTAAGCACCCAAATTCCTCTATGTTCTGGGGACCCCATGCCAACTTGGACACGTTTAAGGATATGAGAGACTACAAACAACATCACTGAGCTTCCAGTTTCCACTCAAAGCAGCTACATCATTCAGATCACTCCCCGCTGCACACACACACCCTGCACACATTGGTTTCAAAACTGCCAACGTCTCCTGAAAAGACCTGAGGAGCCCAAATGGCAGTCAGGAGTCCCCAGGCCAATTTTTGGAGAAAGCAGAGAGATAAGTAGAATTTTGGAAGCGCTTATGCCTGCAAGCATTTCCGGTTACTGTTGACTCAGGCTTCTGCTCACGGGCTACGTGAGGAGAGGGGCCGCAAAGGTCAGCGCACAAAGCCCAGGCGAGGTGCTCACTTTAAGTTGGGGTTTCAAAAAGCTTTTATTAAAAAAAAGAAAGATAAAAAGCTGCATTTTCAATGTCAGAGCAAAGTTAGTGGAAACCTCTCTCTCTTTCCCCTAAACTGGGGGCCTTTGGGACCCAGACTCTGCCTCAGGAAGACTGACATCCAGTAACTCACAACCTGAGCTGGCTGTTTGTTGCTCAGTCACATCTGACTCTTTACAACTCTGTGGACTGTAGCCTTCCAGGCTCCCCTGTCCATGGGATTATCCAGGCAAGAACACTGGAGTGGCTTGCCATTTCCTTCTCCAGGGGATCTTCCTGATCCAGGAATCATACCCATGTCTCCTGAAGTGGCAGACGTATTCTTTACCACTGAGACACCTGGGAAGCTGGCTAAGCAATCTCAAACTGTGAAAATGGTTTAAGGTGACACCCAAGTGGGAGTGACCGAAGTCTGATGGAATGAACCCCAAGCTTCTCCCGGGGGCAGGAGCACCTGTGCCAGGCTCTGCTTCCCCTACCAGCAAGTCTACAAAGGCAAAGGAGGCCAGCAGGCACAGAAAGAAGCACCAGTCCCCGGTGAGACCTAGAAGAAACAAAAGGAAGCAGAAAAGCAGAAACACAGCTCCACTCTCCTCAGACATGCACTCTCCTCAAACGGGCTAAAACACCACCTTCGTCACCAGGCTTAAAGAAATAAATGACAAACTTGAAAATATCTGCAGAAAACAGGCATATGATAGGAAACAGATTATGTTATAGGGAACTATCAAATTTGTCATAGTAAACTGGAAAAAGAAATGAATAGAGCTGTTGTAAACAAATATTAAAATACCCAGTGTTAAAAATGCAGGGAATGGACACAGGCACATTCCTCTAGTGCAAATACACTTGCGCTGAAGATCCTACCTGTCTGGAAAGAACATCCCCCAGACATCCCTCTTGGATGATTCAGGTCCTTCGATGTATTCTCAAAGGTCCCCTTCTCAGTGAATCCCACACTGATCACAACAGCCCTCTTCCCTCTTCCCACACACTTAGACTCAGAATCACCTTCTTTAAAGCATTTACCAACTTTCCTTCATTTACTCTGCTCATAGTATACACTCTGCCCCTTACCAATAGACCATATGAAGCCAGCACTGTTTGTTTCTAGTTCACTGAGGTTTCCTAGATGCAAAAATACTGTATAAAACATCCGACACACAACAAAGATTAGCTGAATGACTGGTGTAGAGAAGCTCCCCATTCCAGGGACAGTATCTTTATTAATGTAACCCTCGGCCGAACGCTGCTCTGTGGCAGCTACAGCGCAACACCCACTCACCTTGATGTCAATGGCACCAGTGTACAGCCTTTTCCTTCCTTCACTCAGCTCTGTCCTCCCCCACCAACCCTCCTGCACACTATAGAGCTCAATTATACTTCTCTTCAGAAAGGATGAGCCTAGGTTTATGGGTCCTGTTTTCTAACCAACTGACTCTCAGTTAGACTCTGTCAATCCCTGAGCTTGCATTTGAGCCAGCACTCAGAATACTAGAGCTGAGGGCAGAGCAAGAGAGGCAAGTTTAGAGAGAAGATTAAAAAAAAAAATCAGTGAATGAGTTTAACAGCAGATTTGGATAAAATATAGGGAGAATTAATGAACTCATTAATTAGATATATTTTAGTTATAAAACTACCTAGTTTTACATGTAAATTATAAGATATAAATGTATGCTAAAAATAAATTAGAATAAACTATCAAGCACGAAACATGGAGTAGAAAAAAATTTTAAAGAGAGTAAGACACATAGTAAGAGAGCTAACATGCATCTGATTGAGTCCTAGAAAGAGAGGATAAGGCAGAAGAAATGGCTGGAAAGAAAACGGCTGAGAATTTTTCAGAACTGAAGAAATGCATTCATCTATGGGTCAAAGAGATCCAAGAAACCCTATGCTAATAAATAAAAATAGATTGCTAACAAAGTAGATCCTAAAAGTTATCACAAGGTGAAAAACTTGTCACTGTTTGAAGTGATGGACTAAACATGATGGTAATCATTTTGCATCATACATGAATGTCACGTTGTTATGCTGTATGTCAAATAAAATCGAAGAAATAAATAAAAAAAAACAAAAATTTGCAACTAGATTCATGACAGTAAAATTACAAAAAATAACAAAGATGTAGAGAAAAATTCTAAGAGTAAAAAAGACCTTCAAAGACTGACAGTTAGACTGACCTCTAACCAACAGTCAACTGCTGTCTCAGTAGTAATGAAGGAAGGCATTTTTCTGTTTTCCTTTTACTTACTTCACTAAGCATAATTCTCTCTAGGTCCATCTGTGTTGCTGCAAATGCTAAATTTTCATTTTTTCGAGCTAAGTAATATTCCACTGTATATATACATACCACATCTTCTTGATCCATTCATCTGCTGATGGACACTTTCATATCTTGCTTTCATATCTTGACTAATGTAAACAATGCTGAAGTTTGGGATGCATGTATCTTTTTGAATTAGTGTTTTCATCTGCTTTGGATATATACCCAGCAGTGGAATTGCTGGGTCACATGGTAGTTCGATTTTGAGTTTTCTGAGGAACCTCCATACTATTTCCCATAGTAACTTCAGAATTTAGAATCCCACCAACAGGGTTCCTTCTGCTCCACATCCTTGCCAACATGTGGAACCTAAAAAATAAAACAAACCAATGTATATAACAAAACAGAAGCATACTGACAGATACAGAGAACAAACTAGTGGGTACCAGTGGGAAGAGGGAAGGGGTGAGGGGAGAGATAGGGGTTGAGGATTAAGACAAGTTACTATATATAAAGTAAACAACAAGGATATATTTCACAGCACAGGAAATACAGCCACTATTTTGTAATGACTTTAAATGGAGTATGATCTATAAAAGTACTGAGTCACTACGTGGTTGCTGGGCTGCAAGCGGCAGCAAGGCGCGTACTTGCCCAGGTCTGAGATGGAAGAAAGAGCCAGGAGACCACGAGAGGGGCATAAATGATTTACTAAATAGGGCAGGGGTCCCCAAATCCCAAGCCGAGGACTCAGGAACCAGGCCGAACAGCAGGAGGTAAGCAGTGATCTGCCGCTCCCCATCCCCCCGACTCCTCTCCACCATCCCTGCCCTCCCACCCCGGTCCATGGGAAAACTGTGTTCCAGGAAATCAGTCCCAGGTGCCAAAAAAGTTGGGGACCACTGAGATAGGGGAGCTTACGCATCCAAAGCAAAAGGGTCGTGGAGCCACACCGCATCGCATAATGGCAGACAGCAGGCAGAACATAGGGACAAGCTTCGCTACGCAGGACAGAAAGAGGCTGCCATTTGCAGGGGGAAGTGACGTCAGGCTGGTTCATCAGTTACCAAAGAAACCCGCAGCTGGGTTACATCCGTTGTAGCCCCTCAGATTAACGATCGCCAGGACGCGCTTCCCTTTCGTAAGCTAGCAGGTGGAACCGTTTTGGCTTAAGGGTTAGAACAGTCACTAGCTGGAGCTGGGGGCAATATATAACTAAAGTAGTACATTGTAAATCAGCCAGTTCAATGGACATGAACTGGGGCAAACTCTTGGAGATAGTGAGGGACAGGGAGGCCTGGCCTGCTGCAGTCCATGTCGTCTTGAAAAGCGGGATACAACTTGGCAACTCAACAACAACAAATCAGCTACACATCAGTTAAATTTTTAATTATTTTTTAAAAAACAATGGACTGGCATCAGCAAAGTATCAAAAGGAAATAACTGCCACCATAAAATTCTACTAATACACCGCGTGAAAGACAATTTAAACTTGAATTTTTCACCATCAGAGTCTCACTATAGGAGCTCTCTTGATATGCTTCAGGCAGAAAGACAGTGATATATTTAAAAAAAAAAAAATTGATCCAAGATGCAAGAAAGTTTGTGAAACCAACAAAGTAAAGAATGTGGTTAAATAAGTACCAGCTGTGTAAAACGGTAATGAAAATTTCTAGTGGGGGTAAAAAGAGATTGGCAAAGTATTAGACAACAAAAGCCTAAGGCTTGGAGTTGGGGAAATGAAATAATAAAAAGGTCCTTATTGGTAGTTTTTTATGTTCATTATCTGTCCAAGAAAAGGTAATGTTTCTGATGACTTCTAGACCTGGGTAGGATAATTATGCAGTTTGTATTTTTGAGGTGTATTAGGTTTGTAGGACTTACATAACAAAACACCACAAACTGAGTGACTTAGAACAATAGAGATTTATCCCCACAGTTCTGAAGCGTGCGTGCTGTGCTAAGTCTCTCCAGTCGGGTCTGACTCTGTGACCCCGCGGACTGTCGCCCTCCAGGCTCCTCTGTCCATGGGATTTCCCAGCAAGAATACTGCAGTGGGTTGCCATGCCCTCCTCCAGGGGGTCTTCCTGACCCAGGGATTGAACCCACATCTCTTACATCTCCTGCATTAGCAAGCGAGTTCTTCACCACTAGCACCATCTGCAAAGTTGCGCTGAAGGGTAGAAATCCAAAATTAAGGTGCTGGAAGGCCCAGTATCTCTCTGAAGACTCTAGGGAAGAATCCATCCTTTCCTAGCCCAGGCTTCACAGAGCCATCTTCCTCCTCTGTGTCCTTGTCATCTTTTTTATTGGTTTGTTTTTTATCTTTTGGCTTCACCACGAGGTATGTGGGATCTTAGTTCCCTGACCAGGAATCAAACCTGCACCCCCTGCATTGGCAAGGCAGAGTGTTAACCACTGGACAGCCAGGGCAGTCCCTGTCATCTCTTTTTATAACACCCGTCATATTGGAGTGGGACAGCGGAGCCTGGTGGGCTGCTGTCTGTGGGGTCGCACCGAGTTGGACACGGCTGAAGCAACTTAGCAGCAGCAGCATATTGGAGTAGGGGCCACCCTGATGACCTCACCTTAATTTGATTACATCTTTAATACCCTATTTCCAAACTAGGTCACATTCATAAGCATCAATAGCTATGACTTCAATAAATCCTTTAGATTTGGGGCAGGGATACAATTCAACCCAGAAACAATGTAAGAACAAACATTGTAGAACTAGGGTGTTACTTCCAAACTAGTAGAAGAAGTGAACTGGATAATGAATACTCAAAATTAAAAATAATAAATAATAAAAAATTAAAAATAATATTGACACCAAAACCTAATAAGGACAGGACCATTGCAGGCTAATCTTATTAGTGAACACAGACTTTTTTATTTTAAAAAAATATTAATAAATTGAATTGACAATATATACAAAGATTTTAATGTTGATGCAGCATATTAAGGGGCTTCTCTGGTGACTCAGAATGTAAAGAATCTGTCTGCAACGCAGGAGACCTGAGTTCCATCCCTGGGTTGGGAAGATCCCTTGGAGGAGGGCATGGCAACCCACTCCAATATTCTTGCCTGGAGAATCCCATGGATGGAGAAGCCTGGCAGGTTAGAGTCCATGGGGTCACAAAGAGTTGGACATGACTGAGTGACTAAGTACTCACACATGTAGCATAATAAAAACAAAGTAATATAATTCACCTCATTAATAGATTAAAAAAATCATATTCTCATCAAATATCAGAGAAAGCATTTGATACAGATAATTAATAGCACCTACCTCCCAGGGTTATAGTGATGATAAAATGAATCTATATCAAGCAATTTTACAGTGCCTAGAACATAGCCAACATTCAATAGATTGTTACCTATTACTAGTATTTATAAACTTTAACTGCATTTCACACACATACAGAGAAGATATTCAAATGACCAATACATAGACAAGAAAGTACTCACCTTTATTAGGATTTAGGCAAATACAAAATAAAACCCAAATAAGATATCACTATACCCATCAAATAGGCAGAAATTTAAAAGTCTGATCATACTGAGTGCTGCTTAATATACATAGGAGCTTTCATATACTGCTAATGATTACAACCACCTTGGAAAGCAGTCTGGCATTATCTACAAAATCTTTTACTCTGTAATCCAGAAATTCCACTGCTAGGTATATACCCTACAGAAGTGCATGTTAAATCACCCCAACACTTCAGTTATAAATCCCACTTGGTCATAATGTATGAAAGGGAAAGTGTTAGTACAGCCACTATGGAGAACAGAATGGACATTTCTTAAAAACTAAAAATAGAACTACCATATGACCCAGCAATCCCTCTCCTGGGCACATACCTGGAGAAAATATAATTCAAAATACATATACACCCCAATATTCATTACACACTATTTACAATAGCCAGGATATGGAAGCAACCTAAATGTCCATCAACGAGAAATGGATAAAGAAGATGTGGTACATGTACACAGTGTAATATTACTCAGCCATAAAAAGAATAAAATAACGCCATTTGCAGCAACATGGATGGACCGAGAGATTGTCATACTGAATAAAGTAAGTCACAGAAAGACAGATATCATGTGTTATCACTTAAATGTGAAATCTAAAAAAGGGGAGGTACAAATGAACTTATTTACAGAAGTAGAGTCATTGATGTAGGAAGTAAACTTATGATTACTAGGGGAATGGAGGGGGATAAATTGGGAGATCTGGACTGACACATACATAACTTGCCCAAAACCGGTTTCTACTACTCCAGCTACAGAAGGCTGATACAGTGAGGACCTGGGCACCAGATGGGATAAATAGATCTTTAAAGCCTCTTTCGATGCTGTGGTCCGAAGATAAGCACAGATATAATTAGGCCTCTCTCATAGGAATCAATAGTTATAGATGTGCTGGGAAGACAATACTTAGCTCAGTATCTCAAACAGACATGCTGGCTCTAGACACTTTAAAACAATGAACCAAAGTATAATTTGTAGCTCTAAGGACACACTGGGGATATAGTTCCAGAAATGGGCTCAAAGTACACTTACTAGTGATCTTGAAAACCTTGGAAGGAGATTCTGCCAGAATACCATCATCCATTAAGACTGATGTCAACACAGAATAAAACAATTGAGTGAATGCTGGAGGAGGGAGCTGGGGGCAGGAATCTGTAAACATCAAGAGGATAATGGAATCACAAGCGTTCATCAGTATCAGAAACAAATGAGGTTAGAGGAAACCTGAATAATTCCTTAGCAAGTCTCAAGTAGGTCTCTCACCAGAAGAAATCATGCTTTGTATATCTCATGAACTCTTTGATATCTGCTCACCTGGGTTTGAATCTCAGCAGAGTTACAGTGATGAATACTGAAAAAAGAAAAACAGGGGTTTCGCATTCTGAATTGGGGTGGGTAAGAATATAGTTTTACAGAATTTGGTAGAGAAAAAAGTTTCTATTGACTCAAAATCAACCTTTTATGAAAATTTCTTCTGAAAAGATCTCTATCTAGTGTTGTTTTTTTTTTTTTTTTTTTTTTACAGATAGGAACAGTGTCTCATGCAAGAGAAAAAGCATTCTGTTTTGGTGAACATGGAAACTGAATTCTCAGATTTGGGGCTTCTAATGGCAAATTAAACCCATCTCACCAAGAAAAGAGAATGAGAAAAAGAAATAACTTTTATACTGTGGCAAATAACTGGTGTGTTGATCTTTTTGAATCTCCTGATTTCTTTATCTTGTCATGGTTTTCCTTAATGGCGACACAGGTTTAAGAAAATAAAACACATCTGATAGAAGTTCTTTGTCTTCCCCCTTTTAAATTATTTAGTAACATTGGGTAGCTAAGAAATTGTCTCTGCTCCTACAAAAAACCACTATGCTAATTGTGGCCAGAAAAATCAGTAATTATAACAGATTATACAAAGCAGGAACGGCTACACTAACGTTAGGGAGTAAGGGGTGCAATTATGTGGCTCAGCCTAAGACATCTTCACTCTGAATCTCTGTGAAGAATGAAGAAAAAAAAGCTCCACACCAAAATTGAAGGGGACCAGTTTTCTGATTGTGTCCTAGGGGATTTGGATAAAGCTCAAGCAATTTGAAGCATACCCTCAGGTTGTACTCAGCAGAATTCCTGACCTCTGCCACATCCTATCTATCATAAGCCTTTATCAGGAGAAGATGCCAAATCACAAGCCATTTGGTGGCATATAATTGCTTCGACATTGACAGCAGAAGGGTATATATCATCTCCTATGTTAAAAGGGGAGTGAGTGTTTTAAATGGAAGAAGACTGAATATAAAAGAAAATTTAAATAAACACGGAAGCGAAGCTAAACCAATACTAAACTGAAAGGGATATCAAAATAAAATGAAACCTTAAATATGGACTGAAGAAAACAATAATGTATGATTTCTAATGATACTTTCTGATCTATTAGAAATATTGAAGAAACAAAAATTAAGAAAGAAGCGGAAGAAGGAAGGAAGAAAGGAGGAATAGAGAAAATAATATGACTTAGAAAAGCTTATGAGAGCATGGAACTGATTTTATATATGTGAAGCTTTGTGGTTAGTTTTGTGGATACAGAATTAAATAATACTAAACTGTGCAGAGAGAAAGGTCTTCTAAGTTTCTGTTTTTTCACTTATATCACAAGGAACATCTCTGGGCAGTCTGTCTTCATCTTTAACACCTTCAAACCTTCCTTTGAAAAGGAAAAACAGAACAGGCCACAGACTCTGAGCCTTTGGTTGATGACAGCATCCAGCTCAAATTTAATTACATTATGTTATTTTTAGTGTATTTATTTTTGTTGTTACCCTCTATTTATGGCAAGTGAACTGGTTTCCATTTGTGATTGGCCTGTAATTTTTTTTCTTTACTTACATTTATACAAACAGAGTCAACTTAAAGACAAACATCAGACAGATGAGAATACAAGGTGAAGGAAAGAAAACCAGTGTGGGTCCAGTGTGGGTTAGGCAAAAACCTTGTAAGAGGCACTGAAGTGATTTTAGTTAAGAAAATATCAATGTAAAATCATAAGACTGTCAGAGCTAGAGGAGGCTAAGAGCAGACAATCTGAATCCCCTCTCCTTGTAAAAGCCCCAAAGACAGGGCAGGAATAGCCGGAGAATGGACGGTACAGCCTGTAACAGCAAAGACGATCTTTAATCTAAGCTTGCTACCTCCTCCTCCAGTGCTATACTGTTATTTAACTTGTAGGCCTCTCCAAAGCTATATGTGTGGAATTGGCTAAATGTATCTAGTCCACAAGGATGTCAGAATACTGAAGCAGGCGACAAAGGATAGATTCTTTATTAAGATGGATAAAACTTGTGTAACTTGAAGAACCACAGTGACATCTAGTGGTGCTCATTGATAATGCAACTTTCCTTGCAATTCTCGGTTTAAGCAAGCTTGTCATTAAAAAGCAAATATTGTTTTGTAGAACATTCCTCCTTTGGGATTTGTCTGCTTTCTCATAAGTAGAATTAATTTTTAACGGGAATATCGTGTACATAAAGTTGTGCCTTCCTTAATGCATCATACTGAGAAGCATATGAAGATGGTTTGTTCCATCACTGGTGAATATAAACTTTGACGACTTGGTTTACCCACTGGAAAGTCACTGTCTGTCCCTTTCTAATTCATAAATGAGTTATGAAGTGATATTTTGAGGCTATATAAATGTCTTTTTCCTTCTCAAACTTTAATCCACTAGTTTTAGTATTCATTGGTGATTCTTGACTGAATCTGTTACTACTCATAAGGGTTGCAAAATGGTAATTTCATAATTCTGTTATTCCTTCTTACATTTGTTTTAGTTATTATTTTACTGAAAGATGTTATTTTCCTATTTGCTTATTTATTTATGTTTATATTTATTTCTTAGTATGGACTCATGAGTTCTTACATCATCTATCATCTATACAATAGGTTATATGTATAGATATCCAATATGGCTACCATATTGGACAGTGCAAACACAAAAAACTTCATTAGGTTCTCAACTAACTATGCTTTCTCTTGCCTCTGGGGTTTTGCCTGTATTGTTGCCTCTCATGTGAAGACCTATTCCCAATAGATTATAGATTATGAAAGAATTCATGAGTACATTCATTTATGCATTATATGTGCTAAGTCGCTGTGGTCGTGCCTAACTCTTTGTAAAACTATGGTCTGTAGCCTGCCAGGTTCCTCTGTCCATGGGATTCTCCAGGAAAGAATACTGGAGTGGGTTGCCATGCCCTCCTCCAAGGGATCTGCCTGACCCAGGGATCAAACCCATGTCTCTCGTGTCTCCTGCATTGGCAGGCGGGTTCTTTACTGCTAGTGCCACCTGAGAAGCCCATGTATTGCATGAATGGTACACATATTATATATGTTAGCTATGTTGTAGGCTATATATTCATGTCTCTATTATAAATCATAGTGTTTACTAGACATAATCTATAATCTATTGCTATTGTTATTTATTTCTCTTCAACAATACAAACGTCATGAAAGTCAAAAAAGTATAAGAAACTGCTGTAAATTAAGGAGACTGAAGAGCTATGATGGGTCAATGCAAAGTCCAATTCCAGATGCAGTTTAGCTATAAAAGACTTTTGGGGATAATTGATCAAATTTGAATAATCTTGTAAATCACTTAGTATGGATTAAATAATGATACTATAAGTGTGTTAAATTCTATCTTGATCATTTTACTGTGATTATGTGAGAAAACATCCTTGTCTTAGGAAATATACTTTAAAATATTTAGGGCTAAGTCAGCATTATATCTGCAGCTTATTTTTAAGTGGTTCAAAAAGTCATAATATTACATGTGCATTGAGATAGAAAATGATAAACAAATGCGGCAAAGTGTGAACAATTGGTGAATCTCATTGAAGGGTACACAGAGATTCTTTGTACTATGCTAGCAACTTTTCTGTAAGTATAAAATTTTTGTCAAAATAGTAATGATAAAAAGGGTAAAATAAGGCTTTAAGGAAGTTTTTTAAATTATTTGTTTTTGGCTATGCTTGGGTCCTCATTGCTGTGAAGGCTTTTTCTCTAGATGTGGCAAGCAGGAACTTTGTTGCAATATGCAGGCTTCTCATTGAGGTGGCTTCTCTTGTTGTGGAGATACTATCCGTGGGCATGCAGGCCTTGGTAATTTCCATGGGTGGAACCGCAGCTGCGGTTCCTGGGGTCTAGGGCAAAGGCTCAGTAGTGATGGCACATGGGCTTAGTCACCCCTCAGCAGGTGGGATCTTCCCCACCCAGGGATCAAACCCATGTCTCCTGCATTGGCAGGTGGATTTTTTACCACTGAGTCACCAAGAAAGCCCTTAAGGAATTTTCATGTCTTGTTTATTAACAAATGAACAAAAAAAGAGAGCAAGGTAAACACCAATTTGCACTACAGGCTTGAAAATTTCCAAGTCTCAGTGTTCTTTCCACTGCTGCTTACAGTTTGAGATAAATGCCTGCTTTTTCCATTAGGGAATTATCTTGCCAGTCAAGGAAATCTATTATAAATTACTAGTTTAAATTCTCCAGATGTCTGAAGAATCCCTCAAAAAACACACATATTTTATAAAAGCTCATACACTTAATATCATCATGTAAAAAAAGATTTTTATGCAGACTTTATCCAACCAGCCAGCTGTGATTACTCTTAATTTGGAATAGAAGAAGTTGGCTATGAAAAAAATTGCTCTGAAATATAAATATCCCCATCTTAAAAGGAACAGAAAATGAATACTGGTGAGGATACAATCATAGCGAGTGACTTACTGGGTTTGGGGGGAAGTTGATGTGAACATTGTATAAAAATAAAAATAAAAGATTAATTTTGGGCTTTGTAACTAAACAGCCATGGGTTAGAACTGCAGTTCTAGAACTTATTAGCTGTGTGGTAAGATGGTATAATATTTGGGACTGTGTTTCTACAGCACCTTACACAGAACTGAGGAAATATGAGTTGTCCATAATAAAGAACACAGGTGTTGTTTGATGGAGATCATCTGTAAGCTTCTGAACAAATGAAACCTCCAAAGCCCCCAACACAGAGAAGCATCCAGGAAGTAAGCCTTGAGATGTCTTCCTTATCACCTCCACTGATTTTAAGGATAAGAATAAAAATTTCTAAAAGCATGTGTCTGTGTAAAGGCATGCACCATAATGTAATAGTTAAGCAGATTCTGAAGCCAGCTGCCTGTGTTCAAATACTTAGCACTTTGAACTCTGAGCAGATAACTGGACTCCTCTGTGCCTCAGTTTCATCATCTGGAAAATGGGGATGATAGTACCTACCTCAACAGATGGGTGTAAGGAGTTAAGGAGTTTGTTTCATGGAAAGGGATTAAAAGTGAATCTTACAGAGGGCAAGAGTTAGCCATTATTTATTTGGAGAATATGAGAAAAAAGGATGTAGTGCTACTTAGGGATAAACGTGTCAGAGGTTTAGAAAACATGGACCAGGAGCTCAGTTAAATAGAAAGCAGGTATTCATAAGGACTTGGGTGACAAAGTTTAAGGGGAAAGAGAGGGGATTCAGTTTCTTGATTCTCAGAACCTATCTAAGTCTCTTTAAATCCAAGGTAGGCGGGAAGCTGTGTATAACACAGGGAGCCTCGGAGCTCTGTGATGCCCCAGAGGGGTGGGATAGCAGGGGAGTGGGAGGGGTGTATGTATACTTAGAGCTGACTCACATTGTTGTGCAGCAGAAACCAACACAGCATATAAAGCCTTATCCTGCAATTAAAAATAAATTTAAATAAATAACTACAGGGCAGTAGCCACTAAAAGGATTGGGTGGCTCAGTGAAGTGATTGTGCACACACGGATCCCCTTACCACCATGCTGGACACGGTTAGCAGGGGACTGTCAAAGTCCACCTCCTATGATATCCATGGCGTTTTATCAATTGTGCCTCCACATTGGATTCTAAAGACGTGATGTCTTTAGACATCATGCAGCACCTGAACCCCCGAACACCCCCCACCTCTGTCTTCAGAGTATAATGTAAAATGTGTGCATCTAACAAAACAAAATGTTATCTTGTGTTTTCAAACTTTGTGGCCCAGGAAGTGTCTGTTCCATATTTCAGTAAAAGGACTCTTAACTTTACCATCTGTGTGAACCACTGGGTAATCCCCAAATAACACTGCTTTCTGTCTTTTTATATACAAATATCTTCTTGCCAAATAACCAAGTGTCCTTTGGCTGTTGCTTCCCACCCTAGACACAAATGCATTTCTTATATATCATCTCTTTGAGCTATTATTTGCTTTTTTTTTTTCTTAAATGAGAAAGAAATGACAAAACCTAAACCCCTAAGAGCCTACCAGGTAAAGGCTGGCTGTAGTATGAGATACAGATTGAAAGTTTTAAATGTTCTTATGATACAAGGTAACTCAGTTAAGTGGCTTCCTTCCCCTCACTTATATTTGAGAAGTGCAAAACATTTGGTTTTTACAAACATAAAACACTGTGCTTCATTTAGGGAGGAGTTTCAGGGTAATTTAGGGAAGGCTTTGGAAAAGATTTATTAAACAACTAGAGAGAAGACAGGAATTTATAACGTTTACACCTATCTATCCTTCATGTGTTGTCTCTCTGAGCGATGTAATACTTATCTTGGGAAGGAAGCAGTTTTATTTCAAATATAAACCCAGACTTGACTCCCAGTCTCAAATATTTCCCATTTGTTCTTATAAGCAGTGTGATCACAGGGTCTGCATGATTTGTGGTTCTAACTACATGGACAGCATTTCCCAAATAACTGGTACAAGGACATTCTATAGCCAGCAGCTTCCAACTTTCATGTCTTGATGAACTGTGGCTTGCCATGTATTAGGATTTATTCTGGGATTCCATGGTGGTCCAGTGGTTAAGAATCTGCCTGCCAATACAGGGGACATGGGTTCAATCCTGGTCGATCCCTGGTCCCACACGCCCCTGGGCAGCTAAGCCCATGTGCCACAGATACTGAATCTGCACTCCAGAGCCCAGGAGTTACAGCTGCTAAGCCCACACGCCCTAGAGCCCCTACTCTACGAGAGAAACCACTCCAGTGAGAAGCCCGCACACGGCAACTAGAGAGGAACCCCTGCTTGTGGCAACTAGAGGAGGCCTGCACAAAGACACACAGCAGCCAGAAATAAACTTTAAAAACCTTTAAAAAGCAGTTCTTGATTTAAAAAAGATTTATCCTGCACCCCAACTTTTATTTATTCATTCTTTTCCCTTTTAAAACAATTCACCAACATTTTGATGTCACATTGACTGTTTTAAATTTTATCATACCCCTGAAGTTCTCACTCTTTCATCTTTTCATCAAAGTTTACATATAATACCTTCAAATGTAATGAAACAACTCTTATGAATGCACCATAACAGATACGGATATTTGGATATTGTTTTGAGGTGAGCAGGTATAATGGAGAGAGCCCCAGACTGGAATTCAAGAGATCCAAACACTATTTCCGGCTTTGCCATCAACTGCGTGGGCTTAGACAGGTGGTTAGTTTTCTCTCTTATAAAATAGGACAAATGATCGAAATCTCTGAAGGTTGGTTTACCTCCAAAAATTCTATGGTTCTTTAATTCTGTATGCTTGTGGGAAAGAAACTGATGATGTTTTACCTTAAATATAAATAGTTCCAGACATTTCTGGGTGGTTAGTCAACCAAAGTGGTTGGTAGCCTAGCTCTCACGCGTGCACCTGTGCTGACTTGCCCACCAGACTTTATTGCTTCACTGCAGAAGCCCTATAGGCTGTTATATAGCTGTGAGCCTTAACCGCAAGTGTTCCTAAGAGACAAACGTCTTCATGTCTGTTTCTTCTCTAAGAATCTTCTGTAAAAGCAGTGGTTCCAAAAGCAAGGGACCCCCTCCCCCCCGCACACACACTCACCAAAAGAGCAGGAGTATTTGCTCCAGATCAACAGTTCTCATCTTCCAATGGGATCAGAATTATCTGTAAAATTTGTAAAAAGGTAACTACTCAGACTCCATCCCAAACCTACCCAATCAGAAGGTATGGGGTGGGCCCAGGCACTTACATTTTTCATAAGCTTTCCACCTGCTTCTAATGCCTGACAAAAATGGGGAGACACTATAAAAATTTGGTGGTATCAACAATGCAAAATTCAGGTGTAGATCCAAACTCAAAATACATTCCATTGAAACACTTTTCTTATTGACTAATGTAATTAAAGGAAAATGAAAATGTAGATTCTACACTGTCACAAATAAACTCCAGATTTATCCCGATTCTTTGACAAACGCAGAATATTTGCACTGTGTGGTTTTCTTAAAGAAGAAGCCAAACTTGCCCACTCATCACAGCATCTCTCATGTGAACAGAGGGTTTTGATTATTACAATCTAATTTTCTAGAGCAGGTGGTGGTGGAGAGAGTATCTAGGGTGGATTGGAAAGCCCACTCGTCCCACCTCAACTTCTGACAACTGCCGCCAGGTGGGAATGTGTAACCCCAGGTGGCCAGTTCTTCTGATTTTCCAAAAGAAGCTAGAAATTGAGTTTGTATGTATAGTCTTATCATTTTTAAATGATTGGCAAATAATTCAAATGCTTTTTTAAAACATCATCTAAAAATGCACCATTGTGGCCCAACAACAACAGAGAAAGCAAAATTCATCAGCAAAGATTTCACCTGAATATCTGAAGTTCTGTCTTACAAGTTCTGAGTTCTAGATCTAGAATTCAGTTAATCAAAAATTATTATCTGGCAGAAATTACTTCTGGCAGACACATAATGTAATGCTCTCTGCCTCTAGAGCAGAATTCTCTGCCATTTTTTAGCTGCAGGGCTTATACGGGTGCTGCATACTAAGTTCCTTTGTTGACTCAGGAGGTGTGGCGAGGCTCTAGCCCTGTGCCAGGCACTGAGAATACAGTGGCCAACCAAACCTTAAAGTTTAATATTTGGCACATCGAATTAAAAAAAAAATACATGAAGCTCACCACTCCATCAGTGGTAAAGATTAAAAATACAGATGGGCAAAATTTTAAGAGCAGAATGATGATTCTTTCAGATGAGGTTGAAAACCAGAAAAAAACAAAGACTGGCCAATGATCACACAGCTTGAAATGGAGTAAAAATTAAAGCCCAGAGCGTCTGCCTTTTCTCTAGGCTCCTCTCCTCACTTCTGCTGCCTACTTCCCTGAATTCAGGAGGGCAGATAAAGGATCATCAAAGGAAATTAGTAGGTTTAATGCCAACTGGAGAGATGACTTCAGTATGGCAAGTTGTCACTTGGAAAATAATAGAATATTCCATCTAGAACTGACTCAGAATTTCATCTACATTCAAGGAGTTGATTATTTCCTGCAAGTCAGAGGCCATTCTCTTACCTTAGAATGTATAACACAGTAGCAATGCAAGGAGTTGATTATATCTATTTAGAAATAAAAATTAAGGGTCAATTAGCTAACATTTATAAAAAATAGATTAAGAGAGGAGCACTAAGTTTAGTGTCAGTAAGAACAGGGAAGAGAAACAGGACACCAGGAGTGTGGTTAACTGCAGGTTTTTTGTCTTCACTGGAAACATCCTACCTTTTATTCTCAACCATACTGCAATCAAATGCCCAGTCCACTGAAGGAAAGAAAGTAGTTCTCTGAGTGGCCACAGTCACTAGTTCTATAAACTACTCTTAGTATTTTTTATTATTTTCTAAGTAAGTACTACCTACAAATACAAGCCTATTTTTAAAGGGGGTATTACCTACTTCAGAGGTGGGAGAAACAGGTGTGCCTTAACTGATAAATTACAAAATTGTTTGGAATGTATTGTAATTTCAGAAACTTGAATGATAGGCAGTGGACTTCAAAAAGAGAAGTGAAAGAGACTCTTGGGTAGGCAGTGTTTGTCAATGCCCCTAGTTTTGCTATCACTGAATGTAAAGGCAACTTTGAAGAGACTAATTCCAAAAGTGAGATTATGGGTGATTTTTGTTCTTTTTAAATTCTTTACTTTCCAAATAGTGTTGAAAAAATGAAGAAATAGGTTTTTTTTAATCATGCAGCATTAAAAAAAAAAATCAAAACCTTATAATTAATTCCTGTTTTCAACTTGCCAGGACTCTAAAACTTGAAAAATTCTTTTTTTATGAAAGCCAGAGAAGCAGCAACTAGAATGTAAAACTTTTTCTTTAACATTCCCCCCCCCCCCCCACCTCCCTAGCCCGGCCCATGATTTAGTAATACTTAAATCTCTGTAGTAATACTTAAATCTCTGTAAGGTTCTTGTCCCTTTACCACAGGCAAAGAGAAAAGCTCTTCCAATTAAACCTGGAAACTGAAAATTTTTTCCTTCTGCATTAACCGTTTCTATTCACAATTTGACATATGTCAAAACCTTCTGGGAAAGCAGTGTTTCCAACGTAAAAGGCTCATGAAAACAGGGCATGTTCTTAAGAGAAAACACAGAAGACTTAATGAGTGATTTCAGGGACGCTCATGTTCAGTTGGAAAACCAGGCCTCTAGAGACGCACTGTGCAAATAGCAAGATTTAGATCACTAGGACAACAGTTGTACATGAAGAAAGCGCAAAGCAACACAAAGTGGAAATACATGTTGCTAACTAGAATGACAGTTTCAGTTGTGTAGGACTAATTTTGATGTCAAAGTTCATATGGTGATAACATTATTAAGAGAAAACAGATGAGTGGAAAGACATATGCATTATCTAAAAAACAATGGCAATCAAGCAGACAAGATCCATTTTCTCACTTAATTTGATCAAGGATCATAGAAGGGAAATTGAATCTAATTTTCTGGTTTTCTCCTGAGTAGTATAATCTAGGTGGTTAAACTATATATCTTCCTCCTAAGTCAAATGTCTGGCTGTGTGCTGAAGACACATTTTAAAAATGACCGGAAAATAGAAATTTGAAATACGGATGGCATCACACAGTGCCACTGTCCCAGCATATTAAAACAAGGAACAAATTAAGTCAGAGAGGTTCTCAATGGGTATACGTTGAACCATTCACAGGTGTATTCCCAAAGTTTACATAATGTGTAAATAAGAAATTAAGTGTTGCTTCAACCAAGGTGTGGCAGTCATCGGCACAACTGATGCCTTCTCTTTCCAGGCCCAGGAGGAAGATTGAACTTCCACAGTCTCTTGTGTGGATGGGACCACAGCCGTGGCCATGGGGTGGTAAGCAGAAAAGACCTGGGTCCACTGCCGGGAGGAGGACGGACAGCCTTCCAGAACCTTCTGCTTTGCCGTCACCATCAGGCAGGTTCGAGACGGTGATGGTTCTTTCAGCCTCGATACCCGAGCGCCTGCGCAAACACAGCAGCTTCACCTCTGCACACCACACACTTCCGCGGTGTTTGTCCTAAACCTTTGTTCTGAAGCACTGATGTCTTGAGGGGTTACTGCAACGTAGTCTTGCTCTCCTAACTGAAACCAAAGGATACGCACTGATATTTGTTGGTATTATCTGTTGGTATTGTTATTTGTGTTATTTGTCCACCAGGCTGCTGAACTGAGTGGCTCATGTGACTTGGTAAGTAGAGCTGGGGTCTCTGTGCTCTTAGGAAGTTAAAAAGTGTACTGTGAAACTGATGACAAAGAAGTCCCCATTTTCATAAAGACATCTGAGAACTTTTATGTCTACATGAGAGCAAACTTGGATGCCAAAGGATGGCCGAGTTCACTGTGCCATAAATAATTTTAGTTTCACATTCATTCTTATTCCTTCAAACAAGGCACCAGGAAGCTTAACGTCTGAATCGGTTTAATTCGATTTAAATCGGTTTAAACCGATTTGAATCTGTTTAAATCGGTTTTAAATTCGAGATCGCCTCTACGTTCAACAGCCTCACTACACCACCAGAGGGAGCCATCTGCTCTGTTTTCTGCCTCACCAGGATCGCCAGGACAGTGAAACTTCCTGGAGAGAAATTGCTTCTGGTCTAGCCACTTCCTTTCTAAATGTAAAACCATTCTGGTGTTGGGCTAGTTGGATAGAATTACGAAGGAAGTTATGAAATTGCATGTTCTCGGGTACCCCAAAGATTGTTGACTCAGTAAGCCTGAAGTGGAGTTTGTGAATGCATGCTAAGTCACTTCAGTCATGTCCGACTCTGCGACCCTATGGACCGTAGCCCACCAGACTCTTCTGTCCATGGGGTTCCCCAGGCAAGAATACTGGAGTGGGTTGTCATGTCCTCTTCCAGGGAATATTCCCAACCCAGGGATCAAACCCTTGTCTCTGGCATCTCCTACACTGACAGGCAGCTTCTTTACCACTAGTACCACCTGGGAAGTAGGGTTCAGAATGTTTTTAAAAGCTCCATAGATTAAAAAAAAAAAAAAAAAAAAGCTTCCTAGATATTTCTGATGCAGAGCTAGATTTGCTACCACTGGTGGTGGTGGTGGTGTTCAGTTGCCCAGTCTTGTCTCTTTGCAACCCCATGGACTGCAACATGCCAGGCCTCCCTGTCCCTCACCATCTCCTAGAGTTTGCCCAAGTTCATGTTCATTGCATCAGTGATGCCCATCCAGCCATCTCATCCTCTGACGCCCTCTTCTCCTGCCCTCAATCTTTCCCAGCATCAGGGACTTTTCCAGTGAGTCATCTATTTCGAATCAGATGACCAAAATACTAGAGCTTCATCATCAGTCCTTCCAGTGAATATTCAGGGTTGATCTCCCTTAAGATTGATTTGGGAGATTTTATTTTTGGGGGGCTCCAAAATCACTGCAGCTGGTGACTGCAGCCATGAAATTAAGACACTTGCTCCTTGGAAGAAAAGCTATGACCAACCTAGACAGCATTTTAAAAAACAGACATTACTTCACCAACAAAGGTCTGTCTAGTCAAAGCTATGGTTTTTCCAGTAGTCATGTATGGATGTGAGAATAGGACTATAAAGAAAGCTGAGCACGGAAGAATGGATGCTTTTGAACTGTGGTGTTAGAGAAGACTCTTGAGAGGCCCTTGAACTGCAAGATCAAACCAATCAATCCTAAAGGAAATCAGTCCTGAATATTCATTGGAAGGACTGATGCTAAAGCTCCAATACTTTGGCCACCTGATGCGAAGAACTGACTCATTGGATAAGACCCCTGATGCTGGGAAAGATTGAAGGCAGGAGAAGTGGGTGACAGAGCATGAGATGGTTGGAGAGCATCACCGAATCGATGGACATGAGTTTGAGCAAGCTCCAGGAGTTGGTGATGGACAGGGAAGCCTGGTGTGCTGCAATCCATGGAGTCACAGAGTCGGACACAACTGAGCGACTGAACTGAAGATTGATTTGTTTGATCTCCTTGCTGTCCAAGGACTTCAGGAGTCTTCTCCAGCACCAATTTGAAGGCATCAATTCTCTGGCTTTCTGCCTTCTTTACAGTCCAGTTCTCACAACCATACCTGACCAGTGGGAAGACTGTAGCCTTGACTATACAGACCTTCGTCAGCAGAGTAATGTCTCTGCTTTTCAACAGTCTGGTTTGTCATTGCTTTCCTGCCAAGAAGCAATCAACTTCTGATTTCATGGCTGCAGTAACCATCTGCAGTGACTTTGGTGCCCAAGAAGAGGAAATGCTATCACTACCTCCATCTTTTCCCCTTCTATTTGCCATGCAAGATGGAGGTGGATGCCAGGATCTTAATTTTTTTAATATTTAGTCTTAAGCCAGCTCTTTCACTCTACTCCTTCACTGTCATCAAGAGGCTCTTTAGTTCCTCTTCGCTTTCTGCCATGAGAGTGGAATCATCTGCATATCTGAGGTTGTTATGTTTCTCCCGCCTGTCTTGATTCCTGCTTGTAACTCATCCAGCCAGCAGTGTAGAAGATTGCAAAGAACTGATCCTTTTCAGTCAAAAAGTTTTGCCATCTGCCGGCATTTTCTGACAGGGATCAAGAGATCAGAAGCCCAGTTGGATAAGCAAAACCTCCTAAGAAAAGAATTTCAGCAAGACACTTTACGACAAAAATCACCACAGGAATAAAACACTGTTATCTTCAAATTTAAATTTATTAAGACATTCAGCTATGTCAGTCTACATCCAAATCTGCTACTAAAAATAAAATAAAGTCACATCCCACATTAGGAATACCAAGTTGAAAAACACTTTTTGAGCCAAGCCTATTGTATAAATAAATGACTAGTTTCTTTTCATATCAAAATTCCCATAAAAAATTACATTCCCCCCTCCCTAGTTCTACCTGTAGCCATGATGAATGTAAAAATTTAAATATGACACAACCTTGTCAAAGAAAAGGTGCAAAGTCTATTAACAGATTTAAAAGTGGCATTTGCAGAGTGTGATCATACGTTATGTACTCATTCCCAAAGTGCAAATATTGCCATAATTTAACACTGCTTTGATTCAGTTGCCAAGAATTAAACATTACACAGGATTGGAAAGTACACTCAGGGCCTTTCTCAGTGCCCTAAAGCCCTTCCCACTTTGGTCTCCTACATTAACGTGGACTCCAAAGTGTTCATTAGAGTTTTAGTTTACTTCACACAGCCAACACAGTATACAGTGTATTAACAAAAGTTTCATATACATCAAAATATTGAAGACTCCATCATAAAGTTCAAGAGTCTTGGATTACATGAATGCACCCGCAAGGCCCACGCGCCCACCCACCCCCTCCCCCAAAGCACATACGAAGTATGAGCGTGCTTCAATCTTTGAATACAATCAATGCTTTTACATCTTTGATTTCATTTCAGTGCTGTACAGATAATCACCTGACTGAGTTCCAATTAACTGAGGGGAAAGGGGGCGGGAAAAAAGGGCTGGTCACCACTCATACTCTGTAACAAGAACGGTCCTGTTCCGTAGAAAGTGAAGGATCAGTTCCACCTCTGCCTGCTGCCTCCTGTGCCATCCTCATGCTTGTCATCCTCCTTCCTTCAGCCCCTTTCAGATGCTCAAATCTCATTTATCCCTTACAAATCAGGGGCTGTTCCTGAAGTTCCTGAGGTTGAATCTTCTTGGCAAACCTCTACCAAACACCAGCATAGGATATATACATTTTGATTAGCATACACTGCAAACTTTCTCCCCCAGTGTCAAGGGGATGAAAGCAGGTGGTCTCCACTGAGAGCACTTCCTGGATTAGATCCTTGGAATGTCAAGTCTCCTGCCTAATCACCTCATACATTCGCTCTTCAAATCTGAGCACGGATTCTACTGTGAGTTACTTCATCTCCAGGGGTGAAGTGCTACTCCTGCTGCTTCTCTTCTAGGCGGACCTCAACAGGAAGAGCTTCATCTTTTGCACCAGGAGGATTTTCCTTGGGCTCACAAGTCCCTTCCTGGCTATCTGATCTTCTGGCAACACCCTCGTCCTTATCCCTAGAACCTTCTTGTGCCCCAGGCCCCCGAGGCCGCTCCTGGCCCGGGGCTTCAGGGCCTCCCTGGAGCGCGTGCTGCTCGGCTCCGGCGGGAGGCTGTGGGGCCGGCTCGGTGCCCAAGCCAGGCAGCTGTGAGGCATTCTTGAGCTGGCTGTGGCAGAGCGGGCAGGTCTCCTGGACATACAGCCACTTTTTGAGGCAGCCTGCGTGGAAGAAATGACTGCACGGTGTGATCACAGCGGATTTCATGTCCTAAAAGGCAGGGGAAGAGACACGTCATGAATGTCTATTGTCTAAAATCTTTGCCGCTACACATGCGTTCTAGTTCCAACTTTTCTTTCCTACAAATTCTCCACAGAAAATCTGTAACACAGATCTTACAATAAAGCTCACTGTGTATGTTTGTAATAATCCTCTTGCCATCAGAGACCCCTTTATACAAACAATACAAGAAGCACTGGCTAAGCAATTTCTAAAAGGAAGTAAAAACCAAACATGAGGAAGAAACGACCTATGTAACTGGGTTCTGTCTTTTTGTGAACACAAAGGTATAAAACTGTAGCAGTATGATTACTGGGTCTCCATGAGTATAATTAGAACTTCAGGAAATCTGATGAACATGGAACTTTCTCCATTTTTCGCTTCTACACAGCTCAAAAGATTATTCCATGATGAGATTATTGGCAAGGAGACAAAATCAGTCACATAACACCAGGGTATTGGCAAGGAAGTGGCAACTTCGTCAGGGACGATGTACATCCCAGTCTTCACAATACAAGCCAGTGTTTCTCAGCATGCATCAGAATCACCGGAGTGCTTGCTAACCATGCACATTCTGGGGCCATCACAGACCTTCTGATCTGGCTATCTGAAGATGGCATTCACAAATCCATAGGTACAGCAGGCCACCCGTGGGACTTTAATGTACATTTAAGTTCAATAACCACTGGAATAAGCAGTGGTATACTTTGCACTAATAGTCCCTGTGTAAGATATATCTGGGGAGGGAAGGCTGAGGATATTTAGTTTAAATTATAACGACACACATTTGGTGAATTGACCATTAATTTTGTCTAAAGTCCCCAAACATGGGAGTTGTGGCTATCGCAGAAATTCCTTGCCAAGAACCAGTAACACCTGGGAGCGGACTTTTAAGCAGAAAGCCATCCAAGGAAGAGCAGCCAGCTGGGAAGGTAAGCGATTCGAGTTTTGTTTTCTGTGTGGTGTCAGCAGGTAGTCCAGGCACCTCAAAAAAAGTGATGTGACAACGGGAAACACAAAAAGAGGACTCTTGAGTCCCAGAGACAGTAAACTTAGGACATCGGCTGCTGAAGCCGGTGTGCCCCAAATCTGTCTCTGCCATGCTTCATCCTGCGTCCTACAAAGCTTAGAGCACAAAGAAGCCAGAACAAAGACAATGGCCACTTAATCTGGGGGGGAATCTACACTGCTCCTCAATCCCCTCAAATGCAAAACCAACCTGGAAAATATTCTGCTAGTACCCCAAGTATGCTCTAGTAACAAAAAGTGACAGCTGAATTTTACTATTGGGAAAAATTCCTCTTCCTGACAGTCTTAACACACAGGCACATAACATCTACACTATAAAGCAGCCTGGAGCAAGTCCTCCCCTGTACACTCACTGACACCGTTAGTTGCTCAGTCGTGTCCACCTCTTTGCGACCCCATTTACTGTAGCCCAGCAGGCTCCTCTGTCCATGGGATTCTCCAGGCAAGAATACTGGAGTGGGCTGCCATGCCCTCCTCCAGGGGATCTTCTCAACCCAGGGATCGAGCCCAGGTCCCCTGCACTGCAGGCGGGTTACTCACCATCTGAGCCTTGAGGGAAGCCCCTGATACCATCTACAGTTTCCTTCCATCGCCGGCACTCTTTTTTCAGACTGACTACAGAGAAATAGCTTGTGTTGTCACCCGGGATTTCTGCCCATATTTCCTACATACAGTTTAACTTGAGAAGCTGCCATCACCCTCCTGCACAGGTGACTGCCGACTCAAGTCTAGGCCTGTTGTATGTTATTGTCGTTGTCCCCAAGCTGATTTAAATACTATCTTTCAATTCTTGATAGAAGACAGTCCATCCTCTATGGAGGGTTCTTGTGCCAAAGATGTCGGGGAGGCCACCTGTAATGTACACCGACTGGCTGCCTCTACTGCATCTCCTGCCCCCTCTGTGCTTCCACACAGAGCCTGCACTCATCTCAGACACCCCTCAACTACAGAGAAGCACTACTCTCTCCACCTACACTAATTGTATGAATGAACATTTATTCCCCACCCTGGAAATACCAGAAGGGAAAGAGTCAGAATCTTGGCACACCACTTTTCAGAAGTTGCTGACTCCTGATTGATAGTATATATTTGACAGTACATATATATGTGTGCGTGTGTAGATACTATATATATTTATATATATTCAGGAGTAAATATAAAATACACCTAACCTGTTTTTCCTTTATTTATGGGTGAGCAATAATGTTGAAAATAACAGTACATTAGAACTTGAGGGACCAAATTTAAAACTTACTTTAGAAATAAACTGGAAATATTTTATCAGATCTTTAATAATTTCTGAGGCCCACTATTTTTCACCCAGGAAATGTAACTTGAATTTGGATAATGTGGTTAAAGTCCCATAGGGTACATGGTATGGCCCACCCAAATGGCTTCTTACTGCAAGAGTTACCTGATAACAGATGGCACAGATATCATTGTGCTTCTCCAGCTGCTCCTTCGTAGCGATGGGTAATGATTTAATCTTATTCACAGCGTCCCTGCGGAGCAGGAAGCTCTTCCACCCCAGCTGGGCCCGAAGCCACACATTATAGTAGGAATGGATGAAGATGATCATTGAGCCCATCACTGTCCATTCTCCAAAGATGGTCTCTGAGACACCATAGGCCACCACGCACAGGGCCACGAGAAACTCCAGCAGGCGGTAAGTGCCATTCACGTAGTAGATGACATCGTCCATGTTTTCTACTGGCTCTTTTCTGAATTCCTCGACCATAAATAAGACATAAATAAAAAGTGTTCCCAGAACCTGAAAAAAAAAAAAAGGTATGCATATATAATCACTACAAAAAGTTTTTCACAGACTTTAAACAATAACATATTAGTAATACCTTTAGGATGTTAGATTTGATGTGCAGAGGAGACAGTGGTGTAATTAAAATGTGGGTGATCTCAGTAATGCAGATCTTTGATACTGAAAAGGACCCTGAGTTAACTTTCTTAAAGATGATTCTAATTAGTAATCAGTATTCTCTGACTTATCCTTTCCCCTGCTCCCCAAGCCCTCAAAATTCTATCTGAATTTTCCTAATCCCATTATTCACGCCTGTTCCTCAACTTTCGAAGAACCTTTACTTCTACCAGGAGCAATGAATAAATCTGTATCATCTGTGCTGCATTATTTGTTACT
The DNA here is from genome assembly GCF_023699985.2 of Odocoileus virginianus. Lineage (NCBI taxonomy): Eukaryota > Metazoa > Chordata > Mammalia > Artiodactyla > Cervidae > Odocoileus > Odocoileus virginianus. The sequence continues at coordinate 66,355,221 of NC_069676.1, forward strand.
GATTAGGCAACCAAGTTCCACCTGCAAGTTACAATAAGCTTCTCCATTCCATGGTAATAGTTTGTGTGTATATATGTGTGTGTAAAGTACATGTCTGTGTATATCATATCTATGTATATCATATCTGTGTAACATACACAGATATCATATATTTATATATATTATGAAATAATGGATATTTTCAAATAGGCATTTACTTAAAAGTGTGTTCCAAACAAGCACTAAAATCTTCTAATATTTTATAGTCACTTATCTATTTAAGGTTTTCATGACATTATGTCATGCGACATAATGTCTATGTCATTACAGTGACGCAGATTGGCCTAGTACTTCAATAACCTCTAGTAAAGAGCATGGGAAGGAATCACCTAAAAAGGCCACTTATAATTGTTAATCTTGAAAAAGTTTGCAATTCCTTTTCCAGAAGGAAAAATAAGAAAGTTATTTATTATACAAAGTTCATTAATCATGGACTTACCTGAAGAGAGGTGAGAATGCTGCTAGAAATAATGATAAGAAGCCAAAAATCCATGTGGAAAAACTGGCAAATCATGTAAGCCATATAAGCAGGGAATACCAGTAAAAATAAACAAAGGCTCACCGCACGGAAGTGTTTCCATAAACTCCTAAGGAAAGAAAAGTATTCTTTTAACGTGTCTGTCACCTAGCAGGACAACCCACAGGTCTTGTGCCATGCTTCAATTTCACAACATTTTACCACACACCTTTCTCCATGCCAGCCACAGGGCTAGATTTCAGTGCAAGTCATGTCCAAGGCGTCGTACTTCAAAGAACATGACTGATTTCTTTTCCCTTAACTTGGGGCACTCAGTCAATTGCCAAGTATTACCAATTCTTTTTTTTTTTTCCCTCGATAGTTTGCTTTCAGTCTCATTCTCACTCCTAGCAATTTCAGGCTTTCACAGCATTAAACCTTAACAAGTTTGACAGTAATTTGCTTTGTTAAGTCAGGACATTCTCTCCTCACCTGCAACACCCTTGATGAAAATCTCTGCGGCCATCTGTGTGACCGTAAGTGCAGTGTTACTGAAAGGAATGGCCCTCAATGAGCAGGCATATTACCCCTCATGTGTGCTGAAGATGAGGAAAAACTAGGAACCATGGAAATCTAAGACCTACTAGCGGATCATCCTCCCTTCCTGCCCCTATTCCTAAAAAGATTAATCATCCTAAAGCTCAACTAGCATAATACGGTCAATACTGTCTCTAAACTTCCTAAACTTTCTAAACTCCAAGCATCTGAGGGCCTCCACTCCCAATTTTTTGGCTCAAACTCACCAACATCTGTCCTTCACTATAAGCAACGATGGCTAATTGTCTTCCCAGAAAAACACAAGCAGTCTCAAATATCCCACCAGAAATGCCTCCATCCCATCTTGTTTTCTAAACCCTTTAAACTAGTTCAAGCTAAACAAATGTATTTATACAGGTAATGTAATTTTTCCCCAGGAATTACCTACCCTCTAAGAATTCTTAACACCTGTACCAAAGAATCATACAATGAACTGAAGCAGTTTCTTTCAAAATATATTTATATATAATACATTTTATATATATCATATACATCTAAATACCTTTATATTTTTACTTTATATTATTTAAGTAAATATATTTTTATATATGTATGCACATTAAAAAAAAAAAGTCTTACTGTCCAAATTTAAACTGCTTGAAAAATATGATAACTCCAGCTCCTGAGCACAAAGGCATGTTTGAAGTAAGTGCCAAATAAAACTTGAAAATTATTTCTGCTTGAAATTTCTGAAATTACTTTCCATCTATTACTAACTTTTCTTACCTACCCATCTATCCACTCAAGTGCAAAGCACTATGATGTAACCAGGACAAAAGCTAACCATAACTATTACACGCAAGAATAGTTACACATATAATGTTATGCTTTTAACACACGATTTCAGCTTTTGGTTCCATTTGAACCCTCCTTACTATCAATAGTGGAATACACAGTAGGAGCCCCCTGATTACCACAAAAAAAGGAACATAATCTTTTCTTTTGTTTACATCTTCATACACTGTAATATTCTAATAGATAATTCCTCAAATATATTCCAAATTTAATACAGATTGCATATTAATTTCTAAAAGAAAAATGACACAACCCTCCCACAACAATTACCTTAAGCAGAACTTTGAAAAACTCTATTTATGCAAAAAAAAAGAAAAGAAAGGTATGATTTTCACCTCCTACAAATTTACTGCTTACTTTATATTGGGTTGGCCAGAAAGTTCAGCCCAGTTTTTCCATGCCATTATGGAAAAATCTGAACATAAACTTTCTGGCCAACCCAATATATTCAATTTATAAGCTATCTGATGATGGAATGACTTATTACTCCAACAAGGGATTTAAAAAGATGCTAGATAATTCCATTTACTGGGCAAATAAAAGCCAAAGTTGGAGTAATTGTGTAACATAAGGATCACAAATCTAGAAATCAGCATGAGCCCCAGACAGCTGTCCCCTCTCTTAAAAACAAAACTCAATTATAATCTATGTAAACTGAACACTGAGACTTAAATCATTTAATGATTTCCTATAAAACAAACCCAGATTATTTAAAAACATTATAAGAAAACATGAATTTCAACCAAAATAATTTAAAGTTCATGGCTACAACAAAATTATGCTGTTTTAATTAAATATCAGCATCTGTGATATGGGCTTCCCTGGTGGCTCAGAGGTTAAAGCGTCTGTCTGCAATGCGGGAGACCCAGGTTCGACCCCTGGGTCGGGAAGATCCCCTGGAGAAGGAAATGGCAACCCACTCCAGTATTCTTGCCTGGAGAATCCCATGGACGGAGGAGCCTGATAGGCTACAGTCCACAGGGCCGCAAAGAGTCAGACACGACTGAGCGACTTCACTTTCACTTTCTGTGATATGTTCTCAAATCCACTGGAACTACTGCAAGGGAGACAGAGAAGTAGCATAAATCATCCTCCCTACCTTTATTATAACATGGGGCGGGGGAGGAAAAGAAACCACACAAAGGTAAATGCTGTTGTGTGTGTGACTGTCCACAATCAGCAATTCTAATTAGAAGAAAGTAAATTATCATTGTGGTAAAAATTAAAGCTAGGTACTTTGGAAAGTGTTTTACGGCTTTTCCTGTCAAACATTTTTCTTATGAGACGTTAAGGGACAAACTTAAACTGCCACTGTAGCTCTGCTTTAAGATTCCAAACTTTTATTTAAAAAAAAAAAAAAAGCAGAAAGGAATTATTTTAACAATAGCTATTGTAACAATAGCTATAATAGGGCAATTTGCCTGAAAACTTTAAGCATATTTTTTAAAATCAAGCTAGCTATGATCCACTTACATCATGTAGGTATATGATGTGAAGTTGCTCAGCTGTGTCCGAATCTTTGCAACCCCATGGACTGTAGCCTACCAGGCTCCTCCATCCATGGGATTTTCCAGGCAAGAGTACTGGAGTGGGTTACAATTTCCTTCTCCAGGGGATCTTCCCAACCCAGGGATAGAACCCGGGTCTCCCGCATTGCAGGCAGACGCTTTACCGTCTGAGCCACCAGGGAAGCAATGTAGGTATATATTTGCATATATTTATACATGTACATAGAAAAATACAAAATTATGCCAATAGTTTTAACCTATAATTTAACCTATAATTTGTTTTAGATACACTCAAACATTATATACATATATATCCTTATTTCAGTTACAATTAAACAAAAATCTAATTTAAAGTTAAAAATAAAAAGTATAGAATAAAGTGATACTGGAAATTTGTTCCATTAACAGGCTAAGTACTTACACGGTAAAAAATAATTTTTTTAATTCACCTCAATCCATTTCATTTAAATGTTGATCATTTAAAAATTTGCTATATAATTTGAATACAACAGACTATACTTGTAAAATTCCATGATAAAAACTGTAATCAAATTTACAGATAAAAGTAACAATTATATCTACAGCTAAAACTATCTGAGGCACCTTTTTAAGTTAAACACTGGAAATTACCTCTAGTCCAACCAATGCCAAAGACATGTGAGGATGTCCCCTTAATAATTACCTGCTTTGTAACAGAGACAAGCAGTGTTTCAGTATTACCTTTTAATTGTTCTTCAGAATTAGGACATTCTTCATTTCCCTTTTTTAATCCCCAGTGCAGTTAACTGAATTAATCATAATCTTCGATTCAGAATGCACTATCTTTATTGGTCTGTGCAACTCCCTCTTTTCATTTGTTTTAATAATAATCCAACCAGCAATTTTAAATACCTAAACTTCAAAAGGCATTTATACCCTAAGTATTTACAGCTTAAGTATTTACACCTGAAGAACTGATGCTGAAGCTGAAACTCCAATACTTCAGCCACCTGATGTGAAGAACTGACTCACTGGAAAAGACCCTGATTCTGGGAAAGATTGAGGGCAGGAGGAGAAGGGGACGACAGAGGATGAGATGGTTAGATGGCATTACTGACTCAACGGATATGAGTTTTAGCAAGCTCTGGGAGTTGGTGATGGACAGGGAAGCCTGGCATGCTGCAGTCCACGAGGTCGCAAGAAGTCGGACACAACTAAGCAACTGAACTGAACTGAAACTGTAACAAGCATTCATGAACTCATCTCTCTGTAAAAAAGAGAGGGCCTGGGCCATAATCTACTCTACGCATGAGGCAGCTGGACTATTCTAGGACCTGCCTCCCTTCACCCAATGAAACCATTTCATGAACCCTGTGCTCTTCACTCACTTGATTGCTTCCTTCACATGTGCCGCTTCATCCACATGTATCCCTAAAGAGTGTCTTTTAAAATTCTGTTTCTAACATAAAAATGACATTCTATATTGTCATCTTTCTTGACTTATTTATATACTGCTATGAATCATTCATAATGTTTAATGTGTCACTAATGCTTTTAATATTCCACTGTAGCTATTATCACATTGATTCACCCCCTTTCCTGTCTGATTAGTGTATGATTTGCTCCCAGGTTTCTGCTATTGTGAAATTGTGCTATGAACATTTTTCTGCATGTCCCTCCTGAACATGTGCAAGAATGTCTTGAGTATGTACATAGGAGAAAATGCTAGTTTTCCAAAGTGATTACACTGATTTACATTCCCACCAGAAATCTAGCATATCCTGGGACCTACGTTTTCTTCTAGCTTAGGTATCAGCTGACCTTCTCTCTCTCTCCCCCCTCTTCTTTTTAATTTTTTAACGGTTTATTCATTTATTGGCTGCTCTGTGTCTTAGTTGCAGCATATGGGATCTAGTTCCCTGACCAGGGATTGAACCCATGCTTCGTGCATTGGTAGCGCAGGGTCTTAAACACTGGACCACCGGGAAGTCCCTCTCCCTTTCTTTTTTCCTTTCTATTATTTATTCATTGCCACTTCCATGGGTTCAAAACAGTAACTCTGAGAGGTCTTGATTCACATTTCTTTGACCACTAAAGACACTGAACCTCTCTTCATATTCATTGTTTGCTCTTTCACTAAAAGCCTGATGGTGTATTTTAGCCACTTCACTCACTGATCTGAGCTGTTTATATATTCTAGATACTAATTCTTGGGCAAGTGTGAATACTATAAATATCTTCTCCCAGTTTGTAACTATCAAGTTTAATTTAAGTTACCTTTAGGTTTACAAAATGTTATTAATTTTAAGAATTAGATTTATCACTTTTCTTTCATAATCATAGTCATTTTAGTCGGTCTTTTCACAACCAGCTCCATCAGTTTAACAAATTTTTTTTCTCCTTGAAGGTCTAAAATATACTACTCTATGCAGATTTAATTTTTTATTTTGACATTTAAGCCTTTAAAATTTTGTAGCTGATTCTTTTGTTTACGGCTATGAGATAGGAATCCAATTCCATCCTTTTCCAAATAGAAATCATTTTTTTCCAGCTACATTACATGACCACCTGCCCTAATCACCTGACATGCCCCTCTGTCATGCACCAAAGGTCCAAACATATATGTACTTGCTTGGGGGCTCCATTCCATCGGTCAAGTTGTCTGTACCCGAGTCAATTATTATAAAAACTTCATAGTATCTCCTATTTTGAGTGAAATAAACTTTACCTTTCTTGAGTTGTCTGTTTTGATTTCAATATGGATTTATACTGGCTTCAAAGAAGGGGAAGGGCTGGGTGGAAGGTTCTTTCTATGATTTGGAAGTCTGTTTAAAGCATGGATATCTGCTCCTTGGATTTCTGGTAGCATTTGCCTCGCCTGTAAAGCCACCTGGGTCAGGATGTTTACCTTTTGTTTCCATTTCTGTAACAGTTACAGAACTAGGCAAGCTTTTCAATTCTTGAATCAGCTCTGGTAAGTTATATTTTTCTCACAACTTTTCCATTTCATTTGTTTAAAAAAAAAAAGAAACAAGTACTGCCATTTAAGTCGTGGGAAAGAAGAAGAGAACCCAACTGTTCATTCCCATCTCATCCTCTCACAGCCAGGAGCCTCACTTGCCTCAGACTAATAATGCTGCTATATGCAAGAGTCACAGTGACACCCATCCAAAATTACCACTCCACACCCACACACAGGGCTTCTCAGTCTTGCTCCTTTCCCTCTAAATTTCCTCTGCATTTGATCTCGGAGGAAGAAGCCAGTAACGACACTAGTTCAGCACCCTGGAAAGACCCAGAACTGGATTTACTGATCCTTATAGCACTGAAATTATGATCTTTTTTCCTTTCCCAAACTTTCTATAGTATTGTATTAGTCTTCTAAGTAGCACAATTAATAATACTAAAGGATACTGCCAGAGATGACAAAAGAGTAATTGAACTTTGGTCAAAACAATTTAAATGACTATTTAACTGAGTTCACCATTGAATTCAACATCTTAAAAGCTTCTATTGAGAAATTCTAAACCTCAAAACCAAATCTCAAATAACTATAATGATTAAAATTATCTGAAACATATCCAAGAGTTTATTTAAATTAAATTGACTCTTTCAGCAATTTTACCACTTGAGAAAGTTTTCAGAATGTTTGACAATATGGGATATGAATTAACCATAATTAAAATGCTAATCTGGAGTGTTTTCAAACTCTTCTGTCAAAATTCTATCTCCCCCAAGGCTACCTGCTCCCTTACTCATAAATGTACCACCAAAGAAGAAATTAAATCAGATATTTCAATAATCAATAATCAGAATGTACAGAAGGATGCTGGAAAAAAATAGTGGCACTGAACTTAAGCAATTCCTTATAGTATGTCCTTATATAAATTACCATAAGCCAAAATGGTATCTTAAAGAGCCAAATCATAATTGGCTTTTATTCATTAAGAAAATATTTTTAATATGAGATGAATGAATTTGAATCCAGTTGGTCCCAAAGGTATCAAGAATCCCCATTATAACCTCAGTTAGCTGCAAACAAGCCATCAGGTAAGACTGTAGAAATTTCATTAATGCCTGACAACCTTTATTTTTCTCTTCTTCGTTTGTAGTTTCTCAATGTTTCCTCTCCTTTAGTACTACACAGAATAAAACTGTATATTATTGGTTACATTTACTGGACTAAATTTTATGCTCTATATTCTTTATTTCAAAACTGGATATATATAAAAAAGTATTACATTTCTCTGAAGAAGAAAAGCTGATTTGTAAATTACTTGGCCTTTAATGTGATGTTGAAGGAAAAACAACAGAAAAGTCAAACACATATAAAAACTAAAAATGTAAAGTTGTTAATAAGCTAATACCAATTATTCATATTATCTTCTGTATCTAAACAATATCTAAATCTTCAGGCAATGAACTCATGTAAAGAATACAACAAAAATGTCTTTTAGGAAGTTTCTTACTTGTCTCTAGATGCTCCCAGTGCCAAAACAATAGGATCTGCAATCTCTAACATAGACTGGAGAATAGAAGCTACAACAATGAAAAGGATAATACTGAGCAGGAATGCCCGGTGAACAACTTGCAGTTCTATCAGACCAGTCTGCACCGCCAGGATTAACAGCGTAACTCCTTCTGTCATGCCCCTGGAAAAGCGTTCAGAAAAACAAACAGTAATCAGAATCACATTTAATTTTGAGAGAAAATCATCCAAAGGCTTAGACTATTGTTACATATTTCTGCTCTATTCTTAGACAAAACACCTGATCAGAATATTAATGTCAATGTAGTAATATACAATCATAATGTAGCATTATATATGCAAAACATAATAGCTATAATTTCAGCATACAGTGAGGAGAACTAAAGCAATGTCTAAGATAAGTAAAAGTGCTCTAACCAGGCTTTGCTAATGAGCCAGATACCCCTACCATTCTTAGCCACTGTACCCCTAGCCACTGAATTATATACACTTATATTATGAACTGGGCTTCCCAGGTGGTGCTAACGGTTCCTGCCAATGCAGAAGACGTTAAGAGACACAGGTTCCATCCCTGGGTCAGGAAGATCACCTGGAGGAGGAAGTGACAGTCCACTCCAAAGACTCTGGCCAGCTATAGCCCAGAGGATCACAAACAGTCGGACACGACTGAAGCAACTTAGCACGCATATTGTGAACTATCTCCTGATTATAAAATATAGAACCATTAGGTGAATGTCTATAATTTTTGGGTAGGAAATGTCTCTTCAAGAAGTCCATAAGAACCAGAGACATAAATACAAATACTTTTTTTTGAAATTCAATTTCCTTATGGAATATATATACAAAGTCCTAGGACATTTTTATCCTAATGACTTGAATTCTAAAGGATCTGGCAAATAAATGAGAAATGAGCAGAGGACAGGTACAGTTTTCAAATTCACAAATTAGCAAATATTTCAAAGTTTAATATCAAAGTACTGACAAGCTATGTAAAAAAAAATGAGCAGACTAATGTGGAGATGTAAATAGGTAAAACATTTCTGGAGAAGAATCTGCTAATAAACTTAAAATGTACATACCCTTCAATTCAGTAATCTTACTAGTAATTTACCCTATGGATGTAGTACAAAAATTAAGATATATAAAGATTTTTAGGATATACAGATATGAAAAAGTGAATAATGGAACATGTTATGTGTTATGGGGATATGATCAGTAAAATCCAGACTGAAAAATTAAGTAGGACAAACAATCTGATGTCTTCAACAAATAAAATTAAAGGGAAAAAATATAGAGATAACAGGGACCTAAATATTGAAAGAAACTTGAGAGGCACACCCAACCTTTGCAATATGGGCCTTATTTGGATCCTGAGTTGAGCAAACAATATGTTTTTTTAAATTCAGGCAGATAATTCAAGGAAATACAAACACCAACTGGGTATTTGATGTCAAGGAATTCTTCTATTAGAAATAAATGTTCTATTGTAGTTACATTTTTTTTCTAAAAGATTCAGAGGTAAAATAATACTGTATTTGGAATTTGCTCCAAACAAATGCAGTTAGGTTATGGGAAAAAACAGGTGAAATGGATGGGATACACAGCACATGACCCTGGCCACATCACTGGAGATGGGTGCTAGGTACCTACATGAGGGTTCACTTTACTATTTTCTCAACTTTTTTGGTTTAAAATTTTCCTATGTAAGGGTTTTAAGAAAGAGACATGAACAAAGATACTGATAGTAGCATTATTTAAATAGCAAAAAAAAGAGAGATACATTATTTTTGTAATAATATGCATTCATCAAAAAGAATGAGATGTATCTGAATGTATTGACATAAAAACAAAATATAGAAAACCTATCTAACCCATACTGAGTGACAAACTAAAGTATAGAACAATGTGTATAGTATGTGGAAAAGAAAAAAAATATATATATACTTTTCCCTATAAAAAATTTTTAAAATAACCACTTATAGCTCTTATCTTTGTGGAGAGGAAATGAGAAGTAGGAGGAGAAAGTTGTCACTTTCCCTTTAGTGCTCTTTGAATGGTATGAATTCTGTGAACTTAAACAAGAATTATTTTTCTTTCTTGTTCCCAGCCCCTCTTTCCATTATAAAGCTATTAGCTGGGACTGGCAGGAAAATTACGGAGCATGGGTTTTTTTCTTTTCTGTCATCAAAAAACTAATATACAACAAAATAAAAATATCCTCTCAATTTACAAGGTACTCAGCATCCACTACTTCTGAAATACACCATAAAGATTTAAATACTTCAAGAGGTTATGTAAACTTAAATAAATAAAATCAGGAAACCTCTATATTAATTAAGATAACAGGAGTCGTGACAAATTCTAAAGATAGTTTCCTATTACCTGATCTCAGTGATTTAATAACAAATGGAATAACTATTCTGCATCCTCATTAATGTGTCTTTTGAAACTTCAATTGATATAAAAATTATGTTCAAACATAAAAAAAAAATCTTTAAGGGACTATCCAATATAGAAACCTGATTTTAGCAGTGACACAAATTCAGAATGGGAAAAAGCTACCAAAAATCTCTTAAATAAATCTAAGAAAGGAAAGTATCTAATATACATGTTATGTACATACAATAAAAATACAATTTTTATACACAGAAATTTAGGGTTTTTTTTTATAGCATGTTAACCCAAATATAACAACCATTTTCCCCCCAAAAAAGTCCTCAAAATTCCATTTCCTCTAAAATTTATCAACAAAGAAATTCATCATTATTTCTTTAAGTTAGATAAGATTTAAATTTCTAGAGCTGTTCAGAGCAAAGAACTTACCGATTCATGGCAGGATCATTCATGAAAGCTCGGTAACCCTGCAAGTAAAACTTGCAGAGTGTCAGAACACCCAAGGCAACAAAAGAAACCGTGAAGACCAAACCCAAAAGTGAGTAAGGAGTGCTGCAGCATTCAGCAATACTAGAAAAAAAAAGGGGGGGGGGGGGGGATATTGACAGATAAAAATTGTTTCCCTAAAGTTTAAACATCTTAGGCCTTTAAATAACCACAACGTTTGATCTGACCCTCAATGAAAACACCCAAAATCTGAGATGAGATCACCTAACCACTCTGTTAAAATAATTTAAATCCATTCTCATTATTATCCTAACCTCATTTTCTCTTTGGCAAATATTTAGTACATAGCACCAAATCTGAAACAGTCTTTTATTTTTATTTATCTATCATCTCCTCCAAAGGTAGTAAAACTTGAAGGGCCTAAACCTTGTTGAAAGCTTAAGAAATAGATAACTAACATACTGATAATATTCAAAGGAAACGCGTACGGTTGCCCACTTTTCCTTCTGAAAAGCTTTGGCTGTTCAAGCTGATCAGGCGGTACTGCTCATGTGGTTACTCATCGAAACGCCCTCTTGGATCATCCTGTTACAGGCCTGTCCACACTGCGGCTGCCAACCCCACTCCAACAGTGGCTTCCACAGTACTGGCGCTTTACACCTGAACTCATGTTTAGGTAAATGCATTCTTTTTCTGGGTTACTTCAAAAGTTATGTCCAAGAAGACAGCCTAAGACCAATTAAAAATAATTTTAATGTCAATTTTTAATAAGGAGAACTGGACTTACACTAAACCTTGAAAATACTTTCATGTTTTATAGAAATACGTTCAATACTTTCATTGAACACATTAGAAAATAATTTAACAAGTATTTTGCAAATATATGTAACAAATTAATGTACCATTAATTTGGATTTAGCATTTACAAAGCAACTAATAAAAAAGGTTCAAAGCACAGTATCTCAAGTTTTAAAATTTCAGTGATGAATTTCATTTGCACTGATGAGGAATTCATTCAGGCAAATCAGTATCTGCCCTTCACTATACAGCTCCTTGCCTCTGCTACATTTACACAACTGCTTTTAAAGTTACTTTTTATGTGAAAACATCTAATTTCATGTAGATCAGTGTGCATTATGATGCAGAAAAACAAATTTTTTTGGTTTTTCCATTAGGAGCTGATCATGATAGCTCACAGCTAAAGAATAAACAATTTTATGGCATTCTTATAAATCTAATTTCTGCAATGTTTGATAGTTTTCTCAGAAAAATCATTATGTAACATATTTCAACAAATTGCCCAGTAATTTAAAAATATGAGGATCATGACTAAAAATAACACTAAAAATTTTACTTCATTCCCATTGGAAAAGTCTGAAAATTTTACTGTTATGTTCATACAGTTTATTTTTTCTTGTGTCCATCTATATTTAAAGAAATCTTTTACACCCAAACAGTACAATTTAATTACATTTTCAAGAGGAGCACATTCTTTCAGTCTTACTTTAAAAAAGAGTGTGGTGCCATTTTTCAAAACAGTATACTAAAGAACACAAAAGGTTTCAACCTAGCTTTGGGGAAGTGAAAGAGGTCAGGAAATTTATAAAATTTTTCTTCCCTTCTCTCGTCAATGAGACATTTTATTGATTTTAGTTTCTATTTCCTGGCTGCAAAAAATCCCTTCTTTTTGCTTTTCAGTTTGTTTGCTATGTTTTCTTGGTTTGTTTTAGTCAGGGTATTGTGGTAAACTTGAGATCCTTTTTGTAAGTTAACTTGTCCTTTGACAAGGGAACACACACACACAAACTGGCACACAAGACCATCAAGTACGAAGACAGGCTTACAGAGATACACATTAAAGAACCACATGGGAACTTCTCTATTACAAACTAAAACATTCTTATACTGAGAAGCAGAAATCTATCCTATGTATGGAAAAGGAATAGAGAAGAAAATTATTTGGCAAGATGTCTAAGCCTCACCTAAAATCTCAGCATTATTTTCTTACTCCATAAGCTCGAACGCATTCACAGCTTTTAGATTTGCTAAGCCTCTTAAACTATACTATGCTTCATTTGATCGTGCTTCACAATGGATAATAATCTGGTTTAAAACAAGACCAATCGCAGCCCACATTTAGGTTATCCTAACCACAAAACTATATATCTCTCTTTCCCTTTAAATTCAGTTACTTTCTGGATCATTTTAAAACTCTGCATAAAATTTCCCTAATACTTAAAAACAAGTAACAGTGCAACTTAATAACATGCTGGCCATTAAAACATATTTGATATCAATTTATACCGTGTTATATAGAAGCTACTTTCTAATTAAAAGTCTCAGCACAAAATCTGACTCAATACCAATAAGTTATTTTATTTGTCAAAATAGGTATCACCCCATGTCATCTACACATTTAACTTCGTAATGTTTTCAATCTTAACAAGTAACCTGCTCCTTAAAGAGAATCAATCTGTCCTAAGCTTCTCCTCCCAGAAACCACTTAGTGCACGGTACACCATCATTTTGGATGGCTGGGAAACTAACTAGTGGCTCTATTAACTAAAATTCAAAACTTATATTCGCCTATATTTACTTCCCAGGAGGAGTTTCTTTCTTGCCTTTTAAAGTGTTTCCTTTTAAAGAGTCAGGGAACGAAGATGTAGACACATCTGCCAGATTCTGAGGGCTTGAGGTGGAAAATTCAGAAAAGGAAAAGGACAAACGTCTAGATAAGCTCACAGACAGGTGGAAAATGGACTCTAAAGACTGAAGATTTTTAAAAAATAATTTACCTTAAAAACCAAGTGTTAAAAAAAAAAACAACCAAGTGTTAGAATTCCTTTCAATTAAACAGCAAAGTACTATGATATACTCATTTTATCATTATTTGACTCTATCTCAACAATGAAGGAAAACATCAAAAATAACGGGGCAGGGAATTCCTTGGCGGTCCAGTAGTTAGAATTCTGTGTTTTCCCTGCCCAGGGTGCAGGTTCACTTCCTGGTTGGGGAACCAAGATCCCACAAGCTGAGCAGTATGGCTCAAAAAAAAAAAAAAAGGGTATAGTGAAAGTGTATACACAGTCATAGGATTTGGACTCAGATGGGGTTTGAATGTCAAAACCCCTTCTTCTGGCACTGTCACCTGGGGCAAGTTATTCTTGGTACAGTTTCCTCAGCTCTAAAATGGTAATGAGAATAAAAGCACCTTTCTTGGAGGGTTGCTATAAAAGTGAGTGTGAGTAACTGCTTAATAGTGTGGCTGGCACATACTGTTGTTGTTCAGTCACTAAGTCATGTCTGATTCTTTGCGACCCCATGAATTGCAGCACACCTGGCTTCCCTGTCCATCATCAGCTCGCAGAGCTTGCTCAAATTCATGTCCATCGAGTTGGGGATGCCATCGAACCATCTCATCCTGTCGTCCCCTTATGCCCCTGCCTTCAATCTTTCTCAGCATCAGGGTCTTTTCCAATGAGTCAGCTCTTTGCATCAGGTGACCAAAGTATTCGGGTTTCAGCTTCAGCATCAGTCCTTCCAATGAATATTCAGGATTGACTGGTTTGATCTCCTCAATGTCCAAGGGACTGTCAAGAGTCTTCTCCAGCACCACAGTTCAAAAGCATCAATTCTTTGGTGCTCAGCCTTCTTTATGGTCCAACTCTCACATCCATACATGACTACTGGAAAAACCATAGCTTTGACTAAATGGACCTTTGTCAGCAAAGCGATGTTTCTGCTTTTTAAAACACTGTGTAGGTTTGTCACAGCTATTCTTCTAAGGAGCAAGGATCTTTTAATATCATGGATCTGCATTGATTCTGGAGCCCAAGAAAATGAAATCGGACACTGTTTCCATGTTTTCCCCATCTATTTGCATTGAAGTGATGAGACCCCAAAGCCATGATCTTTGTTTTTTGAATGTTGAGTTCTAAGTCAGCTCTTTCATTCTCTTCTTTCACCTTCATTGAGAGGTTCTTTAGTTCCTTTTCACTTTCCACCATTAAAGTGGTATTATCTGCATATCTGAGGTTGTTGATATCTCTCCCAGCAATCTGGATTCCAGCCTTTGAGTCATTCAGCCCAGCATTTCGTATGATATGCTCTGCATATAAGTTAAATAAGCAGGGTGAACCAACATACAGCCTTGACATACTCCTTTCCCAATTTGGAACCAGTCCGTTGTTACATGTCCAGTTCTAACTGTAGCTTCTTGTCCTCCACACAGGTTTTTCAGGAGGCAGGTAACGTGGTCTGGTATGTCCATTTACATATTAAATACTCAATAAAAGTAATAGCTATTTTTAGAACGCATTTCTTTTCCAATAGTTTAACATGAAGTCGAAAAAACATTTTTACAGTTTGTGACATCCCTTTCCACAAATCATTTGCTGTACTATGGTCCACAGTGTGGCCAAATAAACCAACATTATTGTATTATCACGTCCTTGCACTGCGAGACCTAGGCATCTGCTGAGTGAAAATCCCATTTTAATTACACATGAAACACTATAAAAAGACTGACAAAAGTTAATTTGCAACACTTAACTATTCCTGGATCAAAGTTTTCTCTTCCTAAGGCTATATATAGTGTCATACGCTCTAATTAATTACCTTGTCAGGAAAAGGAAAAGAAGCCTCTCTCGTGAGGCAGGCTGATCTCGAGTACTGAAGTAGGAGTAGATCTGAAGAGCAAATAAGACGAGCCAGAAAACCATGAACAATACAGGGACTACCAGCTGATTCCACAGGGACATTCCCAAGGCTAGAAGGCCATACACCTCCACTACCTGAGTAAGAAAATAAGACAGGAAAACATCTTTTATCACTTCAATAAACACATTTAAACACAAAAGTGTTTAACCTGCAGTACTTAAAAACTGAATTGCTTTTCTTTTCTTACATATTCAGATAAATTCCTCCAAAGTCAGCTCTATGCATACAATTAGAAAATAGCGAGTCTTTTTTAATCGACTAATTTTACATTATTATTAGCAGTTGACACACACTCATCAAAGGGCAACAGCACACTGCCCTGACAGTTCAGGAATAATGTCAAGATAGAGTCACATTTGGAGGGAAACTACATCACAGGCAGTTTGAAGAAGTTTGGCAAACTTATGTCGAATCAAAATTAGCAGAACTAGTGTAAACAATGGGCTTCCCAGGTAGCACAGTGCTAAACAATCTGCCTGCCAATACAGGAGACAGCAGAGACTTGGGTTCCATCCCTGGGTCGGGGAGATCCCCTGGAATAGGAAATGGCAACCCAGTCCAGTATTCCTGCTTGGAAGATTCCATGAACAGAGGAGCCTGGCGGGCTACATACAGTTCATGGGGCGCAAAGAACTAGACGCGATTAAGCGATGGAACATAGAACACCGCATAGTGTGAACAATGCAATACTGCTTGAGGGGCTGGGAAGAAGGGAAAGACAAGAATCTTCCAGAGTTTATTCAGGAATGTCATGGATGAGAAGTAGTTTGACGGAAGATAGAATAATCACTGGAGAAGTTAACTCTCTTCTGCAGCGAAGACAGTTTAGAAAGTCTTTTCCCCCAGATAAATTAATTCCCCTTGCTCCTACTGTGCATTTATTAAGGAACATTTCTCAAATGATTTCGTTTGCCAAGTGCATTAACACCAGGAAAAAAGCTATACCTAAAAAAAGTTTACTAAGTTACTATAAGTTAATAAATTAGCTGTCTAGTATATAAAACAATTTCATATGAGATTGATAAGAAGGAATTCTCATAACCTGATTCAGCCTAAGAGTACAGATGGTTACCAAGTTTCTGGAGTGATCAAGACAGGGACCAGATCCTGGTAACACAACAGAGTTCTGCCAGGTAGATTACAAACTCTAACCTAAGCAGCCAACAGTCTTGCTAGAAGGCTCAATGTGATTCCAGAATGTTTCCATAACTGTAAAGACCTTAAATGAAAATATACTGACTTGCAGATTATTCTCAACTTTTCCATCTGTAAATCAAATGCTTTTTCTAAAACTGAATCAAGAGTAACCCCTATTTTTCCTCACTTGGAAGATAATGAGAGAAAACAAAGTGTCTAGCTTGCTGCAAAATTATTTATTTGCAGCAAACTGATTACTGAGAGGCATGGTACTTTTCCTCCTTTCCATTCAAGGAAAAGACCACTAAATTATCTGACAGTTTCTATTTCTTGCCTATCCAATTCTTTCTAGGTCATGAATTTCATAACCTGTATTTTATTTCCAACTATGACACTTAGTGATACATGAACCTTACGACAAACAAGAAGGTAAACATGACACTTAAAACAGAGGCTTTGTCCTTAGGGTAATTAAATAAACAATTGAGTATCCAAGCAATATTTACTGAATATCTACTGCTCCTTACAAACTAGGGTAGCACCACAAGATCGAATTCAAATAAAAAATACATAAATATGTCATCCTCACTCTGAATACAACAAACCTTCCCCATGAAGGACCTCTTTAATGAGACTGTGGAAAAAAAAAAAAAAGATTTTATCTTCTTTGGAAGATCTACTTTCAGGAAACGTTGCTCAAGTTGATCGTTATGGAAGATGAAGATATCAGGAGAATCAGGCTAACGTCAAGAGCTTACAGAATTTTCCTGGGAAATCTGCCTTTGGGGCCACAACAATAAGGAAAGGACTCACTTAGCAGTATCAGTATGGTTAGTCTGAAAGCTTCCCGTATCTCAAGGTCATGTACACAGTAAAGAGGCAGAAGAGAATATTTTAATACTCTCTTCATACCAATGTCAATTTTAAGAGCTATTCTATATACTGAAACTTACTGATTAAATTAAATACAACTATTTCTTTCCTGAATACCAACTGTTTGTGACTGGAAACAATCCGTTTGAGAGCAAAGACTGAAAAAAGTCAGAGAGACAGAAGCACATTATGTTGGCAAAATCAGTCCAAGCACCACATCTAAATGAAATCTGTCATATCACGGCCCAGAACTACTTAATGTCTTGGTTTAAATAAATAAATGTAAGGAAAATACATTAGTCACAGCAGGACTATATCAGGAAAAAAAAACATGAACTGACCTCTACATATTCAATTCTATATCACTCCTGTCTTTGTCATAGTAGTTACCACCAAACGTCATCTGCCTGGCACTGAACTCATTCAAATCTAATGGCTACCCTACATGCTAGCTCCAACAGTTATTTTAGTTCTATCTTTCAGATAAGTGAACGTAAGTGATTAACCCTAGGTTACACAGCTAGTAAACAGCAGCAGCAGAGTGAAAACTCAGACTGACTACATCCAGATGAACTTACTTCACTTTACTCCTTCTCAACAGAACTTAAGAATCTCAGATGCTCCTAATTGTGTTGAAAACAGTTACTATTTTCCAAGTGTCAAACATAATGTTACCACAACCATGACTGTGAAATACAAGTGAACTAAATCTTTAATATACTTAATATTTATGTAGAATTTTATCTACAGTCTTACCTGAACCAACTCTCTGTATGCAGACTTGGCAAGGTTATAAGGTACTAGAAGGTTAGACCCAAGAAAGTAGAGAACTTCCAAACCAGTAAAAATCATAGCAAATTTGTTGATGATAACAATTGTCTCCAGAGGAACAAGGCAGAGGCGTGCTAGCAGAGGAAGCATGTGAGCTGAAAAGAGCCAAATCTGCTTCGTTTTCATGACACAGGAGCATAACGTACACACCACCAGCTGACCTAAAATGAGGGGGGTAGAAGGCATTTTAGATTTGGTATCCACAAAATAAAAACACTGTCGATAATGATGATGACACAGCTTTTGAAGGAGTCTAATTAGGATCTCTTAGATAATATTTTAAATCAAATTTTAATGTCACTTGACCATAATTAAATGTTCACATATCCTGTGAATTTTGAGCACCAGTTCCCTAGGGCTGATCTGAGAAAAGCAGCACAAATATCCACTGGTCTGTATCTCACTCCAGATGGCATATATAACATGGAAATTTTTTAAAATTTCTAATTCAATATTACAATAATTCAGTTACAACTAAATACATTTAGCCCCTTTTATAAAGGCCCTCAATATTTAACTGTTCTAGTCTAGAGGTGAAAGTATAAAACCCAAGAGATACAATAACTTGTCTGAAATCATGCTGTGACAAGACTTATTCTGAGGTTTTCAATCTTTAACTGCTCTTATAGGACCATGCAAGCCTTCCCGTATGGCTCAATAGTGAAAAATTGAAACTCAAAAAGTTTAAACAACAAATTCTTACAGAGGACTGTGTATGATTATAGAAAGTTAGGAAGTACAGAGAAGTAAAAAGGAAAAAAACAATCCATCTCCTACAATCCTGTCACCTAAGTTAGGACTGTTCAGGTCTTGGGTTTATTACATAAAACACTGCATGCAAAGCTGTAGTATTTTATCTGAAACCTAGGCAGTGCTCAAAAAGAGTTATCCATATTATTTATTACCTTTTCAGTTTATTCTATGCATGATTATACACAAATGTTTTATATAAAGAAGATTATAATGTACATATAATCAGCTTTTTTCATTTAAAATATATTATGCATATACCTAACTAATAAATATATGTATGTGTGTGTGTATATATAAATATATATGGGCTTTTTTTTTTAGTTAAAAAAACTGAACACATATGACAATATTAGCACTTGACTACTTTCAAATATTTGACAATTATAAAATGCTTTGTTATGAATAAGCTTGTATATTTATGACATCCTTGTATAAACTACTTGGAGGACATTTCCTAATGTTTTCTAGTCTAAATTCCTATAAGCGGGATTACTGAGTCAGAGGAAACATTTGTTTAAAGCTTTTGAAATATATGTCAACTGCTCTACAGAAACAAAACACCCAGTGTACAGGGCGCCCCTTTTTCCACCTATCTGCCAACAGTGAAAATAATTTAAGAAAAGGAAGGGCAGAAATATTTCCTAATATTTTTTTAAATTTCTCTTCTGTCCATCACCAGTAGCACTAAACATTACCAGTAAGTATATAAAGCAATTGCAATTTTTGACAAAATGTTTGTTCACATTCTTTGCTTATTCTACTAGGATATGTAGACTTCTATTGTTTAAACAAAATATTAACCTCCTTTATCATATAATTGTATTTTCCCTATCTGTCATTGGAATATATTAGTAACTTTTTTCTCTTATAATATAGAAGTTTTTATTATAAAGAGTCAAATCTATCCACCTTTTTAACAGTTTCTACTTTTGGTGCCATGGTTAATTACATGGCTCCCCCATACTCAAGGTTATACAAGTAACCACCTATTTTTTCTTTTTTCTTTAATTAAAAAATTAACATATTTGGCAATTGTTTTACAATAAGATAAAAAGCAAAGCTTAAGTTTGCTTTTTCAGATGTGTAGTTAGCGGTCTCAAAACTAGCTACTGGAATCAACCAATTCTTTTCTCATTAATTTGAAATGCCATTTTGGTATACTGCAAAATCATCAGTGTATTTGTGTCTGTGTTGGAACTTGCTTTTTTTTTTTTTTTTTTTTTTCAGTGATCTTCTCTGATTACAGTACACACTATTCCATTTCATTGACTGGACAAGTCTCCTCTCATTACTCCTCTCAGAATTTCTCAGAAACTCTTGAACACGTTTTCTTCCAAATTAAGAATTAGTCAAATTCTCTTCCTTCTTGCCAATGAAAAGCAAAACAAAATATATGTTTTTTACCATCTTATTCATGCTTTTTTTTGGGGGGGGGGGGCGCACTGCAGAGCATGTGGTACTTCCCTGAGCAGGGACTGAACCCACACCCCCTGCACTGGAAGCACAGAATCTTAACTACTGGACCACCAGTGAAGTCCTTACTAATCCTTTATTCCATTTTTAAATTTTTTACTGGAATATGCTGATTTCAAATCAACATTTTTGTATTTTAATTTGTGTTCTATTCATATTATTGTTAGAAGAATACAAAATTGGCAACCATTTTTATATAAAGCTGAAAATTTCTTAACAATCTACTATACTGTATGTAACATATGTGGTATTTTTCTCCCACAAAGTATTAATTTTAGTCTTTAAAGAACTGATACTCAAATCACAAGAAAAACATTCATAAAGGTATGAAAAAAGAAAAACCCATAAAAATGAAAAAAAACTGAGAAGAGAGGCCACTTAATAAGTCAACACAATTTTAAGGGATAGAAAACAGCGATTAGGCCACTAGTCCTTCCCCACCCCGGGAAGACTGAAGTTTGCTCTTTGAAAAGGCTGAACAGGCTCCTGGACACTGTGCCACCCAGAGCCGAGCTGAGGTGCAGCACCCAAATGAAAACAGATTAAAAGTCTGCACCCACAAAGATGACAGCTCTCTAGGTCTCCAAACACTGCTGCCACACTTGCTGCCATTCAGCTCTTGTCCCTGGCCACAGTCCCCCCTACAGGAGACAGATTCTTCTTCGGGAAACTGACCCAAGTCCAGGGAAAAGACTACAAATATGCACACTTACCGGGTCCCCCCAATAAGGGTCAGTCCCACCTGAACACCAACTGTGAAAAACACCAGTTGGTATGCCTTAAAGAGATTACAACTGGCAACTTAATAATTCACTTTAATACAAATGACAATAGAAGGATATTTAGGTAATAACCAGGTGATTCTAATTCAGGCTTAAGAACTACTGCTGTCCCATATAAGGCAAAGACCAAAACAAAGACAAAAAGAATCTCAGACAAAATGGAAAGAATGCAAGGAACAAAAGAGAGCTTCAAAGTAAATAATCTAAGAAATTAAGAAGACTGTCACAATAGAAAGAAAACAAACTCCAGAATATTTTTTTTTAAAAAATGACAAAAAAAGTTGGGAAATCTCAGAAAGTAAAACAAAAAACAGAGAGAGAAAAAGGAAAATAGAACAGTAAGAAAGTTAGGGGTTCGATGTGGAAGAAAGCTTATCCAATTAAAAGGATTTCCAGAAAGGGACAAAAGAGAAAACAGCAGGGAAGAAATTACAGTGAGTTGAATGGAGAGAAGCTGGACAGGAGAGGAGTACAGGAAAGAGGAGATTTTCATCATAATATTGTGGCATCATCCCCAATAAGTTTTTAAAATTGTGTTTATTTCTTGACTTTTAAAAGTAAGTATTTTCTTTGATTAAAAAATTAGCTGAAACTCTGAAAAAATACTTAAGAGAAAGTGCTTTAATACTAGGAATACTTATGAATTTTCATTTTGGCATCTTACTTTCACTGTACTCATAGCTATGATATTTAAAGTTCCTTGTTCCGCATGATGCAAACTTCCTCTAAGCTCTGAAAGTTGCCACAAGTCTAGGCCAGCACATTCAGTTCTCAGCTCTGAAGTTAGAGGCTTCATTTATCCTCTTTGACAGAAGAGTATGACTCATATGCTATGATTCTCTTGAAGGGAAGACCACTTCTCTTACTTAGGTGAAAGAAGAAAGGAGTCATACTGTTAGTGGAAATCTTTCCGATAGCTCCAGAAGTTGTTCAACTTGATATGCCTATTCCAACTGACAATTCTGAATAAAACAAAATCACAATGTACTCTGGATTTCAGGATTCCTTAAGAACTATCTCCAAGAAGTTCATAACCCTAAGAAAGAATGGCATAGTCATATTACTTAGTTTTTCATTAAAAGTTTATCAGTGAAATGGAAGAAAAGGAATAGAAAGCTACTTTAAAATCAAAGTCTAAAGAAAAAAATGCTACTTAATAATTTATGGATTTCCAGTTAATTGAATCTTGGCTGGGTGAACACGCTATCATAAGCACTGATGGGAAAAATTTAGGGAAATATACAGATTTACACTAAATCAAAACCATCACAGAATCAAAGAAAACACTTCGAGTTTTCGAATCAGGCAAATATTTTCATACTTGATGCAAATATTACCACTATTGAATATGTGGTAATATTTGGATGTTACCACTATTGAATACAGCCATGGGATATGGTCATAAAGCAACATTGTTTTTGTGTTCTACTCTCCTAAAAAGCCACTCGTTGAAGCTGAGTGTTCTCCTGCCCCTATAAGGCAAGTTTCATAACTTTTCTAAACTAGTACAGTTTGCACAATCTGATCTAATCTAATCTCAGTCGACTCAAACAAAGCTCTGCTTTAGAGTTGAAGGATTGCCTTGACTCCAGCTGAGGATCCTATTGTCGTTCAGTTGCTCAGGGTGTCCGACTCTGTGACCCCGTGGACTGCAGCACGCCTGGCTTCCCTGAGCTTTACTATCTCCAGGAATTTGCTCAAACTCATGTCCATTGTGTTGATGATGCCATCCAACCATCTCATTCTCTGTCGCCCCCTTCTCCTCGTCCTCAATTCTTCCCAGCATCAGGGTCTTTTCCAATGAGTCTGCTCTTCACATCATGTGGCCAAAGTATTGGAGCTTCAGCTTCAGCATCAGTCCTTCCAGTGAATATTCAGGGTTGATTTCGTTCAGGATTGCTTTGATCTCTTTGCTGTCCAAGCGACTCTCGAGTGTCTTCTCCAAGCATCACAGTTCCAAAGCATCAATTCTTTGGTGCTCAGCCTTCTTTATGGTTCAACTCTCAAATCCATACATGACTACTGGAAAAACTATAGCTTTGACTAGACGGACCTCTGTCGGCAAAGTGATGTCTCTGCTTTTTAATAGGCTATCTAGGTTTGTCACAGCTTTTTTCCAAGAGGAAAGTATCTTTTAATTTCATGGCTGAAGTCTGGTGACTTCAAAATTACCACAGTAATTTTGGAGCCCAAGAAAATGAAATCTACCACTGCTTCCACTTTTTCCCCTTCTATTTGCCATGAAATGATGGAACCAGACCTATGTAACTCAATGAAGCTATGAGCCCACCATGCAGGGCCACCCAAGAAAAAGAGTCATGATGGAAAGCTCTGACAAAACATGGTCTACTGGAGAAGGGAATGGCAAACCACTTCAGTATTCTTGCCTCAAGAACCCAAGAATATGAAAAGGCAAAAAGATATAACTGGAAGATGAGTCCCTTAGGTCTGTAAGTGTCCAATATGCTACTGCAGAAGAGCAGAGAAATAGCTCCAGAAAGAATGAAGAGGCTGGGCCAAAGCAGAAATGATGCTAAGTTGTGAGTATGTCTGGTTGTGAAAGTCAAGTCTGATGCTGTAAAGAATACTGGATAGGAACCTGGACTATTTGGTCCGTGAATCAAGGTAAAATTAGACCTGGTCAAGCAGGTGATGTAAAAAGTGAAAATCAATATTTTAGGAATCAGTGAACTAAAAAGAATGGGAATGGGTGAATTTAAATTCAGATGACCATTACATCTACTACTGTGGGCAAGAGGCCTCCTTTGGGGTCACAGAAAACCAGCAATTGTGAGAGGGAGGAGAGAGCTTATGGCAAGCTTCTTCCTCTTTCTCTGCCAGCACAGCGGCATTCTTCCTGACTTGCCCACAGTTGAGGCAGGCAGGCAAGGAGAGGGAGAGAAGTAGAACATTCTTTCTGGACTATTTTCTTACAATGCTATGGTACTGGTACTCTCTGCAGTTGAGATATTTAAAATGGATCTCCTTCCTCATGGACATTTTTAAGTGTTTTCCTGATTGTTCCCATTATCATGGATTTTCTAATCTGCATGACCTTTCATGCTTGTTATATACCCTCCTCTGGCTGCTTTTGGTTCTTTCCTTAGCTCCCAGGAATCTGGAAGTACAATGCCTGTTGAAGTCTTCTCATCTTTTTAAGGGCCCTCTTGGAAGGACCTAAGAAAACTCCATTGACTCTTGGGACCCTCATCTAGTCCACAGGAAACTAACATTCTTTGCCTGCAGAGATTAGATGATACAGGAGAATCCCATAAGACATTTTCACTCCACAGTCAGAAACTCAATAGCCAGCCAGCCCACTAGTGGCCTTTATACCAGATTAGAATTATAATATGAGCCATATATGTAATGTTTAATATTCTGGTAGCATCATTTTATTGGAGAAGGAAATGGCAACCCACTCCAGTGTTCTTGCCTGGAGACTCCCAGGGATGGGGGAGCCTGGTGGGCTGCCATCTATGGGGTTGCACAGAGTCAGACATGACTGAAGCGACTAAGCAGCAGCAGCAGCATCATTTTATGAATTTAAAAACAGGTAAAACTGATTAACAATATATTTTATTTAACCTAATGCATCACAAATATTAGGGCTTCCCTGGTGGCTCAGTGGTGAAGAATCAACCTGCAATGCAGGAGACTCAGGTTCGATCCCTGGGTTGGGAAAATCCCCAGGAGAAGAAGTGGCAACCCACTCCAGTATTCTTGCCTGGAGAATTCCATGGACAGAGGAGCCTGGTGGGCTACAGTCCACGGGGTTGCAAAAGAGTCTGACACGACTTAGTGACTGAACAATAACAACGATCCTAAATATTATCATATAGACATTCAATCTATACCAAAAAATGAACAAGACATTTTGCATCCTTTTTGTACTAAGTTTGATTTGGACTAGTCACATTTTAAGGGCTCATAAGGCACTTGTGGCTTGTTTTGGATGGTGCAGCTTTAGATTTTGCACACCCAGCTAAGACACCAATCTGCAGGATCCCTCCTAAGACACACACAAAAAAACTGTGAGTCTCCAAATGGTCTGCCACTGAATTGTCTACATGAGAAGGGCTGGGAAGGTATTTCAGAGAAAATAGCTATCTAAAGAAATTCTCCTACAAATTCCAACATTAAACCTCTTAACACTTTCTACATGGGTGAGTTTAACAAACACATACAAGATTCCTCTCACTTTCTTTTTGCAATTTTGGAATGGTAAGATCTGGTACTTCACTTTGGGCTGCATCTATGTTGTTCTGGGGTCCTACACAATCATTCTATTATAAACATTCTGCTATCTGAATGTTTCAATCACATCTCAAGTTCTTGATGTTTCTGGTAATTTATTATAGACTAGAGGATAATGGCTTTCAACAACAGTAACCAATATTAAGACATTACATATTTTATTTTAATCTTAGAAATTAATTATTAGCTTTATTTAAAAACTAACCTTCCCAAACACTTAAATTATCCTTAAAAAAATACAAGTAACTACAGCTATATATAATTATAAACATGTAAAATTAGAAATACCTTATTTAGAGAGAAAAAGACTAATAAGAAAATGGTAACATTTAACAATAACTGTGTTTTGAAAGAGTCATCAAGAATAACTTTCAAGTTTTCTAACTTTTTTGTATTAAGTATGAACTAATTTTATAAGATAGTAATTAATACTTGGTTGGCTCCTACCTACACTTTTGATTCTTTTATAATACTTACCTATTAAGGCTGTGGTAAATCGATTCATGGAGAGAGGTTCTAAATACATTGGTCCTTCATAGGCGGACTCCAGTTCACTCCTAACATAGTCCCTAAATAAGTAAAATGGTAAGAATGTATTAGATACATTCTAAGCACATACAAGAGAGAACAGCAGCTAAAGCACAGTATTTCTATAAAAAATATGTTAATAACACTTCACATCTATACGAAGGAAAATTTTAGGTACAAAAAATTATAGAGGGATGACCTTCATCTCCTTCGTCCATGTGATGAAAATAGAATTCACTGAAACTGAATTTTACTTGCAGAGAAGCAGCCAAAACTTCACTTTGCTGGATTCTCTTTCTTCCCATGGTCTCATTAAATAATTTATGCCCAGGAAAAAGCCAATTGAGATGCCACCCCTCAACCCTACTACTTAACTGATAACACATAACACTATTACATTAATTTCCCCTTTTTTCATTAGCTTCCATTATCCCTCCCATCTTATTTTCCCCAAAGTTTTTTCTCCAGTTATACTTAATTAGTTATAGGTAAATACACAAACTAGTTAGAAAACTGGCTTGTAGCACGACAATCCTTAAAAGATGTCATTTTCAAGTTTACAGGAAATTTATAATTAGAATTATAATATTTAAGTAGGCTACAAATTTATTTTGAGATAAACATTAAATCAAATCAAATTATTTCTTATAAAACATAGTTCATTTAACATTGATCACTGAGAAATAACAAGATTTAATTAGTGGTCAAAGAGACTTCACACTCTGAGAAAACAGAACTTTTAGGGTAGAGGCAGAAAGGAAGAATTTATTATCAGTTAAGTTCAGCAGTAATAGAACATAGTTGTCTTAAATTCTTCTGACATCAAAGTAGGAAAATTTGTGTTACAAAATTCTCCTTTCCTTCAATTGCTGAATACTTTATTCACTGTACTTTAAAACAGGTTAAATACTTCAAGTATTTCTGAAAAACTCATATGGCTGTATTTACTTTTTCCATGAAATTACTTCCTATTAGGCAATCAAGCGGAATTCCTTTAGCATAACACAGCTAACCAAGAAATGATCCTTACATAATCAGCAAGTGAGTACTGCCAAAAATCAAAACTAAAAACTAAAATAAAAATTTTAAAGCAGTTTTGGGAACAATTATAAAAATCAATGAATGACTAGGCTTCTTGGGTAATTTAGCAATTCTCCTCTTTCTCTCTTTGAGGATTATTTCTAACAAATAATGTATTAACAGTCTTTCTACTGATAGAGAAAACCAAATCCTTAAGAGGCATGCTTCTCACGCAGCGGTTGTCAACCAGGTGTGAGTTTGCCTCTGAGGGGATATTCTGCAATGTCTGAAAACATTTTTAGTTGTCACAGCTTCCAAGGGAGAAGGAGTGCTCCAGGGCCCTAAGTCAAGATGCCTCCAAAACATCCCACAGCACACAAGACAGCCCCCACAACAAAGAACTGCCCACTCCAGAAGGTCAGTGGTTGAAGCCCTGTTTTAATGTAGAGAGACACAAACGCTACACGTGCAAATTACATATAAATATCTGATCATGAGATCAATGTAATTAGTATTTTTAATATAGTTTTAGGATAGAAAGCTAAAGAATGATAAGTTAATTCATAGGTTTTAAATAAAATACACATATAAGTACCATTTACATTTAGGAAGTCTTTGAAAATGCTATTAAAAGAAATAAATTTATATTTAAAAGAGATCTAACTTTGAGTCCCAATGGTGGCGCCAGTAGTAAAGAATGTGCCTACCATAAAAGGAGATATAACAGACATGGGTTCGATCTCTGGGTCAGGAAGATCCCCTGGAGGAAGGCATGGCAACCCACTCCAGTATTCTTGCCTGGAGAACACCATGGACAGAGGAGACCGGTGGGCTACAGTCCATAGGGCCGCAAAGAGTCAGACACGACTGAAGTGACTTAGCACGAGGCACACAACTTTTGAGTCCCAGTAGGATCTGGGCCTTTAAAGTCAAGTAATTTCTTTTTGGCCAAAGCATCTCTCTCTCAAATAGATCCAGTTTAAAAAAAGAACCAGTGACAATCCATAGAGAAAGTAGACTGGTGTCTGATGGAGGGGAAGCGGGGAGGGTGAATTGAAAACAGTACTCAAGAGTTGCAGGTTTTATTCTAGGGGGACGAACTGTTTTGAAATTAGATCATGGTGACAGTTGCACAACATTAGGATCACACTACATGCCACAAAACTGTTCACTTTAAAAGGTTAAATCTGTTACATGAATTTCACCTCTACAAAAAAGGGGAGCCTGTGGGAGCAGCAACTTCAAGCAGGAGAAAAACCACAAGATCCCCCAAGAGGACCTCAGTCCCAGGAGCTCTCTCCTGGCGAGGGCGAGGGCAAGGGAAGGAGACGGCAGAGTTGGATTCCCTATCATGTTTTCTCCCACGTTTGCTTCTGTCATCATATTATTGGTGTTTCATAATAAAACTCAGCAAACTCAACATTATCAAGAATTTCCTACTGCTGAGACATTTGCTAATTGTTTTTTATATCATTTCCAAGCCTACTTCAGTTTATCCTCTTTTTAAAAGCCTCTTTGTTTTTCCTTAGTCCCTTATCCAAAATTCTAATTTCACATAACAAAACTTCTAAGGCAAATTAACATTTTTTACACTTTTTTATTTTAACTCAAAAGGAATTTGCTGTATACCTGTGTTGTTAGCACACTGGTAGGCCTTGAAAATGCTGCAGTAGACAAGAAAAACACAGTTGTTGTGAGGATGAAGCTCACAAGCCAGGGAAGAAGATATACATTAAACATTTATCCTAACAATTATTTAATTACAATTGTGACAAATGCTGGAAGAAAAAATATAGAATGCTGTCATGGTTTTTTTAAATTTAATTTTTATATTCATAGCCCTGTTTATTTCAAAATTATCTTTTATTATCTTCACTTCTAGATTTATACTTTCTATTTAGCTTGCTTTTCATCTCTCATTCTATTTCATAAGGTTATTAAACAGGTTCAATGCAACAGTTTCCTTTTCTTTTAACCTACTCGATATTCCTTTGGTTGATTTGGGGTTTTTTAAGTCTCCTCTCAAGTTTCTAATTCTTTTCATGATTTTCTTTTTGGTTCTTTCTCTTTTTCCATGTTGCACTACTCTGTGATCTGTTGAGATTACAGGGCCCTAGGGAACGTCTCATGCTTGCGCTCAGTCACTAAACTGTGTCTGACTCTTTTGTGACCCCATGGACTGGAGGCCACCAGGCTCCTCTGTCCACGGGATTTCCCAGGCAACAATACTGAGGTGGGTTGCCACATCCTTCTTCAGGGGATCTTCCCAACCCAGGGATCGAATCTGTCTCCTGTGTTGGCAGGCGAGTTCCCTACCGCTGAGCTACCACAGAAGCACTACGAGGGATGTCTGTATCTCAGAACGATCACCACTTTTAGGCCACAGTGACAACGCCCTGACGTTAAGCAGTTTCCTCCCTACTAGCTCTCCCACTTTACCCTCTTGAATAGCTCTCTCAATGCTTCAATCTCCCTCAAGGACTGCTGGACCTGTCAGGAGAGCAATCGTCCTACCCCAGAAATTAACATCTTCCGTGGGCACCTTAGACCCTCTCTCCTTTGCTCAGCCCACCTCTCTAAGACAGCCTTCAGAATCTCTGTTTGGCTGACTCATCAATAAACCCCGCTTCAACAAAGACAGCCAGGACCAGAAAGCCCATAGTCCCTCTTGGGGCCAGCTGAACTTGGCTTGCCAGAGCCAGGGCTGTGACTTTGGTGGGGACTAAACTGGTCTTGCCAAGCAGCCACTACTGAGCTGTCTCTTCTGAGAGAAGAATCTGGGCACTGTCTCCCAAACTATTATTACAGAAAAACTGGAAGAAGAAATAAAACAAAAATTAAAAAAAAAACATTAATAAAGATCTCTACATCTAAGTTATATACAACTTCAGGACATCTCATGCTGGCAATGAAAACTCTTGGTTATTACCAAGTCTTAACAGAGTGGGTCACTTACAACATTAAAAAACACAACGGTAAGCCTAAAGAAGAAGGATTCAGAGAAGGAATTATCCAAAATTCCATGAATCATTTTAGGCCAAAATTTAGTCTGAGGCAAGAGTCATGCAATTCAGATTTTTAACAGAATTTTATACCTAAAAATTTAAGACTGAATCAAAAGAGAAGTTCAAAAGTAGAATTAGAATTTTCCAATTTAAACATTAAAAAAATTAAGTTGGTCAGAAGCAAGAAGTACTATTTTCTACTTGTAACTGAATAGTATCTTCCCCTTCTTAAACCACTTTTTTCACTTATACAACTTATGCAATGCTGACAATTAACACAGAGCACCAATAAACTGAAGAGTTTGAAAACTCACTTCTCTACATTCTCCATGGTAGCCTTCTTTCTTATGGTTACAACTGCTTTGGGGAATAAGGAATGTGTAAGATGTATATCAAAAGCCCCAAGGATGGCTTACAACTGGAAAAGTTTCTGCTATAAACAGAAGCATAAAAAATTATTTGTTATAAAAAACAAATAATAACAACAAAACCTAGGAGCCTATCACTTCATCAGCAGATCAAAGACCTTTCTTTCTAAGTCTCTTAAGCAACCTGGCTGGGTCGCTGGACAACTGAGAACAATCTGTACATTCTGGCCACTTACAGCTTCCAAACTATATTAATTCCAAAGAAACCTAATCTATTTGTACAAGAACAAAATGGTGAGCCCTCCAAGTTACCTTTTGCAATGTGTGCAAACAAAACACACTGCTCACTTAATCACTAGATGGCCAAGGAATTACCCTGAAATGTTCAAACTCTGAGTACCTATCACACCCTAAGTACTGAGTGGCAATTTAAGAGCTCATTTCCCCAGGGCTTTAGTATTTCAATCTTGTCTGCTACAAGGCCACCCTGCTTTTTTTCTTCAGCTTCTGACTACATGCTAAATATTTAGTGCCTGGGTCTGATAATGTCCAAAAGAAGAAAACATATCACACATTGAAATGGGTCAATTTCATTCCTTTCAAAATTAAAAGTTAAATATATAGTGAAAAACTTCACTTTTTAGTTCCGTTATCTAACAGCAGTAGTTGTCAGCTGGAAAAATTTTATTCCCCAGGTCAAAACATTTGGCAATTATGGATAGTTTCTGGTTTTACAATTGTGGGGAAGGGGTGCTCTGCAATCTGTGAGTAGAGACACAGTATTGATAACATCCTGTAATGCACACGACTGCCTCACAACAAATAACCCAGCCCAACATGCTAACAGTTCCAATACAAAGAAACCCTCATCTGAAGCTTTGAATGACACAGGATTTCCTAAAATGGAGGGCCAGTTATCTGTATGAGACATATAAGTAACTTCTGGGAAAGTCTTACATTTGAAATCAGTTACCCACTGAAGACAAGGATGAAAGAGAGTAAACTTTTATTGTTTGAATCCAAGAGGCTCTTAAAGCCACACACATACAAAACTGATGCACTGGTTCATAAACCTAACAATAAAACAAGGAATTTAAAAATAATGAAGTTTAACAGTTTTAGAGAAAAACACTTAACTGTGGAGGTTAACCATCAAAACATCCTCACAGGAATCGTCATATCAGTTTGGAAAGTTTCTCTTTTTTCCACAGTAGTGCTGGAGAATCTCAATTTTAAAGTAGGACTGGTACTTGGAAACGTACTCCTTAGAACAGCGGTCCCCAACCTTTTTGACACCAGGGACTGATTTCATGGCAGACAATTTTTCCACGGACCAGGATTAGGGTGATGATTTCAGGATGATTCAAGCACATTACACCTACTGTGCACTGTATTTCTAATCTAACACTGCTGCGGATCTGACAGGAGGTACTGGTCCATAGCCCGGAAGTTGGGGACCCCTGCCTTAGACCACTCAAAATGAAAAGCATAGCTTAGAATTTTAAGAATTAAAGAACCTGACATTTATCAAATTCTAATGAGTTCAATTTGAATAGTAATATTAAATTTTACACTAACTGAGCCCATGGGATTTTCTAAAGTTTAATTTTTGTGAAGTGAAAGTTACATCCATTTTGTCTTTTATTAATTTTTATTAGACTGTAGTTATTTTACAATGTTATGTTAGTTTCTGCTCTACAGCAAAGTGAATGAGTTATACATGTATACACATACACACTCTCAGAGTCCCGTCCCATTTAGGTAACCACAGAGCTCTGAGTAGCATTCCCTGGGCTGTTCAGTAGGTTTCCACAAATTATCCATTTTATATAAGGTAGTGTACAGATGTGAGTCCCAATCTCCCAATTCTATCCCACACACACCTTCCCCCCTTGGTAATCACGTTGGTTTTCTACATCTGTGACTGTATTTCCTTTGCAAATAAGTTTATTCGTACAATTTTTTAGATTCCCCATATAATCAGTATTATACAGGTTATAAGCATTTTATAGACACAGACTAAACACTTAAGAAGAATCAGCTTCATTGTGTGAATTAAAGGTATACCTTGTAGATACTGTGCATTCAGTTCCAGGCCACCACAATAAAGTGGATACTGCAACAAAGTGAATCACATGAATTTTGGGGTTTCTTGGTGCATATAAAAGTTATGTTACACTACACTGTAGTCTAAGAGTGCAACAGCCTTATGTCTAAAATGTATGTGCATATTTTAATTTAAAAAATGCTTACCATCATATGAGCCTTCAAAAAGGCATAATCTTTTTGCTGGGACTTCCCTGGCAGTCCAGTAGTTAAGACTCTGCACTTCCACAGCAGGGTGCATGGGCTGGATCCCTGGCAGAGAATCAGGATTCAACATGACACAGTGCATGGCCAGAAAAGAAATCTTTTTGCCGATAGAGGGTTGTGAGTCAATGTTGACAGCTGCTAACTGGTCACACTGGTGGCTGCCCAAGGCTGGGGTGACTGGCAATGTCTTAAGATGACAAAGAAGTGTGCCACACTGAGTGAGTCTTCCTTTCCCGAAGGGTTTCTCCACAGCATGCAATGCTGTTTGAAAGCATTTTACTGATAGTAGAACTTCTTTCAAAATTACAGTCAATTCTTTCAAACTCTGTCAGAGCTTTATAAGTTTATGTAAGATATAATATTCTAAATCCTTTGTTGTCATTTCAACACTTTTCACAGCATCTTCACCAACAGTAGATTCTATCTCAAAAAAACCACTTTCTTTGCTCATCCACAGGAAGCAGCTTCTCATCTGTTAGAAAGTTTCTGTTGTGATATTGCAGCAATTCAGTCACATCTTCAGGCTCCACTTCTAGTTCTCTTGCTGTTTCCACCACATTTGCAGTGACTCCCTCCACAGAAGACTTGAACCCCTCAAACTCATCCATGAGGGTTAGAATCATCCTCCAAGCTCTTGTCAGTATTGCTATTTTGACTTCTTCCCATGAATCACAGATGTTCTTAATGGTATCTAGAATGGTGAATCCTTTCCAAAAGGTTTTCAATTGACTTTGCCCAGATCCATCAGAGGACTCACTATCTACAGCAGCTATAGCCTTATGAGATATATTTTTTAAATGATAAGACTTGAAAATCAAAATCAAAATTACTCCTTGATCTATGGGTTGCAGAAATTATATTATATCAGCAGGCATGAAAACATTCATATTTGTTATACATCTGACAGAGCTCTTGGGCAACCAAATGCACTGTCAGTGAGCAGTGATATTTTGAAAGAAATCATTTTTCCTGAGAAGTAGGTCTCAACAGTGAGCTTAAAATATTCAACAAACCACGTTGTAAACAGTTATGGTGTCATCCAGGTTTTCTTGTTCCATTTAAAGCACACAGGTAGGGTAGATCTTAGCATAATTCTTAAGGTCTTAGGATTTTCATAATGGTTAGAGCATTGGCTTCAACAAGTCACCAGGTGCATTAGCCCTAAACAGAATCAGCCTGTCCTTTGAAGCCCGGCACTGACTTCTCCTCTCTAGGTGCTAAGTCCATCTTCTGCTAACAGAACACTGTTTTGTCTATAGTGAAAATCTGTTCTTTAGTGTTCAGTTCAGTGGCTAGTCATGTCCGACTCTTTGTGACCCCAAGGACTGCAGCACATCAGGCTTCCCTGTCCATTACCAACTCCTGGAGCTTACTCAAGCTCACGTCCATTGAGTCGGTGATGCCGTCCAACCATCTCATCCTCTGTTGTCCCCTTCTCCTCCCAGCATTGGGGTCTTTTCAAATGAGTAATTTCCTCCCATCAGGTGGCTAAAGTATTGGAGTTTCAGCTTTAGCATCAGTCCTTCCAATGAATATTCAGGAATGATTTCCTTTAGGATGGACTGATTGGATCTCCCTG
The DNA here is from genome assembly GCF_023699985.2 of Odocoileus virginianus. Lineage (NCBI taxonomy): Eukaryota > Metazoa > Chordata > Mammalia > Artiodactyla > Cervidae > Odocoileus > Odocoileus virginianus. Next base: position 66,389,564 of record NC_069676.1, read on the forward strand.
CTGTCCAAAGGACTCTCAAGTCTTCTCCAACACCACAGTTCAAAAGCATCAGATCTTTAGTGTAGCCACCTTCATTAATGATCTTAGCGAGATCATCTAGATAACTTGCTGCAGGTTCTACATCATCATGCTCTGCTGTACCTTATACTTTTTTGTGATGAAGACGGCTTCTCTCCTTAAAGCTCATGAAACAACCTCTGCTAGCTTCAAACGTCTCTTAGGCAGCTTCCTCACCTCTCTCAGCCTTCATGGAATTAAAAAGAATTAGGGCCTTGCTCTGGCCCTGGTTTAAGGGAATGTTGTAGCTGGTTTGATCTTCTATCCAGATCACTAAAACTTTCTCCACATTAGCAATAAAGCTGTTCAGCTTTATCATTCTTGTGTTCACTGAAGTAGACTTTAACTTCCTGCAAGAACTTATCCATCATATTCACAACTGGGCTAAGTATTTGGCACGAGTGGCCTAAGACTCAGCCAATCTCAGCTTTCAACATGCCTTCTTCATTAAGTTAAATCATTTCTAGCTTTTGATTCAAAACGAGAGACATGACCCTTCACTTGAACACTTAAAGAGGCCATTGTACAGTTATTAATTGGTCTAATTTCAATATTAGTGTGTCTCAGGGAATAGGGAGATCCAAGGAGCAGGAGAGAGATGTGGGACAGCCAGTCAGTGGAGCAGTTAGTACACACACAGCCTTTATTAAGTTTGCCATGTTATATAGGTGCAGTTTGTGATGCCCCCAAAACAATGACAATAGTAACATCAAAGATCACTGCAGATTACCATAACAAATACAATAATAATGAAAAAAGTTTGAAATATTGCAAGAATTTCCAAAACGTGACCAGGACAGGAAGTGAGCAAGCCCTGTTAGAAACATGACAGGATGGATTTGGTTGATACAAGGGTGCCACAAACCTTCAATTTGTAAAAAATGCAGTATCTGCAAATCACAACAAAGGGAAGCCTAACAAAACAAGGTATGCCTGTACATGAATTAAAGAAAAGAGAGACCCAGCTTTTCAAGAGTATGAAATTTTCTGTTTAAGGAATTAATATTTGCAAATGTCTTTTTCTATAGCCAATTTTTGAAGTATCAAATGAATTATTTAAAATATCCAAGTATTGACTTTCCTTTTCAGGACCATACCATACTCTGCTTTGATATATCTAGACTAGAGTGATATGGAAAATATCTGTAAATCATGTAAGTGATAAGGGACTTCTATCTAGAATACATAAAGAATTCCTACAACTCTTTTTTAAAAGACAACCAATTAAATAATGGGTAAAGAACCTGAATAAACATCTCTCCAAGGAAAATTCACAAAGGGTTAATGAACATATGAAACATGCCCAACATCATTAGCCATCAGTGAAATGCAAATCAAAACCACAATGAAACCCCACTCCACACTTACTGTGATGTCTATACTGAAAATGACAGAGATCAACAAGTATTAGCAAGTATGTGGAGAAACTGGAACCCTCACACCCTGCTGGTAGAAATATAATAGTGCAGCCGCTTTAGAAAGCAGTCTAGTAGTTCCTCAAAAGTTTAAACATATTATATGATGCAGCAATCCCAATCCAATGTATAAGCAGCGCTCCCTCCTATAAGTATGTCCACACAAAACCATGAATGTTCACAGTGTTATTCGAATAGGCAACGAGGCAGAAACAACTCAAATGTCCATCAGTGGATGAATGGATAAACAAAACGTCATACAACAAAATATGATTTGGACAGAAAAATGAAGTCCTGATACACGCTACAGCATGGATGAGCCTTGAAAACATGCTAAGTGAAAGAAGTTAGGCATAAAGGACCACATACTATACAATTCAATGTACATGAAATGCCCAGAATGAGCCAACCAGTAAAGACAGAAAACAGATTGCCGTGCCTATGGCTGCGGAGAAGGGCTGGTAGGAAATTGGGAGTGACTGCTGATGGGTACAGAGCTTCTTTCTGGAGTCAGGAAAAAGTTCTAAAACCAATTGTGGTGATGCTTTACACAGTTCTGTGAATGTATTCAAAACCACTGAGCTGTATACTTTAAATAGGTATGTGAATTATATCTTAATAAAGTCGTTTTCTTTAAAGATACTTGTTGATGAAGCTGCCACATGAAATATGAACTATTAAGCTTTTTAAAACTAAAAAATTCAACCTTAAGATTTTATGAGATTGGCCAAGACTGAATATTTATTAAACATTGACATTCTATTAATGATTCAAGAATTAACACATCTTTGCCAACCTTTTTGAGATAGCACCATATAGTGTAAATTACACTAAAAAGAGAAACACTAAAATATGCCACAACTTGAAATTTGTTAGTTTAATATCAAAACCAACTCCATCAGATAAGCACTATCTTACTTTATACTTTCATATAGTTACATATTTCCTAAGTAGGGAAACTATTTCATACCCTACTAATTCTAAAACTAATTTTCTTTCCATTAGCCATGCTCTCTGCCGAAAATTGAACTAAAAATCAGAAAACTTGGATACAAGTTAAAGTCTGGGATCATCATCCGCTCCTAGCTGTTTGCACGTTTCAGTTCTTTCACCTATAAATCTCAAAGGATTATAGTAAGGATCAAAATAACATAAAAAATAAGAAATGTTTTTGTACACTATAAAATTTTGTCACAATTATTTTTACTGTTTAAAATAGATACAAACTTTCTGATAATGAAAATAAACTTTAAATACTGGTAAAAATATTCCCATAAACTAAAAGTGTAAGTCAAAATTGCTAAAGAAAAATGGTTAGAAAAAGGCTTTTCTTTATGTCTGACACTGCAGGGTCCCCTTTATTCCTACATGATCAAATTTTGACCTCTCTAGAAAAGCCTGGATGATAATACAGCTACATGGTTTTGGCCATCACTGAACCACACAGAAACCAAAAAACTATAGAGGAAAAGAGCAGGTTCATTGCTTTTTCACCCAGAATTATAGTAAGAAATAAAAATAATTTTAATAGCTCTGCCTTCAACTTTGAGATTTCTTTAATCATCAAAATCCTATCAACTCTAAAAAAGCTATCATTAACACAGCTATAACATGGAATACTCTGCCATGAAAAAAGCATTTTTTAAAGGTTAACAACACAGGAAAAATAAAAAAATTTTTTAAAAATAAAGATTAACAACACAGGAAAATGCTCACAAAACATTGCTGCATAATAAAAACGAGACATAATAGAATAAGTTAAAATCTACTGAGCCCTTATGACATGTCAGAAATTGTGCTAAAAGTTTAACATGCTTAATCATAATAAATCCTTATAACAGGCTCCTTAAAATACTATTAGCATTTTACAGGTGAAGAAACTGAGACGTATCTTTCTGATAAATGACACTAAGGTTTCAGAGCAGTAAATAAGAAACACAGGATTTGAATCTATCTAATTCCCATCCACTTTTCCCAATGGCATTTGTAGGTGCCCAGGAACTTATTTACACACTAAAGTGGTGACTCAGGAGCCTACACTCCAACTACTGCATTATACCCCATACATATCATTTTTCTTTAAAAATGTATAAATGAAGATAGGGAAGTGTCTTCACCTTAAGCTTGAGCTGAGATTCAGAAGTGTCTAGGTAAGACCATAGGAATAAATTCTGTCAGGGTTTGGGGCTGGTGGTCCTGCAATGGGAAGGACCCTCTTGTGTGAGTTAATACTGGCTCTTGGACTCCTAGTCTAGGTTCAGTGGAGAAAGATGCTAAGGGAAAAGGCTTAAGTTGTTCCTGTGAAGGAGGCTAAGTGCACAGGGACAATATTTGTGTGATACAAAATCAGAAAAGTCAGTCTCCACTTTAGAGTGAAGAGTTGGATCTGAAACACTGAGGCAATTACAGAAATGCAGCACCACTCTTGCAGCTCCATATTTTGAAATTCTGACATCCAAGGACATTCCCTGGGCAAGGATAGCAGCAGACCTTCCCAGCTCCAAGTACCATTTTGAGCAGGGAGTCAACCAGATAGGAATAGGGGAAGGAGGTAAGAAGACTGAGCTTCTGGGAAATACTTTGGGGCCTTCGAGATGTAATGAAATAAAGAAGATGGAGGTCCTGCTTCAACAAAACGGACCAAGAGTCAGTGACTGTTAGTAATTTTCACTCTTTTGTATCCGCTGAAGTGGTGAAAACTGGAAGTTATTAAGAAACTGGAAGGAAATAACAGAATTCTAACAGGTTTGTCACATGGTGGTATAATTTTAGGTGATTGCTACCACCTTTAAATTTTCTGTATAAACTGCCTACAGCGATGAGTATAATTTTATAATCATGGGGGGAAAACGTTTTTAAAAAGTCAACCAATCAATTCCAGTAATATAAAAATGCTATTTCTAAGATTAAATTTCAAGCCTACACCAAAATCTAGGTTTCGAACCTCTAGAAAAATTACATCCTGTTATATACGTAAAGTAAGTGCCACTCCTCTAATAACTGGGAGTACATTTTGTTACAGTTATACATTTCAATCAAAACAAAAGAAATATTATACCCACACCCACAAAATTTATTATACCCCACTACATTTACGGTATGGGCTTTTGGTACACTTGTAATTTATTGTTTCAAGATTGGAAGCTCATATTCTTTTGGCAGACCAGTCTTCAAATTTAGGATAAGCACACCAAGACAAACAGATGTTCTGACCTATACAATTAACCTCATGAAATAATTTATATCAATCATCAACTATATACAAGGTCGCACCTTACACTGATTCTCAGGCATCATAAAGTAACTTCCTAAAATAATGAAAGCAATGAAATCCATAATTGCTATAGTGCCTGCAGCCTGTCTTTGGAAATTTCTTTCTCAGGTTATACAGAAAAGCTCATGGTTATTTTTGTAAACATACCCTTATGGTCCACAGTAAGACCATTTGTAAAAGCAGAAATAAAATTTAAGACACAACCTCAGCTACTAATCCTGTAAGATATTTATTTAGAAAACAAGTATCAATTAAAAAAAAAATGTTTGGGATACCTATCAAAGCCTCAGCTTCCTAACAGTGTTCATGAAAAGTATTTTACTGGTAAAGGAAAACTTTAAATTCAGGCATACATTTCAAAAATGGGTCAACTTTCTTACCTGGAGATTTGATGTCCAGCATAGAGGAGCAGGGCCGTCAAAAAATATAGATAAAGCTGAACCAGATGCTGCCTGGGTAAGGTTAGTAGCACAACACTCAAGATATAACCTGTAGTAGAAGTGAAGAGAGATATAAATAAAATTTGATTCTAATTTAGTCTTCCAGTTAATTACACTAATAAAAAGAGCTTGAAGTAAATTACTTTCCAATTAGGTTTCAACAACTTTGAGGTTTTTTACTTCACTACCAAAGCAAGCTTAGCATAGTAAACCCACTATGGATTTTTCTATGGAAAATATAAAGCATTTTTCACTTCCTTTGTAGGTTTTTCTACTTTAAAATTGAATATATCACACAAAAGTGCAATAAGATTCCCCTCATCAACTACCTTTCCTTGTCTCCATGTTTCCTCTACACCAACTGTCTCATTCTCGAGTCCGGAGGAGGAACGGGGGGTCTTCCTGGCCCTCTGCCACGGCACCTCCGGTGTGACTCAGACCTTACTTCTCCAACTCCGAAAGACCCTCTATCTTCTGTCTTCAATCATTCCTCTGACACCATCCTCATCTCTCAAAGAATGTGCAGGGCTCTTTTCCCTAGTCATAAAGAAAAACTCCTCACCACACTCATTTCTCCTTTTCCTATTACCTTTCTTTCATTCCAATGACAAATGTTATAAACTATCTGTACCGAAGCCTCTAATTTCTAACTGTCTATTATTCCCTCTTTACCCTTTACAATCTTAGATCCTCTACAAACCCCTGTTTGCTTTCTCTAAAGAAACCTGGAAGTCAACAATTACCTACTAAATAGGAGTCAAATCGAAGACTCAAATTTAAGTCAAATCTAAGACTCCTATTTAAATCCTTGCCCCAGCACCTGAAGCAACAACTACCCTCAAATCTATTATTCTTTAGCTCTGTGACATGGATTTCCATTTACCCTCTAAATAATTCTCCCCTCTATTTTCTTTTCACCCTTCTCAAGTGAACATAGGAAATTTAGTTTCTGAATAACTTCTACTCTTTATGGAAGTATCTAACTCAAAGAATCTATTTTCCTGCTTCAAATATACCATTCTAGATGATACAACAGTAGTTCTGAGAACCTACTACATAAGCATAAAAACCTTAATCATTGCCTATTCTAAGTAGACAATTATAGCTCATGATGTCTGAGATGAAGTCCACTTAAATGTTCCCATAGAGAAGTACAAACTGAGTTCCCATCCTCCTCCCTCAACAGGCTGACTCACCTCCCCCTCCATCAAACTTGAGTCACCTGTGATCACCCAGTCCCACTAAGTCTCTCATATGTTACCCTTCCTTTCTAGTCCATATGCCCCTACCTAACCCTTTCTGTAATACAATAATATATGCTGACTGCTATTTATCTTTCAGTCTCTTGTGCTTCTCAACCATCCTATGCTTTGTTACCAGGGTAATATTCCCAAAACCATCGCTTTCATTTAGACAACTCCTGCTCTAAAACTTTCAAATGTTTTAAAGAATCTGCCTGCAATGCAGGAGACCAGGTTCAATCCCTGGGTCAGGAAGATCCCCTGGAGAAGGGACTAGCTACCCACTCCAGTATTCTTGCCTGGAGAATTCCATGGACAGAGGAGCCTGATGAACTATAGTCCATAGGATCACAAAGAGTTAGACACAATGGAGTGAATAACACTTTAACCTCTCAGTGTAACATTAAACATCTTGCAAAAATCTGGCCCTGGCTTACTATCCTCTTATGAATGAGTCTTCATTAGGGCACAGACATCCCTTCTTAGCACCTAATGTGTCCCTCATGCTGAATCGATCATGCTTAAAGTTTAAGAAACAGGAGCTGTGCTAGGCACTACACATTTTCCACACATCCTAACTTCAAGAACCATCCAAGGGAAGACAAGAGATACATATTTCTATTTGCTTTTCATTTTGTAAAATAATTTCCTCCAATTAATTTTGTTAATCTCTTTCTCATAGGACTTAACAAGTATTTAAAAGGATGTTTATTGTATTTAGCGAGCATTTTTACTGTTTGTGGCTGAAGGATTGTCTAATCAGTCTACTTATTGCATGAAACATTTCCTTAGATTTTCTGACATTTAATAAACTATCATTTTCCTTTCCAGATATTCTTATCTTTCCCTTCTCCTGTGTATCTCATAAAATCAGCTGCCAAATTCTCTAGACTGAACATATTCATTTCATTCTTTCAATTATTCAGTCATTCAATCAATCAACATTAGTATGTGTCAAGTATGATCCAGATGCACTCGTAGGCATGGAAAATTCAAGAAGAAAAAGAAATCACAGTCTCGTGAAAAAACAAACAAGGATAAAAGTGTGATAGATCCTTGGTAGTTTCATAAACAAAACTTAAAAGGGCTATGGTTAGGTGATTGTTTGACCTGGACCTCAAAGGGTAAATGAATCTTTACCAGGCTAAGAGGAAGGGGAAACACTCTAAGAGAACAGCAACAGCAGGTCTGAAAACCAAAGTACAAAGGAAATTTTCAGGACACAGGAAACTGTAGACCAGACTAGATTTTGGTGTAAGTAGATAGAGTATTAGGAAGGTACTGGGAGATGCTGCTGGTAGAGCTGGTGGCTCAGACAGCAATGAAACCACCTACAGTGCAGGAGACCCGGGTTCGGTTTCTGGGTCGGGAAGATTCCCCTGGAGAAGGGCATGACTACCCACTCCAGTATTCTTGCCTGTAGAATTCCATGGATAGAGGAACCTGGCAGGCTACACCCCATGGGGCCACAAAGAGTGGGACAGGACCGAGTGACTAACGCTAACTAACTTAGGATGAGATCGCTGGACAGCATCACGATGCAATGAACGTGAACTTGGGCAAACTCCAGGAGATGGTGAGGGACAGGGAGGCCTGGTGTGCTGCAGTCCATGGGGTCGCACAGAGTCGGACATGACTGGGTGACTGAACAACAGTTTAGGAGTTTAGCCTGGGCTTATGTTCTCAGACCCTTTTAATACCATATAGGTGAGGTAAGAAAATGAAAAACATAGGTGAGGTAAGAAAACAAAAAACAAAACAGTAACAAAAACCCTATGGTTCACCTATATCCCCATTTTCACATTCCAGTGAAAAAATAACTGATAAAATATAATGCACAAGAAGATTTCTGAGAGATTATGAATACTTAGCTGATGTATTAAGAGCTCTATGACTAAATCATCTGAACTACAATAAACAGTTGATCCTCAAACAATGCAGGGATCAGGAGCACCAATCCCTCCTCATGGTATAAAACCTGAGTATAACTTTACAGTCAGCCTTCCGAACCTGTGGTTCCTACAGAGTTCAAGGGTCAACTGTATACATCATCTAATTATTTGAAAAACACAAAACTACTGTTGATGCAAATATGCATCATTATTCAGACTATAGGATTAACTGAACCAACCAAAACAAACTAAATTGATAATGATGAAGCTTTGTTGTTGTTCAGTTGCTAAGTTGTGTCTCTTTGCAATCCTATGAACTGCAGTACACCAGGCTTCCCTGTCCTTCACTATCTCTAGGAGTTTGCTCAAACTCGTGTCCATTGAGTCAGTGATGCCATCCAACCATCTCATCCTCTGCCACCCCCATGATAAAACTAACTCAACAGTAATTTGTAATTTAAAAAAGCAAGACTAGCAGCATTTAAAAATAATGATCTGCTTAAAATAACATTAGTGAACCTTCCTAATGAAATACAAGAATTTCTGCTATTTAAAGGGTTATTTTAGTAGTGGAGAAAAAAGAATGAGGACATGGAATAAAACAGTAGCTTTGGATATGAAGTTGGCAGGGTCACTTATGAGATGTATACTTAAATAGGTCTTAATGGTGATCTACTGGTGAATGGTTGAGAAAAAGGAAGTGAAAATGGTTCTGATGTTTCCATCATGGGTAACTGAGAAGACGGCTTTGCTACTAAGACAGGAAATACATAAGGCGGCTTGAGGTTAAGTACAGGTGATGAGGTAAGTGATAAGTTGAGGTGCTTGTGAAATATTTAGGCTGAGAGAGCTAATGATAGTTAGAAATCATTTATTCATCACCAGGCACTAGTTAGGTACTGGTAATACTGAGATAAGAGACGACACCATTCCTACCTTAAGGGAGCTAACTATCTAGTTGGGGAGATAGCTAGGCTTATGGACCCTCAGAATGCAGTGAGTACCACGGTGGAGCTATGAACTGGATACCATGCGATCAAAGAGGAGGAACAATAATGGAGACTACAGTGGTCAAAAGCAGTGAAAACTGGAGATAGAGGTTTGTAGCAAAATAAATAAATAAATAAATAATTAAAAAAAAAAAAGATTTGTAGCCAAAACTATGTGAAACCACCCCAACAGCAAAATATGAAAATTAAACACAAATCCTAGGAATATCAACACTAAAGAAGGGTTCCAAAGATACAGCAAAAGACTCAGAAGGAATGATTAAAAATCTAGAAGAATTCAGAAAGATTTTTAAGAAGGAGATCGTGGTTAAGAGTTTCACAAACATGGAAAGGTATGCAAAACAGGGATACAAATGAAGTTTGAGTTTTACCTTTCAGGTCATTAATGATTTTAGTGATCGTAGTTACAACAGAACTATTCTCATATCCACTCTTTTCTTTGCAACTGCTACCATGCTAGCTCTGGATCTCATTACCAGTTGCCAAAAATCCTAAATGGCCTCCTATCCTCCAGTTTCTCCCCTCCCCAATCCACTATCCTATCCTATTCAACACTGCCTAACCAATCTTAAGATGCAGCTCACCTGCTCTAAATCCCTTACTGACCCACCACTATCTATTAAGTTAAGCACAATATCTAACATTTGCATTCAGGGCTTTTCACAAATGGCCCTATTCTTCCTTTTCAATATTATTTCTATTCTCCTTTATATATCCTACACCCTGCAAGCAGTTCTATAATTAACATCTGGATAGTTACTCTCTCTGCTGTCCTCAGACAGGACCCACACTGGAAAGCTTCTAATTTCAAAGATACAATTATACTCCATTAACACAATTATTAACACTCCCCACCTTGATTTTTAAGCTCTTAATAACAATTACAGGATATAAGGAGGAAAAAAACTCACAATAGTAAAAAAAACCCAAAAAACTTAGGAATGAACTGAAACATAAAAGTCTAAGGTCTATATAAAGAAAACTTTAAAACACTCCAACAGAATGCAAAAGAAATCGTGAACATACTAAGTCTCTTGTTTTCTTTCCTAAAGAAGAGTTAGCACCCTTAAGCTCTCTCTTCATGCTAACTTAACTTTTAATAAGCAATCTCAGCAAACAGGTCAACAGGGCTGTGTTTGGAAGATTAAATAATTGTGAAGTTCATATAGAAAACTAACAACAACAACCAAAAAAAACTCAGAGAGGGAAATAAAGAAAACGAGACTAACTCTGTCAGACAGTAAAATAAAATCTAAACCCTCAATAATAAGAAATGAACAGGAAAAAAGTTCAGAAATGGAATAAGACACCCTGTAAATGCAGATAAATTCTAAATGCAGCAAAGATTTAAATGCAAAAATCAAACAAGAAAAAGAATGCAATAAAACATGACATACATCTTTATACACTTAAGAACAGAGGCTTTTTTAATTGATTAAAAATCCTAAAGCTATATGAAAGAAAAAATGATAAATTACATTAAAAACAAATCTTGCATGTCAAGAATATCTTTAGCAAAATCAAGAGAACTGAAATTGGAAAAAATTCCAACTCATCACACAGGGCTTATTTCCCTAACATATATCAAACCCCACCAACTAGTAAGGACAGGCTAACAGTCCCATAGAAAAGTGAGCAAGGGACAGGTACCGACAACTCTCAAAGGAGGAAATTACAAATTTTTTAAACACATGAATAAATTCAATCTCATTCATAAGAGAAACACAAATTAAAACTAATTTAAAAATAACCATTTTTCACCTACATGCCATATCATATATACTAGTTCAGTCATGTCCGACTCTGCAACCCTTTGGATTGTAGCCCGCCAGGCTCCTCTGTCCATGGGACTTTTCAAGCAAGAATACTGGGGTGGGTTGCCATTTTCCTCACCCACGGGATCTCTTCCCAACTCAGGGATGTCTCCTGTGTCTCCTGCATTGCAGGAGGACTCTTTACCTGCTGAGCCATCAGAGAAGCCCACTGAACAGCCGAATATTAAAGTTTGATAATACTGTTTTGATAAGGATGTAGGATTTTAGGAACCGTCAACAAATGTAGGTAAAAAAATAGTCTCTATACAGAGCAGTATCAATCAATAGTCCCAATGTATATATACTCCTTAACCCAGCAGAATCACTTCTAATAGCTCATCCCATGGCTATTTCTGCACCTGTTGAAATGATAGCTATACAAAACTATTTAGTCAACACTGAATGAAACAGTAGAAGACCGAAGCTATCCAAAATGTCCTCCACTGAAGTAATTCATGCAATAAATTATGGTACAGTCATACAAGAGTACTATGCCCCTATGAAACAGAACTGGAGGGCTGGGGAACAAAGTCAGGCCTCAACAGTTCATCAGAATCTTAAGATCTGGCAGATCGGAATGTGTCAGCATGAAAAAACAGTGAATATCTAAAATAACATGGCTCTATGATACATCATTAAGTTAAAACAAACAAAAGGTTCAAAAGAGTAATGTACTATGTTATCATCTGTACTAAAAAAGAGGAAAGATATTTATATTTTTATCATTTATATATCAATTTATCTTTATATTTACTTACACATGCATAAAATATCTCCAGAATTATGCACAAGAAAATAAAAACAGCTACTCGTTGGGACTCAAAGTGAGAACTCAGTAGATGAGGAACAGAGACAGGAGGAAGGCACTTTTCACTATATACTTTTTATGCTTTTTGGTTTCTGAACATAAATTACAATTTCTAAAATCCATTTGAGTGAAATTCTGTAAATTGGGACATTACATAAACACTACATAATGCTCTGACACAGAGGTTACTGTAACCAAAAATCTGTTCAAGCTGAAAATATCTACTTGTGCAATCACTGAGCTTACCCTACCATAGCACATAATAAGTGTATTTAAGAAGGCTCAGTTGAGTTCCCAAAGCCAAAGAGTATGAACTGCAACTATACGAGGACCCATACAACTTCTAAAATGAATGTGTCTGTTATTAGGTAGCTGTTTTTATAATAAATACTTCAATATATTAAAAAATAATGTATGTGATAAGTACATTTTTAAGACCACAGAACGAACTACTTTTGCTGGATTAAGCGAAAAAATATCTAAACCCAAGTACCCAATTGTTCTTCTACAACAGACTGGAATTATTTTCCATAAACTGACTAATATACGAACCTTTAACAAAGGGCTGAGAACTAGTATTTTGCAGCATAAAAGAACCTTCTCATTTCAGAGGCTTTCCAAGGCAGTGCCAACTGAGAGAGTTGAGAGTACTCAGAGCAAAACTGAGAGTGCTCAGATGTTCTATCTCCAGTGCAGTCTTTCCTACTGTACCAGACTCCTTCCCACAATGACTAACTTGGTAATCTCTCAGAGCTATAAGGGGTTCTCAGGGCTAAGCTTTGAAACCTAGAAAGTTCTTTAATAGATAAAAAATAAATCTCAGAGACAGGACAACTCTTAACCATTTTATAAAAGATACCCTTCAAATTTTAAAAAGGATATACCTGTTGATAGGCAATTCTAATGACAAAAATATTAATAAAACCACTGCAGCACATCATTCAAGCTGCATCTTGAGTTACCGATGTTAAGGAAAATACACTATCGCTATTATTACATATAAAACAAAAATTAACCTAAAAATTAAGAATCATGACTTTTATTCTAGATGGACTTTATCTGCTTCCTAATTTTTTATTTTTGGCCATACTCCATAGCATGTGGGATTTTCCCTGACCAGGGATCAAACCCATGCCCTCTGCAGTGGAAGCTCAGTATCTTAAAAACTGGACCTCCAGGGAAGTCCCCTGCCTATATATCTTGACTTTAATTTCTTAAACCTCTTCACACTACTTCTACCACTGATTCAAAAAAAATCATATCAATTATATATTTCAAGCACTTTTAAAAAAGTATTATGATATAATTTTCCACATTTCATTTAACTGAAATGAATACTTTACCTTCAAATGATATTAATGTTTTGGAAGAATAAAGAATATTGCTTACTTTCTGGACTTCCCTGGTACTACAATGGATAAGAATTTACCTGCCAAACCAGGAGACACAGGTTTGATCCCTGGTCTGGGAATATTCCACATACCAAGGAGCAACTAAGCTCATGAGCCACGACTACTGAGCCCAAGCTCTAAAGCCTATAAGCCACAACTACTGAAGCCTATGCACCTACAGCCTGCGGCCCGCAACAAGAGAAGCCACTGCTCCGTGCAACTAGAGAAAGTCTGAATGCAGCAATGAAGACCCAGAGTAACCAAAAATAAATAAATAAATAATCTAAAAAAAAAAAAAAAAAAAGCTTACATTCTGAATTACTACCAAACTTACTACCCAAATTAATGACAAGTTTTAACAGGCCAAATGTCTGGAGAGGGCTTCCCAGGTGGCGCAGTGGTAAAGAATCCACTGCCAATGCAGGAGACGCAAGAGACACAGGCTTGATCCCTGAGTCAGGAACATCCCCTGGAGTAGGACATGGCAACCCAGTCCAATATTCCTGCCTGGAAAATTCCATGGACAGAGAAGCGTGGCAGGCTATAGTCCACGGGGTCACCAAATGAGTTGGACATGAATGAGCACAGCACAGCAAATGTCTGGAAAGGTTATTTCCCATTATTTAACTCTATTAAAATCTAATACATGTTTTCTTTTACACATGTCAATTACATCTAATCAACCAGAAGCAAAAAATAAATTTAAAAAAAAAAAAAAATGTTTTCTTCTGCTTTCCAGCTTCATCAAAATTTATTTCACAGCAAAATAAATCCAACTCTATTTTCCTCTACCCCTAATAATTCATATGCAATTGTGAAACAAATAAGACTATAAACATGATTCATAAACATTTATCAACGACTATATCCTTGTCACTTCAATGTAAAAGGACATGATTTTACCCAAATGAAAGAGTATACAAAGACATAAATCAGAACACTCACTAAAAGCTTAGGAAACAGGATGGAGACACTTACCTACGTAATGCATATTGAGAGCCAAATACTTGTACTGGAAAAGAGGGTTGTTATTGAGGCTACTTCTTTGAATCTGCTGGAAGAAGGAGCTGACATCCCACCGGTAGAGGACATCCAGCAGCATGATGCTCGGCACCCGCAGGGCCACGTTCAGCACTGCCTCCAGTTTCTCCTTGGCAGCCATGTTTTTTCTTGGAGCAGACCTAAAATTCAGGAGATATAATATAAAAGAGTGAGTCACCTCAAACAGCTTTTAGATATCCTTTTATGAGTCTAATGGATCACATACTACAAAAACTATGTTATAATGTAAAAAGCTCCTTAGACACATCTACTACTTCCAGATATTTAGGAAATAAGCTTTCTATTATGTTTTCACATGGACTCTCTTGGGTCTGCTCAACTTTAAGGCTCTGAGGAAATGTTCAGGCCTCAAAATTTGTTTTTTAAAAAGCTTCTAACTCCAAATCTAGGCACTTAACAAAACAGTCTATACTGTAGCCTTTGTCCAATTATCTTGAGAAGGAAAATTCACTCCTATAAAATTCCTTGAGATTTATGCAGCTTTTTTAAAAGACAGCAAATTTTAAAGTTATTACATGAAAAAGCACAAGCTATTTAATAAAAGTTTAATAATTGCACATTGAGTATATAGCATCTAACCATCTATCCTGTTTCTTATTACTTAAATTCAAAACTGAAGTACTCAATTTACATGATACAGATACAATGCAGAGAACTCAAGATATAGGCAAAGGCAACATGATTTGCAATACTATCTCCTTGTATCATTAAACTTCCAGGGCTTCCCTGGTGGTCCAGTGGTTAAGAGTCCAGCTTGCAATGCAGGGGACACCAGTTCGATCCCTGGTCCAGGAACTAAGCCCACGCGCTCTAGAGCCTGTGCTCTGCAACAAGAGAAGCCTATGCACTGCAACGAGAGAAATCCTGCACACAGCAACAAAGACCCACCAGAGCCCAATAAATAAATAAGTACATACATCTTGAAGGAAAGGAAAAAAAAAAACCTCTTAGTCTGAAATTCCCACCATCTGCTTTCAAAGTAGGAAAAAGCTCATCAAATTCTTCCCTGTGACACACAGACATGCTGGCACATGGAAGAAGTCAGGCATTGTGAGTCTGCAGCCTCTGTCTTTGCTCAGCTCATGAGCAGTGGTGAATGGGGGGCTTAAAAAAAAACAAACAGGAAGGAAGGAAACGAAAGATCTGCCAGACAATCTACTATATAAAGGACAACTTAGTGTAATACTGCTTTATATGATAGAGCTGCAAATTAATCCAAGGAATTACAGAAGATAGAAGTGGTAAAGGATAATTTTAGGAGTAACGATAATTCTAGATTGTTGGCTCTGACAATATCCTTTTAAGAACTTTGCTGAGAAAGCAAAATACACTTCTAGCTTTGGCAGTAATTTCAGACATTACAGGACAAATGAAAACATTTATTTCCAAAGAAAATTATAGTGACAGATTGCTATGCTATGGTTAAATATTTGTCAGTATTTCCATTTCACCCTCTAATTTTCATAGCTTCCTAGCTCAGATAGTTGGGGGGAAAATGCTGCTCAGTTTAGCACACCATTAATATAAGTTTTTCCATCACTAAACTGCTTTATTATATATCATTCCCACTACTCAAATGTTATGTATGTTCTACCAATAATGCAAAATTAACATTTTTATAAATAAATACTGTAATTCTGATTACTTTAAATAAACAAGACTGCTTTAGTAATTTTCGTCCATAAGAAATGGAGGGGAGGGATAAACTGGGAGATTGGGACCGACACATTGCTACATATAAAACAGATAACTAATGTGGACTTACTGCACAGCACAGGGAACTCTATATTCTCAAAATTCTCTAACAGTCTATACGGGGAAAAAAATCTAAAAAAAGAATGAATTTACATACATGTATAACTGATTCACTGTGCCGTATACCTGAAGCTAGCACATTATAAATCAACTCAACTTCAAGAAAAAAAATTTTTTTAACAGAATATTGTCAGAGAATCAGAACCAAATAGCTGTGTCCTAAGGAGAAAAAAAAAGCACTGAAAAATAAAATCTTGGATCAACATTTATTACAAATTATACCATTTAGGAGCCTAAATTTCTCAAAGCTCATGATATTATTAAGAAAAAAAATTCTACGAAATATTCACATTAACATCCTTTCACCAGTGGCCCTGGGGTGATTTTTATTCCCCTCTATCTTTTTCTGTTTGACAAATGTTTCACTATACCCATATATTATTAGGAAAAGTGTAATATAATGTGCCTAAGCTATCTAGATAACTTAAGGAAATACACAGGAAGTAACTACTTACTCTGGTGGTCAACCTGATAACTCAGTGCACTCTTGGGAGTTCATTTCAAAGTACATAAATGATAACATTTTTTTTTTCTCACAAACCACCAGTCACGTGTGAAAATTACCATGTACCAAAATAAAATATCACTGACAGGCTTTATTCATTAATGGAAAAGTAACTATCTTTCCATATTTTATATTCCAGTATGAATCAATACTGCTTTTGTAAGTAACAAAAAAGGGGACAATTAATGAGTTAATATTTGTGGTCCATATTCATCTGACTTAGGGCCTTCGTATGTTTTTAATGTTTTCTTGTTTTTAAAAGTGCCCAGTTTCACTATTTATCATAGTTCTTAAAGGGGTAAAGAAAAAAAAACTAAACAAAATACCAATCCTGCATTAGAAATCAAGATCTGAAATGCTAAGGGGAAAAAAAACTCCCTAATTCTTACAAAGGACCATATTTCTATTACAAAAGAAGGCCATTAGCAGAATGATATATGCTTCCCCTTATATTACCACTACTTCACAAACAGACAAGAACAGAACACAAATAGGACAAGAACAGAACACAAACGGAACAAGAATAAAAAGAAAATCTTGGGTCCCTAAACCTACTGTTAACAGAAGAACATCCAAGACAGACACCTAAACTCTACTGCCTGGATGGAACAAAATATCCTCTTTAACAACAAATACATTGCTTACGAAATGTTTCATTTATTTCTGTATGTGAGGGACATTTCAGTAAGTCATTGGCAAGCTGGGCATGTATAGGGACGTGGAGGAAACAAATTTAATACATAGAAAGCTGAATCTAAAATGCAACCCACAAGAGCTATGGAAAGAAAAAGGTGGGGTGGGGGGAACCATTGTGGACCATTCTTCATAGAAATGCCACATGACAGGGTGTGACCATTACAAATAAATACCATACACTACATTCGAGCTCCACACACTAAACTAACAGCTAAACAAAATGTTGAAATATATTTTATTTGTTGAAACCTGAAATTGCTCACATGTGCCAAATCACTCACATCTGCCAAAAGACTAAATTAAAAACATGAAGTAAGTAAAAATGGAGCCTTCTCTAAGATGTTTGGTTCAAGCCTAATTTATCTTTTTCTAAGACTTGTTAAACAGAGCTAGGGAGCATATTCTAAGTCAGAGGAAGCTCAAAATTCTCCTAAAACCAAACAAGATCAACTAACCGTCAAAAATAAACAGAAGAGCTGAAGGCAAAGAAAATTCAAAGGCTTGACACTCTCTAAAGCCAAATATATAAGATACTCCCTGCCTTGTTCAGTTATGTACATTTTGCCTTCTGTGCATTTTTAAATTTCCTCCTTGAAATGTGGAAAGAACTGAGAAAGTAACACTCCAACAAATTGTCTCTGAAAGTAATGAAAACTAAATGTGGCTCAAAGATGCTTTACACAGTAAAACAGCTTTAAAAAAAAAAAATCCATCCCTTTCCAGTAACAGAAAAAGAAAAGCTCAACAAAAGCTAACCAAAAACAGGACCACAGGATTTCATTAAATTACATTCCTAGGCTTGGAAGCAGCAAACTGCTACCTAGGAACACAAGAATGTCCTGTACCAGCATAACGCTACACAATTCATCGTTCACTTTTGTGGTTTAGGATACACTGGGGACCTCATTCTACACTTTCAGAAAATACATTTTAGCTTTGAATATGAAGAAATCAAACAAATCATCAACAATATGAGAAATATAAGTTTTTAACGTCAGAGCTCTTCTCATCAGCTGAAGAATTATGCTAAAAAATAAGAAATGAAAATGTTCTTACCCAAAAAGGGAACAGAATTCACATCTCCTAGAAAAAACAAAAATAAGAACGCCTTATAACCCGATTTTAAATTATTCAGTACAATATTAGATAACTCAGAAAGTTTTTACACCTTTCCTCCTCAGCATAAGGAGAAAAACAAAAAACTATCATTCACCATTAGTCTCCTTTCTCTGTCCAGTCCAATTGGGGGGGGGGGGGGGGGGGCGGGATTCTACCATCAGCTAAAGCCAATCTTAATAAGAAAGACATTTTCTGGCTGTCCGGATGTTAGGATGGTAAGTTCTGAAAATGCTAGAGAGCAGAGCTAAAGCCTAAAATCATAAGTAAACTCAGCCAAAAACTCAGATACCGGGGAGAAGAACGCACTTCTTACATAAGCATTGGCAACACGTTTTAAATATAGCTGATCCTTCCCACTCCCAGTCATTGCTAGCTAACTGTGTATGTACCTGATTTCCAAGTAAAGTACTAGCGATTCTGTGGTTTCTGGTCATCCCCAAATCAGCAAACATCCACTCTGGGAAATCACTCTGCATACAAGGGCCATCTTTCAACTTAAGCAGGCAGACAGAGGAAATAAAAAACTGCTATCTCTGCCATTGGGCGCTCAGCCTGGGTCACGACTGCAGCACCAACAGCTCATCCTTTGGGCAAGATTCAAGATTCACCAGAACTGCACAGTCCGTATTTTAAAAAATAAAAAGACACAGTCCCTCTCGTTTCCTTTCAAACTAGTTTCCTGTTTACTGCAGACTGCGATGCAAAGCCATCCATTAATCTTTGATGCCTTCTCACAGCAGAGCCCCCTTCCTCTCTCCCCGCACCGCCTCCCCCGCCCCCCACGCCTGCTGATCTCAGCCGCGTTTGAACTATAGTAACCCCAGCCCAGCTCGCTGCAAAGCCAGCAGCGCAGCAGCGGCACCGAGGCCGCTGCCGCCGCGGGGCTAGGGGATTACGTCCACAAAAACTCTGCCAGTAAAGAGGCCCTTGCCAGGGAGCTCCCCTCCCCTCTGGCCAAGGATGCTGGCTCCGCCGCGCCACGCACCAAAAAGATTCTGAAGGAAGACGCGGGCGAAGTTCTTCATCCCTGAACAGAAAGGGGATCTATTCCCAAAGGGCGGGCAAGGGTCTTGGGATCCTTGGTTGAGAAAAGCAAGTGGAGAGGGTTGCAGAAGGCCTGGCGAACGAGAGTAGCAGCGAAGGGAACAAAAAGGAAAGGATGAGGACCGCTCATACTGTAAAAAAGGGCTGACAGACATGATATAGTGCAAATGGGTCCCCATTTGAAGAATGACTTGGCAGGCCTTTCTGCACCCCAAAACCACCTCAAACCGAATGAAAGGTGGGGCAGCTGAGTTTGGGGCTGCGTAAAGCAAAGAAGAGTAGGGTGAAATAAGAGATGGAGGGAACCTCGTGAGCCAAGTGGACAAAGACGCAAAAGACCGAAAGTTGGAAGTGGGAACTGGAGGAAAAGAGCTGGAAAGGAGCAGCTGGAAAAGGGGCAGCTCAGAGGGGCTTGGAAAAGGCCCTAAATGGGGTCCTGGGAGGCGATGGGGCAGCGCTCAGAGCAAGGGCATCTTAGGAATGCTGGGGAGACGAGGGCTCTCTCCAGGAGGGTGGAGGTTGGAGAGGAGCCGGGGAAGGCCCCGGAGCTGGGAAAGGGCGCTCTGACCGGGGCCCCGGAAGGGGAGGACAGAGCCGGAGAGAGCAGAAGCGGGGGCCAGGAGGGCCGAGGGAGGGGCTGGCGGCTGGGAAGGAGGGGGCGCTGCGGGTGAAGTGGGGACGAGGATGGGAGAGAGGAAGAAGGCGAACGGGGAAAGGGGCGAAGGGGGAGAGGAGGACCGAGCTGGCGACGGGATGGAGGAGGGAGTGAGGAGGGACGGGGGAGGTGGAGAAGAGAGGATGCAGGATGGGGGCGAGGGCGCCGGGAGAAGGGGCCGACCCGGACGGACGGCTCGTTCACCTCAGGCTGCGGCCTCCCTCCCCACGGGGAGGCGCCGCCGGTGGACAGAAGGGCTCCGCAACTCCCCGGCTCTCTCACTCGCCTGCCCTCCCGCTCTTCTCGGGCGGCGGCAGCAGGGGCCGGGACGGCGCGGCTCACAGCGGCGGCTTCTCCGCGCCGGGCCTTGGATGCTGCGTCTGGGGAGGCGGCGGCAGCGGAGGCGGCAGCAGCCCGACCCGTGCGGTCACCATCGTCCGCGGCGGCAGGCGCTCGCGGGCCGAGCTCTTTAGCAGCCGGCGGCAGCCATGGCCTTCTTCGTTCACTCCTCCCGCCCCCGGCGCTCTGCGGCGGCAGCAGCCCGGCTTCAGTGCTCTGCGCCTGCGCGCGGCGCTGCCAGCGCGGCGCGCCCCTCCCCCGTACGGGCGCGCGTGTGCGCGCCCTCGCGCTCACTCACAATCGCGCCGCCGGGTGGTTCCCGCGCCGCCTCCGGTACACGGGTGGGAGACACACGCCTCCCGCAGCCTACACTGCCAGGCTCCCTCCGCTATGGAGACGCGTGCCACGCCGACAGCTGCACGCGCACTGTGACACGCACCATTCTGACACACGTGCGCTCTCACACTCCCCAAACACCAGGAGCCACAGCCACACGCGCTCACACCCACACTTACCTGCCAGGACCACGTGGGCGAATTGGAGAGACTGATCCTTAACCCGATGCAACCGCAGTAGCAAAGAGGCCAGATTTTTTTTTTTAACTCCCTACTGACTGGTCTAGATTGTCAGCTCCTTGGCGTAAGAGATGTTGGTGTGATGTACTGAGATTGCTCAGTACTGCCTAGCACAGAACAGGCGTCCAATAAAACTTGTTGAATAAGTGAGTGGATATATGAATAAGTGAATTGGAACCATGCATTGAGTATCTTTAAGAATTCCAACTCTTTGGTTTAAAGAACTTGTTCAAGGAATTTTACTGTAGTATGTAATTAAATGGTATGTGTGTGTCCTGTCTTTTAGTCTAAGGTTACAAACAGATTAATATACCATCACACTTCCCAAGATTAGGAAATCCATTTATTCTGTCCAAATCACTAGAACTGACAAATGTCAACATACCTTGTGGGGCAGGAACTGTTCCCCATTTACCCACAGTAAAAAACCTGAAACACACTGTTTGTACCAAGAATGAATCAAGAATGTTGCTGGTCTTCTGGGCTTTATCTACTTCCTCGCCTCAGTGACCCTCAACAAATTCCCTCACCCTCAGCCCCTTCCAAAAAAAAAAAACAAAGCCCTACATTGTTCCTTCCTTTGTCTTTGGTTAGTTCCTAGACAGTCACTTTGAGGTTGGCAATGCCTACACACACAGAAGATCACACACTCAGTAGTGGATAAAATGTTGCCACTAAATTGAATCATCTTAAAATTGTAAAGTCTCAACATCTGCCTGTTAGAAAAGAAATTAAGGTCCTTCCACCTAGATTTGTGTTGGAGGCCCTCCTTGGAAATTCAAGCCTTTGGCATTAGTATGCTAAATGGTAAAACCCCAATTCTGAGACACCTTTGCATGCTAAGTCACTTCAGTCCCCTCTGACTCTTTGTGACCCTGTGGACTGTATGGCCTACCAGGCTTCTCTGTCCATGGGATTCTCCAGGCAAGAATACTGGAGTGGGTTGCCATGCCCTCCTCCAGGCTATCTTCCTGACCCAGGGATTG
This sequence comes from Odocoileus virginianus, assembly GCF_023699985.2. Taxonomy (NCBI): domain Eukaryota; kingdom Metazoa; phylum Chordata; class Mammalia; order Artiodactyla; family Cervidae; genus Odocoileus; species Odocoileus virginianus. Next base: position 66,411,702 of record NC_069676.1, read on the forward strand.
AAGTCGCATCTCTCATGTTTCCTGCATTGGCAGGTGGGTTCTTTACCACTAGCACCACCTGGAAAGCCCACTTCTGTATCTAGCTTAAACTGTAATCACAAGCTCTGCATTTAGAAAATGTAATTTCTGGAGGCATCAATCAATCAAATTCAGAGTAACTTCCCTTCCACCAGTTTGATATCCCTAAAGAAATTTAAGTTTTTACAATTTCTGGGGATTGGCCACCGTTCATCCTTGTGCCTTAAACTACTTACAAATAATCATTAAGCCTGCTACATGGCAAAGAGGCAGTTTTATGAGTCTCTCAATACTGGTAAATGAGAAATTACACACACAGAGAATTACAGAGGCCACATGACAAATGATTGGAATAGGAAACTGCCCAGGACAGCAAGGCCTTTCCTTTGATTTCCTTCCTGTTTTCACAATTTTACTACTGACTCAGTCAAGAAAATGTAAGGCCAGAAACTAGATTACCATGAAGTCAAAACTACATAAACAGATTCTAACTGGATTTATTTATTCTTCCCAGGTGAATGATAGAATCTTGAAAGGATTACTTTAGCACTGATCCTGGATTTCTGTGTTTTGTTTAAATGGAAGCAAAGTCTACCTCAGCTCTGACCTTTCCTTTTTTAAAGGTAAAAATTGGGTTCAAAGTCCTATAAGCTTTGCTGTAAGTTCCCCGAACTTGTAAAAGCAGGAAAAAAGTCACATTTGGTTTTTATAGCAGCTGCCTATAAATGCTGGGGTTCAAAACAAGCAAAGAAAATTACTCCCGTAATTAAAGGGTTACTGCTATTACACTGCTGCTAATCCAGTTTTGAAAAAGCTCTAAAGAGCCAGAAACAGGTAACTAAATCACACTAAAGAGAAAAGCAAGCAAAAAAAGAAAAGCAAAAAAAAAAAGAAAAGCAGTGGGATAAAAAGCAGGGGGTAGGGGGTGGGGTATTAGAGAGGACTGCTCAAATAAATGAGGCAATCTCATGTGACTTTTTTTTCCTGTTTTTACAATCTCAAATAAAAAAGAGCAAGTACTTTCCAGAGTGGAGACACCCCAAAGCACACAAATCAGGGAAGGTCAGGAGAAAAACATGGTAAGTACCTGGAACCAAGCTTAAGGATATACCCAAATGCCATATCTTGGTCATAAAAGGAATTAACTTAATGTGCTAGAAGGAAATAAGTGGAGTGTTTATGTTTTTGGAATGGCAGGCAGTTCAGGATTCTAAAGGTTATCTTGGTAGCAGTTTAGTGACTCAGTCCTGTCTGACTCTTTTGGGACTGCATGGATTGTAACCCACCAGGCTCCTCTGTCCATGGGATTTACCAAGCAAGAATCCTGAAGTGTGTTGTCATTTCCTTCTCCAGGGGATGTTCCCCACCCAGGGATCAAACCTGGGTCTCCTGCCTTGCAGGCAGACCCCTGCATTTCAAGAGGATTCTTTATCTACTGAGCCATCAGGGAAGCCCTAAGGTTATCTTACTGTCCACTAACCGTATTCAACACTGAGGAAGAAGTCAGCTCAGAGTTTGCAAGAGTGTATGTTCGTTACAGTTCCTGCCATTCCAAAAGGCTAGTTTCTGAGTTCCTTATAGCATTAACTCTTGCTAATGATACCAAAAGATGATGCTGTGAAAATGCTGCACTCAGTATGCCAGCAAATTTGGAAAACTCAGCAGTGGCCACAGGACTGGAAAAGGTCAGTTTTCATTCCAATCCCAAAGAAAGGCAATCCCAAAGAATGCTCAAACTACCACACAATTGCACTTATCTCACACGCTAGTAAAGTGATGCTTAAAATTCTCCAAGCCAGGCTTCAGCAATACGTGAACCAGGAACTTCCAGATGTTCAAGCTGGTTTTAGAAAAGGCAGAGGAATCAGAGATCAAATTGCCAACATCCGCTGGATCATCAAAAAAGCAAGAGAGTTCCAGAAAAACATCTATCTCTGCTTTGACTATGCCAAAGCCTTTGACTGTGTGGATCACAATAAACTGTGGAAAATTCTGAAAGAAATGGGAATACCAGACCACCTGACCTGCCTCTTGAGAAACCTGTATGCAGGTCAGGAAGCAACAGTTAGAACTGGACATGGAACAACAGACTGGTTCCAAATAGGAAAAAGAGTATGTCAAGGCTGTATATTGTCACCCTGCTTATTTAACTTCTATGCAGAGTACATCATGAGAAACACTAGGCTGGATGAAGCACAAACTAGAATCAAGATTGCTGGGAGAAATATCAATAACCTCAGATATGCAGATGAAACCACCCTTATGGCAGAAAGTGAAGAAGAACTAAAGAGCCTCTTGATGAAAATGAAAGAGGACAGTGAAAAAGCTGGCTTAAAACTCAACATTCAGAAAACTAAGATCATGGTATCCGGTCCCATCACTTCATGGCAAATAGATGGAGAAACAGTGAAAACAGTGTCAGACTTTATTTTGGGGGGCTCCAAAATCACTGCAGATGGTGAGTGCAGCCTTGAAATTAAAAGACGCTTACTCCTTGGAAGAAACGTTATGACGAACCTAGACAGCATATTGAAAAGCAGAGACATTACTTTGTCAACAAAGGTGTGTCTAGTCAAAGCTATGGTTTTTCCAGGAGTCATGTATGGATGTGAGAGTTGGACTATAAAAAAGCTGACTGCAGAATTGATGCTTTTGAACTGTGGTGTTGGAGAAGACTCTTGAGAGTCCCTTGGACTGCAAGGAGATCCAACCAGTCCATCCTAAAGGAAATCAGTCCTGAATATTCATTAGAAGGACTAATGCGGAAGCTGAAACTCCAGTACTTTGGCCACTTGATTCAAAGAGCTGACTCATTTGAAAGACCCTGATGCTGGGAAAGATTGAAGGCGGGAGAAGGGGATGACAGAGGATGAGATGGTTGAATGGCATCACCAACTCAATAGGCATGGGTTTGAGTAAACTCCAAGAGTTGGTGATGGACAGGGAGGCCTGGCTTGCTGCAGTCCATGGGGTCGCAGAGAGTCAGACAGGACTGAGTGACCAAACTGAACTGAACTGAATGATCACATAGAAATAGTCCTTTGTTTCGAATCGGCAGATAACTGGTAGCCAGTTATGCATCACCTTTTCCAGTGGCCCAGCAGTAAAGAATCCACCTGCAGTGCAGGAGCCACAGGAGATGCAGGTTTGATCCCTGAGTGGGGAAGATCCCCTGGAGGAGGGTATGGCAACCCACTCCAGTATTCTTGCCTAGAGAATTCCATGGACAGAGGGGCCTGGAAGGCTACAGTTCATAGGATCTATGAAGCGACAACTGAAGTGACTTAGCATGCATGCACATGGTAACTCAATATTTAATTTTTTGAGAAACTGCTAGACTGTTTTCCAAAGTGGCTGCTCCATTTTATATTCCCACCAGCAATGTATGATAAGAGATTTACTCTTAGGTTCAGATGTCCCCCACTTGTTAGATGTGGGATCCTATTTGTGCCAAGTATACAAATGACTCCATCTACCATCTGTAAACAGGGATAATGACAATATTTACTTCACAGGATTATAACAAAAAATAAATAAATGATGTAGGCTAATATTTATGTTTCAAAGTAAGCCCTTAGTAAATGTTATTAGTTTCCTTCCTCCCATCTTTGGTATTTGGTTGGCAACAGTTAATCTGTAATAAAGTCAGACAGAGATAAAATTATAACTCCCTATTAACAATGAGATGCATACACATAGTTGATGCTAAATAAATGTTTTCATGGATAATTGGAAAAGCAATAGATCTTGTATACTGCTTGAATACCAAAATAAATTTATCCTTTTCTGCCTCTTGTGCAAGTAATGCCTAGGCTGCAGGAAGAAAAAACATAGAAATATGTCAGCTTTTTGCTTGGTCAGCATTTTTAAACTCCCCCCCCCCCAATTGTTTATTTCACCAACTTTTTATTTTGAAGAGCTTCAAATATATACAAGAATTAAAAGAACATTAGAATCATCACTCATATCCTCACCATCTAGATTCAGTCAACAGTCAACATTTGTTAAAGTTTTGAATATTTGCTTTATCTATATGTGTGTGTCTTTTGTTGAGCTATTTGAGAGTAAGTTGCAGACATCAACATGTTGCACCCCTAAATGCTCTAGCCTGCCTCTTCTAAAAATAAGAGCTTTTTCCAGTATTACCAAATGCTATTACTACACTGAAGAAAACAAAGTGTAATTCCCTAAATCTTTTTATCGTCCAGCCAATACTCCATTTTTCCCAATTCTCCTTAAAATATCTTTTACAGACAAATTTTTTCTAACCAAGATACAATCAAGTTTCACTCATTATGTTACTGTCATGTCTTACAAGCCAGCTTTGTTTTTAATCAGTCTGAGTGCCTGTGACTATTTTGAATTTCTCACATCAGCAAAGGAAAAAAATGTTTTGTTGTCTTCAGATTTAAGGTCCACTGGTGTCCCTCTGTCCTGCCCAGTCACTTTCTTTGTCTTGATTCTAAGTAAGTCTGAGATGGTTAGTAAAATAAAACTGTGTTGCTTTTCAAGCATGATGATATCCAACTAAATACTGGATCAGCCAAAAAGTTCATTTGAGCTATTCCATACCATCTTACAGAAAAACCCAGACAAACTTTTTGGCCATCCCAACAAATGGTTATTGATTGTCATATATATTAATTATTTCCTGTAATTTCATGGACTACAGGAGGCCATCCTAGATCCAAAAGGGAAGAGCCAATTTGAAAATTTGCCAAAGGAAGTAAAAGAACCTGAGATGTAAAAAGAAACCAGGGCTGGTCACCATGTATGAGCCCCAACCTAGGCCTCATCTGAAGCCAGCATGTCCATACTCTATCTAATTACATTAGGCAATAAAATCATCTTTTGTGCTTAAGCCAGTTGGGGTTGTGTTTTCTGTCATCAGCAGTTAAGAGAGTCCCAAGGCCTTCAATCCTTTCAATTTGCTAGTCAGTAAAATATGCTGTTATGAAGATGAGGAAGTAATTACAAAAAAAATTATAATGATAAGCACAAAGAAACATAACTGTTCAACTGAACAAGTTATTATAAAACACAACCATTTAACTCAGCAGTCCTCACCCTTTTTGGCACCAGGGACAGGTTTTATGGAAGACAATTTTTCCATGGACCAGGGCAGGCAGGGTGGGGAGATGGTTTTGCAATGATTCAAGCACATTGCATTTATTTCTATCTATTCTATTATCATTATATTAGCTCTACCTCAGATCATTAGGTATTAGATTCTAGAGGTTAGGGACCCCTGATTTAACTACTATCCAGAAATAGAAGTTTGATAATACTCTCAGAAGTTTCCCACATACTCTTTCCTATTCACAACTGTCTCATTAACCACAGTGGTAACCATTTTTCTGATTTAATATAGTGACTTTTTGTTTGACCACTGAAGTATGAATCCCTAAATACTATATTTTCTTTCGCCTGTTGAATTTTATATAATTTTATATAAATGAAATCATATGGTAACTATCCTTTTGTGATGAGCTTTTTCTGCTTAATATTGTGTTTGAGATTAAATTATATTCTTGTGTGAAACTGCAGTTCATTTTCACTGCAGTCTAGAATTCAATCTTTATTCAGTCTATTTATGAACCTTTGGGTTCATGAACAAACTCCAGTTTTGGTTCCAATTTTGGTTCAAACTAAATTCCAGTTTGAGGCTACTATGAATGCTAGTATCAACACTTCTGCACGTGTCTCTTGGTGTACATGTGCACATATTTCTCTTGAAGAGAACTGCTGGCCTAAGGGTCTACCTATATTCACCTTTCTCAGATAACTCCAAAATGTCTTCCAAGATGTTTATACCAATTTATACACCCATTAGCAATCTATGAGTTCTTACTGCTCTATATTCTGGCCTGCAATTAAGATTGTCAGTCCTTTTAATTTTAGCCATTCTAGTGGAGTTTTTAACTTGACATTTCCGTAATTGCTGACAAGGTCAAATACGTCTTCATGTTTGGTGGCCTTTTGTACTTCCTCTTCTGTGAATCGCTCTAGCCTGTTACCCAATTTTCTCTTGTCTTATTTACCTTTTGCTTTTTGTTTTGTAATCCTTAGTATCGGGCTGGCCAAAAAAGGTCATCTGGGTTTTTCATAACGCCTGTTTCCAAAACACCTGAATGACCTGTTTGGCCAATCCAACATATCCTGAATGCAAACCCCTCTTAAATTATATATGCTGCCAAAGTCTTTTGTTCTACAGCTTCCCTTTTCATTCTCTAAATAGTCTTTTTTTTTTATGAACATTATTTCTTAATTTAAATTTCATATTTTTATGTTTAATGGTTGTTTGCAGCCTGTTTTTCCCTACTGCTCTGTGCTGCCTTCACTGTCATAAATCAATGTGTCTGAGGAGATCTGTTCCTGAACTTTCTATTTCAAACCACTGATGTGTTTGTCTTTATTTGTGCCAATAACAACAACTTCAGTTACTCTGACTAAATAAGAAGTCTTAACATATGGTAGAGCAAGTCTCCCCTCCTGGTTTTCTCTCTTTTGTTTTGTTTTCTTCAAGAGGATCCTGGCTCTTTGCACTTTCTTATCGATTATGGAATCAGATTTGGAATTTTGGCTTGTTGAGTTTTCCAAGACTCCAGTGAGATTTTTAGTTTTTGACATAGTAGTCTTGCATATCTTTTTTATTACATAAATTCCTAAGATATTTGAGGATTTTTATGCTATTGCTAAAGGGAATTTAAATTGTATTTTGTTAGCCTTTGAGGATATAACAGTAAACTTCAAGAATCTCTTGTCTTCCAGTCTCATGAGGCTAGGGACAAACATAGAAATAGTTTTAATACAGAATGAACTGGACTGTTTATGATAAAGGTGGGCAAAGGTTACCATGGAAATACAAACAGAAGAGATCAACCCATTTTGTGGGGTTATGGGGTGGGAGGAAGGGAGAGACATTCTAAGTGTTGAAAATAGACAAGGGTCAGTTAGGTGAGTCAAGAGAAAGCAAATAGAGGGGAAGAGAGAACACATGTGACACACACATTTCAGATGGTAAGATGGAATCTCAGTGTCAAATGAAGTGCCAAAGAATCAGATTCAGAGACCAGTAAAAGTATGAGGCAAGCTCCCCAGTGGCCATAATTTATAAAAGGAATGTGAGCAAACTAGTTCCAAGATTTGTGGGCCCCTTTAGCTAGATAAGGTTATCAAATGGTGTAAAAGGGTGAGCGGGAATAGAATTTTGGAAAGGTTTCTTTGGAGGGAGCTGTTGCTGTCAGTACTTCCGAGGGAACCAGGCTTCTGGCGGGGGAGGGGGAGATAATACTTCCTGTTCTAGTCTAGGGATGACGTGATCTTTCAAGGGACCATTCACAGAGGCTAAAATGTATTCCCTGCATACGGCTGCTGCCTGGTGCCCCCCTGTGAAAGTGAAAGCTACCCATGGTGACAGAAGAAAAGTGGCTGCTTTGGGATGCATGAGCATTGCCAGAGTTTGTCAGTGTGTGTATTTCCCAGGGACCTGATGTATGCCACATGAGAAACAGGGCTGGTTCTGCTTGTCCAGGGTCCTATACCATAGGACTAATCACAAGGAAAGAAGGACCCAGTAGTGAGAAGCTGGAGGTAAAAATCCAATTCAAAGGGTCACATGTGATCACCTAGAACAGAGATATACCCACCCGGGTCATTGATACTAGAATTAAGAATTCTCAAACAACACATGGAGGTCCACCAGCGTCTTACCATAGTTGACCAGTAATAAAAAGTCAGCTAGCTTTTTAGGGAAATAGACCCATAGACATAGAAAACTTATGGTTACCAAAGGGGAAGGCAGGGGAGGGATAAACTAGAACACATCCACACTCAGTTCAGTTCAGTCACTCAGTCGTGTCCGACTCTTTGTGACCCCATGGACTGCAGCACGCCAGGCCCCCCTGTCCATCACCAACTTTCAGAGCTTGCTCAAATTCATGTCCATTGAGTCAGTGATGTCATCCAGCCATCTCATCCTCGGTCACCCCCTTCTCCTCTTGTCTTCAATCTTTCCCAACATCAGGATCTTTTCCAAGAAGTCAGTTCTTCACATCAAGTGGCCAAAGTATTGCAGTTTCAGCTTCAGCATTAGTCCTTCCAGTGAATATTCAGGACTGATTTCCTTTAGGATGGACTGGTTGGATCTCCTTGCAGTCCAAGGGACTCTCAAGTCTTCTCCAACATCACAGATCAAAAGCATCAATTCTTCCACACTCAGCTTTCTTTGTAATCCAACTCTCACATCCATACATGATGCCTGGAAAAACCATAGCTTTGACTAGACGGACCTTTGTTAGGAAAGTTTTATCTCTGCTTTTGCTGTCTAGGTTGGTCATAGCTTTTCTTCAAAGGAGCAAGTGTGTTTTAATTTCAAGGCTGCAGTCACCATCTGCAGTCATTTTGGAGCCCAAGAAAATAAAGTCTGTCACTGTTTCCATTGTTTCCCCATCTATTTGCCATGAAGTAATGGAACCGGATGCCATGATCTTTGTTTTCTGAATGTTGAGTTTTAAGCCAGCTTTTTCACTCTCCTCTTTTCTTTCCTCAAGAGCTCTTCAGTTCCTCTTCTCTTTCTGCCGTAAGGGTGGTGTCATCTGCATATCTGAGGGTATTGATATTTCTTCTGGCAATCTTGATTCCAGCTTGTGCTTCATCCAGCCCTGCATTTTGCATGATGTACTCTGCATGTAAGTTAAATAAGCACAGTGACAAAATAAAGCTTTGACATACTCCTTTCCCAATTTGGAACCAGTTGTTGTTTCCATGTCTGGTTCTAACTGCTGCCTCTTGACCTGCATACAGATTTCTCAGGAGGCAGGTCAGGTGGTCTGATATTCCCATCTCTTGAAGAATTTTCCAGTTTGCTGTGATCCACACAGTCAAAGATTAGGCATAATCAATAAAGCAGAAGTATATGTATTTTTGGAATTCTCTTGTTTTTTGTATGATCCAGCAGATATTGGCAATTGGATCTCTGGTTCTTCTGGCTTTTTTATATCTAGCTTGAACATCTGGCAGTTCATGGTTCATGTACTGTTGAAGCCTGGCTTGGAGAATTTTGAGATTTACTTTGCCAGCGTATGAGATGAGTGCAACTGTGCGGTAGTTTGAACATTCTTTGGCATTGCCCTTCTTTGGGATTGGAATGAAAACTGACCTTTTCCAGTCCTTTGGCCACTGCTGAGTGAAAAGAATTGAATATGTGTGTGTGTGTGTGTGTGTGTGTGTGTGTATAATTGAGTCACTTTGCTGTATTATTTGGCTTCCCTGGTGGCTCAGTTGGTAAAGAATCTGCCTGCAATGCGGGAGACCTGGGTTTGATCCCTGGGTAGGGAAGATCCTCTGGAGTAGGAAATGGCAACCCACTCTAGCATTCTTGCCTGGAGAATGCCATGGACAGAGGAGCCTGGTGGGCTACAGTCCATGGGGTTGCAAAGATTTGGACATGACTGAGCGACTTGGCAGAGTTCACCTGAAATTAACACATTGTAAATCAACTATACTTCAATTAAAAAACAAAACAAAAAAGCCAGCTAACTTCCACTACTTGAAGTAGTAGTAGTAGTAGGGTGCTGATTGTTCAGATTCTACAAAATAACTAGTCACCAGTGTGGAAGGAGCTTGTGGAAGGAGCTATAGAAAGGATATAGGAAGGATAGTGTAAGGAGCACTATCCAATGAGGGCCCTATTCTAGTCACTGTATGGAGTAGTTTTCAGAGCAATTAGAGTAATTAGATATTGTGGGTCCTCTTCTATCAATTATATTACTTTCTGCTATATATCCAGTGGTCACCTACCTTTTTGGTTGTGGAAGACAGAAAAATTTGTGGAAGACAACTGTTCCACGGACTTGGGGTAGAGAGATGGTTTTGGAACAATTCAAGTGCATTACATTTATTGGGTACTCTATTCCTATTATTATCACATCAGCTCCACCTCAGATCATCAGTCGTTAGATCCCAGAGGTTGAGGACCCCTGAAAATATCCTTTTTAATAAGCTGCTATTTAAAAAGCAAAGAATAAATTATAATTTACAAAAAGGATGTGCATGAGGCACTAGAAAAGAAAGATTCAGGTTGAGCCACCTGCCAGATCCAGAGAAACTGAAGACATGTTAACAAGTAAGAATAGCCTCTCCCTGACCTGTCCTGCTTCAGGAGGCTTCCACCCAGGTGGAGTCTGATGCAACTGCTCCTGCACAGGGAGGAAGGAAGTGAGTGAGGAGAGGACAGAAGGTGACCACAGGCCTTCACACATGGAGGAACTCTCACTTTTTGAACAGAGATGAAGGCGTTCAACTAATTCCTTAACTGGACACATTCTAACTACAAACCAAGACTGTTATTTGTCACTTATAAAATGAGTAGCACTCCACACTAATTAAGAAGTCTTGGGATCTGCCCATGCTTACATTGGAGGGCAGGGCAAAATTACCTGTTCTGAATAAAAATGCTAAGGGCTAGTGGGTGACAGAATTGGATTGTGTTTTGACTTCATTAGGAATATTGCTAGGTACCCCCAGAGTATGAAGTACATGCAAGAATGACAAGCATACAATTATGATAGGATCTCAGGTTTACAGTCCCCTGGAGAAGGGAATGGCAACCCACTCCAGAGGAGCCTGAGCAGCTACAGTCCATGGGGTCGCAAAAAATTGGACATGACTGAGCCACACACACACACACACACACACACACACATGCACACGCACATACACACAGATTTACAGAGGGAAAGTGGATAGTGATGAGGTAAGCTGGAGTCAGTTCAGGAGTTAAGGAAAGACCTTCCAGACCATGCTAAGGAGTTCAGACTTTAACAAGAAATGGAGCAGCACTGAAGAGTGTGTGCAGGAGAGTAGTTTGTATTGGGCCTTCACTCTGCTCTAGGTTCTGTATGAGGTGGTTTACATGAATCATCACACTTAATCTCACAAAAAACCTAGGAAGTAGGTAGAATAATTATCTCCATCTTTAAAATGAGGAAACTGAGGTAGAGAGAGGTTAAGTAACTTACCAGAAGTCACACAACTAACTAGTCAAGAGCAGAGCTCAGATTAAATGCAGACACATCTGGGTTGGTTGCATTGTGTCCCTGACTACTGTACTCTGCCCTCTGTCAGACTGACCATTCCAGAGAGGTAATGAGTTTGTACCAAGAGCCACCTCTCAGAGTCTAGAACTCAAACTCCACTGGTCTCCCTTTGGTAATGAATACATTGTCATTATTTTTCCCTGAACTACCTATACAAACAAGAAGGAGAGTAATTCTTCAGAAATATTTCCTGTGAGCATGCTTTGATGTCTGTACAAGACTGCACAAAATGAGAAAGTTTGCTTTGCGACACAGACTTCAGAGTACAGTGTGGAAAAATTCCTTTTCTTAAAGAGGGAGATGGTAGCTAAAAGAGTGGAACCAGGAGTTACTCTGTCTGGGTTCACAATCTGGTCCTGCTACTTCCTAGCTGTGTGGGTTTGAGCAAGTTTCTCAACCTTCCTGTGCCTAATTTCCCATGTAATAACACCTTACCATAAATTACATTTTACACACATACACACACATATACATATATTGCTTTGAACAATTCTGGGCACAAGAAAAGCAACATTACCTATTGTTATTATTGCTGTTTTTACTTTGGCTTACCATGCTTATAACTTCACTATTCAAGGATACTAAAGAGACTAAATGTCAGTCAATATTTATAAAGCACATTCTTAGCATTTGTTAGATGCTAGATAGATGTTAGATGCTAAATGAATCAGAGCACATAGTTTCTGAAGATGTTAAATATGATATAAATGAAACAGATAATTCCTGCCTTCAAACCTCTTACTGATGTTAGATGGATAGACTACTTATACTGCCTTGTTTTAAAGTTGCTTTGTGTGTATCTTCTCCTTTGCTAATTATAAATGCTTTCATGGTATGAGTCAGTGTTTCTTTTTCTTTTACCCTCTCACCTTCATTCCCTTCTGTTTAGCATACTGTATATAGTTGTCTTTTAAAATCTGGTTGAGTGAACATGGAGCAAGCCATAAACAAATTTACAGGATGACACACTGCTGCAACAGTATGCATGGTGTGACCTCATGCTTAGTCACTCTCCCCAGCTCAATGATAATCTTCTGCCTGGCTCACTGGGTTCTCTGTCTCTGCTTGTGTCTTCATTCTTGGTGACTTCAGCAACCACATAGAAAATCCATGTGTTTTTTATTCTTTATTATTATTGAGGTGAAATTTACATACAGTAAAATCAATTACCTTAAAGTGAAAAATTCAGTAACATGTAGTACATTCACCATGTTGTACAACTAATCTCTCCCTAGTTCCAGAACATTTTCATCACCCCAAAGGAAATCCTGTACCAATTAAGCAATTGTTTCCCATTCTTCCCTCCCCAATCCCCTAGTTCAACCCTCTCACTTAAACAATCTTTTCCTCCAACCCACCTATGTCCATAGTTACCTCTCAAACTGTCTTTTAACATCAACTTCTAAAAGTTCTACTTTAAGCATCTTTCTCTTTGGTCTCTCCTACAAACATGCTGATTCTGTTTTTTATAGTGCCCACACTCATGTTCTTCTCAGCACCAAGCTTCCAACTCACCTACCAATTCTTTACATATCCCTCTTAGGTCTTTACATCTCTCTTTACCCACCATAGATTCTATTGTTGTTGTGTAGTCTCTAAGTCGTGTACAATTCTTTTGCAATCTCATAGACTATAGCCTGCCAGGCTTCTCTGTCCATGGGATTTCCCAGCCAAGAATGCTAGAATGGGTTGCCATTTCCTTTTCTAGGGAATCTTCCTGACCGATGGACCAAACCCATGTCTCCTGCTTGCCAGCAGATTCTTTACCACTGAGCCACCTGGGAAGCCCACAGATTCTATAGTCTACCATTTAAATGTCTTGCTTGTAAATGTCCTTAACTTTCTTTCCCCTCTATCTGCCCTGCACCTGCAAGGCTGATATGGCTGGATAAACCACACAACTGATCACAAATTTCAGAGCTTAGCCCTCAGCACTGCTCCACAAACCCACTGCATTGTCCTGATGAGTTTCTTGTCCATTCCCAAGAGTGGTTCACTCTACTTTCTACTCCAACCTTCTATACCACCCATCCTCTCTCTCCTCCACTCACTTTTAGCTGAGTGAGTAGCTGAGAAAATAGAAGCAGTCTGTCAAGTTCCTCATCCTTCTACCAGGAATCTACTAGAATTTAGAATAATATTCTGGGGCTTCCTTCTTGTACAGTAGGAGAAAGTTCCCTTCTTCTATCAAAGACCAGATCCTCCACTGGGTGATCTGAATTTCAACCTCTCTGGCTTTCTCAAAGACCTGAATCTGTAGTAATTCCCTTTCTCCCTTGTACCATCAACTTTTCTCCCTACTGGATGACTGTCACTAGCATATAAACATACTCAGGATGGTAATCGTTTAAAAAAAAATCTTCCCCTGACTTCGTACCCACAACCATCATCCACATTCTGAACATGTTCTTAAGAGTTGTCTATAGCCACTGCCTCCACTTCCTTCCTTCCCATTCTCCCCTGATACACTCTAATAAGAAATCCATCGTGAATATTCAGCTGAAACTGTTCCCAGAAAGGTCATCAAAGTCTTCCTCACTGTCATATCCAATGGTCCCTTGCCAGTCCTCACCTTAGTCTCCTTCTCAGCCAGCATACCATGGGTCCATTAAACCTCCTTCATAAAACACTTCCATTTCTTGTTTTCTGCATTGAATTCTTAGGCCTATTGTAACAAATTACCACAAATTGGTTGGCTTAAACAACAACCTGGAATGTGAAGTCAAGTGGGCCTTAGGAAGCATCTCTATGAACAAAGCTAGTGGAGGTGATGGAATTCCAGTTGAGCTATTTCAAATCCTAAAATATGATGCTATGAAAGTGCTGCGCTTAGTATGCCAGCAAATTTGGAAAACTCAGAAGTGGCCACAGGACTGGAAAAGGTCAGTTTTCATTCCAATCCCAAAGAAAGGTAATGCCAAAGAATGCTCAAACTACCACTCAATTGCACTCATCTCACACGCTAGTAAAGTGATGCTTAAAATTCTCCAAGCCAGGCTTCAGCAATACGTGAACCAGGAACTTCCAGATGTTCAAGCTGGTTTTAGAAAAGGCAGAGAACCAGAGATCAAATTGCCAACATCCACTGGATCATCGAAAAATCAAGAGAGTTCCAGAAAAACATCTATCTCTGCTTTGTTGACTGTGCCAAAGCCTTTGACTGTATGGATCACAATAAACTGTGGAAAATTCTGAAAGAGATGGGAATATCAGACCACCTGACCTGCCTCTTGAGAAATCTGTATGTAGGTCAGGAAGCAACAGTTAGAACTGGACATGGAACAACAGACTGGTTCCAAATAGGAAAAGGAGTATGTCAAGGCTGTATATTGTCACCTTGCTTGTTTAACTTATATGCAGAGTACATCATGAGAAACATTTGGCTGGAAGAATCACAAGCTGGAATCAAGATTGCTGGGAGAAATATCAATAACCTCAGATATGCAGATGACACCACCCTTATGGCAAAAAGTGAAGAAGAACTAAAGAGCCTCTTGATGAAAGTGAAAAAGGAGAGTGAAAAAGTTATCTCAAAGCTCAATATTCAGAAAACTAAGATCATGGCATCCGGTCCCATCACTTCATGGGAAATAGATGGGGAAACTGGAAACAATATCAGACTTTATTTTGGGGGGGCTCCAAAATCACTGCAGATGGTGATTGAAGCCATGAAACTAAAAGATGCCTACTCCTTGGAAGGAAAGTTATGACCAACCGAGACAGCATATTAAAAAGCAGAGACATTACTTTGTCAACAAAGGTCCATCTAGTCAAGGCTATGATTTTTCCACTGGTCATGTATGGATGTGAGAGTTGAACTATAAAGAAAGCTGAGTGCAGAAGAATTGATGCTTTTGAACTGTGGTGTTGGAGAAGACTTTTGAGAGTCCCCTGGACTGCAAGGAGATCCAACCAGTCCATCCTAAAGGAAATCAGTCCTGAATATTCATTGGAAGGACTGATGTTGAAGCTGAAACTCCAATACCTTGGCCACCTGATGCAAAGAGCTTATGCATTGGAAAAGACCCTGATGCTGGGAAAGATTGAGGGCCAGAAGAGAAGGGGATGACAGAAGATGAGATGGTTGGATGGCATCACCAACTCAATGGACATGGGTTTGGGTGGATTCCGGGAGTTGGTGTGGACAGGCAGGCCTGGCGTGGTGTGGTCCATGGAGTCGCAAAGAGTCAGACATAACTGAGCGACTGAACTGAAACAACAAAAATTTATTTCTAACAGTTTAGGAGGCTAAGAGTCCAAAATCAAGGTACTAACAGGGCTACGCTCCCTCTGAAGGCTCTAGGGAAGCCTCATACCCTGCTTCTTTCTAGCTTCTGGCAGTTCCCAGAAATCCTTGGTGTCCCCTGGTTTATAGATGATTCATCCATCATCACATGGCATCCATAGAGAATATCAGTCTTTAGACCCAGGGTACACCAAAACCCAGTAATGATGTCATCTGAATTTAACGAATTATATGTGCAAAAATCTTATTTCCAAGTATAATCACATCTGAGATTCCAGGTAGACATGAATGCAGGGGGTAGGGGGCAAGGAGTGGGAAATACATTATTCAACACAGTACAGTGTCTGTTGTGGCTTTCTTCCTGCTTCCTGGCTGGCTCCTTCTCTCTCTTCTTTGGTAGCTCCTTTGTTTTCCCTGCCTTCCCTCTAATGTCGCAACCACCCAAGGTTTGGCTCAGGGTCCTCAGGCCTTCTCTAAACCCACTATCTCCTGAGGGAATACCATCTCATAATATCATGCTTTTGAAATTTCACTGATGACTCCCAAAATTTATGCTCCAGTCCTCACCTACACTCAAATCCTAGCCACACACTGATAATGGTAATTAACACTCAGTGAATACTTACAATGTGCCAGGCCACATAGAGACTGCTTTATATGTATTAACTCATCTAATTCTTACAACAAGCTTACAGGCTGAGCACTGTTAATATCCCTAATTTACAGATGAAGAAACTGAAGCAAAAAGAAGTTAAGTGAATTGTTCAATCTCTCATAGCGAAGAGGAGCCAGGATTTGAAACTGGGTAAACTGGGTCCAAAGCCTACTCTCTTGACCACTCTATACTCTGGCTTTTTACAGGGCTCCAGGGTCACATATTCAGCTACATACTTCACATCTACAACTAGATGTCAGTAAACATTTGGACACAGACTAAACAGAATGCCCCTTAATCTTAAACTACCACCTTAATCTTTCCTTCCCTGTTTCCACACCTTAGTATTGTATATGGTACCACCAACACCCAGTTGCTCAAACTAAAATGTGTAGAAATAAAATTTGATTCTGCTCTTCCTTCATCCATCCTTGCTTCCATTCCCACCCCCAACAAATTCATCAGTGAACCAATTAATAAATCAATAAATCTCCAATCTGCCCATTTCTCTCCATTTTCACTACCATCCTAGTTCACATTGAATTATAATCATCTCTCAAGTTACTGCAACTACCTTCCACCTGGTCTTTCTGCTTTCTCTTTTGTAACCCAACAGTTAAATGAGTTTTTTGAAACATTAATCAGAATGACACACCCAGTTTCAAAGCCTTCAGAGTACCTGCTTACATTCAGAATAAAATGCATACTCCCGTTCTTAGTCTACAAGTCCCTGCTTGATCTGGCTCTGCTTACCTCTCTGCCTTCACTCCAACCACTCTCTTTTTTGCTCACATAGCTCTGGACATGCCCTCACTTCTGCTCTTCCCAGAATACCCTAACCTTGGGCCTGTACTGTCCTTTGTACCTGTTCATCTTCAAGCTAGAAATGCTGTCATAAATGCTCCACCCTCACATCTTCTTATTATGCCCGTCTCAGCTCAGAGTCCTTTTCTGAACCCTTACTTAATGTTGTTCCCCAACTACTTTCTACCACACTGCCCTGTTTGTGTTTTAATAGCATTTGTCACTGTTTGAAAACACCTTATTTATGTATTCATTTATTTGAGCAGAGACTTCTGTTATTTCCTATATAACTTCTGTTATATGCCTAGAGTATCCAATACATAGCAATTGTTCTATATATATTTTTATTAGATGAATGAATGAAAATGAGTGAACACACAAGTAAAGTCAATCATGGAAGGCTGTTCGGAGGTCAGTTTTAAGACACAGTCTGAAAGTAGAGAAGATGATAAATTATTAGAGAGGAGAAAAGACACTTAGCAAAGAATATATTCAACAAAGTGATCCAGTCTTGAATAAGGGACAGAGGCCAGTAACTATACTAATTCAGGTGATGTGGAAACTCGGTCAATACCAGAGTAAAATTAGTTTATCAGAGCAGGGAGTCATCATTATTTGGTTAAACATATTGAATGTCAACTTAAGAAGTTTAAATTCATTTATACCGTCAACAGATATTTATCAAGTTTCTACTAGGTGCTAAGTACAATCTAGGTGCTTTTTATACAATATGAGCAAGAGAGGTATAATCTCTGCCCCCCTGGTGTTTACAGTCTAGTGGAAGAAGGACATCAAATAAAAATATTCCATAAACATCTGCAATTGCCAAGCAAACTACCAAAGTGTGTGTGTGTGTTAGTCGCTCAGTCGTGTCCGACTCTTTGCAACCCCATGGACTATATCCCACCAGGCTCCTTTGTCCATGGGATTCTTCAGGCAAGAATACTGGAGTGGGTTGCCATTTCCTTCTCCAACCAAAGTGTGTACTGGGTTAATATTCTCATAACATGAATTGATGTGGTTTCTGCTTCCAGTATTTGCAGTCCCTCTCTGGCCGTTACTCATTCACTCAGCTTAGTATTCTGTATGTAATGACTCAGAAAAGTACAACACAGCAGAACCCAATAAATAACTAATAGGAATCTTGCCCCAGCTCTTGACTTTAAAATCCCAGTCTTCAGGAGGTACAGAATGTAACTCTGGCATGAAGAGTACTTTTGGAAAATACCCGATGAGTCAGAGCAAATCTTCCTGGCCCAGAGACTAGCACATTTCCAGGTTGGAGAAGAGGAGTGTTGGAAGGGAGGTAATTAGAGCTTAGGTGCTGCTCAATCTCTGGGCAAAGGAGCCTCTATCCTCTTTCACTGCCAGGCCATGCTCCAGACATCCAAGGTAGGCCTGTGGTGCATGAAAGCAGAGAATGAAGCTCACTTCTCACATGCAGCCCAGCAAGCTGACCAGCCTCAGAGTAAAAATGGATTTGTGATAGGTCTAGGCATTTGACTTTTGAAGCCTCACAGAGTCACCAGTGCTTCTCTTTGGTAAAGAAAGTGTAAAGTGATCCAAGGGTACAGAGGAGTAAAATTCCAAAAAAGCTTGGTATTGTTTTGCTGACGGCAAGTCTATCATTTTCCAACAACAACCAATTCTCTAATTCTCAGATACCAACAGGGTGTTCAACAATTCAATCAATTCTGATCCTATTACATGGAAGTAGTGCCAACACACAGGAGAGTTTGTGGCTCAGTCCCACAAAAATGCCTCTACTTCGCATGTCAGTCACAAGCAGGATCCCCAAGCTGCTCGCATCTGCCTCGCTGACTACACATTTGGGAGTTCCCACAATTCGCCCTCCCTTAGGTTCAATAACTCACAAGAACAACTCATGGAACTCAGTAAAGTGCTAAATCTAGCATTACAGTTTTATTATGACGATACAACTCTGAAATAGCCAAATTAAAGAGATACACAAGGCAAGTGGGTAAGGAGCATAGATAGTTTCCATATCGTCCATGGGTACACCATCCTCCTAGCAGATTGATGTATTTGCTCACCAACCTGGAAGAGCCTCAAACTTCACTGTTCTGAAGATTTTATTAAAGCTTTATCAATAGCCGTGATTGGTAAAATCACTGGCCATTGGTGAATGAACTCAATCTACAGCCCCTCTCCCCTTCCCAAGGTGGAGGTGTGGCTGGAAGTTCCAACCTTCTAATCATGTTGCTGGGCTTCCCTCACAGCTCAGTCGGTAAAGAGTCTGACTGCAATGCAGGAGAACTGAGTTAGATCCCTGGGTTGGGAAGATTCCCCAGAGAAGCAAAGGGCAACCCATTCCAGTATTCTTGCCTAGAGAATCCCATGGACAGAGAAGCCTGGCAGGCTCCAGTCTATGGGGTCGCAAGAGTCAGACATGACTGAGCAACTAAGCAATTCTGGTTGGTACCTCTAGTGACCAGCCCCCGTCCTGAAGCTGTCTGAGAACTGAAGAACCACCTCATTAGCATAAATTCAGGTTTGAATAAAAGGGGCTTGTAATGAATAACAAAAGACATTATTAGACTCCCCTGGTGGTCCAGTGATTGGGAGTCTGCCTGCCAATGCAGGGGACACAGTTCAAACCTGGGAGGATCCCATACGCTGTGAGACAAGAAGCTGGAGCTCCACAGTTACTGGAGCCCATGCTCTACAGTTCATGCTCCACAACAAGAGAAGCCACCACAATGAGAAGTTCTCACACTGCAACAAAGAATAGCACCCCCTCCTTCCCCCAGCCGCAATTAGAGAAGACCAGAGAGCAGCAACCAAGACCAGGGGCAGCCAGTAAGTACAAATAAATAATGTTTTGGTTTTTTTTAAAAGGCATTCCTATCGGAAATTCCCAGGGTTTTAGGAATTCTGTGCCAGGAACCAGGAACAAAAACCAAATATATATATATTTTGTATTATAAAGCACATAGCATTTTCCAAAGCTCAGCATGGTGCAAGAGCAGCAGTATGGATTGCCCCCGGCCTAAGAGATAAATGAAAGCAGGAAGGCAGACCTGTACCTGGAGGGTCCTACAGACGAGAGCCAGAATGTGACAGAGGAGGCCAGTGTAGGCTGTCACTGGGAAACTGAGGGGACAAAGGGACTTCACAGCAGACATCAGCTTGAACGAATGACAATCAAGAACCATACTCCCTCTTTCCCCTAATGGCATGGTACCAAGTATCCTGCGACCCCAGGAAGAAAAAAGAGCAAGTACCAATTCTAATATCGTTTTTAATTTCTGGTTGAATGGAGGCTCAAATTATTAATTAATGTGAGTTATATTTTTTAAAAGTAACAGTTTTTGCAGAACTGAGTTTGTAGCTTCAGATCCATCTCTGTCATTAAACAGGGCTATAGAAACTAAGAGATATGTGAAAATTCAACTGTATGCTATTTAAATATCAATATGAGATGAGCTGGACCAGCTTGGAAGAATAAGCTAACTTAGAAATAATTTAACTTAGAAAATAATTTAAGAGATTAAATAAAGCCAGTTATAAAGGTAAACAACCTAGGTAAGGGATCATAGATGTGAATTTGAGTAGAATTAGGGAAGTAAATATGGGACCCTTTCTGGCTATGGAATTCCTGTTATAATGAATAAACAGGCCTTAGTGTGTTGAGAAAACACAAAATACTAAGGGTCAGCCAAATTATGTGTCAATGTGTATCCTCATTGCCATCCTGCCTGAGAGATAACCCCAAGTTGTTTGGTTTAGTATCACTGTCTGCTTCATCTGTCCATTTTAACTCCAAGAAGATTTACAATTGAGATTACAGATAATAGAGTAAATGATGATAACTAATTCAAACTTATAATATTGATATATTTGTGGTGGTGGGTTAGTCGCTAAGTCGTGCCCAACTCTTGAGACCCTATGGACTGGTAGCCTGCCAGACTCCCCTGTCCATGGGATTTTTCAGGCAAGAATATTGGAATGGGTTGCCATTTCCTTCTCCAGCGGATCTTTAAGTAGAGGAATAATAGAGGTATGCTTGCTGTTTGGAGTGCTTGTTTTGGAGAATCAAACAGAATTGCCTTGTGATTTCAATTTATACTATAAATTGAGCAATCACTTGATTTCTGATTTTAAGTCCAATTAATAAGAATATTTTACTGAAGTTAAAGATATTATTGACATATTTAAGAGAATCTAATATTCACCATACTTATGTGTTTAATATATTACAGTTACTTAAATTATTTTTGTTAGACAATTGAATGACTTAAAGACAATTACATTAGATTTATAAGTGCAATTTTAAATGTTTGAGAAATTAAAATTAAGGTTGTAAATAGTCTCATGCATTAATGAAGCTTTCCTTAAATGAAATGAGGAAGGTTTCCTTAAGTGAAATGTGTTATCTCTTTAAAGAGAACAATGTAATTTTTATTTTGGATTCAGAGGCTTGTGGATAAAAAATATTGTCTGCCATTTCAGTAAGCTACAAATGTTTGTAGTTAATTAATTAAGGTGAGTTATATTTTTATAATCCTAATTTTTATAATTAGGGCGGGGGCAATCCATACTGCAGCTCTTGCACCATGCTGAGCTTTGGAAAACTCATCAAGCCATCAGTCACTGTAGTTGCCTCTGATATGCCCTGAGGGGAATTCAGAATGGAATAAACAGGATACCAGCCCGAGATAGTTAAAATGCATATCTAAGTATCTAAGGAATGATTTCACTGAGCTCAGACTCTTGCATCTTCCCATACATCACTAACTTTTTAAATGTCTAGAGGTTTTTTAAGATTAGCAGCAATTTTTTGATGTTTGACAACTATTTCTTTTTTTTCCAGTCAAAACTCCTATATACCCTGGCTCCTCGCTTATGTCTTCTGAATAGTTCCTCAGAATTACCTGAGAGGCTGTCAACCCAGGCTGTAGTTCTCAGGAAGGTCCCCAAATAAAACATAACTCTCAGCTTTTAGGTTGTGCATTTTTTTTAAGTCAACAGACTTAAGAATGAATAGATTCTTGATATTATAACCTTTGGCGGAGTACTAAATTTTAAAACCAAACTAATCATTGCTAAACTTTTCCAGACATAAAACTACCACCAAAAACTCCTATTGACAGTACCCACTGTAGTACCTTGAAGGCAAAGAATATGATGCCATGAAAGAGACTAACCGAAGGGACTTAATTTCGATTAGGGGTTTAAGAAAGTTTTTCTAAGAAAGTGTCTGGTGAGCAGAGAGTTCAGAAAAAGGAATTACCAAGGGAAGAACAAGGGAGAGAAGAGGAGTTCCAGGTAAGATCCTGGAAAGAGCTGATACGGTAGAGGAACTGAAGGAGTCCAGTGTATACCTGGAACAAAAGGAATCAAGGGAGAGTAGCACAGATAGGGTTGGATGGAGAGGAAGCTTGGGTCTGATCATACAACCCCCAGAGGTCATATTATGTCACCTATTATAGAAATACAAATATGACACAAGTTCTCAAGTGTTACAGAAAACCACTGAGGAATTTAAAGAAAGATCATAAGTCCTGAGTATGGGCACTGCATTGCTCCATGAGACACTGCTGACAAAGTTCCTAGTGTGGCATAACATTGCCTCCCTGCAGGTGACACGATCAAATTAAGGATTTTTTAAAATA
Organism: Odocoileus virginianus; assembly: GCF_023699985.2. NCBI lineage: Eukaryota > Metazoa > Chordata > Mammalia > Artiodactyla > Cervidae > Odocoileus > Odocoileus virginianus. The sequence continues at coordinate 66,434,160 of NC_069676.1, forward strand.
TTTATTTATTTGGCTGTGGCAGGTCATGCAAGATCTAGTTCCCTGATCAGGGATCAAACCAGGGCCCCTTGCATTGGGAATGAGAAGCCCTAGCCACTGGACCATCCGGGAAGTCCCCAAAGTAGATTTTTAAAAGAAGATTCTGGGTGCTGCATGGAGAAGAATTATAGCCAGAGTGGAAGCAGGGAGATCATTTAAACGGCTAATCCAGTCTTCAATCAAGTGGCTTAGCATAATATTTGTGGACAGATCATGCTTGCTGTTTCCATGATAAGCAGCAGAGTCTCAGGTAGATTCCTAAATCTGAGAGCAGCTTGATTTAAATGGTGCTCGAGCAAAATCAGTCTTTCAGCCAGCAGCGAGCTAGAGCTAACCTGCAGCACCACGCTCAGGCTCATAAAAGCTGATTGTGTGCACCTCTCCCTAATTCATCATTCCGTGACACCAAGTTAATGGTCTGAAATCTGCCTTGGTAGGAGTATTTAAACCATGAAAACTGGCAAGTGCTACAAAGAAAGCTTCTTTCTCCAGAGAGTTGGTTGTGATACATTTACCAGAGTACTGGCCCTTTTTGACATTTCAACTCTAGAATACTATTTAAAGAATCACTGCAAATTATATGGTATGAAGTTATGGAACATTCACTAGGCTGCTATAGTTAAAATGAAAGAGATAGTTATGAGACAGACAGGGAAGAAAAAACTCTGTAGGACCTGATGGTTTATAAATGGCAGCAATGGGAAGAGAGGAGCAGATTGTATTTTCTCTGCGGGAATAAGGAATCATCTCCGGAGCACATCTCTTTGGAGAAGATAACAGAGAGAACATTTCACAATTTGGTTCCCTGTCATATGTATTTTAAACGTTCCTGCTTCAGTTGTCAAGGATTTCAAGTACATTTTTAAAATTCCACATTACTGTAGCTCTGAATTCTATCACTATTTATTGGTGGAATTAAATAAATGGAATTATTATTGAATCCCAAACTCTCAGTCACTGAGTGTAACTGTCTTGCCAAAACAAAAGCTCTGCAGAGATCTGAAGGACACTCTTTGAAACTAAAAAACATCTTCTGCTTTGTGAACATTGCAGAATCAAGGCAGCCTGGGTGGAGACCAACCCTGGCTCTCAACAGACGTGTGGTAAGTTCACAGAAGGGTTTCTAAAGGGCATCAGGAAAGAAAGTAGAAGGAGATACTGAGGAACTGCTCCAAACATTTCTTTTACATGAAAATAAGTAGTCTGTAGGGTTGAAAACTTATGTCCCAAGAATAATACTGAATATCCTTTATTATAAGCTCATACAGTTAGCATTTCAGAAGTACTAAATGTCTTAATACTTAATCAATATTAAAAAGATAATTATATAAAAGCATAAATATATAAAAAATTAAAAAACAAACTCAAAATGGATTGAAGACTTAGATGTAAAACCTGAAGCCATAAAACTAAAAGAAAATATAGGCAATACATTCTTTGACAGCAGCCTCAGCTATACTTTTTTAGATGTCTCCTCAGACAAGGGTGAAAAAAACAATAAACATATGACACTACATCACATTAGAAAGATTTTACACAGTGAGGGGAGCTATCCACAAAAAGAAAAGGCAGGGACTTCCCTGAGCATCCACTGGCTAAGACTCACACTCTAAATGCAAGAGACCCTGGTTCAACTCCTGGTCAGGGAACTAGATCCCACATGTCACAACTAAATTTGCATGCTGCAACTAAAAAATCCCACAGGCTGCAATGAAGATTGAAGGTCCTGCATGCTACAATTAAGACCCACTGCAGCCAAACAAATAAATAAAAATTAATATTAAAAAAAAAACACACACAAAAAAGAAAAAACTGAAAAGGCAGTCTACTGTATGGGAGTAGGTATTTGCAAATGATATATCTGATAAGGGGTTAATGTATAAAGAACTCATACAACATACTAAAACAACCGAAAAGCTCAATTAAAAAATGGGCAGAGGACCTGAACGGACATTTTTTCCAAAGAAGACACACAGGTGACCACCAAATGCTCGACATCACTTAATCATCAGAAAAATGCAAATCAAAATCATGATGAAATATTACCTCACATCTGTCAGAATGGCTATTATCAAAAAGACAACAGACAAGTGTTGGCTAGGATGAGGAGAAAAGGGAATCCTTGTACACTGTTCGTGGGATACAAGTTGACACAGTCAGTATAGAAAATACTTGGAGGTTCCTCAAAAAATTAAAAATGGAAGCACCATACAATCCATCAATTCGACTGCTGGGTATTTATCCAGAGAAAACAAAAATACTAATTCTAAAAGATATGCATCCCTGTGTTCATTGCACCATTATTCACAACAGCAAAGATATGAAAGTAAACTAAGTGTCCACCAGTAGATGAATGGATATATAGCACATTTCCTTTATCTATTTTATATATATATATGTATGTACATATATATATAATGGAATATTACTTAGCTATAAAAGTAAACAAAACTTGGCCATTTGGAAAAACATGGATAAATCTCATAGGGTATTATCCTAAGTAAAATAAGACAGAAAAAGACAAATATAATATTTCACTTCCATATGGAATCTAGAAGACAATGAACAGACATAACAAAACAAAACAGAGTCATAGATACAGAGAACACACAGGTAGTAGCCAGAGGAGATGGGTGTGAGGGGGGTTAGTGAAATAGGTGAGTGAAATTAAGAGACAAATTTACAGTTATAAAATAAATGAGTCATTGGGATGAAATGTTAGCATGGGGAATATAGTCAATAATAATGTATTATCTTTGTATGGTGACAGGTGGTAACTAGACTTATCAGGGTTATCATTTTGTAATGTACAGAAATGTTGAATTACTATGTTGTACATCAGAAACTAACATAGTGCGGTAGATCAAGTATACTTTAAACATAAAGAAACTCACAGAAAAAGAGATCAAGTTTGCAATTACAAGAGGCAGGGAGAAAAGGGATACTGGATGAAGGTGGTCAAAAGGTACAAACTTCCAGTTATGAGCTAAGTACTAGGGATATAATGTACAAGGTGATTAATATGATGAGCACTGCTCATCACATTAAAGTTGCTAAGAGAATAAATTCTAAGAGTTTTCATCACAATGAATTTTTCTTCTTTTCTTTTGCATCTATGTGAGATGATGGATGCTCACTGAACTTGTTGTGGTCATCATTTCATGATTATTTAAGTCAAATCATCATGCTGTACACCTTAAACTTACACAGTACATGGGTCAACTATATCTCAAAAGAACTGGGAAAAAAAGAAAATAATAAAATAATGATTTCATTATTTTTCACTCTTTCAGCAAACCTTTGTTGAAGGCATTCTATGTGACAAGTAGTCCCCTAGATTCTGGAGATAAAATGGATAATTTGGGCAGAGTCACTGGGGTAACGTGTGTGCTCAGTCACGTCCAACTCTTTGCAAGCTCACAAATTATAGCTCGCCAGGCTCCTCTGGCAAGAATACTGAAGCTGGTTACCATTTCCTCTTCCGGGGAACCTTCTCAACCCAGAGATCAAACCCACGTCTATGGTGTCTCTTGCAATGAAGGTGGATTCTTTACCTCTGAGCCACTGGGGAAGACCAGATGGGGCAGATAAAGTCAAAAACAGATTAGGGGTCAAACTGGACAATGCAGAAATTCAGTAGTATTTAGAAGATGCTATGGAAATTCAAGGAGGGCACACAACTCAGTATTGGAGGAACAGAGGCAGCTACTGGGGGAATGATATTAATCTGAAGCTTAATGGATAGGGGGAAACCAGATGAAGTGTGTGCATGGAGTGAGGGAATTTCAGCCAGAAGGGAGAGCATGACAAAAGACACATAAGTGAGAAGTGGCACAGTGATTCAGCTTTATTTTTTATTTAGCTGCACCTTGCACCACGCAGGGACTCTCCATCAGGGATGGAACCTGTGTCCCCAGCACTGGGAGTGCACAGTCTTAACCATTGGACCACCAAGGTAGCTCCTAACTCAGCTTCAGGTCCTTACCTGAAAGGTATTATAGATGGGAATAAGGCGAGGAAGTTGGAGACCTCCAAATGTTCAATGGAATACTAAGGAGAGGGCAACTGGAGTGTTTTGCCCCAGATGCAGGCAAAAAGGGAGTGTACTTTCTGTGGGGTATTTGAAAGCAATAATGACTAAATTGCCAACAATTCTAAACAGTAATAAAACACTCCCCTCTGTCAAGGTGGGCACCCCCACTGAATGCATTCTGCATGTTTTTCCTGAAAATCTGGGGCCAGGAAGTGACATAGTCATCTTCCTGACCTGTGCAGATACCGAGATGCTGGTGGCAAAAATAGCTCAGTGAGAGGATCTTTTGTTATATCTTCACTCGCCATCCCATCCAGTAAACATTCTCAGAGCATTAAGCACTTTTCCTTGATAACTTCAGCAGTTTATAATCATGTCTACCAAATGAATGAGAGAGGGACAGAGAAACAAAAATGCAGGAGAAAGGCTTCCAGAAGATATACACAGAGTTTGGGACTAGCTAAGTTGTTATTACCACTTCCCTGGTGGCTCAGATGGTAAAGCGTCTGCCTACAATGTGGGAGACCCAGGTTCGATCCCTGGGTTGGGAAGATTCTCTGGAGAAGGAGATGGCAACCTACTCCAGTACTCTTGCCTGGAAAATCCCATGGACACAGGATCATGGTAGGCTAAAGTCCATGGGGTCACAAAGAGTTGGACATGACTGAGCAACTTCACTTTCTTTCTTTAAGTTATTATTAGCTTGTGAGAGATCTAGAGAAGATATATAGCAACTGGACATTGATTTTGGACTGGAACTGAAGATTTGGAAGTCAGTTGCTTAGAGATAGTAGTCGAATCTTTGGGAGTAGAAGAGTTAACCTGGGAAAACTGAGAAAGACAGTGGGCTGAAGATGGAACACTGGGAAGCTGACAATTTCATAGGCAAAAGATGGAACAACAGTTCAAGAAAGAGACGGTGAAGGGATACTCAGAGGCCTAAGAAGAATCTGGATGGCACAAAATTGTGGCAAGACTTTCCAGGACCAAGGGGAGAAAGAGATTTTGAGATAATTCCAAAGAGTTAAATATTAGCAAGTGTCCTTAAGGAAAGAAGTCAAACTCATTGTACCTGTGTTAGGGAGATGAGATAGCTAGACTGTTGGAATTCAACAGCAAAACCCCGAAGGACTTGGGAATTACAGACTCTCATAGTATGGCTTAAGTGGACCTGTGGTTTTGCTCCCCAAGTCCCACACTGAGCCAGGGAGGTGACAAGATCTCAGCGTTTACCCGCAGCCCAGTGTATAAGAGAGGAAAGTGGACATGGCCCAGTTTGGTTCAAGGACCCAGTGAGAGGTCCCCTTGACTTAAAAACAGCATGTGCCCAGCGAAGAGACTCACCAGACCAGTAAAGACAGGGTCCTGGAAAATGACCAAAGACCAGGTGAGATGAGGCACATCTCAAAGACACTATTATTCCAAGGGCTGAGGCCCAGATGTGCCTCACATGTGACTCAACATTACTTAAGACTGTGCTCCCGATCCTTGCCTCCACTTAAACCTCAGAAAAACTCACATTATCTAAGCTTTTGTCACCAGGTAGAATAATAACAAAAAATAAAAAATAAGTTTCAGGTATAGAAAAACAAAGTCACATTTCTTACATACTTCACTCTGTAAACTGGAGTTTGTATGTTTATTATTATAGAAAAATAACAACATAAATTTTGTAAATCTGAGACTCACTGGGTCTTTTCTCTATATTTCATTTAAAGAAGTACAATGCAAACAGCTAAAAAGAATGCAAACAAAATTCTGAGCTTTAAGTTGCACTGCTCAAAAACTTTCAGAGGATCCATTTCTAACCCCCCAGGAACACACTTCCTCTGCCCTCTTCTCTCTTCTACATTCTCCTCACACCCCAGAGTACTTTGGATCCTCTCGTTTATAAGTCTACCTACCCAAAACTTTTTCCCTACAGTTTGCACTGATGCTTCGCTTTCTAAATTCCCTAATCTTTCTAACTTAGTTCTTTAATAGATCTGTTTAACTTCCCTTTCCTTCTTTATCTCCTCCTCCTTTTTCTTTCTTCCTCCCTCCCAAGGTAGAGAAGGACTGTTGAATCTACGCAGGCAAAGAGAGCAACCTCTTTATGAGAGGGTAGTTGGGAAATAGAAAACTAAAGGTTAATTTCTTGGAGCCTCTGTGGTGGTTCAATAGCTAAGACTCTGCTGCCAGCGCAGGAGGCCCGGGTTTGATCTCTGCTCAGGGAACTAGATCACAAAAGCTGCACTAAGGATTCATGTGGCACAACTAAAGATCCCACATGCGGCCACAAAGACCCCAGGGCCAAAGACCCAGTGCAGCCAAATATACACATATTAACAAATAAAAATACTTTCTTAACCACATCTCAAAAAAATATGAATAAGCAAAAAGAGGAAGATGTGAATTACCTGAAATTCCACTCCTGTAAACATGTTCATATACTTTCAGACTTTTCCCCATTTTAACACACAACATATAAATGACAAAAAATGGCCTCATAAAATTATATACAGTTTTGGAGCCCCTCACCATTCAAGTACCTTAACTATATTATGAATGTCTTTCTCTCTTAGGCTTTATATGCACATCAGCATTTTTAGGAGCTACATGATATTCCACTGTTTGTATATGCTATAATTTATGAATGTTATTTCCATTATAAGACACTTAGGTTGTTTCCCTTGTTGTGTGTGTGTGTGTGTGTGTGTGTGTGTGTTAGTTGCTTAGTCGTGTCTGACTCTTTGAAACCCCATAGACCACAGCACAACAGGCCCCTCCATCCATGGGATTCTCCAGGAAAGAACACTGGAGTGGGTTGCCATTTCCTTCTCCAAAAGAAACTATAGAAAGAAAGAAAGTGAAGTCGCTCAGTCGTGTCCGACTCTTTGCGATGCCATGGACTGTAGCCTACCAGGCTCCTCCATCCATGGAACTCTCCAGGCAAGAGTACTGGAGTGGGTTGCCAGTTCCTTCTTCAGTTTCCCCTGTTACCCAGTTATAAACATTATTGTTTTCCTTTGTTCACTTGTGAAATAACTTGTATACGATCAACTACCAGATGTGAAAATTCTGGTCAAAGGTACACATACTACATTCATTTTCTAGGGTTGCTGAAACAAAGTATCACAACATGAATGGTTTAAATAAGAGAAATGTACTGTCTCACAGTTCTGGAGGCCTGAAGTCCAAGATGAAGGTGTCTGCAGGCTTGATTTCTTCTGGGGACCATGGGGAGAACCTATTCCATGCCTCTCTCCTAGCTTCTGCTAGTTTGCTGACAATCGTTGGTGTTCCTTGGCTTCTCCTCCATCACCCCAATCTTGGCATTAATCTCCAAGTGGCACTCTCCCTGCATGCCTGTTCATGTCCAAATTTCTCTTTTATAAGGTCACAAGTCATATTGCCACCCTACTCCAGTACGACCTCATCTATAATGGCTCTGTTTCCTAATAAGGTGACATTTAGATAACAGATGTGAAAACCAACATACAAATTTAAGAGGACACAATTCAACCCACACCATATCTTTAATACTTTTAATATATGTTTAATAAATTTTTAGAGTGCATCTTTGAGAGATGTAAATGAGGTAGCATTGCCAGGATTTGGGGTGACCGATTATAATCAGGAAAGGGATCAGAAGAAAGGGGTAGTGTTGGGTGATTTCTGAATATTGACCATGAGCAACTGAGTAAAATACAGGAAAACTATACCATGAGAGGGAGCTTGCTTGGTGGTTACGCTTTAGAGAAACTGAGTCTGAAGCATCATGGAACCAACAAGTGGAAATGTCTAGTCAGTAGCTATATGTGTGGGTCTGGAGTTTAGGAAAGACATAAATTTGTGAATCATCACTGCTAAAATGGAAGTTGAAACTCATGAAGATGGATGAAATCACCCACTAAAGTCACCCAGAAACATGAGATAGAAAGAGGACCAAGGGCAGAATCCTAGGAACCCCAATATTTAAAGGATGTTGAGAATGTTTAGTGCTTAGATCCCTTCCCGGTCCTTTCCTGATTACGTCTGTATCAGAAGTACACAAAAATACGGTGAGTTCTAAAGTAAAGCAGGGGTTCTTAACAAAATTCAGGATGATGGCTACCTCTGGTTGGAAATAGGCAGGTGATTACAAACTATAGTGAGACTCTGAAGGAAAGGACTGTGCTTCTCTGGAATTTATAATCAAGGACCTGAGTTAAGTGAATTCACAAAAGCCTACCTGAGGTAAGGGCGCCTAGTGGCTTGCTGAAGAATGAAGTTAACTGCAACAATGCTTCTCATACGGGAGCACAGATCCCCATCAATCGCTATGAGATACAACAGTAACTGCAGTCATAGATTTTTTAATAATTAAGAATACAACTTCATGCAAATAAAAACAAAGGATTGATCATTGGAAATTTTCACCCCTAAAAGAAAGATCAATACTTTTACAAGCTTAGTCTCATTCAGATAGAATTTGGAGGCTTTCAATCTTCTTTAATGTATTAATAGCAATATTTTAGAAGGTAAAATTCTGTGTTTCTGGATTATTTTAGTGAACTTGCCAACAACAAAAATACTGTAATTATCCTACCTACAAAAAGAATGAAATGGAATCAATTAGCTTTTAATTTATAAATTACAAATTTTAATTTGTAAAATTTAAAAAGCAAACACTTTATTTTCATATTTAAATAATCTACAGTTATAAAATAATACCTTAAGAATTAGTATAAAAGACACTGAATTATATTTACAATGAATTTTGTTATTTGAACTTCACCTCAATAAAAAAATTGTCAATATACTATGAAATCTCATTGTCTGAAGCATTCAGTATATTCAGTCCCAATAGCCTGTCCCAATAGCCTGTCCACGTTTTCCTTTTCAATAACAGCAGCCCATTCTCTCATCTTCTCTAACTTTTCCTGTTTATTCAGTTCATTTATTCTTTCTTTTCATTCTTTAGCTTCCCATGAAAGCATGGTATGCTTTCCTAAGGATTGGCATCTTGATCCAAACCATCTTTTATTGCCGCCTTGAATTATGCATTAGCCAATGTATATTTTAAGGCTGTTTTGGTTGCAGCTACTTGCAACTGAATATGTTCTGATGCATTTTTTCAAAGATCAAGTCTCTCTTGTAATGTCAAACTTGTTCCTAATGCTTAGCTCTCTCCTCAGAGTATCTCTTTTAGCCCCAAGTAAAGAGCTGGATATTTCCATGCGTTTATCATTGGCCACTGGTTCTTGTGTTTACAGTGATTTGCTCTCAACCTAGTATATTAATAATTTGACTATTTTCTCTTTTAGTTTCATTGCTATTAGTTAAGTGATATAGAAGTGTTCAGGTGGAAGCATTATATAATTCTCAGGATGTTTTAGAAATATATATGAATGGGAGTTTTATTAGTAAATTGCTTCCTTTTTTTTCAATTTCTTCATAAAGTATGCTATTTTTTGATGCTGCTCTTTAACAAGTCTTTTCTATTGATACTGGAAAACACAATAATTTTGTCCCCTAAAGTATTCTTCAGTGTTCTCTTTAGTTTTTCTGCTATAGTTATGTGATAACACAATTGCTCAAATGGAAGTTCAACAGAACTATAATTTTAAAATTAGTGTTTATAATTTATGTATAAGTGAATGTCATTTTTTTCTATCTCTAGACAGCATGAAGATATTTCCATTGTATGTGTTTATTAAAGTCCCTGATAACATGAACTGTAGTTGTAATTGCTTATGTATACAACTGAGTTATACATAAGCAATTACAACACATAGAGACATTTGAAATTCAAACTCTAGTTTTCCATACCAGTGGCTGAATTTACTCTAGTGAAAAACTAATACACTTATCAAAACAAATTCTGGCTAAAAACAAGCTGTGTTAAAATAATTTCCTCTTCTGTATGACTTACAAGAGGCAATCTAGGAAACAACTACATTCTTAATTTTCTTATGTCAGTTATGCTATATAGATTCTTGGGGATTTGGGTTTTCTTTTACGTTCTGATTAAAGACACAGTATACCTTTAAAATGAAGGGGAAAATGTCTGCCTGCAATGTACTTTAAAGACTTACCGTGCACAGACAATTAAGATTGGAATTTCCCTCTGCAGGAGACTTGGGAGAAGCAGGCAACAGATGTGCTTACACTCAGGTTCTTTTCTATCTCTCCCATATGCATTCCTCCTTCAAAGGAATCTTTGTCTTCCTTCTGCCAACTGGTAGTTTGTGTCACTGCAGGTGTCCAACAGATGTTGAGTTAAACTCCAGTCTGAACCCATGCACGCTCAGTTGCTTCAGTCACGTCCAACTCTTTGCGACCCCATGGACCACAGCTTGCCAAACTGCTCTGTCCATGGAATTTTACAGGCAAGATTACTGGAGTGGGTTGCCATTTCCTCCTCCAGGGAACCTTTCTGACCCAAGGATCGAACCTATGTCTCCTGTGGCTCCTGCACTGCAGGCGGATTCTTTACCATTGAGCCAGCAGGGAAGCCACAGATACTAAATTTGAATCCATAGATACTAATTAATTTTTTATGATGTTTTAAAGACTAAAAAAATACCAAAAACTACATTTTCCCCCACAAATGAATTATAAATGCAATAATAGCATTCTAAGTGTTTGGAAGGGGTACTTAAAATTTTCCTTCTGAATGGTGTGATTAAAAAAATTTCCATGCCCAAGTTATGGATTATTTCAATTCCTATATGATAAAATTTGACGAAATACAAAGAAACTTTAAAAATTCATAATGAAGATATAACAGTATAGAAGAATACTGGGGGGAGGCAGAATAAAAGGTTACGCCAAAGCTCTGCTGTCCAGTTCAGTAGCCATGAGCTACATGTGGCTACTGTGCACTTGAATGTGGTTAATGTGAACTGAGATGTGCCCTGAGTATAAAAGACACAATGAATTTCAAAGACTTGGTGTGAAGAAAAGCATGTATGGTATGAAGACTTGGTATGAAGAAAAGAAATATCTCATTAATTTTTTATATTAATTACATTTGAGATGATAATATTTTGGATACCCTGGGTTGAATAAAAATCCTATTAAAATGGATATTTCGTATTTTTACTGGTTCTATGTGACTACTGGAAAATTAAAAATTATACATATGTGGCTCAAAATATGTATGTTTCTATTAGATAATGCTGCTCTAGAGTCAAACTGCTTGTGTGCAAATCTTCTACTAATCCCTTGGTGTGTCATCATTATGTCTCAGTTTCCTTATCTGCACAACAGGGGTAATGATAATACTTAACCTGGGTTAAAGGCATTTCTTTTCTTTTTTTTTTTTTAGGCATTTCTTAGACATATTGATATGGGCATGTGCCAGTGATGAGTAACTAAGGGAACCAGCAGAATGATCAAAGAGTGAGCACTTCAGAGAACAGACTCGGAAATGGGATATAACTGAGAAGTGGAAGGATCATTGGAGCAGCTTATTAAAGCAAACAAAAACAAAGAGCAAAGCAGGCACCTAATTAAGCAATATTTGAAGATTTTCTCATGGTCATGAAAGCATCATGTTCAAGTCAGTGGATACAGAAGACATCTGGAAGGAATAGTACCAGATGTCAGATGTGCTGACCATTGATTAGAAATAAAAATCAATATGACTGAAAAGCAATGCTAATGATACGTCTGAGACGTTTATTAGAGTACCAAGGTTTCATTCTCCAGCCTTGCTGATGACGCAAAAATTGAGTTAAACTGAGGTTAAATGTAGAACATCAAGTAATGAATTGTGGTTTTAAACAGACTGCTGCCAGTGATTTTCTCAAACAATGAGCAAGATGCAGAATACACATTCTGCTCTTTGTTGTTTTGGGACAAAAAAACCCAATCTGACAACCGTAAAGTTATGAGGATTAAATGAAATAATATACCTAAGGTGCTTACATGAGTAAATAATAGCTGTTATCACTGTTATTGCTAATTAGGAATATTATTATGGGAAAGTAATGAAGAGAAAGAAGAGTTATAGATTCACTACACCAAAAAGAGAATAGTAATGTGACTCACTTCAGAACTGGAGCTATTCACATGAAATCAAATTCTGAGGGGCAATTTTAAGAAAAAAAATAATGGAGAGATTCATGTTAATTTAAAATATATCCATATTTGAGAGCTATGAACTAATTTGGAACTGTTTAATATTTTTTTCTATGTTAGTAACAGTGATAGCATAAAATACATTTGCAGGTGGTAGAATTTAAAATTTGTGTAAATCCTGTTTGGCAGGTCCTCAAAAAGTTAAACATAAGAGTTACCATATGACCCAGAAAATTCCATTTCTGGGCATCTACCCCAGTGAATTGAAAATAAGTATGTCCACACAACAACTTGTACACAAATGTCTATAGCAGCATTATCTAAGTGGTCAATACATGGAAACAACACAAATGTCCATCAATTGATGAAAAAACAAAAAGTGACATAGCCACACAATGGAATCATGAAAAGGAACAAAATACTAATATACATGAGTATATGGATAAACCTTTAAAACACTGTTAAGTGAAAGAAGCCAGACATAAATGCCCATACAGTGCATAATTCCATTTATATTAAATGTCCATCACAGGCAAACCCATTGAGACAGAAACCAAATTAGTGGCTGTAAAGGGCTAGAGGCAGGGGGAAATAGAACAACCCAACAAATGTTAGATTACTTCTCAGGGTGATGGAAATTTTTCAGATTAGATAGTGGTGATGGTTGTGAATATACTAAAATCCACTGAATTGTTTAATTTTAAATGGTGAATTTTATGGTGCTAAAAAATGTAAATATGCAAAGAAAATAAAATTAGTGTAAATTCAAAGAGCTGATAGGATGGAAATGAATGATTTGCTTGCTGATAAAATGTGACTATTACTGAAGAATAGAGTAGATAAGTGAATACTGAATTAACCAGAATGTGAAGAAGAGAAAAAGAATAATATTGAGACCTGTCAGGAAGTGAATTGACAGCCTTAACAATCAGTGTAGAAGATACTCCAGGAGTGGCTGTTTGACCTACAGGGAGGCTAGCTTCCTTAAGAACCCGCCCCAGTAACCAGGGGCAGGCTTAGGCAGAAATTGATGACCCTGAAGGAGGTGACTGGTCCAGAGATAGATATGTGACCTAAGTTATGCCATCAAGATCCGAACCCAGGATTTTGGAATTTGCAGCTAAGTGATATAGAAACTGAAAATTATATAATAGTAGCACTCTAAGGATAAAGGCCCATGAATTTATTGCATAAGATCTTAAACTTGCCTTGGTACCTGGTTCAGCAACATTCAATTAATACCCTCTGTCAGGTAATACGCCCTTGTAATATTTTGCTTCTTCCCCACACCAGTCCCCACTTTTTTAGCACAGGCTAGCCTGACTAGGCTTCTATTAGGTAAAACCATAAATAATATTTCAAAACAAATCACTTGAGGTAATATTTATATAGCATTAAGAAAAAAATGTTCCACTTTCATGTCATCAATGAGATTTTAAATACTAAATGTAAATACTCCATGATGTTTACTTCAATATGAATAATGAAGTTCTGGAAATTCCAGGAAAGATAAACATAGACATGAGAGAAGTAATAAAAGCTATCAATAAAAAAGAACATGATTTTTCCATTTAGCTTTATGATAATGCAGTAGGTGATCCTTATAATTCTAATTTTGAAAGTTAAAGATGATGGAAATCATGACACACATAGGTCCACATGACACACATAGGGCGGCTGTTTGAGAACTACTGAATTAAAACCTAAAGATTAAAAATATAGAATTTAAAATCATATTTTGGTTATTCAATTAGCTCATTTTTATAAACAGGGATTGAAGTAGTAGAAATTGATTACCTCAAAGTCAGGAGGATAATTTTAAGCTTGCTTCCAGAACCCTGACTAATGCTGTTTGGGCACAAATACATTGTTAAAGAAATGTTTCCTGACAATTAGAAGTATAATGATAAAAACAATGGTAACCTATTCATTACAACTTACTGGTAATCAAAGCTTGATTGTAAATGTTTAGATTGGAACAGTCTAGACATTTCATTAATACTTACTGCAAGTTTCAGAAATATTAATTTATCTACTTATGAGTCACTGTGGATATAAAAAACAAATCAAACTGCCCTCAAAACTTGAAATACTGCAACAGATTAACAATTTGATGTTCTTGTTTAAGACTTCAAATTGAATGTTAATTAGGTAGCAATATATCTTACAAAATTTTTCATCTCAGAAATAGTTCATTAGTCTAGAATTTTTTGGTTAGGGACATTTATAATTATTTCTCCTGTGACTGAGATGACATGGTCTCCTATGCACGTGACTTTGGTTATAAACCAGAAGCAAAGGTTTTACAGTTAACACTCTGCATGGGTAATTGCCTGCAAGGATACTGTACTGTGGACCTAGAATTTTTCTAAGAGGATACATCCCCATGTTAAGTGTTCTTAATTCAACTTAAAAAATTAAACCTATTTTTAATATATATATATGCATGTATACATACATGTGTATTTTGTATACATATATAACTTGTTTTCGAAATGAAAAAATTTTTAAATCACTTTTTCTTAATTATAGAAGTAATGGAGACTTACTACTTCGAGATGAGAGTAGTTGCATTTCTCCCCGTTCCTTCTGCCAAGTACAGCTAAAAACCCTGAACAGTATAAAACAAATATAAGAAAACTGAAAGGTGGAGCGAAGGCAGATTGGCTAGATACCTGGAAAGACAAGGCAGTGAGTTCTATGAGTTTTCTTTCTACTTCATATTTCTCAGATGGAGTGCTAGAGATACAGGCAACCCAGAAATGCCAGTGGTCTCAGACAAAAAAGCCTGTGTTCTTTAGACAAAGAACCAGGAAAGCCACAGCCTAGCAAGGGAGAAAACATTTAGTTAATAACCACCTGTGCAGAAGAGTCAACACTGAAAGCCTGAGCCTGTTGTCTGCAGAAAGTCCTATTTGCAAGGTTGGCCCTGGGCTGACATTTGGGAACTGCACTGATAGTTCCCTACACAGATATTAAACCTTCCCTAAATGAGTAGAGTGTCTCATTGTGCCTAGATTGTTCATGGAAACCATGTGGTTTATTACGCTCCCCTGTGTTCCTTCTGGGAGTCTGAAATTGGTATTAGGAAGTGAGTAACTACATGGCCAGCCCTCAAAAAAACCTTGGGTACTGAGTTTCTAGTTTCCCAGGACAAAAACACATCATCCTGTTGTCACAATTCATGACTGAAAAACTGTGCACAGCCTGTGCCATTCCACTGAGACAGAACTCTTAGAATGTTGTGCCTCATTTCCTCTGAACTTCATTCCATGAAGGTTTTCCCTTTGCTGATTTTGCTTTGTAACCTGCTGCTGTAAATCTCAACGGTGAATACAACAAACTGAGTCTGTGAGTCCTCCTGGTGAATCACTGAACAAAGCAGTGTTCTTGGAGACTGATGACAAATTGACACACTCCAGCCAAACATCACAGGGAAAGTGGTGGTTCTATCACCTCTGTCAGCAATAGCCCAGTAGGAAGTCTAGGCCTTCACCCATGCCAGGTTATAAAGAGGTACTCCAACCCTCTTCCAGGATGGTGTAAGAGAAGACTGAGCAGGAAGCCAGAACTCTGACTTTCTTCCAGGGAAGGCTGCGTGGAGTAATGATGAAGCACCCTTCTGCCTCCCAACTCAGGTGGTATCAGTAGAGGCTGGTAAAGAACCCTCACCCTCACTCCTGTACAAGAGAAATGGGGTGCCCTTTCCTGCCTATCTGGGGTGTCAAAGGAGCATAATGAGGAAGCTGGACGTCTACCACAACCAGGGAAAGTATATGAGGAAATAATGTCAGAAAATATTCCAAACTTTAAAAAAAATAGACCTATAGAATAAAAAGGCTGAGTGAATTTCAAACAGAATATACCTAAATTAATCTCCACCAAGACACAGCATAGTCATCAAGAAACAACAGCTTATAAATAGCAGGAAAAACAATTCAAATGACAGATTTCTCCTCTGAAACTATGGAGGGCAGAAGAAAGTCACACATTTTTAAAGTGCCCAAAGAAAAGAACTGTCAATTCAGATTCTATAACCAGTGAAAATATGCTTTAGTAACAAAGGATAAGTCAAAACATTCTCAAATGAAGGAAGCCTAAAAGAATCTGTTCCCAGCAGACCTATCCTAAGAGAACAACTTAGAACAACAAGTTCTTTAAACAAAAAGGAATCTTGGAACACCAGGAAGGAAAAACAATGCAAAGAATAAACACATGGGTAATGACAACAGACCTTCCTTCTGCTTGAAATTTCTGATTTATATTTGATGATTGAAACAGAAATTATAACACTGCTTGATATGGCTCTCAATGTAAGTAGAGGAAATAATTAAAACACATATGAACTAGAGAGAGTAAAAGTTAAGGTTTTATACTTCACTGGAACTAGTAAAATACTATCACCAAATAACTGATATTAAGAAGAGGTGGCACGAATACACAGAAGAACTATACAAAAAAGATCTTCACAACCCAGATAACCATGATGGTGTGATCACTCACCTAAAGCCAGACATCCTGGAATGCAAAGTCAAGTGGCCTTAGGAAGCATCGCTATGAATAAAGCTAGAGGAGGTGATGAAATTCCAGTTGAGCTATTTCAAACCCTAAAAGATGATGCTGTGAAAGTGCTGCACTCAATATGCCAGCAAATTTGGAAAACTCAGCAGTGGCCACAGGGCTGGAAAAGGTCAGTTTTCATTCCAATCCCCAAGAATGGCAATGCCAAAGAATGTTCAAACTACCACACAATTGCACTCATCTCACATGCTAGCAAAGCAATGCCCAAAATTCTCCAAGCCAGGCTTCAACAGTACGTGAACCGCGAACTTGCAGATGTTCAAGCTGGATTTAGAAAAGCCAGAGGAAGCATATCAAATTGTCAACATCCACTGGATCATAGAAAAACCAAGAGAGTTCCAGAAAAACATCTGACTCATTGACTACGCCAAAGCCTTTCACTATGTAGATCACAACAAACTGTGGAAAATTCTTCAAGAGATGGGAATATCAGGCCACCTTACCTGCCTCCTGAGAAATCTGTAAGGCAGGTCAAGAAGCAACAGTTAGAACCAGACATGGAACAACCAGTTCCAAATTGGGAAAGGAGTACGTCAAGGCTGTATATTGTCACCCTGCTTATTTAACTTATATGCAGAGCACATCATGCAAAATGCCAGGCTGGATGAAGCACAAGCTGGAATTAAGATTGCCAGGAGAAATATCAAAAACCTCAGATATGCAGATGATACCACCCTTAGGGCAGAAAGTGAAGAGGAACTAAAGAGCCTCTTGATAAAAGTGAAAGAGGAGAGATAAATTAATGCATGTAAGTTATGTATATAAACTTATACATAACTTATACTAATAAACTTATAAAGATAAGTTATGTATATAAAAGTGAAAAAGCTGGTTTCAAGCTCAACATTCAAAAAATGGAGATCATGGCATCCAGTCCCATCACTCCATGGCAAATAGATGGGGAAATAATGGAAACAGTGAGAGACTTTATTTTTGGGGGCTCCAAAATCAATGCAGATGGTGACTGCAGCCATGAAATTAAAAGACACCTGCTCCTTGGAAGAAAAGCTATGACCAACCTAGAAAGCATATTAAAAAGCAGAGACATTACTTCTCCAACAAGGGTCCATCTAGTCGACTATGGTTTTTCCAGTAGCCATGTATGGATGTGAGAGTTGGACCATAAAGAAAGCTGAGTGCTGAAGAACTGATGCTTTTGAACTGTGGTGCTGGGGAAGACTCTTGGGAGTCACTTGGACAGCAAGGAGATCCAACCAGTCCATCCTAAAGGAAATCAGTCCTGAATATTCATTGGAAGGACTGATGCTGAAGCTGAAACTCCAATACTTTGGCCACCTGATGCAAACAGGAAAAGATTTGGAAAAGATCCTGATGCTGGGAAAGATTGAAGGCAGGAGGAAAAGGGGACGAAAGAGGATCAGATGGTTGGATGGCATCACTGACTTAATGGGCATGAATTTGAGCAAGGTCCGGGAGTTGGTGATGGACAGGGAAGCCTGGCGTGTTGCAGTCCATAGGGTCGCAAAGAGTGCGATACGACTGAGCGACCGAACTGAATTGGATAGACTGATAAGTTATGTATATATAATACTTAGAGCAATCACTATAAAAATTTATATAAAGAGATACACTTTAAAATAATACAGATAAATCAAAATGGAGTTCTTAAATCATGCTCGAGTAACCAACAGAAAGACAGACAACATAGAAAAACCACCCAAACCAGGAAACAATAAAGTAGTAGACTGAAGCTTCAAAATATCAATAATTGTATTACATACAAGTGGTCTATTTCATTTGTAAAAGCCAAAAGGTGGAAAGAACCACAATGTCCAATAGGTGAATGATTAGACAAACTGTGTTAAATCCATACCAGGAAGTCCTCAGTCAAAAAAGGAAATGGACTACAGATACACACAACTGCTTGAGAAGATCTCACAGGCCTTATTCTGAGTGAAAAAGGCCAATCTCAAAAGGCATATACTTGCATAACTCCACTTACATAACATCTGGAAATGAGAAAATTAGAGACAGAAAAACATTAGTGATTGAGGGTTAGAAATGGTGAAAGAAATGGGGGTTTCTGTGAGTATAAGGATGCAACACACGGGGTATCTTTGTGGTGATGGAAGAGTTCTGTATCGACTGCAGTAGTGGCTTTTGAATCTATATGTTAAAATGGCATAGAATTACATGCACACGCATTGTAGCAATGTCAATGTCCTGGTTTTGATATTATACTATAATAACCTAAGATGTGATCATTAGAAAAAAAACCGGGTAAAGGGTACACATGATCTCTTTTTGAAACCTCCTATAAATCTACAATTATTTTAAAATATCATGTATAAACTGTATACCCTCACCTAAAGCACAGAAAATATTTTCAAAGATAGGCATAAAAATAGTGGTAAGAACACACCTGTATTATTTTTGCTGTTGTTTTGTTTTGGAACATGCCACAAGGCACGTGGGATCTTAGTTCCCCTAACAGGGATTGAACCTGTGCTCCCCGCAGTAGAAGTGCGTAGTTTTAACCACTGGACTGCCAGGGAAGCCCCTGTACTGTTTTTAATAAGAGAGAAAAAGAATGTAAAATTATTATAAAAAAATTCAAATACAGAAAAATACAAATAAGGTGAAACTCACTTGCTCTATGATGCTATCACGTGATTTCTTTCATTCACTTAACAAATACTGAGGGTATCCTATGGTGCCATGAATGGTTAACATTTAGTGTGTATTTCAGAACTTTCCTGTGCATCCAAAGTCATTTACAAATTATAATAACTATAATCACCAATGTGTACTACTGTATGTAAAATATGTATACAATATATATGTATTTATATATATCTGTCTCATTACTTGACATTCTTTTCATTTATTAGTCATTCATTTTCAAGTATTTATTTGAGTACCTGCTTTAGCCACCATCATGCGAGGCTCTGAGAATATAGTAGCAAATAGAGCAGACATCCATTTCCTCACAAAGTTTACAGGATAGTAAACACTGTCACCAAACAAACGGAAAGAAATACACAATTATAATGTCAAGTTTAGACAAATGCAAACAATGCTTTGAAATGCCCAACTGTGAAGAGAGGATAGTAGTTATGGCAAGATACCATGCATGGTTATCATTAGTAGAAATGAGCCTGCAGAGAGAAAAGAGGTTAAAAATACAACAGCAAGAGAGAGGGATAACTAATTTTCTATGAAAGCTTCCTGAAACAGAAGGAGCCACAGCACAAATATGAGTTGGTTTCAGGTAAAAGGAAAATGCCACATTGAAACAAGCATAGGAAGTGAGGACAAGGGCAGCTATAATTTGTTTGTAGATTTAGAGGTCTGAAGTTCAGGCAATTCCTCTTTGAGACTGCTTATTTCCTTGAAAAATACAAGATAATGTCATCTACCAAAAGTAAGGATATAAATCAGAAGATCTGAGGTTGGAAGAGAGTTGAGATTTTAAGTAGTCATTTGGGAAAGCAAGATGAGTAGAGATAAGCAATAGAGTACCCTTGCCAGGGTGAGTTAAGGACCTGCAGAGTCAGTTCTATGAGGCAGATTCTAACTGTTTTCAGCAAACTGACTGAAGTCAGGGGGAAAACAAGTATACAAACATTCAAAGAGAAAAACAAATTGCTACAGTGCTCTATATTTTTAAAGAAATTAGAAAGAGGATGTTTTTCAACTGGAAAGAGAGGAAGAAAATGGCCTGAGAAACGGAAGGAAGTGAAGAGAAAGATGGAGATGCAAACAGGGTGACAGCTTTCCAGCTGGGGGTCAGGAATGCCCTTTTGTCCTCCAATCCCAGCATGGTCACTGTGATATCAGTTTATCTTCACTGTGAAATCTTCACTGTGATATCAGATTTTGTGAAACTGTTCCACATTTCTTTTTAGTCTCTTAGACCTGATAATCTTATCAAACCGTATGGGGGAATTCCCAGGCACCTTCAGTGGCTGCAGGGATGAGTGAGGCATGAGTGTATCATCCTCCACATATAGAAGAGCGACTCTAGTGAGCAGCAGCAGGCTGACATTTAATTTTTCTCTTCTTATTGGCAACTGTGAGTTGCTGTGAGTCCTTTTTTAGGTCCCTTTTATTATATTCTTTCCTAGTTACCGAGTCCAGTTCTTTTACTCAAACGATATTTTTCAATCAACCTCAAGTGTTAAGAAAACATTATTTTTGATTTAATTAATGTTTAGCTACACATAAACAGACCTGGAGGAACTGAGGTATGGGCATAATTAAAAATCATCTGTTACATGAACCACTTGTAAAATACTCCACAACCATTATTCTCTGAGAAATACTACTGTTCAATACTTGGTTAGATAATTTGTAATTATTATTTATATTTAGTAATAAGAGACTTATCAGACCCTTTGTACAATGGCTATTCCGTGATTAAAAAGAACCTCCTTGCAAATTTTGTTGCTTAGAAATAGTGAACCTTATAAATGTTTTTAACTGATGTTAACAGAAACAATCTTCTCTAACCGCAATGGCAAAAATATGAAGTCGCCAAGAAGCTGTTTAGACCTGAATAAAGCAAAAAACACTGGGGTGAAAGAAATTGTAATTCATTGCCTAGTCCTTTGTCTTTTGACCATCTCTTTAGCTACATTGTTAATACCTGACTTTTGTACAAATTCTTATAATTTTGGGTTTCCCCTTTCCTATTTTTTGAAAAATAGAGGGAATACTTCTTATTGAAAATACATTTCATTTTAAAAAAAAGAGTAAATACTCATCATTACTAGTGCAATAAGAATTACCAAAAAGGGAAGGAAAACAGAGTTTGTGTGTCTTAACTAAAAATTGTTAAGACACAAAACCGGGCTCTTTGCCCCCTTTCCAACAGCCAAAAGGGAAACATGGATCAGTTACATGCTATCAAGAAGAAAGAAAAATACAAGTCATTTGACTAGTTTACGTGAGTGCAAGTCGCTCAGTCTTGTCCGACTCTTTACAACTGTATAGTCCCATGGGATTCTCCAGGCCAGACTACTGGAGTGAGTAATCTTTCCCTTCTCCAGGGTAATCTTTTCAACCCAGGGATGGAACCCAGGTCTCCCGCATTGCGGGCAGATTCTTTTAATCAGCCGAGCCACAAGGGAAGCCCTGACTAGTGCATACTTAGAGGCCAATATTATTTTCACCTTTCCCCTTCCTTTTCAAAGCCGAATGTATTTGCCGCCCCAGACAACAATCTAGTGGGCAATTATCATTATTTTCCTGCTTAACATAAAAGGGATGTATGTTGGGAGTTCACTGTACCAGATAGCGGGTGCTCCAAATTTTCATTAAAGTCTTTAATTCTTTTGTTAGGGTTTGTAACTGGCTTTCTTAGCATAATGAGGGAAGACGTAATAGAGGTGGCAATGGGCAGGTAGACATAATTCGATACAAGACTACAGTAATCTCGATGGCAGTTCTTATAATGACATCTCCTTGCATGGTTCTCTGAGACTTGGGTTTCCCCTTTCCTGACGATCCTGTTTATTCTGGGATTGGGTAAAACGGGTAGAATTCTAAACTCCTGAAATTCCTAGTGTTGGTGGCCCCTGGTGACAGGTAGAGTTCTCAAGTCCTCAGTCTTCAAACATCACCTCTCGGCCTCATTCGGAACATGACAAAGCCACACGAGTCGTAGGCCCGTCTCCCACGAGGATCTCCGTTCGCCTGAGTAGGCCAGCGCACTGCCGCCGAACCAGCATCGACTTTGTCGAAATAATACCACAGACGTCATACTCCCGCAGCTCCCGCCCAACTCAAGAGCCTTCCAGCGGACGCATGCGCAGAACTGGCGAGGGCCCGCAGCCAGCCAGGGGTCGCAGGCGTGTGTATAGCGGTCCCATTCTCAGAAAGGCCTGCTTCCCTCGTCGCGGTGAGACAGTTCCTGGCGGCGACCATGTAGTATCACTACCCTGAAGAGAAACAAAGGAAGAGATTGTCCTGTCTCTGGCGCGCTTCCGTTTCAAACCCCAACTTCCGGTTCGTTGGCCGGTTCCGGACCCCACCTCTCACTTCCGGTCGCCTTGGGTTCCTCTGCGGTCGGTTCCTGCATCCGCTGTTGTCGGTTCCGCTGTGTTCCAGGTGAGGGGACGCTGGGCATCCCTGCCCACTGCCCGCGGAAACACCGTTGGGCTGGAGGACCGCAGCTTTGCTGTCCTCGCTGCGCGACCTTCACTGTAGCCTGGCAGACCACCTGGGGCTGCATTAGGGTGTCCCGCCCGCGGCTACCCTGGTCCGTGCGCTGCCCGGGCCTCAGGCCCCGGCCCCGGCCCGCTTATCACAGGGGCCGCCACCCTCGCATCCAGCCTCCTCGCCTGGGTGGAGGGCTTCCCGCGCCTCTGTGGGTTTTGCGTCCTCCCGTCTCATTCCTCCCTCTTCTGGGGCTTGTCCATTTCTTCCCCCTCCCTGTTGAACGTATATCCCGGCTCTTTTGGGTTTTGGTGTTTCTGCCTGCCTTCTGTGCTGTCCCATAGCTGCCTCTTGGAAGCCCACAGCGCTCTCCTCTGCACTCGCTCGCATTTGCTGCAGCCGTGCTCTCCAGAGAATGAGTTGACATTACTTCAGTAGTTACCGTTTACTAGGCAGGTTGAAAAGTTAATTCCCCTCAATTCCTAAGGTGTTAACTTAGGCTGATGGTCCTTTCAAATTGACCGCCTTTCCTACTTTTTAGTTGTGTGGTCTGGAGCAGCTTGTTTTTCTTCTTTTTCAAATTTCTAGTCTGTATAGTGAAGATAGTAGTCAGTTTAGGATTGTGAAGATTAAATGAGGTTATTCAATAAAGTTGTCGAACATGTTATAATTTTTCTGTCTTCACCACAATTTGTATTGCTTATAAATGCTGTCACGGCAGTTATTGCACAGCTTAACGCTGTTGTCATGGTAAACATTACTACCTTGGCTAGACAAGTCACCGCTGTACCTTAGGTGGAAGAATTTATCCAGACAGCCTTTTCTGACCGTAGTTTCACCACCATAAAGAGTATGTTCCTTGCTAACTTGTTTGGGTTTGATCGCCATCCCTACCCCTAAAATCGTTTTTCACTTTATAAATCTGAAAAGGTCTGGAATGACACAAAACATTAGAACTGTGTAAGAAAAGGCCAAGTGTGAAAACAGAAAATGACTCGTGTATTTGCATTGCATTGCTCCATTCATGTGAATGATCTAAATATTCAAGGAGTAAAGTTTAGTATAACTTTGAAAAACAGGTTTAAGGGCTTTTGCATTGAACTTTTTTATGGTTATTTGTTTTGTTGTGCCTAGTCCTTTAGAGCAGTTGTCAGTTTGGAAATCCACTTGTGGCAGGGGTGATATGTAACATCTGTATACTGCTTTACTTTAAGGCTAAGAAAATTGAAGAGCCTCTCTAACTTAAGCATTCCTCAAAGATGGGGGTGGGGGGGCAGTGGGAACAGGGATTGTTAAAACACAAATTGCTAGGTCTTTTCTCTCCAGGCCCAGTTACATTTCTAACAAGTTACCAAGTGGGGCCAGTACTGTTGAATGGTCTGGGGACCACACTTTGAGAACACTTATCTAGAGGCACAATGTGGACTCCGGGAGCTGGTGATGGACAGGGAGGCCTGGCGTGCTGCGGCCTGGGGTTGCAAAGAGTCGGACATGACTGAGCGACTGAACTGAACCTAGAGTGTAGGTGATCTCACTTCAGATGTTATGCCCTGCCCAATACAATGTGCTGTGTTAGCGCTGTTTGCATTCCTAGCTCTTGTAAGCTTTCATTTTTTATTTCCACTTCTCAAAGAAAAATAATATTTAAATGGTATTTCAGTGTGACACGAAAGGCCTATTTGGCTTTTTGTTTTGAGGAGTATAGCATTTGTTAGAGCACGTTCTCACCAAATAAAATACATTGCTCTAAAGTAGCGTATCTTCTTTAAAGTTTTAGTAGAGCAGGTTATAAAGATAGAATGAATGTAAGTGAATTTATGGTGCTCTTTTCTAATGGGCATGCTGAAGACATCTTGAGTTTCCAAATTACACTGGCATGTTAAGATTCAGAATTTGCCTTATTTCTTGTTGTTGGTTGTAATACTTGAAGAGTGCAGTCAAATGTTGTGTTAAATATATTATGACAGCATTTGGAAATATCACTACTTTTAGATGAAAACAGTCTAGTTCTCTGACTTGTTGGGGGAACAAACATGAAAACTGGTAGAAAGCTTTATGGTGGGGAAGACCTACCTGCTATCATTGATGAGTGGCAGCTGCTGTATAATCTTTGTGAATTTATCTGTGCCTGTGGGTTTTGTATTTACTGATCTTTGGTACCTTAGGTTCAATTCAAGAGAGACACAAGGGGAAGAAACTTGAGATTTAGTCAGAAGACCTGTTCAGTTATCAGCTGTTTGACCATGAGCCAATTACATAACCTCTCTGAACTCCTAGAGAATTCCATGGACTGTATAGTCCATGGGGTTGCAAAGAGTCAGACATGACTGAGTGACTTTCACTTCACTTCTAAACTCCTGTTTCCTTCACAGTGAAAAAGAGACAGTTCTTACCAAACAGCCTTGTTAAATGAGATTGTGTAAAAACTGTTCTGTGTATTCAGTTCAGTTCAATCACTCAGTTGTATCCGACTCTTTGTGACCCCATGAACTGCAGCATGCTAGGCTTCCCTGTCCATCACCAGCTCCCAGAGCTTGCTCAAACTCATATCCATCCAGTAGGTGATGCCATCCAACCATCTCATCCCCTGTGAAAAAGTGAAAGTGAAAATCGCTCAGTTGTGTCCGACTATACAGTACATGGAATTCTTCAGGCCAGAATACTGGAGTGGGTAGCCTTTCCTTTCTCCAGGGATCTTCCCAACCCAGGGATTGAATCCAGGTCTCCTGTATTGCAGGCAGTTTCTTTACCAGCTGAGCCACAAGGGAAGCCCAAGAATACTGGAGTGGGTAGCCTATCCCTTCTCCAGTAGATCTTCCCAACCCAGGAATTGAACTGGGGTCTCCTGCATTGCAGGCGGATTCTTTACCAAATGAGCTATTAGGGAAGCCCTGTGTATTAAATCTGAAATAAATAATGGCCAGTTACCATTTATTTAATGCTGTGCCTAAAACACTTCTGTTCTAGTTTTTGAAACTATTTAACCAATACTTACTTGTATAGTGCTACCTGTGTGCCAGGTAGTATGTGACTTACAAAAATTAACTTACTCCTCATGAACCTTAAGAAGTAGGTAGTATTAGCATCCCTATTTTACTGATGAGGAAACCTAGGCACTAAGAGTCAATTAACTTTCTAAGGTTAAATAGCTAATAAGTGGGATTCCTGAACCCCAAACCCAGGTAATCTGACTCAAGAGTTTGTGCTCTTAACAACTCACTGTCCTACCTTGCAAATGGTAAATGAACATGGATGGTCCATCATGGAGGAACTTGCCTATAGCATAAACCTGATCAGAGAGGGAGAAATATGTAGCTCAGTATTGCAGCTTTCCAATTGAACAGGAATAATCTGATAGAATATTAGAGGGTTGTAACTAAGCTAAAAGTGGAGAAGGAATTTTAACTTTGACTCCTAATAACTTTTGGTGTTCTGATAACATTTCTATAAGTAGAAAATCCTGTTTCTCTACCATCAAGTTTTAAAACAGGACTCAAAGGATGCAGTTATAAAACTTAGAGTTTCGACACATCTTTTTAAAAATGTTTTATGAATACAGTTGCTTTGCAATGTTGTGTTAGTTTCAGCTGTATGACCGTGACATCTTTGGTATGTCTGTTTCAACATGTATATGGCTTTCTTTCTAGGTATCTTTTTCAGAACGAACACTGCCTTATCATATGTTTCAAGGATGGCTCTTCCTATCATTGTAAAATGGGGTGGACAGGAATATTCAGTGACCACACTTTCGGAAGATGATACTGTGCTGGATCTCAAACAGTTTCTCAAGACCCTTACAGGAGTGCTACCAGAACGCCAGAAGTTACTTGGGCTGAAAGTTAAAGGTAATTTTCTCCCTTCTTCAAATTTATTGCATTGATATATTTATAAAACTTTATATTAGCTATTATAGTTCACCTTAATAAGTCTTTCCCCCTGGAGGTTTCTTTGATAGGGCTATCCCTGGAACTATTTTAGTGATACAAGTAAGAATATTTAAGGATACTTGGAAATAACACCACTATTAAGATTACTTTTGATTTCCTCTGACAGTTGATGTTTGCTTGTTAAACCTTGGACATGGAAGTCCCAGGTAAAGAGTGTAATTTGTAATATCTGTCTTCTGGTACAGTCTTTTCATTACAACTTGGGCCTTTTACTCTCTCCAAATTACCTTTTCTCTTTTGAAAGTAATAACAATTTAGAAATTATCAAAAGTTAAAAGGCACTTTTAAGGTGTTTGTGTTTGTTTTATCATTGAAGAATGAGTTCTGAGTAGCAGCAGTAAATCTACAGTTATCCCAGACACTCAATTTTTAGGACTTTCTGGAAAACACTTATCTTCATCTTGAACAACAGAATAAGAATAAAACATGAATTTAGTTAGTTAGTTGAATTAAAGATATTCCTCTAAGATGGAGTTGGGGGAAAAAACCCAACCTTGTGTTAATTGCTCTTCATAGTGTGTTAGAAACTACTAATTCAGCAGTAATAGTTTATTAATTTAAGGGAAAAGAACCTGCTGCGGGATCTTTTAATGTTAGGGTTTTGTATAATGGGATAGTGAAACCAGCACCTGAACTTTAGTGAGAAAACAGTCATTTGCTTGTATTGTAGGCAAACCTGCAGAAAATGATGTTAAGCTTGGAGCTCTCAAACTGAAACCAAATACTAAAATCATGATGATGGGAACTCGTGAGGAGAGCTTGGTAAATGTTTACTTTTGTTACATTTGTCCCATTGAAGATGTGTGCATGCTTAGTCGCTCAGTCATGTCCGACTCTTTGCGACCCTATGACTATAGCCCTGCAGACTCCTCTGTCCATGGGATTTTTCTGGCAAGAATACCGGAGTGGGTTGCCAGCTCCTCCTCCAGGGGATCTTCCCAGCTCAGGGATCAAACCCATGTCTCCTTCATTACAGGTGGATTCTTTACCATTCTTTACCACTGAGCCACCGAGGAACCTCTCCCTTTGAAGATGTTATGTTTTATGTCACATTGTTACATCATAGTTTTAATTGTGGTAAAATTGTCAGTTTAATAGTCAATAGAAAGTAAAAAGTGCACAATGAATGTGGTATTAACTTAGCAGAAAGCAAACACTGGGGAACTTGTCAGTGTACACAGGCAGCTTTTAGTATAGTAGTAGTGATAATGGTCAAATTTAACGTGGTAAATCTGCCCAGTGAACATACATAAAATGTGAAAGTCTTCCCATAGCGTGTGCTTGCAAGACTCTTGGACTGAATTTGTACCTCTTAATTTTTTATGCTATGCATCTATTTGTTATGTCAAAGATAATATGGTAAAGCAAAACCATTTTTCGTCTTAATAGGAAGATGTCTTAGGTCCACCTCCTGACAATGATGATGTTGTTAACGACTTTGATATTGAAGATGAAGTAGTTGAAGTAGAAAATAGGTGAGTGCTTTTCATCATCAAAGGGAATTGGTTGTAATACAAGAAAAAGTGAATCTTTCATCTGATTTTATTTTTCGTTAGGGAGGAAAACCTACTGAAAATTTCCCGCAGAGTAAAAGAGTACAAAGTGGAAATTTTGAATCCTCCCAGGGAAGGGAAAAAACTTTTGGTACTAGATGTTGATTATACTTTATTTGGTAAGTCAGCTGAAACTGTGTTTCATCGTCTGTTACCAGTAACAGCATTTTCCCCTTTTATTTGTTTTTTTCCTTGCACTATGAATTACTTGAAAGCATTATTTTATTTTAAAAGTAAATCGTTTATTGTAAGCAAAAAAAGAAGTCATATGTAATCCCAGGATCCAAATATCTTTTTTTATCTGTTAATTTCCTGGATGTTTATATGTATATCCTTTTCATGTTTACTTAATGATATGTTCAACATTTCAGTCATTTTGTATTCATTGTGAGTTAAATATATTATTTTTTGGTCTGGTGATTTACTAGTTTATGAATATGTGATAATCAAGCCATTCCCTATTTATTAACATAGGGATTATTTAAAAATCATTTTTGATAGTTTATTCCTGGTTTTCTATTATGTTCAAGACAGATTCTTGAATTTAAGAATTTGACATTTGGTATTTCATGTCAACAAAAAAAGATGTTCATTTCATCCTTTAATATTGCCAGAAATAATTAGTTAACTCCTGACATTAAAATGAGCATATTTACCTCTAATCCTAACCTTCAAGTACATGTCATAAGTTAGTGTACATTTATTTTAAAATTTGATTAGTAAATTAATTGAATCTGTCATTTTGGTGAAATGTTATTATATTTGGAAGGTGAATGGCTAAAAAGTGAGTATATCTGGCCCTAGTCTGTTTTTCATATCCTAAAATAAGATCTATGTTTTAGAGAATAGATGAGAAGAAAACTTACTGTTTATTATATAAGCCTGAATTCTGGGTATTGGCTCTTTGCAAATTGGACAGAATAGATCAGTTAAAATTGGATTGCAAGAATACTGAATTGTGTGCTTTGAAGATGTCCCTCTGTCAGCTGATAGAAGTTAGTCTGAAGTAGTTAGTATTTTGAGTGTTTCTGTTATATTTCAGAAGTTTAATCAATATTAGATACTTGTCCATGATAATAAACTAATCATCATCTCTAACTGATTTTTTTTAGACCATAGGTCTTGTGCAGAGACTGGGGTAGAATTAATGCGGCCATATCTTCATGAATTCCTGACATCTGCATATGAGGATTATGACATTGTTATTTGGTGTAAGCTGTATTTCTTCTTTAGATTTTCATGAAAATAAGGTTGTTGCTTATATTACTTTGCTTTATAAAACTTGACTTAAATTTTATTTTGCAAATTTCTGATGAAGCATGTTTGATATTTTCATTCATCACAGTATAAACTTATACATGTATTTGCCAATACCACTGAAATACTTAAATATAGGAAGAGAGTAGTATATAGTGTGAAATAAAATGGCCTGTTTTCACAAGACCCCACCTTGATAAGGATCTTTTCTTTCTGATATTTACTGTAGAATCTTTGATGTTTTAGTATACTGTTGCTTTCTCCTCTCTTCATTATTCTAGTCTTAGAACATTGGAGAAACATATGTATTAAAACAAATTTACAGTGATATAGTTCAGAAATTAAGGCAATGTGAATTTACTTAGGGAAAATTAATAAGTGGGTTAAAGCAGTGTGACTCAAGTTGTGGTCTGCCATTCCAGGAACTTATAGGTCTATGATAAGAGTGAGTTTGCTCCAGAAAAGTAAATTTATTGCATTACTAAGCACACTGTTTAGTTCAGGTGACATTGTTTTTTTGTGGCATGATTTTCTGAAAAGGAAAGGGGAGTGGTGTATTGATTTACATGTCACCTTCCCACAAACATTTTAAGTTTTGGCAATGTCATAAGCAGAAAAGAGCTATCCTAATTGTGAATTAAATAAACTCCCATCAGCTAAAGATGGTACATTTAACTGTACTAGGTTACTGATTATAGAGGCTACATACTTCTGCAGTCTGTAAATTTCCTTTGTATTTTCTCTTAAATCAGAGTATTTCAATAGTTTAATATTAATATGAGTGCATGTCCATTATAACTAAATACATAGTTAAATATATAATTTTCTGATTTTTAAGATACAGAGGAGAAAGCTTCCTGAAAAACAGTTTTGTGTTCAGCAGTTCTGATTTCTGAGATGACATTTGAGAAAAACGTTTATCCTCTAAATGTTATTAGAGTAGACTTAGGGATTTTGAGAACGTTTTACAATCATATATTTAAAATAGGTTATTTTCATAAATTTCATAGTAGTAGCATCTCATTTTGTAGCTAAGTAGACTAAGGTTTTAGTTCTGGCTCTGACCTTATTGATACTGGGCAGATCAGTTCATCACTCTGAGCCTTAGCTTCCTTATCTGAGAAATGAAGATAAGGAAACCTATATTACAGGGTAGTTATAAGAATAAAATATCAATATAGGAACTAGTAATGTGTCTGACGTGTAATAATTGCTTAATAGTTAGAAATCCTTTTTATTAGCTGAGAATCTTTCTGTTTTTCATCTGGGAATTACAGATTCAAAATATATACTGAATTAAAAAATTATTTTTCCCTATCACATGATTTGTTGTCATTGTAGACACATCATTCTCTAAAATTATAATTCAGCTGACCAATTTTGCATGTAAGGTGATTTTGGTTCTTTTATGTGTGCTAAAGATTTTTATTCTGAGAACTTAGGTACCTCATTTGCCTTTAAAAAATAACATACATGCGTGTGTATACACACTTTAAATAATTGAACTCCTTTTTCCCTTTTGAAACGTTTTGCTTTGTAATACCTATGTAGTTTAGTCCAGTAACTTGAGATGAGTAATGCACATGAAGCTGAAGGTTAAATTTTAATGTCAATGATCTCAGAAGTGGTTGGGAACTGACAGTGAGCAGGTACATGACATAGATGCAGTTTATTAATTTAGTTGTCTCAGACTTGTTAAAAGCTGCTGGACTCAGTGATCACTAAGTTTGCTGGGCCTGGAAAAATTCTAATTTTCATTAGCTTATATTGACATACATACATATTCATCTGCTTATATTGACATACATACATATGCCCATGCCCACACAACTCCCCCCCCACCCCCACCACCTGTGTGTTACCTGGCAGGGGGAACATAGAAGAAAATGGAGATCCAGGCACCCTAAATTCAAGTTTAGAACTGATGGAGAATAGTAGCAGGGCTGTTTTTAAAAGGGTGATTAGGTCTTGAGTTATGAATTTCCTAGGTTCAGAGTTCCTTTGAGCATTGGTGACCAGTATCTTTTAGAGAAGAGTTAAAAATTGTTGTCTTGAAGACACAGTAAAATAAGTTTATTTTTATAAATAATTAAAAGAAAATTAACCATAAATTTTGCTAGGGATTATTTGTGATGTATTTGAACTTTTAGTATTGCTTAGAAACTAATTTATACAGAAGAAAGATTTTTTTAAATTAAATTCAAACTTTTCATATATATTGTGTTATCATTCCTCATGTTTTAGCTGCAACAAATATGAAGTGGATTGAAGCTAAAATGAAAGTAAGTGTTAGAAAACAATCCATTTAAGAACATTTTGAAACTGCATTTGTCTTCTTAGAAAGTCCTGAATTAAATTAATTTCATTGTCATTGGAGGACATTTAGTAGCAAAACAAATGTCAGTATCAGGAGTTAGAGGTGTTTTTCAAGTCTGCTTAGTGGTGATTTGCTTTGATTACCTATGTCTTTTTCAAGATAAAGTACAGCAAAGCTCCTGTTCCTCTTGCCCTCATTTTATGCTAACACTTTATTTTCCTCCTTTTGTCTGGTGTGTGATGCTTAAAGGAGTGATGCTCTTCTAAAATAGTGAATTAGGAAGTAACCTGTTTCTGGTAGTATATTGAAAAGGGCCCCTCATTTGGAAGCTAAATAGACTGGGGTTCTTTGGACTACCATTTACTGAATCTGCTTAGTGAAACTTAAATGCTTGCCAGTTGTTGTTCAAGATATAGTAGCCAGGGGATTAGAAAGATGGTGTAATGGGAAATTATGCTGGACTATTCATAAAGCCTGGGATTGTCCACATTATTATATTTTAACTATGTGAACATTTATATTTATAGGAGCTGGGAGTGAGTACAAATGCAAATTACAAGATTACCTTCATGTTGGACAGTGCTGCTATGATAACAGTGCATACTCCAAGGAGAGGATTAATAGATGTAAGAAGTCATTTTTCTTTTATTTAAAAACTTGCTTGTTTTCTGATATACTATTTGCATTTATATTGATGGAATAAACTATACAAAGAGGTTAGACATCCGAGTGGATAATAGAGTATCAATTGAGTTTTGACAGAGGAAGCTGTATTTCAGGTTAATAGATTTGAATTTTAGTGACAAAATTAAGAAGCTTATGGAAGGGCTGTCAGGAAAAGTCATGGTTAATTGTCCCATGATGATAGCAGCACAGTGTTGCTAAAGACAGAGTAGATGAGAAAAAAATACTGGATATCTTCAGGGAGGATAGTAGAAACAGGCAAGAGCATACTTGTCTTGGCCTGTATGAAACTGATAAATAAAAGCAGATACATCATGATGCATGTCTGGGGTGACATATGTGAAGGCCTAAAGAAAATAAGAAGAACCATCAAAAAATATTTGTGCCCTAAAAGATTAGGATTCTTCACTTTGTTTACTCATCAAGTAACTAGTTATATTATGAACTCCTAGTATCTGCAAAGCCCTGCAATGGGCACTGTTGGGAATAAAGAAATGAGAACACATGGTCCATGCCTTTTGGAAACACAGACTAATAGGAATTGGGGAGAACTTAGCAAACTAGGAAAATTTAGAAGAGACAGTATTAAAATTGTCCATCATAAGTCATATTATGTGCATGGGGATTTTTCAGTAAAGGAAATTAAATATACATCAGGAGAAAATGTAATTTATTATCCGCTGAAGTGGTACATTTACAAAATCTAAACAGGGAAAAGAAGTGTAGCAAATGTTAAACATAGGAATGTTTCTAATAATGAAAAAGGAATAAAAGGAAATTCTCAATAAACAAATCCCCACCATAGTAGAGAGTTGATTGTATAAATTTTTGTTCGCACGTTTAATGGAATGCAGCTAACTTTGATGTAGTATTTAGTGCTTTAAAATTTTTTCATGATACATTATTAAAGTGAAAGAAGTATTTTAGCAGTATTTGCAAACTGTTAGAAAATAGTTTTTTTAACCTTTGTTTGGTTCAGGGTTTCCCTTAACTTAACAAAAGATCTGTGAACTCTTTGAGGCTGCCGCTGTTTATCAGAAAGACTGGAGGTAAATATACCAGAATATCTAGTTGTGATCTTTGGTACTAACTGGATTATAGATATTTAAAATTTTTCCTTTGTCCCTTTTTGTGTTTTCACAATTTTTTTCCCTATAGTCAGCAATGTTACTTCTCTAATTGAGAACAAAGTAGCGCATGTTTTGGGGAACATATGGTGCTTGACCTAATTACAAAATGACAGCTCTATTTAAGAGGATGTAAGATTTCTAACCCTGGCTATCATAAAGCTCTTGCCTTATTTCTTGAGACTTTTATGTTGGCTAAGAAAACCAAAAATCTGATTTATTGTTTCAGTTCCAATATATTTGTCTTCAAGTATTTGGGGGATTTGTTTCAGTAGTAAACAGATAGTGCAAACACATACAGCAAATAAAATTTTAGTGAAATTAAAATACTTCAATAACATTTTTTATAGTAGCAAGAACACTAAGATAGGAAAAGAGACTTTCTCCATATTAAAATAAATTATAGAAGGGAAAAAAGAAAACATTTTTAAATGACAAGTCTCATCACCATTTATTTACTACCATTTAATTTCATATAGTTATTATGAATAGCATGTAGTCTCATATCACAAATGAGACTCCTGCATTCAGCAAAAAGTACTTTTTCTTCTGAAAGTTAGTGTATTAAAAATTTTTTTTGAATGTATAAAATATGTTCACATGATTCACAAATAAAGTATGTAGTGAAAAGTCTTCCTCCATCTTGAACCTTCAAGCCACTTAACTCTCCTTCTTATAGGCAATCACTGTTACTTCCCATGTGGTCTTACAGAGAATTTATAATCAACAGATACGAATATCTGAGGAGTTATCTTTTTGAAGGCTTATTTTAAGAATTCAGAAATACAAGCAAGAATTTACAAATTATGGTATTTTTGAAGTTAAGCAGTCAAATGCTCTAGAAATCGTGCACCTGTACTACTGAACTAAAGAGAAAAAGCCAATTTTTGCTTTACAAAATATTTGAATATTGTAGTAAAAGAGCCAGATACATTGTTGTTAAGGTTTGCTAGCTTTGAAAATAGACTCTAAGTGAAACCTCAGGTTCTGGGGACATATGATTGCTCAGCAGATATCTAAACAATTACTAGATTCTTACTTTTTAAATTAAATACTCTTATTTTAATCCCAAACCTTCGTGTTAAAATTATTGGAAGTGTTATAATGGGCTTAGTTCCATTAGACATGAACAGACCTTTCAGAAGTTCACACTGGGAGATACATTATCCCGTGAAGTGTGTTTCCTCTCAGTTCTGGTCTGTTCACAGAGCCAGCCATCACTGTCTTGTGGTAAAGGAACACCCTGGCATAGTTATGTAGGCATTTTGCAGTATTTTTGCTTCTAAGAAAGGATGAAGTACTTATGAAATTTGAGTTAAATCTAAGCTTTTATTCTAAGGTAAAGCCTCTTGGTGTTATATGGGGAAAGTTTTCGGAGTTTTACAGCAAGAAAAACACCATCATGTTTGATGACATAGGAAGAAATTTTCTAATGAACCCACAGAATGGACTAAAGGTAAGACATAATTTACTTGCTATTCTCATATATGCTGGTATATGCAGTAGAATTTTAAAGCACTATTGAATTTCAAAGATTTTTTCAGGTAATGTAGTGTGCTGGCAAGAAAAGCTTATATGTTTAGAAAAATTCATATAAAATTGAACGTTTTCTCTTTCGCACGGTACCTCCTTAGTTAACCAACTCATCTAGATGTTTTGTTTTCAGTTATCTCTGAGAAACAACATGAACTTACTGACATTGACTTTGAGCTTCAAAAGTGAAAGTATCAGACATTGTTGGATTAAGGATTAGGGATTGTTGTTGTTGTTAAGTCTTTAAGTCATGTCTTACTCTATGTGATCCTATGGACTGTAACCTCCCAGGCTCCTCTGTCCATGATGATTCTCCAGGAAAGAATACTGGAGTGGGTTGCCATGCCCTCCTCCAGGGGATCTTTCCAACCCAGGGATTGAACCAGGTCTCCCTCATTGCAGGCAGATTCTTTACTGTCTGAGCAGTGTAAAATTGGTAAGAGAGAAATTGAAACTTAAGATTTTTGGTACCTGTGGCTGCCTATGTGTCAGTACAATATGAAAATGGAAAAGATAGCTCTATATTGTGGTACTAATGCAAATGAAATCTCCATTTGAAGTGTAAATCCTGACACTAAGATATTTTTTAATCTCAGTCCTAAACTTTTCCACAAGCTGAATTCTTGATGAATTTAAAAGACAAGAGAAAAACTTGAAGTAGATACATTTTTGAAGCTATCCTTGCAGACTGTTGATGTGGCCTTTGGTGTACAAGGAGGATAGTTGAGGGAAATTTTAATCTAGGTAGTGAATTGTCACGAATATAAAGACTGTTGACTTGGAAGAAAAGTACTAGGGGTAGATTGGTGGTTATGTTCCCCTTTAAAAATGATTTCTGTTTGAGGCTTTAGGAGAAGTGCTTTTCCCCTGTGTGGTTTACCACGTATAAGACACAAAAGTACATTCTTCAGTCTTGAGCAAAGATTCAGTTGATCTAAGCTGAATCTTTTATGAAACCAATGGTATCTGTACTGGAAAGGAGGTAAAGTCATGGTATTCAGGGAATGATTAAAATTTCTTTTTGGTTGAGGTATAATATTAGTTTCAGGTATACAGTATAATTTATGATTTGATATTTGTATATATTGTGGAATGATCACAGTAAGTCTAGTTACATCTGTCACCATACAGTTAGTTTTTTTCTTGTCATGAGAGCATTTAAGATCTACTCTCTTAGCAGCTTTCAAATATGCAATACGGTATTATTAACTATAGTTATTATGCTCTACCTTATATCCCCATGACTTATTTTATACCTAGAGGTTTGTACCTTTTGACTTTCTTCATTTCTCCCACCTACCCATTTCTGGCAACCACCAATCTCTTCTTTCTGTTCTCTGTTGTGTATGAGCTTGGTTTTGTGTGTGTGTGTTTTGTTTTTGTTTTTTTTAGATTCTGCATATAAGTAAGACAGGGAATGACTTTTGAGAAGAGCTTAAATTAAAAAAATATATATATATATATATATTACTTTCATTTGTGTTTTTAGAAGAAACATTTTCCCAGCCAGCATTTGGGCCCTCCTCATCTCTGGATTGGAGAAGGCAATCGCACTCCACTCCGGTACTCTCGCCGGAGGACGGAGGAGCCTGGTGGGCTGTAGTCCATGGGGTCGCTAAGAGTCGGACACGACTGAGCGACTTCACTTGCACTTTTCACTTTCATGCATTGGAGAAGGAAATGGCAACCCACTCCAGTGTTCTTGCCTGGAGAATCCCAGGGACAGCGGAGCCTGGTGGGCTGCCGTCTATGGGGTCGCACAGAGTCGGACACAACTGAAGTGACTTAGCAGCAGCAGCATCTCTGATATAGCAAGATGATGATACAAATGTCTAGTACTTTAGAGCAAGATTTTTTTTTTAAACCAGAGTACTCAGTGGAATCACTGAAGGAGTTCCTAAAAATATGTTAGTTTCCACCTCCAAAAATTCTAATTCAGGAGAGGTATTTTTAAGCATTCTACAGGTAATCTCTCTCATGCCTCCTTTTGAAAACCCCTTTTAAGAAGGTAGTAATTAATGTTCTGCCCACATTGACACAGAAGTGGTTTTGAAATTGAGAAGTACTCTTAAACTCTGTGTTTGTTACCACTGTTTCATAATACTTCTGGCAGAAATCTCAATGATTTCACAGATATCTTAAAGATTGCTTATTTTTGAAGTAGTTAACTTCTCATAATAAAAGCTTGTTAATCTTAAGGTTTGAAATACAACATAAGAGGCTTTGTCAGTTCTAAATCTAGTACTAAAATTATAAGGAACTTGAGTTTTGGTCATGCACAAACAGTAGTTACTCTGAACTTCACTTTTATTATCTATATAAGGAAGTGGAAATATAAGAGAATGCAGATCATCTAAATATTCTTAAGTTCCTAAAAATGTTTTTTTGGTTATGCAGCAATAGGGGTAATATATGTTGATCACCTTGATTATTCTTGAGAATGGAACAGTGATTATACCGAAACAGTTGAAGTCAATTAGGTCAATTTTTTCCGCTTAACTGGTTTAACTTTTAGATCTAGAATCTTTGGGTTATTTTAGTTCTGTAAATCGGGCTTAAGACCAATTGTTTAGAAAGTGAAAGTAGCTTAGCAGGGCTTTGGGTTGAAAATCTTATTTACTAGGCACTGACTCTGTACTTTCAGTCTAAATCTACTGGAAATCACTTTGGTACATTGTATATTAATAGTTTAGAAGTTAATATGTTGCTTTTACAATCTTCAGTTACATGAGGGAATACTTTAAAATATTACAGTATTGCCCAGGATTGTGCAAAAACTCATGTCACCACATTCTGATTACCATGCCTGTTCATACCTAGCTGCAGAGCTTAGGCGGGCCCCTGCAGAGTCTCCTTGATCTCCTGCAGCCACTGCGGCTGCTGTGAGGCAGCTCTCCCTGTTTGGAAGCAGGGTCTCCTGCAAGAGCTTGCATCTGTGCAGACTGACAGCGCTGACTGGAGCCAGTCCGCTACCCGCTGACTCACAGCTGTGGAGGTCCTTGGCCCTAAGCTCTTTTGATGCAATTAGAACCTGGGATGTATGGGAATATTTTCTTCTGTTGGTTTCAAGCTGTTGTTGTGTTTTTCCAGTGACACAGAAGTATATAAAAATTCTTGTTAAACCTCTACTCTTGACTGACACGGTAACGAGTCCCGTGGCCTCATTGTTCTCAATATGTAACAATGATCAAATGTCATGTTTTTAAATGTCCCTGTGTAAAATTGACCAGTTTGCATTTTCTCTCAGTCACAATAAGGATACATTAATACTTTACTAAAATGATTTATTCAGTTCTTACAGGAGTATGTTTTGTTTTTTTAATATTTTTTTATAGTGAAAAAGTTCAAGCATACAATAGAACTGCTTGGAATTGTATAAATTAGCCTCCATGTATGCATCATCCTGTTTAAACAACTTGTTAATTCATGAATGTTTGCTCTATACCTTAACTGTTTTCCTCTCTTTGATATTTTACAGCAAATCCTAGACATTATTTCATCTAAGGTTTATGAAATGCTATCTTGAGTGATATATAGATGAGCAGGTTCTTTAAAAAAGTAAAACTCCTTATTGGAACTGTAACATAAAAGTACATAAAATGTATAGTTTAACATTGTTTTACAGGGAACTTGTATAACTACCATTCAAGTCAAGATATAAAATTCCTTACTAATTATAGTCTTCAACCCTGTCCATCATCTTGACTTTCATGCTTTTGAAATGAACTTTTTATCATAATAAAATATACTGAACTTAATTCAGAAACTATGACCACTTTTTATGGGAAAACTCATATAATTAAAAATATTTTAATGGAAACTTTAATAATAAAGAAAAATACTTATGATACAATGTGAGTGGAAACAGGTTATACCAATGCATAATATCTTAGTTATATAAAAATTTCATAGAAAAATACTGATGTGAAAATAATCAGACATTTATTTTTCATCATTAGTTCTTCCATACTAATATGTGATAATGATGTTTTATTCTCTAGTATTATAATACAAAGTTGATTTTTTAAATTTATTTAAATGTTTTCTCTTTTCTTTCTTTTTTTTTAAATAACAACTCTGTGGAGGACTTCTGGGGTTAAATGCTTATGTAATATTGCATTTTATTATCCGAGAATTTTTTATCAATTTTTGATCTTTGAAATTATTTGTAATAATAAATTTATGGTTTAAAAATGTTTATCTCACTCTACTATAAATCAAGCTTGTATTGTGTACCTTTTTAATGAATTAAGTAACATGAATGAGATTATTTAATTAGTAAGAAGCAACTAGATAGAAGGGGGAAGGTCTTAAGTAGTTCTGCAAAGTAGAGAAGCCATGTAGGGTTGAAGAGCTGTAAGATAGCTGGTGTTGTCAAGTTCAGACTCAAAGGCTAATAGAAGGCAAGTTAGGTGGAAGGGAAGGGGTCTTCTATTATAAACACACCATGACTGTCAGTGAGATAATATAAAAGTAATTCTTAGTATTAACATCCTTGGTGATATTAATTTCATTGACTGTAACTTAAATATCCAAGTTTGTACTATTTTTCTTACTGCAATGTGAATTGTTGGATAATGTCTATTTTCTAATAGATAAGACCTTTTATGAAAGCACACCTAAATCGAGATAAAGACAAAGAACTTTTAAAATTAACCCAGTACCTCAAGGAAATAGCAAAACTAGATGATTTTTTGGACCTGAATCACAAATATTGGGAAAGGTAAGTGTCATTTGCTTATTCATTTATTTCATCTGTACGTTAATGAATGAAAAAATTGTCTGGTAACTCTGGTATACACATAACTCTTATTTTTTATTTAAAATGGATAAATTCTAAAGCTGTTCTGTAATCTAGTGACATCTCCCCTGGAGGTGTTTTTCCCTTTCGTCTTAACCTCTAACTTGTTCATAAACCCACATCTCTTAAGACCTTTAATACTTCTTGAGTAGAGAGGATCTGAGAGGCTAGTACATGTTTTTAATGACACCTGTTAATTATTTTGTAACATTAAGTGGGTCACTCTTTTATGAATCATATGAGAATGTCATCGCTGTTCTCATACTGTAAAATAATGTCAGGATAAAATAAAATAGGTTAAAATGTTTTCTGTTAAAAATTACAAGTAACCTCTGTATGTAGCAGAAAAATTAGAAAATTAATTCCTTTAGGCAAACAGTTGTGATTATGAAAGATACCAGCTTGGTGTCTTGTCTTCTAGTCTTTTTTTCTGAGCACAAATTTAAATACAAATCTACACATAGATTGCATGTAAACATCAAGATTCTGCAGGAAAAACCTCTGGAGGAGTGGACAGGATTATGTACTGCAGGTATTCTTTTCAAAGTAGATCTTTAAAGATTGGATTTCACTGATAAACAGCAACAAAAGAAACTTCATGTGATACAACACTCTGGCTGAATCACACTTTTGGCCTTTCAGATCACTGGTACACTTTTGTACTTAGATATACTTATATACTTACATAAACTTGTAATATGCTTCTTACTAGAGTCTCATAATATTAGGACTGTCATTTTTATACCCAGTTCCTGTAAATGGTATAATAACTAAGTCATAGGAATAATAGATGCCAGTATGAGCAAGTTTTACCATCAAGACTTATCTAGATCTCCTGATTTTAAGAACTCTTTCTCCACCCCCATAGCTCTGAGTATAGTAATTCATAAATGGGAGAAATAGAGATGTAAAAATTTTAGTTTGTTTGCAAATTCCTATAAAATAATATGAAAAAAAATTTGTCTGTTTAGTGAATTAACATCTTTACACTCTTGATCAGAGTTCTTTAGCAGCTTTGGCTCACTACCTTCATGTACGAAGATCATTAAATGGACTTCGAGTTTTGGGGGAAATTTATAATATTAGCTAATACATTGGTTTCACATTTGAAAGTAAGACAGTATGTAGTGACAGTGTGCAGCCTCCAGAGTCTTGTTTTCAATCTGAGCTCCACCACTTTCTTGCTGTATGAACTTGGACAAATTGCTTAACCTCTTGTGACTGTAAAATAGAAATAAATTCTCACTGAAAACTCCTCATAGAACATTGTGAAGACTAAATGAATTAGTGCATGTATTTAGAACAGTACTTGGTACATAATCAATGCATGTTAGGGATTATTAACAGTTATTACTTATCTTGAAAAGGTTTGTTATTAAAATAATCAACTTTCTTTGGGGAGGAGTGTTAGATTGTTAACTTGAATTCAGTATAATACAGCTTAGACATCTTTATTTTGATTTCTTGCAGGTATCTCTCAAAGAAGCAAGGACAGTAGTTACAAACTGTACTGGCAGTTATTGAAGATACTTGATATCCAGGAACAACTTCTCGCTTTTATGCTAAAGATCATTATGATAGTGCTGGACACTGCAGCATATACCGACTGCTTATACTTGGTCTTCCAGTTTTTTTGTAAATTTAATTTTATATTTTTTGAAGATCATAGCAATATGCCAAAAAAAGAAGAAAAAAGCTCCCCTCCATATGAATATACTATAACTCTTAAAAAATATTTTCTCCAGCATAGAGTTTTTTGCCCCCCCCCCCCCCCCCCTCCCCCCCCCCCCCCCCCCCCCACACACACACAAAGTGGCAGAAATGTATACTTAACAATGTCATTTTGTGACTTTGGAAACAAGTATGTGTTGTATTTTTGTCTCAATGTGTTGTCTAAGCCCAAACCCATCTTGAAACTACCGTTTTTCTCTTTAAAACCAAAAAAAGAAATGTTTTTAGTAAGGAACCTAATTTGTTTTGCTTAAAATCACCAAGATTTTTTTTTATTCCTTTGTCATAAACAGTTTCTCTTCTTACTCCACTACTTACATTTCTAAATTCTGACCTGTCTCAGTTTGGTCTGTATGTGTGTCAGTGTTCTTTGAGTAAAACTGGAAAGCGTCTGCTGTGATACACATATGTCATAATATGACAAATAGTAAACATAAGACTGAGGAATGAAAGTACAGAACTAGAGTGTGTTTCTTTGTGGTGGCCAAGTAGAAGCACTCCTGCCTCAAACCATTGTCTTAAAAGCAGTTAAAAGCAGTACATTTTCAAATGGGACATATCACTGGTTCAGCCCTGAAAAGCATGAACAAAAGTTTTTGTTCTGTTCCAGCTCTGTCTTGTAGAAGTGCAGACACTGTGTTTCAGTGAAAATACCTAGCCATAAGATGAAAAAAAATTTATTTGCAATGCTTGTGCCTGCAGATGTAATGTGACCACTGTTTTGTGTTGACAGTATTGCTTTATACAGTTCTACTTGAAAGGAATCTGATTCTTTCAAATAAACATGGTATATATTGTTCTTATGGGGGACTATTTCAGTGGTGTAAATAATAAATCTCTTTTCTTAAGACATTGGTTATCTGTTCTATGTTATCCCAGATAATTTTGCCTCTTTGTTGAATCATGAAACACACACTAGGTTCAGGTAGGCACTTATTGAAAAAAATTAAATGTGTATAGTTTTACAAGTGTCTATATCACTATTCATGCATTTGGAGTTGATTTTAGCAACTAATTAGATATGTTAGCTTACTTATTTCTAATAGGCACCTTGTTTTCAGAAAGATAAACTGTTTTGTGTGGTTATTATAAAGGTATAGAGTGTAGAAGCGTTTGAGAACCCTTAATTAAAATGATTCAGTGAGAGCATTTTAACTATGAGGCTAAATTTAAATATTTAAAGATAGAACAGAGCCTTTACAGTATTTCCTTGGCACATTTCCCCACTATGAAAAGCAGCTTCTTATTCTAAGTTGGGGGTAGAAAGGGCTTGATTTTTTAAGAAAGTTGAAAACTTCTTACAGGTTGATAAAGAGCAAACATTTTCTAAATCACTGTAAACTAAAATAAAAAACTTAACAATCTTCAGGAAGCAA
This sequence comes from Odocoileus virginianus, assembly GCF_023699985.2. Lineage (NCBI taxonomy): Eukaryota > Metazoa > Chordata > Mammalia > Artiodactyla > Cervidae > Odocoileus > Odocoileus virginianus. The sequence goes on from NC_069676.1 coordinate 66,477,308, forward strand.
AGCAGAATAGGATTCAAGAAAATTTTTTTTCTGCCATTAGGTGGTGCCCTAAACCAAAGTTTATTAGTGGATATGCTAAATTAAGCAGTCCCTAGTGAACCTTGTCATTGTCAGCTTATTGGAATCACATGTGCTTGTGTGGTTACTGCATTCATAGTGTGAGAATTTTAGTTTGTCTTCAGCATCTCATGATTTATTGAACAGATGTATCTATATATATCTGTGTATGTGGTGTACACAACAGAACCAAGAGATGACTTAATTCACATGCATATTCTAGTGAAATAGCAAATTAGTTTTATATATGCAAATGTTCCAAACTTTCAGACATTAGTGCCTAACAAAGTATATTTAATCTAAAAACTGCAGAACATCATTAAATTTGGTTTATAGGGCTGTTTGAGACCTGGTGGCCCCTCAGGCCCTTTATGAAAATCAAGTTATTGGGTTAATGATATCTGTAGAAGTTACTCAGTTGTATAAAGACAATAGATAAGCAAGTCATAATACTAAGGAACCGCATCTTGTTCTTCATTCATAGAAAGGAAGATGGTTGTCTTGTGGGGAGGAGGTGAAGCTGTACGGGAATAGGGACTGGGAAAGAAGAATATGCAAAACAACAACATGGGAAAAGGCAGATCATTTAGGGTGTGGCTTGGTTTTTAAGTGACAATTGCCAAGAATAGTAGTAAAACCTAAAAAGTAAATGAACTGGTTGAGGATTTTTCTCATCCCAAATAATCAACAGAACTCTCTCAGAGGGACAGATTGTTAATTTCCCCTAAAGTAGTGGTACATCAAAATTTATTAATGTTTTTAGCTGGAGTAGCAGCCCAAGTGGCGTCTCTAGAGATTAAATGCTTCAGTTTAGTTCAGCCGCTCAGTCGTGTCCAACTCTGCCACCCCGTGAACCGCAGTACACCAGGCCTCCCTGTCCATCACCAACTCCTGGAGTTTACCCAACCTCATGTCATTGAGTCGGTGATGCCATCCAACCATCTCATCCTCTATCGTCCCCTTCTCCTTCTGCCTCAATCTTTCCCAGTATCAGGGTCTTTTCAAATGAGTCAGCTCTTCGCATCAGGTGGCCAAAATATTGGAGTTTTGGCTTCACCCAGGACTGATTCCTTCAGGATGGACTGTTGGATCTCCTTGCAGTTCAAGGGACTCTCAAGAGTCCTCCAATACCACAGTTCAAAAGCATCAATTCTTTAGGGCTCAGCTTTCTTTATAGTCCAACTCTCACATCCATACGTAACTACTGGAAAAACCATAGCTGCCAAAGTAATGTCTCTGCTTTTTAATATGTTGTCTAGGTTGGTCATAACTTTCCTTACAAGGAGTAAGCGTCTTAGGTATTTATGTAAGGATATATTAGTTTTTATACTTAATTTTGGAAAAAGCTGTGTGGGTCTTGTGGGAATGCTAAGTATACAGCACTTAAGGAGAAATCCTTGATGATTAGTTGGGTAGATTTATTAAAGACTGAGAAACTAATGCATTTTAAGAATTGGAACAGAAATCAGTATCAGGTATCCTGTAGGTTTACAAAAGGATGTCAATTACTTAAGGTCAGTGAGGTTCCATGTAGAACATAAGATCTTTAAAACCTCCCACTCTAGTGATCTTTTAAAACTGGATGTTTCTTTTTTTTTGGTGAGTTTTGGCCATGCCACATGGCCTGTGGGATATTAGTTCCCCAAGCAGGAATTGAACTCACACCCTTGGCAGTAACATCATGGAGTCCTAACCACTGGACCAAGAGGGAATTCCCAAAACTGGATGTAAGTAAGTACTTCTTAAATGCTAGTTTAAGGATATTTCCTGATACACAGTGTTACTTCTTAAAGCACTGATTTCCTTTTGAAAAGCTTTAAAAGTTGAACTTACAGTTTGTATGAACTGTGGGAAAGCAGTCTTTAAAAATACCAAAACTAGCAATATTTTATAAGTCAATATAGCCACAAGAAACAAATTAGATTGTGTATGTGTCTAATCTGTGATGCTAAAGACCAAACTGATGAACACATAGGTTATTAAAATAGCAATTTTTGACTGAATGCAATTCTCTCGATTGTGTTCACAGGTCTTGTTTTTCCTTTACTCATTATGATGCCTTTGAGAGTTTTTTAAATTGCAGTATAGTTGCTGTACAGTATTTTATGAGTTACAGGTATATAATAAAGTGATTCACAATTTTTAAGGGTTATACTCCATTTATAGTTATAAAATATTGGCTGTCTTCCCCATGTTGTACAATATACCCTTGTATAAGAGCTTATTTTATACCTAATTGTTTGTACCTCTGTCTCCCCTGCACTTATGTTGACCCCCCCCACCCATTCTCTCTGCTATTAACTACTAGTTTGTTCTCTATATCTGTGAATCTGAATTTTTTTGTTTGTTTTTGTTTTATTCATTAGTTTGTTGTATTTTTTAGATTACACATGTAAGTGGTATCATAAAGTATTGTCTTTGTCTGGCATATTGCATTTAGCATAGTGCCCTCCAAGCCCATCTGTTTTGTTGCAAATGGAAAAATTTCCTTTTTTAGTGACAGAGTAGTATTCCATTGTATATTCATTCATCATTCATTGTATAGTCTTTATCCATTCATCTGTTGATGGATACTTAGATTCCTTTGAAAAGGTACATGCAGCCCAATATTCATAGCAGTGTTATTTACTATTTCCAGTTCTTGATTTCCTGGAGCACTTTTGATAGCTATCACTTCTTGTTGCATAGTTTGTAAGGAGAACAGTGATGGTTTCCCAAACCTTAAGAAGAAAGGGCAAGGGATATGTCAGAAAAGAATCTTTCCTTACTATATCTTGGGCAAGTGTCTCTAATTCCTTGAGCTTTCCCTTCTTCACAAAAGTTTTAATGATGTGACCCCATAGGCTGTTGCAAAGGTCAAATGAGACAATGTGTAAGTACTTTCAAGTAGCAAAGGCTTGTGTGAATTAGATATTATTAAAAGTAGTTCAGAACATGTGGCTGTGACTGAACTATCTCATTCTTGAAATTATAATTAACAAGAATGTAGTTTTATTAAAAGGGAAACTTTGCTCAAGTTTATTTTTTACAATATTACCTTGGCTTTCTGAGAGTTCTAAATAATCAAGGAAAGTAGAATGAGGAAACTCTTCTTATGATCCAGATGTTTTTGTAGATATTGAAGTGCTTTTAGTCTGCAAATGTCACTTAATAATGGTGTGAATGGATGGTCTGCTGGATATGTTTGAAACTTTCACAGTGTTATAATACATCTTGTATAGTGGAATATTAACATTATTTTATCTTTTCACTGAATCCAGCTGTTCCCAGATAGAAGCGTGCTAATTTTGCCATGCCATGTAAAAAATAAGATATCATTCCAAAGCACTGAATTTTTTAAAACCTTTTTTTTTTCCTTACACAAGGATACTAAGGTACATGTTTTTTCAACAGTTTTGGCAGAATAAACTGTGCAGGGACCAGAAAATAACATTTAACATGGATTTGTTAGTACCTATTGTGTGTTTCAGATGTGTTTTTCAAAGGTAAACAACAAGATTCTCTGCTCCCAAAGTTTATATTCCAGTAAGGAAAACAATTTAAAACTTTTTTTATTTCTCAAAGAGTAAGAAGTGCTGTAAAAATATAGTAATGTGATAAGAAGTGTGTGGGGTGGAGGTGCTGTAGAGTAGTGACAGAGTAGGGGCTAATGTGGGATCACCTGAATGATAAGAGGCATTACTCAGAATATCACAAAGAAGAGTACTGTGGGCAAAGCTAGGAGCAAGCGAGAGACCTTACAGCAGGAGTTAGTTGGGCAGGTTCGGGGACTAGTGGGAGGCAAGTGGTGGCTGAGGAGAGCTGAGGATGGAGAGGGAGGCAGAGCCCATGGGATAGGTTGGATTGTGTAGGTCACTATAAGCAACCTGGTGAATTCCCAGTGACAATTCATAGTGAAATGGGAATAAGGGAAAGATTTTAAGGAAATGACAATTTTTTAAAATTTATTTATTTTTAATTGAAGGGTGATTGCTTTACAGTATTGTGTTCATTTTTACCAAACATCATCTTGAGTCAGTCGTAGGCTTACCCATGTCCCCTCCCACTGGAACCTTCCTCCCACTTCCCTCCCCATCCCACCCTTCTAGGTTGTTACCCAGCCCCGATTTGAGTTGCCTGAGTCATACAGCAAGGGAATGACAATTTTTAAACAACTTTATTGAGATATTTACATACTCTTAAGATTCACCCATTTGAATTCAATGAGCAATTCAATGTTTTCTAGCATATTTATAGAGTTGTACAACCATCACCATGATCTAATTTTAGAATCTGATTTGTTTAAAAGATTATCATGGCTCTTGTGTGGAGAATGGATTATAGAGGGGGAACAGGGTAAAAGGATAGTATCAGTTAGCAGGCTAGTGATGTTACCCAAGTGAGAGATTTTCAAAGTGACCAAAGGAAAATTGGCATTTTTTCACTCTTTCATTGCATCACTTGCCAACTACCTGTTGAGCCTGTGCTCTATGCTAGGCTCTGTGCCAGGAGCAAGGTCTCCAGTGATGGAGACGATATTAGACGTGATCCGTGTGAACATACAGCACACGGACTGTGCGTCTCCTCGCAGTTTTGACGAGGATGCTTCTTTCATCAAACCTGCAGGGAGAGTCTCTGACTACACCTGCTAAAACAGCCTTGTCTCTGTGATATGGAGTTATCATGGCAGTGACAGCCCATCACTCTTGCCCCGCTCTGTTAGTCAAGCAACAGATCCCTCCCACACTCAGGAGATTAAACAAATGTGTGAACACTGGGAGGGGGTGGGGCTGGGGGTGGGGAATCATTGAGTTATTTTATGGCCTCTCAGCCACAGTCCCTGAGCCTAATCTGTAAAGTTGGTATAAAAATAACCTACTTCACAGGTGGTTATGCAGATTCAACATAAGATAACCTATAGCAAACTCAGCCTTCTGGGCTTTACCACTTGGTAAGAAATTTCATTTGAAGAATAGAGAACTCAACATATTAAAGTCAACCTATAAAGAGCCTTTCTCACTTTACCCACTACCCACAGTGAAAAAGGCCTCAGTGCTGTCCAGAATTAGACCTAGGATGGAGTGTCCTGCATGAGCATGCTTGGCCTGTGGCAAGAGAGTACTCAGGAAGATGGATCAAAGGCTGCCTCCTCTTTTTCTGTGGAGTTGCAGCGAGAACATTCCCTTCTAACCATTTCATACATGAACAGCCAAGAATGCCATTTACAGAGTATTTTGCACTTATGCTCAATATACTGTCACTTCTTCCCCACCATCTAATGGGGTTACAGTGTGTGCCATAAGCCTGTGGCTAAATTCTGCCATGTGTTTCTTCAACTCCAAATTCTTGAAACCCCCTCTTATAGCCTTCCGGAGTCTCATCTGCAAATGGATTCAAATGTACTGCATTACAATCAGATCTTTAAGAACAGGCACGGCTGTGAAGTTTTTGAAATTTTAGTTAAATCAAAAACAAAAAATAAGCCTGAACTTACTCCCCTCTACTAGTGGGGGAGGATGAAGGAACACTTAAACACTATTGTATATATCACTCAACTTTAAGAAGATGTTCTTGTTTGTTTTGTTTTGTATTTACCCTCGGCAGTGAGAGTACAGAGTCCTAACCACTGGACTGCCAGGGAATTCCCAAGACATTAAAAAAAAAAAAAAAAGAATGTGGGACTGTTAATATTCTTTATTTTTACTTAAATGGCTCTCTGCTCAGGAGGAATAGATGTGCATCATTTGGTGGGTTTGTTTAGTTAACATTAGACCTAGTTGTTAATTTTTTTTTTTTTTAGGCCATGAGGCTTGCAGAACCTTAGTTCCCTGACCAGGGATTGAACCCAGGTCACTGCAGTGAAAGTGCCAAGCCCTAACCACTAGACCAGCAGGGAATTTCCTACCTAGTGGTTTAAAAGCTCTTTAATAGCAATGCATGATTATTTTCATTTCAAGGGCTATTTTATTTAAGAAATACATATAATTTTTAAAGATTGCATAAAATCTCACCACCTCAAGGTAGCCACGATTAACACTGTTATATACTTCCAGGTTTTTGTCAATGTTCATGTGTGCTGGTGGAATTCATGTACAAGAATGTCAAAATATGTCCTAGGGGCTCTGCGTGCTTGAATTAGCCCATATGGTTATTTTCAGATCCATATAGTTGGAATGATGTTGAAGCTGAAACTCCAATATTTTGGCCACCTGATGCGAAGAGCTGACTCATTTGAAAAGACCCTGATGTTGGGAAAGATTGAAGGCAGGAGGAGAAGGGAACGACAGAGGATGAGATGGTTGGATGGCATCACGGACTCAATGGACATGAGTTTGGGTAAACTCTGGGAGTTGGTGATGGACAGGGAGGCCTGGCATGCTGAGGTTCATGGGGTTGCAAAGAGTCGGACATGACTGAGCGACTGAACTGAACTGGACTGATAGCTGGAAAGTCCCTGTAAGAAACTGTATTTCTTTTCCTTTTGAATTCTTTCCAGGTACATAGTAGGCCTCTGAACTAGGTGGATACAAGACAAATGTGAGTTAACTAATGAATATATAAACAAGCCATAAAATATACACTTATGTAATGTCATTATTTGAAACATTTGCTTTAATTGCTTCCAACCATAATGAGACTCAGGACTATAATATATGTATTTCCCTTTTTGCATCCCTGCATGTTGATTTTTTCCATCTACCTTTGAGGAGTATATATTGAAATAAGGAAAATATTTTCATGAAAGCTTATTGTAAAGATGAAATTTGTAAGTTCTAGTTACTGATGTAATGTTGGCTGGCTTCTCTGTTATACATTCATGTCTCATGAGGGACAAGAGAGATTATCATCTATTTCTTAGTACCTTCTTTAGTAGTAAATTGATTCATATACTTTACAAATGTCTTTACCAAATAATAATAAAAGTGCATAGCACCATATCTAAACTCCATAATCATTTCTCATAAACTGATATTCTTGGGGAATTCTGGGAGCTCAAGCCTAGATGATTCTTTTGATTAAGAGGACCCTGATAGGTATCATGTAGATGCCCCTGAGCAGCAAATCATCAAAAACAAAGTGCTGCCATTTGCCTGCCACCATCCAGTTTACTGAGCAACTAACTAAGCATCCTCACATCCAGCCCCACTGTGGGGCACAGGGAATGTGCATGGGCGCCCCTGCCTATAGGAAGTCTTGCTAGGACCACTGACCATCAATCCTTCTCAAATGCTAGCGCCCAAGATGGGCCCGTATTATCATTACTCCATCAGGAAGCTGCAGCCTACTTGAGAAGGAAGCGAGGTCCTGTGGGTGACCCAAATCAGGGAAGGTCCTTTGGTTTGAGTAATTAGAGGAATTTAACTGAGTGCCGTGTTGGAGTGCAGGCTTAGATCTGAAACAGTTTTGAAAGTACCACATAGATGCAACAGGTGGCCCTGAATAACATGGGAGTCAACAGACCCAGGTTGGATCTCCAGTCCTACAACTTATATGAGGGTCTAAGGCAAGAAACATAACCTCTCTGTTTCCTATTGCTACATAACAAGTTACTGCAAACTTACTGGCTTAAGACAACACCTGTTTAGTCCCTCATGATGTTAGGAGTCTGGGTACTGCTCAGTTGGATCCTCTGTTGAGGGTCTCACGAGGCTGCAACAAGCTATCTTTCAGGCTATATTGGGGAAGAATCTGCTAGAAGTCAAATCTTTTGCCCCATTGGGCCTAGTTGGTTCTGACCAGTTTTTGTTGTATCCTGGCTCTGTCATTCTTTTAATGATTGTGCCTTGCTCCCTTCCTTCCCCTTTCAAGGTGAGGTTAGACTCAAAGACGGGAAGGTAGCAAATTTGGGGTGTGGGGGCCAGTGAAAACAGATAAGCCATCTCCAGAAAGGGGATAAAATCTTATAATCCAGGTAATGAGAATTTTGACAACATTCCTGGGGCATGGGATTGAGATGGGGAGAGCTCTACTGTAGGCTGTCAATTAGCCACACTTGTATTTGCTAAAGTCTCCAAAATCTGCTCTGGACCTTGGTCACTGGTCCACATGGGTCGTTGGCACATTTAACCCCCATTCCACGTCAGATCCAGGGATGCTCCTTGTTATGTCTGAACTTCTGCTGAATGTACAGAATTCCTGTGCTTCCCTCAGCCTTGAGTCACTCTGTGGAGCCAAAACCCTGTGGTACCTCAGAGCTACTCGGGAGCCTTCATCAGGTCAGCCTTCTCCCTTCACCGAAGAGGAAGCTGAGCCGGGGAGCACTCTGGGGCGCTGTCTAGGTTCTCTCTGCCTAAGGCGCACCACGCAGTCATTTCTTCTCTGAGATCATGGTAGCCCTCGTGGACACCAGCTGAGAAGAGAGGCCTACATTTGCTTTGCACTCTGATCTCATGAACCTTCATGGAATTCTCCTTGTCCCCCTCCTGGGCTCATTTTCCTACTGCTGCTGCTGCTAAGTCACTTCAGTCGTGTCCGACTCTGTGCGACCCCATAGACGGCAGCTCACCAGGCTCCCCCGTGCCTGGGATTCTCCAGGCAAGAACACTAGAGCGGGTCATTTTCCTACTACACTCCCTCAATTCCAGAAGAACCTAATCTTTGTGGGAGGAAGCTTTGATCTAATTCATCACCTGTGTTCCCAAATTTATTGCCTGGCTTTTGAGATTCAAAAGCGCAAAGCTGATTACTTTGCTCTTCTCTGAGGTATCCGTTCCCCACACATTTCTTAGTGAATGGCCCAAAGCGGGGGCAGAATAAGAGGTGCAAAGAAATACAGGGAAAAAACATTGTTTAATAGTTCAAATTTATCAATCCAGCATAAACAGTATGTTGCATCAGGTAGCCATACAATAAATATATTTGTGTGAAAGGATCAAACAGTTTTTTCAGAGAGACTTAATGTTTTCAAATCAGGCTGTTAGGGAATGTTTTCCTTGGGAAAACATGATTTATGAGTGGCAATCACTGATAAAGTTTCCTTGCATCCACTTTCCTTGGATGCATCTGAGCCCTAAAGCAGAATTACTTAAGTTTAAAATTAGGTACATGAATATTCAAAGCAGTATTATTCATAAATAGCCTCAAAGTGGAAACAGCCCAACTGTCCATCAACTGATGAATATGTAAATAAAATGTGGCATATCAACACAATGTGATAAAAAGAATGAAGTACTGATGCATGCTATAACATGTTTGAAGTTTGACAACATGCTCAGGAAAAGAAGGAAATTGGAAAACTGTGTATCATATAATTTAATTTATGTGAAATGGAATAAACAAACCCACAGAGGCAGAAAGTAGATTAGTGGTTGCCTGGGACTGCCAGGGGGAGGAGCGAGATGGTGGGATTGGGGCTGCTAGCTAAGGGGTGCTGGGTTTCTTTATGGAGTATTGAAAATATTCTAAAATTGATTATGGTAATAGATGCACAACTCTGTGAATATGCTACAGCCATTGAATTTATGCTTTAAGTAGTCAGTTGCACAGTTGTGTGGATTATACTCATTATAGCTATTAAAAAATTTTGATATTTAAGTTTTGGTAGCTTCAGTTTATGAAGTTAGAAAAGTGAAGCCTCATATGAGAGTTTGTTTCTATATATTTAAATAACTTTTTCATTATTTAAAGTGAAATGGTTCTCTTTTTGTGGATCTAGGGCTGAGTGTAAACTCACAAATTCGTTATTTCTGTGTATTAGTCTTTTGGGGGTCAGTACTCAGTGTTTCTCTTATCCAGTGAAGTTTTGTTACTAAATGCAAATTTGTCTGCCTGATACACAGTGAAGCCAAAATAAACCAAAACCCTATTTATCTGTCTTAGTTATCTATCTAGTTACATGAAGTATTCTTCCAGTTGAGGAAAAATTTTCAAAACTGTATATTAAAAAAATTAAGCAGGGGAGGGGAGGGAAATTGGAAGGCACAAAAAGCTGAAGACTTAACAGGCGAAGGCTGTCTATTAATAGAGCATAAATGGACCAGTTTGAGAAGGACACACAACAGCCACTCCTGCTGGCAAACGCAGCCCAATCACTGCTCCTAAGACAGAGCTGAAACCTGGGCACTTGCTGGAATCCTCTCTGCCCCCCACCCCCGTCCCTGGGCTTCTCCCTCACTTCTTTTCAGTCTCTGTCACGTCTTACCTTGCCTGAGGGGCCATCCCATTGGTTGACCCTTCCTGAATAGAGGATTTCTTGCCCTATTCTCTGTTCCCTTACTTGAGCTCACATCATTTTTCTTCAAAGCAGCTACCACTTATGGGATTTGTTAGTTTGTTTGTAGTTTATCTCCTCGTGAAACTGGAAGCTCCACAGGGCAGGTATTCAGGGCAGGTCTTTGGTCTCAGCACTTAGAGGAGAGGTTGGCATACAGTAAGTTCTCAGTAAGTGATTGTTGAATGAATGCCTGGTAGGTTAGGAAAAGCAAAAGAAGTGGGTGCTTGGAAAGAGGAGCCAGTAGCTTCACTGTTAGTGCTTATAAATGTTTTCATAAAAGGCAAAGTCATGATTTTTCTTTTTTTAAGAAAAGTGATTTTGTTTTCAAGTACCTAGAATAACACTAGGCTAACTAAGGATTTCTGGAATGCTTCTGGATTTCTTTTAATGAGTAGACGAAAATTATATCTAGTTAGCATTAATTTTTATGTGGAAATGGGTACATCCAAATTGTTTAAAAGCCGTTCTCTTGAATAATTTAAACATCCTCTTCACCCTGAAGAGCATTTAGCATAGTCTTCCCTCAAAGATTCTATTAATGGGAACTGAAACCATGAGGTTTAAATGTAAAACAAAGAAGATTTTTTTTTCTTTGTTCTAGCATATAAGCGAATACCTCAGTAATGAGCAGACCCAAGAATAAGATACTAAGGAACCCTAAGAAACTAACTTGGTGGCCTCTGATAACCTCAAACGTAGGAATGTTTTATTAAAAAGAATATAGGAAGAAGGGAAAGCCTCCTTTATGGTAGAATTATAATCAATAAATGTAGAAAGAATGGTGGAAATAGATAATCACTATTAGCAAAACTATTGCTGCAGGCAAGTATCATCACTATATTCTAAAATTAGTGGGTGAAAGTATGATGACAAAGAGGATATTAACATAGCCTCCCAATATTTCTCCACAAGATAGCTATATTAATTCTCAAGAGAACAATAGAACCTCCGCAGTGGAGAAGCCTGGCGGACACCACTGACACTAATATTGAGCATCCTAAGGCTCTAGTGCATCAACTCTGAGTGATGATGAACCACCTGACAAGATCACTGAGCAGGCACAATATCGATCGTGTGGGATCCTTGGCAAAAATGCAGAATCCACATTTAGTCACAAGGAAATATCAGGTAAACCCCAATTGAGAGACGTTTTACAAAATAACTGGTCACTGCTCTTCAAATTGTAGCAATAGCAAACGATTCCATTCAGTTCAGTTCAGTTCAGTCGCTCAGTCGTGTCCAACTCTTTGCGACCCCATGAATCGCAGTATACCAGGCCTCCCTGTCCATCACCAACTCCCGGAGTTTACTCAAACTCATGCCCATCGAGTAGGTGATGCCATCCAGCCATCTCATCCTCTGTCGTCCCCTTCTCCTCCTGCCCCCAATCCCTCCCAGCATCAGGGTCTTTTCCAATGAGTCGGCTCTTCGCATCAGGCAGCCAAAGTACTGGAGTTTCAGCTTCAGCATCAGTCCTTACAATGAACACCCAGGACTGATCTCCTTTAGGATGGACTGGTTGGATCTCCTTGCAGTCCAAGGGACTCTCAAGAGTCTTCTCCAACACCACAGTTCAAAAGCATCAATTCTTCGGTGCTCAGCCTTCTTCACAGTCCAACTCTCACATCCATACATGACCACTGGAAAAACCATAGCCTTGACTAGACGGACATTTGCTGGCAAAGTAATGTCTCTGCTTTTTAATATGCTGTCTAGGTTAGTCATAACTTTCCTTCCAAGGAGTAAGTGTCTTTTAATTTCATGGCTGCAATCACCATCTGCAATGATTTTGGAGCCCCCCCCCCCCAAAAATAAAGTGTGGTACTATTTCCACTGTTTCCCCATCTATTTCCCATGAAGTGATGGGACCGGATGCCATGATCTCAGTTTTCTGAATGTTGAGCTTTAAGCCAACTTTTTCACTTTCCTCTTTCACTATCATTAAGAGGCATTTTAGTTCCTCTTCACTTTCTGCCATAAGGGTGATGTCATCTACATATCTGAGGTTATTGATCTTTCTCCTGGCAATCTTGATTCCAGCTTGTGCTTCTTCTAGCCCAGCTTTTCTCATGATGTACTCTGCATATAAGTTAAATAAGCAAGGTGACAATATACAGCCTTGATGTACTCCTTTTCCTATTTGGAACCAGTCTGTTGTTCCATGTCCAGTTCTAACTGTTGCTTCCTGACCTGCATATAGGTTTCTCAAGAGTCAGGTCAGGTGGTCTGGTATTCCCATGTCTTTCAGAACTTTCCACAGTTTATTGTGATCCACACAATCAAAGGTTTTGGCATAGTCAATAAAGCAGAAATAGATGTTTTTCTGGAACTCTCTTGCCTTTTTGATGGTCCAGTGGATGTTGGCAATTTGATCTCTGGTTCCTCTGCCTTTTCTAAAACCAGCTTGAACATCTGGAAGTTCTCGGTTCACGTATTGCTGAAGTCTGGCTTGGAGAATTTTGAGCATTACTTTACTAGTGTGTAAGATGAGTGCAATTGTGTGGTAGTTTGAGCATTCTTTGGCATTGTCTTTCTTTGGGATTGGAATGAAAACTGACCTTTTCCAGTCCTGTAGCCACTGCTGAGTTTTCCAAATTTGCTGGCATATTGAGTGCAGCACTTTCACAGCATCATCTTTCAGGATTTGAAATAGGGAAGACCAAAGAGTTTAGATTGGATTATGGGGATATGAAATTACATGCAGTATTGGATCCTGGATTAGATTCTTGGACAGAGAAAAGACACTAGTGGGACAATTAGAAAAATTTTAATAGGTCTATGGATTAGTTAATAGTACTATATCAGCATTAATTTCCTGATTCAGGTACTTGTTCTAAGATTATGGATGATGTTAACATTAGGAGAAGCTGGGTAATAGTTATAAGGCAACATACTATTTTTAAAGTTCTTTTCTGTCTGAAATGAATTCAGAATAAAAACTTGAAAGATAGGTATATTTATTTGGTAACTGAACTGAGCATAGTATTAAAGTTAACAGTAATAATACTAGCTGTTATTGGTTAGATTTGCCCCCCACCCCGATTTACATGTTAAAGTTCTAATACCCTCAGGAATGTCACCTTTTTTAGAAACAGGGTCCCTGCAGGTGTAGTTAAGTCAAGATGACACCATTCTGGAGTTGGGTATCCCCCTAATCCAGCTTGTCCTTACAAAAAGGGAGAATTGGACACGGCACACAGGGAGAACAACCCCATGTGATGATGAAGGCAGAGATGGGGGTGAGGTAGCAGAAGTCAGGGAACTCCAGAGATTTCCAGCAACGCAGCAGAAGCCAGGGGAGAGAAATGGAGCAGATCCTCCCTGGCAGCCCCCAGAAGAAATCAACCCTGCCGACAGCTTCCTGCTTGGACTTCCAGCCTCTAGAATGGTGAGACAGTAAGTTTCTGTTGTTGTAGCCACTTGGATTGTGGTACTTTGTTACATCTGTCCCAACAAACCCATACACTAGAACATTGAGCTCTTCGTATGCATTATCTCATTTTATCTTCACCCCATCACTTTGCAGGGGGTGTTATTATTGCTTCTAGTTTATAGCTGAGAGAATTGGTGAACAGAGTAGATAAGTAGCTTGCCCTGGCTTACACAGCTAATATATGCTGGGTGGGTTAAAACCTCTATATTCTGATACCACCGTATTCCTCCACTATACACCCTTCTGGATGTCAATGCCAAATATTTCTTACAGGATGTGAAATGGTTACCTTTGATCAATTTCTCTCTATTTGTTGTTTAGTTGCTCAGTTGTGTCCAACTCTTTGCAACCCCATGGACTGTAGCCCACCAGGCCCCTCTGTTGTTGGGATTTTCTAGGCAAGAATACTGGAGTGGGGTGCCGTTTCCTTCTCCACAAGATCTTCCTGACCCAGGAATTGAACCTGCGGCTGCTGCCACATCTCTTGCCCTGCAAGCAGATTATTTACCACTGAGCCACCAGGGAAGTCCAATTTCTCTCTATATATTATATATAAATTCCAAGGGTGAGGAATAGTCAAGTGCACAGCTGGATGCCCCATCCTGTTTCCTTACTGCCCATTCCCCCACAACCACCCCGGCCTGGTGAAATCAAATAGCTGCCTCCTTGGAAACACTGTATTTCCTGTGTCTTAGTCTCCCAAGAAAGAAGTGTTAGTCTTCAAGGAGATATTTCATTTTAAAAGTGAGCAACTAATTTAAGGGAATATTTGGAATTAACTTCAGTTATTCAAATACATGAGAGACTGCATTCTAAGGCAATGGAGCTACTTTAAAAAATGGAGAGCAAATGTTTTGTCTATTTTAGAGCAAAGGACCTGAGAGAGAATAGTCCACTGGGTTTCATTTGTTTGCCTTCTTGAGTCATTCCTTCATTCAGTTAAACTTTATTGAGCACCCCTGGGGTTTTTGTTGCCAGGCTTAGTCAGTATAAATTGATGAAGAAGATAGTCCCAGGTTTCAGTTAGTCTCTCATTCAGGGTTGGTCCCAAGGCAAAAAAAAAAAGGTGGAGACGATAGCTTTTGGAAACAAATCCCCATTTCCTAATTCTTAACCCTTCTCCTCATAGGCATTGTCTTTTGAGCAACTGAAGGTAATTTTCTTGTATATGCTGGTGAACCCCAGCTCCCTATCTCCAGCCCAAATTTCACTTACAGGTTCCGGACTCACATGTTCAGTAGCTAAGTCGTGTTTGATACTTTGTGACGCCATAGACTATAGCCCACCAGCCTACTTTGTCTATGGGGTTCTACAGGCAAGAATACTGCAGTAGGTTGCCATTTTCTTCTCCAGCAGGTCTTCTCAGACCAGGGATCGAATCCATGTCTCCTTCACTGGCGGGCAGATTCTTTACCACTGAGCCAACTGGGAAGTCCCCAGATCCATATATCCAAAGTTTATTGGATGCTCCAATTACTTGTCCCTTATATATGTTCTCAGATATAAAGTGGAGCTCATCATTTTTATTCCCTCCTCTTGGTTCCTTCTCAACTCAATCCTTCTCCTCCCTTCTCAGCGAATGGTATCAACAGTGACCCAATTGATCAAATCAGAAACCTCTCAGTTCCATGTAAAGAAGGATTGTTTATGCTGAGCCAACATTCTGTCTCTAGCTCAGTCTTGGACCATTCACTGTGAAAAGTGCAAATAATGACCTGATGAGTGGATGAACGAATGGCTTCATCCTTTCATCCTTCTGTTCTTTGCTTCTCACCTCTCCGAGCAATAAGCCCTGTCAGTTCTCTCCATCATTTTTTTCAGAGTGGTCCTCTCTTCTCATTTCCCAGTCCAAATTGTCATACTCTCTCACCCAGATGACAGCTGTGACATTTACCTGGTTCACTTGCCTTCTCTCATGCCATCTCCCAATCTGTTCTCCCTGTAGCAACTTGAATGAACTGGTAAATACAGAAATCGGACCTCATCACTTGTCTGCTTAAAACCCTTCAGTGACTTTCTGTTGTCATCATCATGCAGCCCACTCTTGATATTTGAGGGCCTACCTGGTTTAGTTCCTACATATCTGCCTATCTTTATTTTTCATCCTTCTCCTCCCCTTCTCCTCTTAGCCCCTGTGCTTCCATGATTCTGTGCAACTGAAGCTCCTATGCTTCAGTTGAAATGAGTTTTCTGCCGGTTTCCAAACATGTCTTTCCCTCTTCTAGACTTGTGCTCATGTTAGCCCTTTCACCTGGCAATTCTTAATTCATAAAGTGACAGCAAGTGTGCATTCTCATTTGGGATCTTGTATTAGTTTCTATTGCTTCTGCAACAAATTGCCTATATTTAGCTGCTTGCAGTAATACCCATTTATTATCTTACAGATTTCGGAAGTCATAGGTCTAGGCGGTCTTGGCTGGGTTCTCTGCTTAGTGTCTCACAAGTCAGGGCTACATTCCTTTGTGCAAGTTCTGAGGAGCAGTATGCTTCCAAACTCATTCAGGATTTTGGTGGAATTTAGTTCCTTGTGGTTGTGGAAGTGAAATCCCCATTTCCTGAACTGTGGCCCCTCTATATTTGAGCCAGTGATGGCAGGGCAAACCCTTCTCATGCTTCAGAAGTCTTCAACATCTCCTTCCACTGCCGTCTTTTGACTTTTTTAAAGGTTGGAGTATAATTGCTTTACCGTGTTGCGTTAGTTTCTGCTATACGACGGAAGTGAATCGGTCATGTGTATGCACATATCCCCTCCATCTCGGAACCCCTGCCACCTCCTCCCGCCAGCACACCCCTCTAGGTTATCACAGAGCGCTGAGCTGAGCTCCTTGTGCTCTAAAGCAGGTTCCCACCAGCTCCCTATTTCACACAGGGTACTGTATATACGTCGGTCCCAATCTCCCAGTGTGTCCCACGCTCCCCTTCCCCGCCTCTGTCCATATATCTTTTTTCTACATCTGTGTCTCCGTTCCTACCCTGCAAATAGTTTCATCTGGACACATCTGCTAGAATAATGAAAATAAACACAAAAATAAACAATTGGGACCTAATTAAACTTCAAAGCTTCTGCACAGCAAAGGAAAACATAAACAAGATAAAAAGACAGCCCTCGGAATGAGAGAAAACATTTGCAAATGAAGGAACTGACCAGGAATTAATCTCCAAAATACACAGACAGCTCATACAATTCAATATCAAAATAACAAATAATACAATCCAAAAAATGTGTGGGAGATCTAAATAGACATTTCTCCAACTCTTTGACTTTTAAGGGCTCGTGTGATTACACTTGTTCCACCTGGAGAGTTTGGGATAATCTCATCACAGTCACAGGTTCTGAGGAATATAATGTGGACATATTTGGGGCAGGGAGGGCAGGTTATTTTGCCTATCACAGCTGCCCTTCAAATCTAGGGTCTGTGTTCCTCCCTTGTGCTCCAGTGGCAGGCAATGCTGGTTGCTTCACCAATAATCATTTCCCATTCTCAGCTATAGTACTTGCCTGCTGTCAGAGACTGACTCCTACTTTGGAGGGTGAAAATGCTAGATTTTTGCTTCCCCAGCCTCTCAAGTAGGTAGGGTATGGGTGTTTCTGCTGGAGGACTCTGGGAAAGACTGTCTTCTCTGATTAAAAAAAAAAACAAAAATTTAGAGAAGAACTGCCTTTCTGATCTTTGGGCATGGCAGTGTGAGGACATGATGTTGGGGTCTGCAGCAACCATCATGAGGGACACATGTGAGGACAAAAGCTAGCACACTCGAACTAGTGGAGGAGGGAGTTCATCTGTATCATTTTTCTAGATTCCACATATCTGTGTTAGTATACAGTACTTGTTTTTCTCTTACTTTGCTCTGTGTGATAGTCTCTAGGTCCATCCACTTCTCTGCAAGGGGCACGATTTCATTCTTTTTTAGGGATGAGTAATATTCCATTGTATACATGTGCCACATCTTCTCTATCCAGTCCTCTGTTGATGGACAATTAGGCTGCTTCCATGTCTTGACTATTGTTAAGTAGTGTTGCAATGAACACTGGGGTGCAGGTATCTTGACTTATGGTTTTCTCTGGGTATATGCCTAGCTTGAGACTCCTATCCCCTTTCATAAGGAGCACAAACTGACTCTCCCCTGCCCTCTATCCCAGTCTACCTGGCATCTTCCCTGAATGCTTGCTAACTTGAGCAAGGGGGGCTCTAGGGAAGTGAGCATTCTCCCTGTGGTCCTGGAATTTGAGGGAGTAGAAAAGTTGGGGGACAAATCTTAGACAAACTACAGTGTCCAGCCAGCTTTATCCTCCCCACACCCACCAGCCAACATTCATACAGGTGGGAGGGAGTTAAAGTGGTGGCAGGGAGTGTGTGGGAGGCTTACCAATGGGGTGTGCACATCTGACCCAGGGCTCACCACACCTTGCTTACCAGCGATGTGCTTCTAGGCATTTCCTTAATCTCTTTTGGCCTCAGCGTCCTCACCTGTAAACAAGCATGCTGGCAGGGCCATCACCTCCCAGGGTTATTATGAGGGTTGCCCAAGACCAGGCTCAGAGCACCCAACACTCAGCAAGTACACAACAAGTGTTAGGTATGCTGTTTTTCTAAAGTCAGGCCAAAAAGAAGCAACACTAATGCCACCTCATCTTCCCTATGGCAATGAGGGCGGGTTCGGGACATGTACACAAGCCTTCCCATTCTAATTTGCAAATGTATGTCCTCCTGCCCATGAGCTGTCTTCTGGGTACATTGCCAGCTCACAGCAGTGACACCACCCCCAAATTACAGCACCCAGAGCAATGCTCCATTTCAGTAAGCCATTGTGTGGGTTTCCATTCAACCTTGTGGAACCAGTGGTGGCTTGCCGCTTTCTCTGAAATCCCTCTTTTTTGTGTTTTTGAGGTCCTCGGAGGCTAATCAGACCAATGGTCCCCTAGCTTGTTTGAGCCAGGATCTCTATGGTCAAAAGGAAATCTTAAATGAATTTCCAACATATACAGGGACGGGGGAGAATGGGTACCAAAGGGGCCTTAATTGTGTCTTCAGTATTCTAATTCCTTACAAGAAGGATATATTAGTAGATTTCCTGTAAAATTAAAAAATTAATTTTTTATAAAGTCCTACATGTAAAGTAGACAAAAGCAGAACTTCTGGCTGAAGCTTCCCACCCACGCAGTCTCACCTCCCTACTCACCACTGATAGCGCAGCGTGTCACCTCAACACCCCTAAACTCTGCAGGGCACCGTGTGAGAACCTCTAGTTATAGGTGAGGAAACTTGACGTTCAGAAGGGGTGGGATGAATTGCAAGCTTGGGAATGACATGTATACACTACTATGGATAAAATGGGTAACTAATGAGAACCTACTGTATAGCACAGGCAACTCTATTCAATGCTCTGCGGTGACAAAGAGGGAGTATATGTGTGTATGTATATGTATAGCTGACTTACTTTGCTGTCCAGCGGAAACGAACCCGATGTTGTAAAGCAACTAAACTCCAATTTTAAAAAGTTATATAAAAGGAAACGGGAGACTAGTGAGCAGCTGCTGAGCCTTGCAGCCCATCACACATGGGCATCCCCCTGGTGAGAGCCTGGGCACAACCATTGTCCTGGCACCCAGGCCTGCATGAAGGAAAATGTGAATCAATTCTGCTTCCCACAGAAGGAGGCTTTTCAGTATGCATGCCTGGTCTCTTCCGCCTTCAGCCCGAAAGCTGATTTTATTTTTGCATTTTATGAGCTTGAGAGAGGGAATTCATTTCCTTGGTATAATATGACCCTCTGGAGAAAGTCTTGTCCAAATACATTTTGCTCACAGGTTCTGTCCTGGAAGATGGGCTGTACTGAAATGAAATGGAAAGAAATGATTACAGTCTGATTTATAGGTAAGGTGAATTGGTAGGTTTACGCCAAATTATTGCATCCAGGAAGGTGAAAAGGAATGACAGGCTCTTCCTAGAAGCTGTAAACCTTTATAAAAAGAAATTTTTAGGGTGCATGTGCTCTTGTGCTAGCTAGCCTGTATTTTAATATAGTCGCTGTATTTGGCCCATTTCTCTCTCACTAGACTACAATCCCTGAGGGCAGCAACTGCTTTCATTGCATCTTGGTATCCCCCATGGGGATGTTTTTGCAACCTTATTTATAAGAAAGGGATTCTACACAGAAGACTGTTTTCAGTCTCAAGGGGGTGAACTGCTTCTTTCTTCCCCACTGGCTGAGTAATACTTTCTTCATCCCAACCTAGTTCTTAGAGACATCAGGGCCTCCTAACAATGACTCCTCCCAAAATCTCACCACCTCCCAAAAGCACGGGTGATAAATTATGCTTCTTTCAGGTGATAAGTAATATGGTAAGAATATTAACAATAAGCTTTTATTGAGTACTTCTATGGATCAGGTATTTTTCTAAGCATTTTCTGGGTGTTACTCCATTTAATCCTCACAACTTCCCTGTGAGATAGTAACTGTTATTATCTCATTTTACTGAGGCTTGAGGTGCTTCAGTAACTTGCTCAAGATCACAGAGCTAGTCAGTGGAAATAACTTCCATTTTCTGGGTGCTTATGGTAGACCAGGTACTGTACTGATCACAGTAAACTGATGACCTCATTTTATAGTCCTCTTAACCCTCAAGAGGTAACCCCTCATCTCCTCCTCTTGTACCCCACCATGTGAATCCTGCTGACACTCAGGCTGCCCTTGAAGCAGGGTTCTTGACCATGGCAACCCTACCAGGTTAGGTAGGGTATTACCAGGACCCCACCTGGCATCACTAGGATCAAGTCTTCCAGGGCCTCCCCAGGGTTGTGCCAACTGTAAGGAGTAGAACCAGATTTTCTGATGCCAGTTCCTTCCTGTGCTGACCTGGCTCCTTTATCTGACTTGGCCAACAGCCTCCGGTAGATGGGGATCTGAATGTTTAGGAGGATGTCTTTATTTAATTTTCAGTTTATTCATTTTCTATTTTAAAAACAGAGCTGTTTAATGGGTACAGAGCCTCGGAAGAAGAGTGAGTTCTGGAGCTGAATGGTGGTGATGGTTGCAAGACAGCGTGACTGTAGTTAATATTATTGAACTCTGCACCTAAAAATGGTTAAAATGGTAAATTTTATGTTGTATGTATTTTACCAGAATTAAAAAACCACACATATGGGTCTGCTTTTCTAACACAACAGTACGTCTGGGTTGGTTCAGCTCCTTGATGAAGCTAGGGTCTCAGAGTTTTTCTCTTTACTGTCTTAGCATGATGGTTTCTATCCTGAGTTCAAGGTATCCTCTGAAACGTCTTAAATTTCATCTGCTCAAGAGAGGAAGAAGGAGGGGAAGGGAGATATTAGCCATAGCTCTGGTTTTTTAAATCAGGTAAACCCCCAGAAGGGTTTTCTTCTACTTCATGGGCCAGAACTGGGTCTCATGGCCTTGCTCAGAAGCAGGGGCAACTGGAAAAGTGATTACTTAGCTTCCCAACCTTTGAGCTGAGGGGGTGCATGAGGGGAGAAGGCCTCTGGGAGTGAGAACTGATTGTGTCTGGTGCTCTGCCGAAGGTCACTTGGTCACACAGCAGGGCTGGCAGGCCCAGGACCCAGGCTCTGGCTTCCCCATCCTGAGCTCTTTTGCTGGGACATTTGATGAATTTGTAGTGGCTATTTTCCCAATAAAAAGGACTGTCCTGGAGAGTATCTTTCAAAGAGGAAAACTCTCCATAGCTTATATGTAACTGAAATTAATCAACTGCTAAGAGGTTGCGTTAGGAAAGCACTGGGCACTGGTGGAGCCGGGACAGTTGAGCAGTGGCCTCAGGCTGGCCGGAAGTTTTGGGAAAGGTCCCCATGTCTCTGTGCTGATGAGGTGTAATTATATTTTTCTTGGTTAGTGTTGTTCATTAAGTGCCCAGTAAGTGTTTTGGTATCTCTAGATGAAAGGTACTCAAGAGGATACATATAGTTATTATTAACCAATCATGTGCTGTCAAGAGTGGGCTTATCACACAAGATGATATGTTTCAAATGTTGGATTAGGATGACAGAAACTTCACAACATCTGTCCAGACCAGGACAGTAGTGAAGTTGGGGGTTCAGGGGACACTTAAAATAAGGAATGTAAATAAACACCCCTATTATAATTACCTTGCCATTGCAAGGGAGCCAGATGTGTACATGTGGCTTTTGAAGATAGAGAATGGACACCATTCTCTTTTACTCCACCACTTGTTCTTTCTAAACAAGAGGCACCAAATAGGAACTGGCAGGCCCTGGCCATTCTTTGAGTCCAGAGTAAGCACATCCCCTTTTCTATCAAGCCTTCTTGGGTGACTCCAGATTATACCGATTCATCTTCATTCTCACCCCAGGGCGTCATATACAGTGAACATATAGCACTTAGTGGTGTTGAGGTTAACTTTTCATCTTAGTCTTACAAGCTTTGCCAGGAGTGGGCACTGTTTGGGGGCAGCAACACAAGGATTTTTGGAACTGCTCAACCCCAGGGCCCAGGCAGCTGGCCAGACACACTATAAACCCTCAATAAACATCGAAGCTGGACTTATGGGATGGGCTGCCTGTGGCTCTACCAGTTGGGAAATTTTTTTCATGATGCTTTGGAAACCAGTAGGATCAATTCCAGGTTAGAAGGTGAAGCAAGAATATCCCATCCCTGAAGGGGCATGATGCAGTTGAGTGCCCTCACAGAGTCCCCCGTGGTCAGACCACAGGGACACTTCCTGAGCTCAGCAAGACACTGACTTTCCTATAAGGGGAAAGGGTCCATTCTGCAAAACCAGAAATGAAATTGCTCCAAAGTGGGGTGATTTTTAACGACAGGGGAAAAATAATGCAGCCCTGATCAACGTGGGAATGGCATACCCAGTCAACTGAGAAAGTCCAAAATATTATTGCAAAGAAGAATTATATTTTTATTAGTTCACATCAGAATATAAAAATAAATAAGTGAACAGAAAACAAACGAAGTCATTTTACAGAAAGCACATTCATTACTTAAAAGTAGCATTTTAATGGCTTGGCACTTTCTGGTTATATCCGCTTGTCATAGTCCCTCATGCTGACAAATAAGAGATTGTTGGCTGTTTTCTCTGCATCTGTCTGCTTCTTTGTGTGGCTATTAAGAGACAACTGGCAATTCTGACAATTTTATGTCCTTAGCCATAACTACACTTGTCTTCTCTCTTGAATTATAAGTTCTTTGTATTTTCCAGACACTAACAATTTCTCCATATCACTCTCCTATGTCTTACAGATAGAAGGGGGTGGGGGCTGCCAGAAAGGCTGAAGCTGAATTTCGATTTCAATCATCTTTTTAAATTCTAAGTTCAGGCATCCAAAGACTAAACTTGCTTAGAGGTGCAAAAAGCCCTGAGTTATCACCACCACTTCAAGGAAGTCTTCATGGACATGAGAACTAATATCTGCTGTCTAGGACCTTCTCAGTTTGGGTGTTCATGTCTCTGTTTAACTATCTCTTGCGTTCCCATCCATCACAAATATATTATACTGCTGGCATCAGAACATTGTGTTCTTACTGGTTGTCATAAAACTGACGCACTTGCAGCCTCAATTGAAAAGTTGTCAGTATAAATAACACATAAATTCACATTTTGCATAATAAGGCCCATTCCTTACATCAGGTCATGAGTGTATGAAACATATCTTGGCACACAAATGTTAAATAACAGTAATAAATTAATAAATACATAAATTACTTAAATATTTAAATAACATAAAAGTCAGTTGTGACCTGCTAGCTGGAAACACTATAAATAAATTAGCTGATTGTTTCAGTGAGCATTTAGCACTTAAATATAAAAATACAGCAAAGATATCTTTATAATCCTAAAAATAAAAAGCAAATTGGTAGAAAATATCTTCAGGGAGGTCTGTTCGACATGTCTTTTAAAAATTTAGCATAATGTCTTCCACTTTTCCTCCAAGGTTTCATCCTGAGGTTAGAACCTGGAAAAGAACGCCGAGCATCTATGTGGATTCGAAATTCAGCAGCAAACCCTATTTCACACAACACATTATTTGGGCAGTTGGGTTTTGGGGATTCCATGTCAGAAGGGTGCTCCCCTTCCTTATGTGGCCTAAGATTTTGCTGGTACTATACTTGCCAGAGGTTCTCTTGGGAGTTTTCTTAAAAGACCATCTATCTGATCATGTCATTTCCTTGCTTAAAGCCCTTCAGTGGCCCCAGGGGTCTCCAGATAAGATTGTAATTCCTGGGAACAGCTTGCAGGCCACCTGTGCTCTGACTTTCGGCTACTTCTCTCTCTGTGCCTTCCCTTCGGGAAGGGCGGGACCTGTGCCTGCTTTCTTTACTGTAGTGTCCCTGTGCCCAGCATTGTGCTTGGAATGCCATGGGCATCAAATAAACACCCATCAATGAACAAACGTATGTTTCTATCTCTGGCGACTGCATTTTGGGCACCGTCCCCCCCTCCTGCCCCACACCATCCCCGCCACTGTCCTGACCGTGGGTACATCGAGTGCACAAGTGTGGGCTGGGCTTGCTGGCTTGCTCACCTAGCTGCAGGACACAGATGCCCATTCACTCCAGAATGAGCTGTAGTAGCGGTCCCGGGCTTGCACGCGGATGCTGGCATCCTTGTGGCACGTGACTTTGGCTGAGGTTTGGTCCATGAAGAGTTTCTGCAAAGGACAGGGAACTTTTTGACAACGCAGTCACAAAGTGGGCTGGGCATATTTTGGCAAATACAGTCTCCCAAAACATCCACACCTTAGTCTCAGGGCGCTATGCTCGGAATTCACAGGGCGTATGTAGAACTTGCGCCACCTACTGAGAGAAGCTCTCAGCATAGACACGATTTTTCTATTTTCTAAGCGCAAAGCCTGGAGGAAGAAATTGGTCTAGGCTTCATTTTTTCAGCACAGTTGCCTTGCTTGAAGGCCCCATGTGCACTCACTCTAGTACTAGGCCAGTGGCAGGCTGAGACAGATTTCCTCTAGCTGTCCCTTGGATATTCTGAAATTCTGTAGTCTGATCCTTTTATCAGAAATATCTTTGTTCAAACTCAGGCATTACTGTTTATTAGCTATATGGTCACAGGAAAATGTCTTAGTCTCTCTGTGTCTCAGTTCCTTATTTATGAAAGAGAGATAATCATAATAATCACTCCATTATAGAATTTTATAAAAGTTAAAGTAGCAAAGTATTTAATCATGTAGAAAATTCTCTGTAAATACTACTACCTATTAATACTATATATTAATAATATATTGAGAAGCACATAGCAAGATTTTAAATAAGATCTAGGTAAAATCTACTCCTGAATAGCCCTTCGTTTCCAGAAAAAAATTCTCAGGGAGTTCCTGAATCATCAAATTTCTATCACATATAAACACTATGCTGAATAAGGCCTTTATCTAGTGATTTCTACAGCTGGCGTCCAAGGACGCTAGGAACTTGAGATTATGATGCTCAAGCAAGGAAGTTTGAAAGCCAAGGTCTGAGACAACATTCTGTTCAATAAGATAATTTCACAAGCTGGGAATTATCTAACACTTTAGATGAAACATAGCATGAATGTTCTATCATCCATTATAGTCATTCATTAGAAACAATTATTTTAGGCTCCTAGAGCCCAGATTTTCTATATTGAGGCCAATTCTGAGAGCAAAAATTAATGATCAACCATACTGATGGCAGTAGGGTCTTAAGTGCATGGCTTTTGTGTCCTGGAGACTGAGTTTGTGTCCAGGTTCTGCCACTTCCTAATTGGGTGACCTTGGGCATGTCACTCCACCTCTCTGAGCTTCAAAGTCTTCACTAGTGAAGACTAGTGTTACACGTAACACTGCCTGCCTTTCCAGGGTTACTGTGAGAATTAAGTGAGATATGCAGAGAAAACCCTGAGCAGAGTTTCAGGCACATAGAAAGTACCAACTACATGGTTGATTCATGTCAATGTATGACAAAAACCACTACAATACTGTAAAGTAATTAGCCTCCAACTAATAAAAATAAATGAAAAAAAAAAAAGAAAGTACCAACTAAACATTAGCTGTTACTAGCATTATTAATCTTCTCCTCGATGTGGGCCTACGTAAACCTGACTACAGAACAGATGGCACCTGAATCACATCTTACCTTTTCTCTCTTGTTCTTTCCCTGGACCTGAACACAAAACGTCAGGGAGAAGTAGGAATGTGGGGTGCTCCACGTGTCAGGGTACTCCCAGCTGACTTCCACCTGCCGAGAATTCTTTAATGGTCTCAGTTGCAGGTTCTTGGGTGGGTCTGGTTTGACTGCAGAAGACAGAGAAACAGTTATTTTCCTAATGGGGCTTTGGGGTAAGGTAGTTTTGGCTTCTGATCCCACTTTTGCTGTTGACCAGCTCTGAGCCTCGGTCCATATAATAGTTACTGAACTTCTGTGATCTCCTGGTTGAGGGACATGAGTCACCCCCGCAGGTGATGCTCATGCTGATGCCTGTGGGAGGCAGTCCTCACCAACCGCTGCTTTGGCTGAACCTAAGAGAGACTCAGAATCCGTCTCATCACTGTGCAGTCATACAGGCCTGGGGGGTGGAACAACCTCTGTGTGGCGCTCAGAGGAGAGATCTCAGAGACAACAAGACTTACATCTGGGCTGGCAGTGAAGGACCAGACCACCCTCTCTGCAATCATTCCTCTCGGCAGCAAACTCAGAAAGGGCAGAGCCTCTTGCTGGGGACCAGATGACAGATCCCCACTTAGTACTTTCTCTTTCGCCTTCCCATGGAGTCTGACACTGACTCGTCCTGTGGCAGTGAAGCCAGTTTGTCTCTATGCTCAGTCACACATTCATTCAATAAAAAGCCCTCGTTATGCGCCAGCCACCGGACTGTGCGCAGAAGGCACAGAAAGACTCAGAAAGTCAGAAACACTCTGTCCTCAGATAATATGCCTTCTTCTAGAAGGGTGTAGGGAGACAGAGTCCATAGAATGGGCTTGAACTATCTGGACCCAGCACCTCTCCACACAAAGACAAAAGGCTCCTAGATGTTCCACAAATACTCTTTCCTCTTTCTTAACACAATGACATCTTGTTTCCTTTAGGACTCAGATAACGCCACCTCCTCACAGAGACCTTCCCCGGCCACCTCACATGAACAAGACCCCACCCTCTCCTTCCCGCCAAAGGCAGTCCCTCCACAAATGCTAAAGTAGGTTCTCTGATTCTATCACAGTTTATGTCACGATGCATGTTCACTGGATAAACGGTGAAAGATATGACAAATGGCAAAATCTCCGTCTGCCAATTTATAAAAAAGTCTCTTTCAAATGCTACATTCCCACATGTTGTTGGGAATTATTGCCATTAGGAGGGGAAGCTCTGGTTCTGCATATGAATATTATGCTTGAGGGACTGCGCTTGGATTCATCATGGAAGGTGCTTGCGTAGCAGAACAGAAGAGTAACCAGGAGCCTGCTCTTTTTCTGAGGCAGTCTAGGTCTGAATTGCTAGCTGTGAGATCTGGGGCAAGATGTTTAACCTAGCCAGGACTCAATTTCCTCTTCCTTAAAAGCAGTAATTGTATCTACATTGTAATTATTTTGGGGTGGAGGTGAAGAGTAAGAGATAATGCATGTATAAACCCTCGCCCCACTGCATGGGGTACTGTGAACATGTGATGAATGGCATCATCCTGATTAAGCAACACACACAATCAGGCAGACTCACTGATGTCCCTGATGAAGAAGCTGCTGGTGTAGTTTTCATACTTGAGCTTGTGCACAGCTTCCACCACGACTTCAATGGGCAGGCTCTCCTCGGCGGCCGGGCAGGCGCTGCCCTCTTGACACTCCACTGTGTACTTCTTATACTCCCTGTGGTCCACAATGACCTTCTCTGTTGAGAGCGACACTGCTCCGCACGTCACCCCTCGGGGGTCAGAGGAGCTGAAATCAAAGACAAGTTATCCTGTGTCACACGACTGTAGGCGAGTCGCTAGCCATTGTAGCCAGACATCTGTCCAAGGAGGCAATTTCTCCAATTGGTTTGACTTCTCTCAAGGGGATAGCAACTACTCTCCCCATGAGACCAAGTGTTGCTTTGAAAAGTAGTACAAATGATTAGAAACAACTCTGCACTTATATGCCTCTGGACTAAATGAATCTGAAAATTTTTGGATCCAACGCTCCTGGTTAAATCTCCTTATTAAACATTTTAATTCATTTTCCTGAACAAAAATCAACACATACCTATTATTAAGAAGATTAAAATAAATGAAATGTGTATGCCTCTTTTAACTCTATTCCCCCTTTTAGCCATAATCTCATGCCCTAGATATAAATACAAATACTTTTCCTGGCTTCTTGTATCCCTCCAGACATTATTCTATGAGTATTCAAAGCAATCATTTATCCACGTGTATGCATACATAAGGACTTTCCAGGTGGTGCTAGTGGTAAGGAACCTGTCTGCCAATGCAGGAGATGTAAGAGATGCAGGTTCAATCCCTGGGTTGGGAAGATCCCCTGGAGAAAGGCATGGCAACCCACTCCAGTATTCTTGCCTGGAGAATCACATGGATAGAGGATACTGGTGGGCTACAGTTCATGGGGTTGCAAAGAGTTGGACACTACTGAAGTGACTTAGCACACATACACGTATTTGTCTATATACACATACATCGGTTTTATTTTTATGAAAAAGGATCAAATTATATATACATATAAAATATGTATTTTATAAGTTTTAAAATTCTAACCTATTATTATATTATATATGTTGTTGTTTAGTTGCTAAGTTGTGCTCAACTCTTTCGTGACCCCATGGACTGTAGCCTGCCAGGCTCCTCTGTTCATGGAATTTTCCAGGCCAGAATGCTTGAGTGGGTTGCCATTTCCTTCTCTAGGGAATCTTCCTGACCCAGGGATCAAACGCGCATCTCCTGTTTGGGAGGCAGATTCTTTACCACTGAGCCACCAGGGACACCCATATTTACATATATATGTATGTATATATATAATTCTGCAACCATCTTTCCCCCTTCTGAACATATGGAGTACCCCATGACACACCACATGGATTAGGTTATTATTCATTTTGAAGACTGCACAATAAGAGGGGGTATAATGTACCTCACTGTTTAACCTTTCCCTGCAGATTACCAAGAACATCATGATGAACCCTTGCATCTATGTCTCTGTGAACTTGTATGAGCATTTCTTTAATAAGCACTTTCATTTTAAAGATGGAATAGTAAGACTCCAATGGTTTACTCAGTTAAATAGTGGCCAGGCCAGGGTGATCACTTAGGGTTTGTTCTGTTAGCCTACATTGTTTGGGAACTTAGATGAGAGGGAAGGAAGTCACATAGAGGGCTAACGTAGGTTCCGTACCAAGGGAATTGGTTTCTTGGGGTAAGTCCAAGTGCATTGGACAGTGACCTTCAGATTAGTAGTGTCAGCAGAAGAAAAAGGAGTTGAAGTGGCCCTGGGGAAATTTCTAGAAGCTTCACAGAGTTTTTGGAGTTGGTCTCAGGGCTTACAAGATCCATGCCCTAGGGCTCTTGTTTCTATTTTTGACTCAAGGTGCAATTTTGGCAAGTCCTTCATAGCTTTGATTTCTCCTTTTATTCTCTCCCTGTGGTGCTATGAGCCTTAATGAAGCATTGCCAGGCAATTTGGTTGTGTGGGTTCATACATAGCAGAGGCTATTCCAAGCCCCAATAATATCCTGTTCTAATGCTTACATTTATTCAGACAGTTAGTGTAAAGCTTCATGTTCTTTCCCCAATTTAGGGAAGGGTGTGTATATGTGGAGGGGGGTGGTTAAAAACATAGGATTGATCTTATTTTCTCCCTTCTCATTAACCAATAGGCAATTGCTAGGTTACCCTTATTTTCTTAATGAGAAAGTTCAAGAGAAGTGTTGAGAAACCCCAGCGATTTCACTTACCCTCTGCTGCTTTTGACACTGAATTTCAAATCAGTACTGATTGCTGTCAGCCACCAGCAGGTGAAGTGTCCAGAATAATCCTTTGCCTCACATTTTAAAAATCTCTTAGCTTTGGGTTCTGTATTTGAAAAGAACAAAAATTCAATATTTAGGGATTTTCTTTCTTTTAAAATTGCACAGATTTTTATTGCCATAAATTACAGACCACATATGGTATAAGAGTGAAGATTTTCCATTTATGTCCTTGAAAAATACTGCTGTTCCCTGGCAGGCAGTTCAGTGAGGACTGCAAAGGTCCCAGGAGGATGTTGATCCTATAGATTATACTACACACCTAATATATCAGAGGGAGGTATTAATTCCTTTCAAGGCTATCAGCCCAGAGTTGAGTTACACACACTGCATGTTAACTTCCGTTAGTCGTCCAATCACATTACTGCTATTTGAAAAGAACCTCAGGAAAAGCATCTAGATTCCCTCTGAAACTCTCTCAACAGGAGATTTTGATGGTCAACAATCCAAAGTGTCCAGCAAAGGAAAAACAAAGCAAAGGAAAATTTAGGTTTTGGGTGGTTTCAGTAAGGGACTTGGTATGACTTAATTAACCATATTAAGCATGTCTTGCCTTTTAAATTCTAAATTTTTTTTATCTCTTATGGAGCCAAAGAGAAAACTGACACCATCCAAGGGGATGGGATTACCTTTCTGATCCTTTAAAATATCAGTGGACCAAATTCCATCTTCCTTTTTGTGCAGCAGGAGGAGTGAACGACTCAGAATCTCGCCTCCTTTGTGACAGGTGTACTGCCCAGCATCTCCAAACTCTTTGACTTGGACAGTCAAGGTTTTGCCAGAGCCCAAGACCTCACTGCTCTGGTCTGAGGTCCAGGTGATACCGTCTTCTTCAGGAGTGTCACACGTGAGGACCACCATTTCTCCAGGAGCATCAGGATACCAATCCAATTCTACAACATAAACTGGAGAGCACAGGGATTGGAGAACTGGACTGTGTATTCTGTATCACTTGGGCATCTGAATGGCTGAAGCACAACCTTGCTAATAACAGCAAATGCTTGCTGAAGATGACCTCAGGTTATCAGGCTTCACTTGGGTTCAAAATTGTGAAAGAGAGAAGCTGAATGTAATAGCTGCCACTGACTGATTGTTAGGCTGCCATTAATAGTTAACTTCTGATTAGCTGGCAGATGAGGAAGACCTTGATACACCAAAAAAATGCAAACAGCACAATATTCTTTCTCAAAGTCTTGGTGGACATAGGAAACTTCTAGCACAATTCACGTTCATAGAGAATAAGTGCTGAAAAGGACTGATGAGGACTGAGATCCTGTCTCCACTAGCTGGCTGGGGAATTTTGAGAAAGATACTTAATCACCATGTGCCTCAGTTTCCTTGTCTGTAAAATGACAATAATAATAATAGTATCTGCCTTGTAGGTTTGGCTGTGAGGATTAAATGAAAAAAGCATGCAAAACAGTACAGAATCTGTCACTCAGAATTAGCTGTTATTGTTATTCACAGACCAAAGTTTAGACAACTGTGCCAGAAACTGCTTTCCAATTTTCCATGGGGATTGAAGGATTTATTTCCTATTGCATGAAACTCACCAATGGAGATTTTCATTCTCTCTTTGTTTTTGAAAGCTACTTTACACTCTTATAAGGCAGTTCAGTAGATCTTAGTCTTCCCATTTTATAGAGAAGGGTACTGAGACCAAGAGGTTAAGCAATGTCACATCAAGTTAGAACCACAAGAGTTATGTCTCAGGCCTTTGCACTGAAGCTTTAATACCAGCATCTAAACTGGCACTTGAGGAATGGCCTAATATTGTATTTTGAAGAGTATTTCATATCAAACCTTCATTCATTCATGCATCAATTATTAATTAAATAGAATTATTTAATGTAGTGGTTCTCAATGCATGATCATCCAACTACTATCAGCAGCAGCAGCACATTGGACTCTGTTAAAACTACAAATTCTTAGTTACTGAATCAAGAACTTCGAGCTGGGTCCAGTGACCTGTTTGTAATCTCTGCAGATGATTCTGAAACCCACTCTAGAGAGCCATGGTAGTTAAAAGCCTGGATATTGGAGTCAACACAGGTCTGGGTGAGGACTCAGCTCTATCTTTTACACTGGCCTGTGGCCTTGGTCAAATTCAATTACTCTAAACTTCGAGTGTCATCATCTTTAAAATAAGCAACCTATTAGAACTTGTTCCAGAAGGTGGAGATGTGGACTATAAGAGCTAATTCATCTAAGAGCTTGACACAGTGCCCTTAAATGCTCTGTCACTGCTGGCTCTTGTGATGGGCATCCCAATGTGAATCGTTTTGGAATATAAAGTTCCCACTTGACATCAATTACTGAATGGGTAACACAGACCCAGTGTAAAAAGTACCTGGGGCCCAGCTCTGAAAATGGTCAGCTGTGCCAATATAAAACCACACGGCACTTTTGACTTTCTCTGTCACACTGGTGACCGACCAGCAGGGCTATTTCACAAGTAAGACTCAGAAGCCGAAGACACCTGTCCAAGGGCAGCGGAAACAGCTGCATGAGGAGATGTGTCTAGAACCTAGCGCCCGGCAGCATCTCGTCTCATTGCCAGAGTCGCATGCCCTCTCACTGTTTCTCACTTTGACTTTGTGGAATTTCTGTGGTTTACCAAATCAGAGGTAACTAAGGGCAGGCTATGCAAAAGGGCCATAGCTCCTGAGCTTGCTCAGACTCCCAGAGCTGGAAGGGTTTGGAACAATCATCTGGCTCAGACCTTTCTCTTTATTCAGGGGAGGGTCTAAAACTCTCAGACTCTCCTGAGGCAAAGTAGGGATGGTTGGATCCTTGTCTTCCATAAATTCTGAAGAACGGCGGAAGAGCCCCAGGTTTCTTTCAGGGATCCATTGTAGTGTATTCTCACTACTGAAAGATGATTTCTCATGATCAGCTGCAATGTCTTCATTTTAAGTGCATGCCTATTTCCTCTTGCTCAGCTGTCTGAGGACAGAGGAAACAATTGCTTCATGTCCTTCTGGTAAAGCCTTCTTCAAATACTTCAGTGCATAAGCAATGAAGTGAGACAGAATTGGGGTCAAGTTCCTGTTCCACCCTTACCGGGTGAAATTTGGCAAGTTACTTAATCTCTACAGCCTCTACTTTTAACATCTGTAAAATGGGGTATAAACACTTCCTATCTCTTATGGTTGTTGTGAGAATTAAATGAGATGCTGTTCTCAATAAACATTATTATTATACAATTAAAGACAGTAATTGTCTATGTTATTACATTGACATCAAGGAGAAATATCTGAGGGCTTTTCAGGAACAGCTAACAATCTGTTAATACATATTTGTTGTGTGTGAAATAGTAGAAGGATAGAGGAAATCCCTTATTCTAATAATAAGTAACTATTATTCTACTAATAATTTTTATTGATCACTGGGATATTAAATAAATGGCCTTGAATCACCAGACACATTATTTTAAACAACCAAAACAATAATACTAGCTAATGTTCACTGTCACTTCATCATCTGTTGAGTTGTCTTCTGTATTCACTAGTATACTCAATAATCTTTGTAGCAGATATAACTTCATAGTCTTCAGTTTACTTGAGGGAACTCAGGCTTGGAGGTGACCCAGCTCAAGGCCACATAACTAATAAGCGGCAGAAATCAGCCCTGAATGGAAGTCAATGTAGGTCTAAAATCCCATGATTTCCCCAAAGTGCTTGGTCAGAGGTAAGTCATCTCAGTGCTAACTGAGGGTCTGATATTGCAGGGTGGAGTGGAAGACAGTTCTTATACTTTTCAAATCCCTCACGTTGGAATCTTTATCATATGATACAGCTGATTTTTAGTAATACTGGTAAAGTCTGTATCTCTTTTCCTACCATAGTCCACCAAAAGCTCCTTCTCTGACATTTAATGTGAGAGCCAAACAATATAGATACCCTCAAGCCATACAATACAGATATCCTCAAAGGTGGAACAAGGACAGAGGGCCACTGTTATCCCAGAATGAAGCCCCAGTGCCTGCCCATTTCAGTCTAATTTCTCAACAGGACTGCCTGACAGTCCTGGCTTAGGCCCTGGGACCTTTGAAGAGAATCAGGAAAGGCTGGTTACCATTTTTCTCCAGTTCCCATATGGCCACAATGGGAGATGCCAGCAAAAGCAGGGAAAACCAGGAAACGACCAACTGCTGAGGGTGCATCTGCATGAGGGGCAGAAACAGAGGAGGAGAAGGAAGAAAAGAGAAAAGAAGAGGAGGGATAGGAGAAGAGAAAATGTCAGCAGTTACACAGTCACATTTGGAAACCATATTCACATTCTATGTATTCCATTTGTCTTTAATCTTTATCTTCCGCTTCCTTCTCTGTGCTTTCAGGTTAATTTGCAATGAATTCCAGGAGCCCTCTGCTAGTCTCTGGGTAAGAACATCTCCAAACAGAGAACCACAGTTGATCTGGAGCTGAAAGAGACCTAAGGCCAGCCATCTGATACAATCCTCTTATTTTTAAGATGAGAAACCTAAGGCTCAGAGAAGGAGAGTGACTTGTCTGGATTGACATTCAGTCATTACTTACTCCCTATGTAGATGGTACTGAGCTAGAACAGCTGAAACGGAAAAGGATTTTCATCTGGATCCTGACATCCAGGAGCAAATACTTTCATCCAACAAGTATTTATTAAGTCACTTTGTTAAATCCCTATCCTCTGGTTGGGGAAATAAGCTACATATCCTGTATTATTGTAGCACAGGGCAGTATGTGCAGTGACACTCAGGACTATAGGATTTACATTGTGGGGTAGGGGGGTCATATTTGAAGTGATCTTTCAAGTTCTGGCAATGAGTTCAGCCCTTGTTAAAGAAGTTTCCTTTCTCTCCTGTTTAGGCTGTAATTGTTCCAAACACAAAGATTATTTCCTCCCATGTAAAGTAACCAGTGGTTCTCAAACTTGAGTGTATGTCAGAATAACCTGGAATCCTTGCTAAAGCACAGACTGGTGACCGCATCCCCTACCCTGACCCTAAAATAACTGATTCAGCAGTCTGGGTGTGGGAATCTGCATTCCTATAAGCTTCCAGGGGAGGCTGATATTGCTGGTCTGAGGACTACTCTTCAAGGTCCATTGATTTAATCCATGTCCAGGGTCCACAGCCCCTGAAAATCAAGATGTTCCTTGGGAGAAGACCATAAAATACTGAATATTCACCACAGAGTAATTAAATGCACACTTTTGTGCTAAATCAGCCATATTATAGTGAATTCACCATGTTACAGTGAAACTCAGTCAAGATATCCAGGGTTTATGAAAGTTTTCAGACTGAAAATTAGATGGAGATTATTATTTATTTTCAATCTGACACACCTCTATCCATCTTGGCTCTCCAATGTTCTGTAGGAATATAGTTTCAAAAACCACTGGGCTATACGAAGACCAGAGTCAAAAAGTTTTTGGCAAAATACCTTAAAAATGAGCACGCCTTGGTCAGGGTGACTAAATATTGACAAATCATGGCTGTCAGAATGGTGCTAATTCTAGGGGCACTTTGCCACCTACTTTATTCCCTTATATTATAAAGGTTATGAGTGGCAGAGTCAGGACTAGAAGTCAGCCTTTCCCAAGCACCATCAGCACTCTTGTCACTGCAGCATGGAACTTTCAGGGGCACACTTATCAGTTTAGTTCAAGTTGTGACTCTAGTGAAGTTCTAGTTGCCACAGAGGACCAGTTATGACATTTGTAGGCATGCAGTTCAGCAGCATGGACTTGAACTCTGGCTTGAGCACTCACTACTTGTTTTATATTGGCCAAATTACTCTCTGAGCCTCAGTCTCCTCATCTATAAAATGGGTATAATACCCATTTCAAAGCATTGTTGAGAGAATGCAATGAGATGACATATTATAGAAGCCACTCAAACATATTAGCTTGTACCCAGAGGAAGAAATAAAGTAAGAGTTTAATTTCTCTGTTGTCCATGATGGACAAATTAAGAAGTTCTGCCTGTATATATATATACTACTGTGTATAAAATAGATAACTAATGAAAATCTATTGTACAGCACAGGGAACTCTGCTTGGGCTCTGTGGTGACCTAAAAGGGAAGGAAATCCAAAAAAGAAGGGATATATGTATACATATGGCTGATTCACTTTGCTATACAGCAGAAACTGACACACCAGTGTAAAGCAACTATCCTCCAATAATAGAATAAAATAAAAGTGAAAAAAAGTCATGCCTGGCTGTAGGGAAATGCCCATAGAGGCACTGCAATTATACAGGCCTAT
Source organism: Odocoileus virginianus (assembly GCF_023699985.2). Taxonomy (NCBI): domain Eukaryota; kingdom Metazoa; phylum Chordata; class Mammalia; order Artiodactyla; family Cervidae; genus Odocoileus; species Odocoileus virginianus. Next base: position 66,513,222 of record NC_069676.1, read on the forward strand.
AAAACCCAGATGTCAGCACTCTGGGAATGAAAAAACAGAGATTCCTGGCACCTTCTGGTGAGTCCTTTATGCTCTTTTAACATTGGGATTTTCCCTTTAGCTAGGTGCCCAGCACTTCCTCTCTGGGCCTCAGATGCATCTGAGAATATCAGGTGAACCGTACTTCATGGTCAAGAGAGACTTGGTGATGGTTCTAAGAAGCAATGCCCATTTTTGTATCATCTACATTTTAAATCACTGGACAGTGGCGGAAGGTGGAGATGGTGCCGGGCTACTCTCTTAATCAAACCCAGGGGAAACCACAAAGAGGCTGCTTGCAGTTACCCGGTTGTTCTCTAGATCACCTGATACCATGGGCTTGAATTCTGGTTCCACCACTCACTAGTCATATGCCATGGGCCAAATTACTCTCTAAGCCTCATTTTCCTCAGCTGTAAAATGAATGTAATACCCATCTCAAACGGTTGTTGGGTTGTATCCCCACAGACCACATTTTCTCAGCATGCTCAATTTGAGAGTTTTAAGGATTAAATGTTTGAAAATGTAATTTCACAGGTTTTCTAAACCCTTGAAACCTTCATATGAGGGATGTAGGATCCCCAGATCCTGTGGTGTGTTAAGGCTCCCTAACTCTGGTGTTAACATGGGCATGCCAGTGACATTTGGCTGAGCATCTCTCTTTCAAGTTTTATTTTGTTCATTACTTTTTAATCAGAAAAGAGAATTATCATTTAAAGATAAAAAGACATCGTCACAGAAGGCATGTGTAGCTAATGCAAATGGTCCTAGTTCTTGAGATAGGCAGCTCTGTGTTGGCATCCCAGCTCCACCACTTGTTAGGTGTGTGACTCTGGTCAAGTCATTTGCTCTCTTTGAGCCTCACACTCCTAATCTGTAAAATGGCCACCCTGTTGTGATGAAATGCTAATGAAATAATTCACATAAAGTATTCAGCACGGCGCCCTGATGAAGGCAGGACTCCCGGCTGTCTCCTCTCAGAGCTCCAGTCCTCCTTGGACAGCACTTACTTAAGACAATTGCAGTCATATTGCTACTTCTTTCATGTTTGTCTTCCCCACCACACTGAGCTCTCTGATGGAAGCAACCATGTCTGTCTTATTCTATACTTTGTCCCCAGAGTCTAGCAGAGAGGCTCTATCTTAGAGGGATTTCATTATTAGAAGAATGAATGAATGGACAGAAACCATAACATTTCAGACTCCAATAAAATGAAGTCTCAGAGGCTGCCCAAATTCTTTCTAATACCTTGAAATACTTCATTTGAAAAAAAAAGTGGGCCATCAGCTCAGGCTTAGTAATCTCTTTTTAAAAATGATATTTTAAACTAATGATTATTTTTTTAACCTGAAAATTATTGCTCATGATTTACCTGGGCAACTATCAGACACCAGTATAGTAAAGATGATCATTTTTCCCTCTTCTTACAGATTTTAAAACTTCACAAAGTAATTTTAAACATTGGAGTTGCTTTCCATTGTTTAAGTGATTAGTTAATCCAAAAGATCTAGTTAACTCAACTATTAATCTAGTTGATTATCACAAGCCCACCACAAATATGGGACTAACTATGCTAACAATATACAGTTATGAGGTATAAGCATGAATTCAATTATTTATTGAATTTATTATTACTTATTGAATGAAAGGCTTTTAGTAAGTTTACAATAACAAGGAAAGCACCACTCACTTTAATTCTATACAATCCTTTAACTGATGAATGTTAATATTGAAGAAAACATTTTTATACACATACTACTTTAAAACAAGACAACCTTTCTAAAAAATATGCATTCCTTCACAGACCTTAGTAAATAATTATTATTAGTTGACTTTTAAAATGAACACTTTATCCCCCTGGACAGCTTGTGGGGCTGTGGAAGGGGCGGCAGGGGCTAGGGAAATGCTTACCTTGCTTCTGTTCAGGCTGCAGAGTCCGCTGGGTCTGAAACAGTTGTTTCTTCTGCTGCTGCTCCTGTTGCTACTATTGGAGCTTATATACCCTACTCCTAACAAGCTTTCTGATGGAAACTTAAACTAGAAACTGACTTGTTCCAAATTGCAACACTGAAAACAACTCTCACAACCTTCTGGGGAATTTCAAGTAGTTCCTTTTTTCTCTCTCTCTATGTGTATCAATAACACTGAGAGAACACAGGCATCAAAATCCCAGGTAGTGAACTAAGAGGAAATGACTTTTGGGTGGAGAAAAAGGAAGGAGATGGGATGCTCACTACTTTGAGTTGACATCATGGCCGAAGAGATCAGAGACAGTAAGAGACAGTAAGAGGCAACCTCCCTGGACTCCGCAGACAAGAGAAGAAGGAAGAACAAGGAGACGTCGAGCAGGAGGATAAGTTCAGGTCAGGATCCAGCAATTGTATGCTAGAGGGTTGGAAAGCAAAAATCTACGGTCCTCCTGAAGCCAAAGAGGATGAGATGAGGGCAAAGGTTTAGTATGTCCTGAACGCCCTTCCCCATATTATGCCTTTAATGTGTGGATTTCAGAAACGTACTCTTACTACCCCTCTGTCCCTCCCCACCCTCCAACACACTGTGCACATTCATAAAGACACAGCCCTGGGAAGATGATAAACATGTGTATTACTAACAACACTCAAAATATGTAGGAATATTGTCTATGCTCATAGGTACTTACTGATAGAAGGATGTGAGCAGAAAGTGAAATATCCACAGGCATCTAATGCCACACTCAAGGTACACTCCTTTGGGCACCCAGACTTCACACTCATTTTTACACAAATCTATGACCCTAGGAGCTCTACACAGATGCACAGAGTTAGCATAACTATCTGGAGATTTCCAGCAGAGCTTAACTAAGAGAGGTGCAAAGGTGTACATCGGTTTTAGACACCCCGACCCCCATCTGCACACGAACAGAAACATTAAAAACACCTACACCAAGTACTACAGGGAGCAAGTTCAGGCCGTGCTCAAATACGTATACCGCCGACAGAGGGCGCTGCTGCGAAACGGTCCCCGCGCGGCGTCCCGGGTCCGCGCACGCTGTAGTGACTTCTCCATCCAATCCTCAGGTCCCAGCCTCGAGGGAAGTTCCTGGGGCCGGCCGGGTTTAAGGTGGGTGCAGATTTCCGCACTAAGTTTCCTCGCAGTCTCAGTCAGGGAAAACGGGGAACCCGGGCGAGAGCGGCGGAGCTTCCCAGCCGCACTTCCTCCCTCCCGCCGCTGTCCCGGCCGCGGGGGGGCGGGGGCGTTTAGCAGGCAGTCCCACTGGTTATCCGGCCTTGTTCTCTGCCTTGGGCGGAGATGGTACCTCCAACGCAGAGGGGCATCTCTGGGCTTCTCTGCCCTCCAGGCTTGAAGGTGAACGGAGCTCTCAGGTTAAACAACAAAGGAAAACGTCGTATGTTTGAGATATATGGTTATGTGAGCAAAGTAGGTTGTATTGTATGTTGGTGATTTGATTGTGTGAGTGTGTGTGTGTGTGTGTGTGTGTGTGTGTGTGTGTGAGCGTGTGTGCGCATGCGCTTTTTACAGTGGGCATCCCTTGAGTATAGCTAGGCAGTGATGGGGCCTTTTCACAGTTTGACTTTTTTGTTGTTTTTATATAATATACACATGCATTAAATATGTATTAAAATATGTACCAAGTCGAGGAGTCCTTTCCTGTAGAAAGACATTCATTTCCCCCAGTAAGTCATCACTGGCTACTGAACAGAAAATTGAAAATGAATTTGACATGAGTTTTACTAATTCATTTACATGACTGCACCAAAACAGATGAGACCTTTTGTGACCCTCTGTAAATATATACATACATAAAATAAGACAAAACATTTAAAAATGTTCATAGAATCTTCTTCAAAATTTTTAAAAATCGATCTGAAGCATAAAATCTTTAAAAATAGTGTGCTTGTTATGCAAAAAATAAAAGCTTCAAGGTAAGCCTTTTCCATCACCATCCCCTTTTCCACTCAGATTGCAGCGTCAAGGCAAGTCTTATATGGAAAGTGTGGGGCCACTACTGTTCACCTATGCCAAGGGCAGATAGTATGTGTTTAAGAACATAGGCTCTGAAAGTAGAGACCTGGATTCAAGCACCTGCTCTGAAAATTATTAACGTCTCTAAGCCTCAGTTCCCACATCTATGAAATGGGATTAACAATAGTACCTGGTTTGAGGTTTGTTGTGAAGATTAAATGAGATATGATGTAATGCATTTAGTACAGTATCCAGCTAAGTGCTTAATAAATGGCTGCTTTTACTCATTTCTTCATTTTGTCCTGCTTATCCCAGGAAGACTTGTTAGCTCAAATGGGGACATTGAAGATGGCAAGAGGAATGAAAGAAGTCGGAGAATTAATGTGAGGAACCAAGAAGAGGACTCCTCGTTGTCCTCATGCCGTGAAACCACGTGACTGCAGCTGGGCCATTAATTTGGCTCTGACCATTCAGGTAGCCAAGATGAGAAAGAAGAACCTGTACTTGTCCGACCTCTGCCCAGAGGACTGACTACCTATTTTGATGAGGCCGCTTCACCCACTGAGGAAAGTAGTTCTCATACTTTATCCACAGATAAGAAAAAAAATTCAGGTTTTTGGGCCCAAGCCTCAGAGCTTGTGACTCACAAGATCTGAAGTGGGGCTCAGGAATTTCCTTTTTAGCCAGTTTGCAGGTGTTTCTGACGTGGGGACTGTTGCCCACACTTTGATACATGCTACCCATCCCCTGTGCTCTACCTCCTGGAGATAACATCCACTCCTTACTCATCTCTGGACACCCCACAAGGCCGGCCAGCATCTGGTGATGTCAGCCCATGTTCTGATTTCAAAGAAGAGGTTTATCACCCTGTCCACTTCACCTTTCAGACCGAGCCTAGCCCCCGGCAAACTGAACCAGAGCTCGTGATGTCCCTGTGGCGTTTCCTCTGGGAAAAGGCAGTTCTGCTGACAGACAGCAGGCATGCTGAACTGTAAGATAGAGAGGATTCCCCTAGAAACTGAAAATAACTTGAAGAATTTTTGACCACAAACTTTTTTTTTTTCTAGAAGAACACTCTGAATTTCTAATACAAGTTTCAAATAAAGAGGAAGCCATGTGTACTCTGTGAAATTGAAATATTAAAAAAAAATTACCCAAGCAATGCATGTATGCATGCTATTGTAAAAACTTCAAACCATAAAAATAAAGATAGAATAAAAAGTTGAGGTGCTGATTCATGTGGCTCCCAGAGGTCACCAGTGCCGACATTATGATGTGTGTTGCTCCAGAGACTACTCTTGGCCCTTTTCTATGTATTTATATCTATCAATCAGAATGGAATCATAGTGTACATACTTTTCTGCAAATTGCTCTTTCCTTGTGATAGTCTGTTTTGTGTCCAGCAGCCTCCACCTATCTTTACAATGAAAGTGTTAGCCAAGTTAGGTTTGTCCCTGAACTACTAGAGGATCAGGATCCCATAGGAGTGGATACTCCAACCAGATGGAAACGGCAGGTCCCCAAGGATGTACCTTTTAGATGAGCCTGATTGGTTAGTACTGCCGACAGAGTGAAGCAATATGGCAGTTTTGTGGCTCGTGAGGACCAAGGCTTCTTCCCCAGACTGGTCAGCTGCTTTTGAAGGAACACTTGTAGTTTAAAGGCATTGGCAGTAATTTCCACCTGCCCTTTCAGAACTGTGGTCTTGCAGAAAAAAATATTGGAAGTTTTTTTTTTTTAAGAGGATCATTTTTAAAGTCTTTATTGAATTTGTTACAATATTGCTTCTGTTTTATGTTTTGACTTTTTGTCTACTAGGCATGTGGGATCCAACCCGGGATGGAACCCACACCCCCTGCATTGGAAAGCAAAGTCTTAAACATTGGATCGCCAGGGAAGTCGCTGGAATTCTATAGACAAAAATTTAACAGTGTGTATCAGAGTGGTACAATAGTAGATTATTCTTGTCTTTTTTGTGATTTCCTAAATATTTCAGTATGTCTAAAATGAACTTGTATTGCTTTCCTAATCAGAAAATGTCATTGAAAAAGGGATAAATGAAATATACAAAAAGGGCAGAATGTTTAGTGGTTAGGAATTTGCGTTCTGTAACCAGACAGTCCTGTGTTTGAACATGATCTATATGTCAGATATAACTGAATATGTTCTTGGATTATAAACTTCTCCGGGGATGAAAGTTGCCAAGTCGCTGTGAAGTGCTGTATTTTATGGATAGTGATGGAGAGGCGTCTGCCTTAGCTATGATGTTTCCTTGAGGCAGAAGACTGTCTGAAATGATCTCATTCAATTACTTCAAGTGTCCTTCAGATGCCTATTTTTTGTCTTAGTACTTTGTAAAAGATCCCTAAAGTCAGCTTCATTTTTACAGAAACTAAGATGTCTTCACCAGCCTCCTCCCCTTCAGCCATGGCTCTGATTATATTTCTATGTCATCCTTCTCTCCTGGGCCTCTGCTATGTAGGCAGCAGGTATTGGATGTAGTTACTTCTGAAGTTCATCAACCAAGTGGGCATCTTTGACCTGCTCTACTGGACTGACTGCAGAGTAAGTCAGATATTCCAGTCGGAAATGGATTTTTCAATTTGCATATGGAAATATTTTTCTCTTCCCCTCTAAATGCAATTTTATGTTAATCTCAGTGAAAGGAATGGGTGTGTGTGGACAGCCGGAAGGAAGTGGGTGTGTCCTGGACTGTGGACTTGCCGAGGTGTTTAAATGCTTATGTTGGAAAGGTGTGGAAGCAGTTGGTCTGGTTTTGCAACTAGCAGAGACAGAACAAGGCAAAGTGGGACACAGGTGAGAGGGGAGGCATCTGGGGCGAAGTCCTACCATCTGCTGTCTGATGGTCCCTTTCTACATTAACTCAAACCAAAAAGATGATTATTGCCTATCAACTGGCCACCCTGCATTTGCAGGATGAATTGTTAAACTACCATTTAGTAAAGAATATTGCTGCTACTCATCCTGGCACACATAGAATCCTCTAAATAAGAAGTAACTTATTTAGACAAAAAACAGCGTCTGTGATTTGGTGCATCTTCCATTGTAACTGATGATTTGGAACTCACATTTGAGGCTACATTCATTTCTTTGTTCATAGGAGTTTGTGTTCTTCTGGGCTTTTATTATATCTCGCTCTGGAAGTCTGCTCAGGAAGATAACTATTGACCCTAGTCTCTTGCCCTGTCATTTTCATTCCAATTTGGGGGTTTAAAAACTCCTGTCTGTTTATCTATCTTTATGTTTGATGGTGCTTTAAAAAATAACTCATGATTCTGGCTTAAAATCAAACAGTATTAAGGTTATTAAATGTGTTTGCCTTCTTGAAGTAGCTCCTGGACTCCCCATTGTGAAATTGTTTTTTACCATAGCCAAGTCAGGCTGTCCTAAACTTACTGTTCACATTTGGTGATAATCTTTTAGTCATTGTATTTGAATATGTAACCACCAAATATATGGAACTTAATTTTACTTATGTTTTTACCAGGTGAAGATATTCCTGTAGGCTTTGGCGGCTAAAACTGTCAGACTTGGGCACTGCCATCAACAGGTTGTGCTTACTCTGGGGAGACTTGATAAGGCATGAAAGTTAAATGATGCTAAGAAAAAAATGTGGCAAGGCACAGAGTGGGTGATTAGTAACCAAATGAATTTATGCCTGAGGCATTATCATGTTTATGGTGTAAGCATCAGTGGTGATGAAACACCACTCTGTAGGATTTGGGATGCCAGAGAAATTTAGCAAAAAGGAAGAGCAGCATCTTCAAGTATAGCAAGAAGCAGAACAACAAACAGATCCTGCAGTTGAACAGTCTTGGATTTTGGCTTCAGCTACGTTCCACTAGCTGGATGATTTTGGGCAAATTCCTTCAATTCTCTGAGCCTGGGTGTCCTCCTCTGAGGAAGGTGGCACTGCTCACAGTACCTACCTCAGAGGAATTATCAGGATCAAATTACATTTTGCATGGAAAAGGGATCAGTTGATGATAATTCTTATTACAATTAAACACTATGAAAGAGGGATGTGGTTGGTTGCCAAACAAGCATCTGGTCTTACAATGGAGAGATTGTTAGGTTAGATGACATAGCACAGGTTTAACAATTATTTTGTCTTTGTTTATTTATTTAATTCATTACTTTTTATTTGGCCACACTTTTACTGGGCACCTACTTTGTGCCAGGTGCTATGTTAGTGTAGGAGGAACACTATCCTCACCAGTGATGTTTCATAGGACCGTAGGGGGCAGCTAAAAAATCGAGAGGCAGGGACACAGCAGTGTGACACATCTTACTATGGTGATCAGGGACAGGTGCTTTAGAGGCACACACATTTTTGAAGTGGTGGTCAGAAAAGGCTTCCCAGGAGAGGTAATGTCTAAGCTGAGACCTTGAGAATGAGGAGTTTTTAAGAGAAACAATAATAGCTAACTTTTTGAGCATGCTCCTGTCTACTGAGTACTGGCCTCGGTGTTCCACATGTGTTTTCTTATCAACAAAACTATGAGGTAGGTACCATCCTGCCCTCTTTACAGATGAGGAAACGGAGGCTCGTAGATGTAGTTTACTTGCCCTAGAAAATGTAGCTAGTAAATGGAGAAACTGGGATGGAAACATATCACATGTTTGAGTTTATTGGTATCATCATGTAAGGCCTCCACTAAGTGTATACAGTGAGGGCAACTCAGATTAGCAGGAAAGACATCATCCTCTCCTTGTGTGTGCTAAGTCACTGCAGTCATGTTTGATGCTTTGCGACTCTGTGTATGGTAACCTGCCAGGCTTCTCTGTCCATGGGATTCTCCAAGCAAGAATACTGGAGTGTATTGCTATACCCTCCTCCAGGAGATCCTTCCTATCCAGGGATCGAACCCTCTTCTCTTACATCTCCTGCATTGGCAGGTGAATTCTTTACCACAAGCACCTCCTGGGAAGCCCATCCTCACCTCAGTCATACATACAGAGAAGGCTAAAGGGATAAATGGTTTTCTGAGAGGTGGGTACACGTGAAATAGGAGGTGTGGATAGCTTTTGAGGAGGATCATGATATGATTCCAGTGGTTTCTGAGAATGATGCATCCAGATACGAGGATCCCGTGGGGAGAGGCTGGGACAGAAGGCCCAGAAAGAAGGGTCCACAGTAAATTGGTGTGATGTGAGTGGATGCAGACAGCGCTATCCTTCCTCTCCCTGCATGGAGGGGAGCCACGTGGCACATCGGCTCTGGGAATGCGGGCTCCCCAGGTACTACTGGGCAGATACTGGGGTGCACTGGGCTTACTTTTAAGAACATGAAGAGAGCTGGTTAAGAGGGAGCAAGCAAAGGGTTGGGAGGATCACGCAAACACACTCAGTGACAACCTACTGTATTCGGTAGTACTGCAAGAGGGAAGTCTACTCAGTACTCTTAGGTAACCTAAATGGAAAGGAAATCCAATAAAGAGTGGCTATATGTATACGTATAGCTGATTCACTTTGCTGTATAGTAGAAACTAACGCAACATTGTAAAGAAACTATACTCCAATAAAAATTAATTTTAAAAATAAAAGCCAACACTACTCAATACATGGGGCCACAGTGCAGGCCAAGTCTAGACAAATTAGCAATAACCCAGCTGAGACTTTCCATTTCTGTCATCCAACTGGATAATCAAAGTTCCATACAAATTCATTTTGGTTCCAATTGTGAGTTGAGCCAGGAACACCAATGGGTCTGGGATTTAATTGGTCAGGTATCACTTTTTGCAGTGAACTGTGTATTCTAAAATGAGCAAGAGTCATTTGAACCCATCAGTTTGGGAGGCAGAAACTTCCCCTAAGAATATGTGGGCCTTGGTGGGGAAATCCTTGAATGCTGTCCTCATAATGGCAGGGAACTTGAACAGTAGCTACTTGCCAGACACCAATTAAGAGCTTTGCAGTTAGTCCTGCTAACAGCCTTTATACAGGCAAAGTGGCTGTAGGTAGAGAGACAGAATGAGCAACTTGCCCAGTGTCTGCCAGCATAGAGGTAGCAGAGCTGGGATTTGTGACCTTAAACCTGACCCTGGACCACCTCTGCCTAGGGCTGGTGATATAATTGGCCCTCATTTTTATTTGAAAGACTATTTGCCAGAAAAACCTCTGAATGCTTTGGACTTGATAAGGCCATAGTCACAGTCCTGGCATTTGTTTATTTCACAGTGATTTATTGAATGACAATTATATGCTAAGTCACTGTGCTAAGTTCAGTGGACAAAGCTGTTAGCAGATAGACAAGCACACTGTCCTGATGAAGGTGAACATGTATGTACAGAGGACAGAATCCTGTGAAGAAAATGAGCTGTGTGTGAGACAGGATAATGGGGAGACCTTGCTATAATAGGTCAGGGAAGGTCTTTTTTTTTAAGTTGAGAAAGTCTTATTTTTTTAAATATTTATTTGGTTGCACTGGGTCTTTGTTGCAGCATGCAGGATCTTAGTTCCCTGATCAGGGATCGAACCTGGGCAGCTTGCATTGGGCGCATGAGTCCTAGCCACTGGACCACCAGGGAAGTCCCCAGGGGAGGCTTTTCTAATAAGGTGGCTGTTAAGATGGGACCTGAGAGTAAAGCAGGATAAGAGTCAGTACAAAATTCCCATCATGGGAAAGGGCTTGGAACTGGGAGGAGGGCAGTGTGAACTGAGCATGGAGGACAGACAGGAGAGGTGCCCTGGTGAGGCTGAGACACTGCCCTGGGCTAGATGCTGTATCAGAAAGACCTTGTGTACCTTGAGCACCAAAAGGTGGAAAATTCACTGAGCTGAAGCAGCCCCAACATCCAAACCATGATCAAGTACAAATGAGGTCTCTGGGAACTGCAAAGCATCACTGACTGGACCAGAGATTCATGGAACCTTCAGTACCCCAGTGATTTTTTTTTTTTTATGGTGCCCTTAGACCAAAAGAAATACATAATATTTCCATTTGTTAAATAGTTAGTTCCAAACAATGTAATATCCAAGCGAGAATATCGGAGTGGGTTACCATTTCCTTCTTCAGGGGCAAAACTGCGTTTCATGTCTCCTGCGTTGGCAGGTGGGTTCTTTGCCACTGGTGCCACCTGGGAAGTTCTGTAATATCTTTGTGTCCTAGCAACTTTTTAACAGTCATTTAAAAGAAGATGATACCCACACATTGAAAGAAAAAGATAGTATTTTTATTGCATTCTTAAATCACCCAGTTACTAATGGGATGCGTGTGCCTGTTGGGTACTGCACAACTACTCAGACTTTGGAATCAGATTGGACATTGCCACCTTCATTTCCTGTTCCACAGATTTCCTTTTGGGACTTGCTTTTAATCACAGTTATTGCAGAAAACATGACTTTGCGAAGATACGCCATCATTGAAAGGAATGCAGCCTGATCTCATGTTGACACTGAATAACCCTGAGTTAGGGAAGCAGAGCTCAGTATGTCCCATTTCCCTTGGGGAATTTCAAGTCTCTTCCAGCACTTCTGTAAATTTATACGGTGTCCTGGGGTGACTTGGTATACAGTTGGGGGACCACAGAAATAGACATATTACTTTCAGACTATGGAATAAAGCTATTCCTTTGTCACTAAATCCTTTCTCAAAGCCATATTTGAGCACATAGTAACATGATGCGTGAGGATTCTAGGAAGGAAAATCACCACTCTTCTGGAAATTGTGTCCTATTTGCACATAAAAGAATAGGGGTGGCCCCAGAATGCTAACCCAGTCTGGCTACTTTGGATAAAGGAGAAGAGAGAAAAGGTGAGAAGTGCATATAGAACTTCAGCAATCGCATGAAAGCATGTGCTGAGTATAAGTGAGTATGCGATGTGTAGTAGTGATTTGGGGGTCCCTGATGAAGCAATGGATGCCAAGATTCCGAAGGGTTGGTTGTTGTCAGAACCTGCAGTTAAGCTGGCTAAGCATAGTCCCTTCTAAACAGGACCATCCCGCCAGAAGGCAGTTATGGAACGTGCAGAAAAGGAATTCAACACCCGGCTCCAGCAACACACTCCTCTGGTCGCTCTCATCTGTTTCTTTAGTTGGATGCCATTCTGGTGACTGAGAGAAAGTGTGAGGATTAGTGAGCAGAAGAGCAGCTCTGCTTTGGGAATGCCCCCATAACGTTGATGCAATATGAGTACTGTCTTGTTTCAATCAACAGTAGCCAGTAGAACCTGTTGACTTTAAGGCAGTTTAACTTTCTCTTTCTGCATGACATCATGTATGCAAATTTTCCAGGCAGGTTGAGACATTGATGAAACCAGTTCCTGTGGCAACAGGGAGATAACCTTACATCATCCTTGTGATGGCTGTACCCAGGAAAACAGCCAGACAATCCACAGTATCACTCGGAGGCGAAATGTGTCCTCATTGGTCCACACTTCAGACATGAGAAAAATCTACTCTGGATGAAGAAGCTATCTTAGGTTATCTCCTATCTGGTAGATGATCAGAGAGAAATACTTACCCAGGCAAAATCCTTGCCTTGGAAAATTTGCACTTGTAATTGTCATATTGAAGGGTCCATGTTCTTCTCGCAAGGTGTAGTCATTTGAGTTCCCTCCTGGATCTAGTGACTTGTCATGGTTTGCATATGGAGAGTGGTTCCAGTGATTAATTTATGCAGAAAAAGCATGGCTTTATTGGGCACTGAGAGTGGGGATGGAAAACAGTGCTATATCCTTTCATATATGGATGAAAGGATACATCCATACTTCACTACATATTACATTAGAGTAAGCTCCTGCTATCTTTTGAGATGGAATATGGCGCATAGTTAAATGTAATGGTCTCTATGAGCCCAGATGCTTAAACACTGACTCTACCACTTATTGTTTATATGGCACTGGAACAGATACTTAGTCTTTCTGTGCTGTACTTTCCTTAAGTTAAAATGGAAATGGTTTTTCTAGTACCTGCCACAAAGGGCTGTTGTGAAAATTGAAGGAAATATTGTGCACAGATTTTTTTTTTGGAGACTCCTGTCATCCAGGACTAGATAAATATGATGAATGAACAGTTATCTCCCCTTCAAAATGCTCAGGACAAAAGTGCTTTCAGTGCAATGCAGATACAAAACACACCCAGGAAGCCAGGGATCCTCTCCAAGGAAGCATCGAAACAAACACGTTTTATTTATTTAGCCATTCCTTCATCCATCACACTTTTATTGAATGCCTAGTGTATTGTTTGATTGAGAGCAAATTCCTTTTCATAAGAAGTTTACAGTCTAGCAGAAATAAACCAAGTGCTCAGATGGCTATTAAACAAGACAGGATGAGAGAAGGGCTCAAAGTTCAAAAGAACTGCTAGGGGAAGGTAAGGCCATGTAGAGACCATGCCTACTTGGGAGGTTGAAGGTAGAATACGTGAAGGAGGCGTTGTCACAGCAGATTTGAAGGGGCGGCTGAACTGTTACAAGGAAGAGAATGACAGTCAGGGAGGGGGGATTGAGCTAGGACAATGCAGGGGCTGAGTGTCCAGAAGACACCAGTTTCTTCTACCCTGGAGTCTAGTGTTCACAAAAGAAAAAGTGGAAAAATGTAGCTAGAAAGATAACAGCAGGCAGATGTACAAATAATTGATAAGAACTGTTGAGCACGTTGAGCAAAGCCCAATTAGGACCAGTTCAGTTCAATTCAGTTCAGTTCAGTTCAGTCACTCAGTTGTTTCCAGCTCTTTGCGACCGCATGGACTTCAGCACGCCAGGGTTCCCTGTCTATCACCAACTCCGGGAGCTTTCTCAAACTCACGTCCATCGAGTCAGTGATGCCATCCAATCATCTCATCCTCTGTGGTCCCCTTCTCCTCTGGCCTTCAATCTTTCCCAGCAAGTCAGTTCTTTTCCAATGACTCTTTTCCAATGAGTCAGTTCTTCACATCAGGTGGCCAAAGTATTGGAGTTTCAGCTTAAGCATTAGTCCTTCCAATGAATATTCAGGACTGATTACCTTTAGGATGAACTGGTTGGATCTCCTTGCCATCCAAGGGACTCTCAAGAGTCTTCTCCAACACCACAGTTCAAAAGCATAAGAAGGCGCTCAGCCTTCTTTATGGTCCAGCTCTCACATTCATACTGACTACTGGAAAAACCATAACTTTGACTAGATGGACCTTTGTTGGCAAAGTAATGTCTCTGCTTATTAATATGCTGTCAAGTTTGGTCAGAGCTTTTCTTCCAAGGAGCAAGCGTCTTTTAATTTCATGGCTGCAGTCACCACCTGTAGTGATCTTGGAGCCCGAGAAAATAAAGTCTGTCACTGTTTCCATTGTTTCTCCATCTATTTGCCATGGACGAGATGCCATGATCTTAGTTTCTTGAATGTTAAGTTTTAGGCCAGGCTTTCACTCTCCTCTTTCACTTTAATCAAGAGGCTCTTTAGTTCCTCTTCACTTTCTGCCGTAAGGGTGGCAGATGACACCTCATTTGCATATCTGAGGTTACTGATATTGTCCCAACAATCTTGATTCCAGCTTGTGCTTCATTCAGCCCAGCATTTCATATGAAGTACTCTGTATATAAGTTAAATAAGCAGGGTGACAATATATAGCCTTGACGTACTCCTTTCCCGAATTGGAACCAGTCTGTTTTTCCATGTCCAGTTCTAACTATTGCTTCTTGACCTGCATACAGATTTCTCAGGAGGCAGGTAAGGTGGTCTGGTATGCTCATCTCTTTAAGAATTTTCCACAGTTTGTTGTGTCTACACAATCAAAGGCTTTGGCATAGTCAATAAAGTAGAAGGGAAGCAGGAGATAAGGGTTCAGCTGACAAGGCAGTAAAATGGCCTGGATTTCTGGTGGTAGCCAGTGTCAGCATTTGAGGTTATAAATACAGGAAGTGAGATCAGAGCTTTGCTCAACTTTCTGTTTAGTGAGCCAAGCTGCCTACATTTGAGGCCATACTGTTTTCCAGGGGGAAGGTCTGCAAACCTGAGTCTGTGCAGAGATCCAGCTCTAGAGGGACCCAGTCCAGGCCAGAGAGGGAATGATGTCTTGGCAGTCAGGAGTCTCCACTCAGAAATCCAGCTTTTATTCTAGACTTGTCCTTAGATCGGGATGGGCTGTCACTGTGTGCTTGTGTGTACTCAGAGGTGAGGGGAGAGAGAAACTGAATAGCAGAAACCCCTCTGCCAGTAACGTGACTTTCTGCACCATCTCTCCTGGTTCTCTCTTTTCTGCTGATACTTCCTTCTAAGATCCAAAAGGGCATCACTGACTTTAACCATCTCTAGGGCCAGATATTCCTGGGTGAAAAAGAGGGGCTTCTTGAGAGGAAATGAAAGAAGACAGAGATGTGGTTTTGCCTTAAGGTTTTCTGATGTGAACAGCTGGATTTTTTGAAATTGAAAAATGGGCCTTTCATTTTGAAATAGAAAGATAGGCCTGAAAGTGTGATGCAGGCGTTTGGAGTCCCTCCTGACGAACACACAGAGGTGAGTAGGGGTTCTCCAGAATCACCTTGGTGGAGTCTTTGGCTGGGAAGTGGGAGTGGAAAGGGCACAGAAATAGAAACCAGGCCACCTAGGGTCTTCTGGTCCCGTGTTTTCCAAAGGGCAAGTGCAAGGTGAGGTGATTTTAGACTATAAGGGAACAACCTATTAAACAGTTACAGATCTCAAATGAGAACTTTTTTCTATTGCAAAGTTTTTCTTTGCAGTTAAAGAGGAGGTCTCAGTTTGGGGCTAGTGTGTCTTTAATATTTCTCCACACTTGTTGTTTTTCCTTTTTTAAAAAAAAATACCTTTATTTACTTATTTGTTTGACTGCACGGGGTCTTGGTTGTGAACTCAGGATCTTTAATCTTCACTGCAGCTTGTAGGATCTTCTTTGTGGCATGTGGGATCTAGTTCCCTGACCTGGGGTTGAACCTGGGCCCTTGCATTGGGACTTTAGGGTCTTTGCCCCTGGACCACCAGGGAAGTCCCTCCACTACTTGTTGATTTCTCTTTTCAACAGAGAATGGACCTCAGGTGCAGAGGTTTTACAAGGCAGGCATATCAATTCTAGAGGATCTCATCCTTGGCTCACACTACTATTTCCTGAAGAGAGCTTTAAAAATTACTTTTTTCTGGTCTCCTCCTCCCCGCTTCCCCTGCTGGAATTCTCTTTTAATAGGTCTGGGGTATGGCCTGAACATTGGGACTTTTAAAAGCTCTCCAAGAAGCCGTTTCTAATTAGAATTTTACATTGTATTTATTAATCTATTTATGGCAAGGGATGCTGGTTTTCTGTTTCAGGTAGTGAAGTAAAGTTTCTTCTAAATATCAATTGACTTAAGAAAATTGGTAAGCACCCATAAAAAAAAAACAAATAGTGCAGGTAGCATTTAAATATGGCAAAAGCAAAATGTGCATTGAGCAAACTTTAATTTCTGACCTCTTGTTGGTCCAGTCTCCTCAAAAATAAAATGGAAATAATTACCCCATGTCACCTTCTTCTTAGTGGGTTTATGCTGGGAATCAAATGATTGAGCTTTGTTAAGTTTGGTTTGCTGAACAAATGTGAGGAAGGAAATAAGGTTGCAGGGAGGGCTAGCTGGCAGATTTACTCAGGACTGGATTTGCGGTATCTTGTTTAGGCACGAAGTTGTGTCTGACTCTCTTCGACCCCATGAGCTATAGTCCACCAGTCTCTGTCCATGGGATTTTCCAGGCAAGAACACTGGAGTGGGTTGTCATTTCCTTCTCTAGGGAATCTTCCAGACCTAGGGATAGAACCCACATTTCCTGCACTGGCAGGCAGATTATTTACCGCTGAGACACCAGGGAAGCCTTGGGGCATCTTAGACCAGGTTCTTTGGAAATACTGATTTCCAGGTATTAGCTTCTTTCTCTCCCTGCCAGGGTGACCCACTGGTCTTCATTAAAGTTATCATAGCCTCCAGTAATGATTGATATGGTAAAATAAAGAGCAACTCAAAGTCCTACCAAGGCCTCCAAGGGTTACATGTTCTAACAGTAGCTGAACATCTTGTGTTCCCACCCTCTCAGCCAGGATTTTCTAGATGCTGGTGTGCATGGAGGAAGTGCTGGCCTGGCTGGCTGCAGACTGAATCATAGTCCTCATTCTGCACCTACCAGTTGAGTGTCTGCTTCCATGGGCCCCTGTTTCTTCAGCAGGAAAATGAAGGGCTTGGACCAGTTTCAGATGAAGTCCAAACCCAAATGCCTTCCACATCAAAGAGGTAACCCAAATGTGAGGCTCTGCCAAGGGAATTGGAAGTGGGCAAGCCTGTGGTCAAGTGGAGAGCACAGTCTCACAATAAAGATATTCAGATTCAATTTCTAAAAATCATAGTGTGGTCTAAACAATAATTCTGCAAGATGACAGTTGGCAGTTCTTAGATGTGGTAGTTTCTAAGATCCCTTTTAGTTCTAAAAATAAGTTTATGATAGTAAAGTATTTTGAAAGTTTCTGTTAGAGGTTTTTGAGATGATGACTATTCAGTAATACCCAGGGTATTCCTTGATAATAAGACCTAACATTTATAGTAAGAGCTCAGGTTCATATGCCTAAGTCTCTAAAGCCGTTATCTCATTTAATCCTTGCCACAGCCCTATGAGGTCAATTCTATTATAACTGCCTCATCATGAATGAGGAAATTGAGGCACAGAGAGTTTAAGTCTTTTGTATAAGGTCTCCAGGGCTTCCCAGGTAGTGCAACTGGTAAAGAACCTGCCTGCCAATGCAGAAGATGTAAGAGATGCGGGTTTGATCTCTGGGTCAGGAAGATCCCCAGGAGGAGGGCATGGCAACCCACTCCAGTATTCTTGCCTGGAAAATCCCATGGACAGAGGAGCCTGGTGAGCTGTGGTCCATTGGTTTGCAGAGTCAGACACAGCTGAAGCAACTTAGCATGCTCTCACTTGAATATACTATTGTGATTTTTTTAGCCCCTTCCACATAGAGTTTAGACATAATTATTGTATTCTCCAACTAAAAGTTGTGTCACATATCTTTTGTGTGCATGTGTGTCATGTATCTTGATGAATGTATATGTTTATGGGGGAATGGGACACATTATTTGAATTACAACTTTAATAAAATGCTCTCATTTTTTGAGCACTTACGTAATAGAGTTCGGTGGAGTGCAGCCCTTAGCACTGTGCACTTAGTTGCTGTGCCATTGCCCCCTACCCTGTCGGGCAGGCAAGGAACGGTTACCTGGGACCGGTATCGGTCCTGTTCAGCCGTTGGTTAATGCCACAGTGGGCCCCTCCCCCAAGCTTCCAACTGTCAATGAGTGACCGTTAGTGGTGCTGCTCAGCCATTGGTTGGCGGTGCAGTCGGCCCCTCCCACAAGCAGCCAACTATCAGTAAGCGACCGTTAGTGGCCCATTCAGCCAGCGGTCAGAGGAGTGGTGGTTGTCAGCCAGAGAGTGAGGTAAGAGGCAGATCCAGGCTTCACCAGGCTTCACCCAGCCTTGGATCAGTGGGTGAGCTGGGGGTTCCAGAGAACAGGCTGGGGACTGTGTCTTGCAGGCCTCCAGAGACCTTGCCAAGGTCACCCACTGGCCAAGCCCAACACTTGAGGAGGTGGTGAACCTCTCCCCAGTCCCTGTCTCTGCGAACTAAGAGCAATAGCCGTCTGCCTGGGGCACAGTTTGTGGGACCTGCCTCCGCCATACAGATGGCCTTAGACATGTGAGGGCCAGTTGGGTCCCAGGTGCTGGCTCCCTCAGTGATGACAGCCGGGCAGTGTCTGGGGACCTGGCCCTGAGGGAGCCGCCAACTGAGCTGTGCCTCCTCTCAGCCAAGACCTGGACCTCAGAGGGTGAAAGTTGTACCCAGGACCTCACCCTTTCTTGTCAGGGCAGAGAATAATATTCATTTGGTAGTGATTTACAGGAACATGGTTACCTGACCATGACCTGACCTCAAGAACAAAGGATCTGACACCAGTAAGTTTACAACAACTAACTATGCCCCTTCGTCAGCTTTCCTAGAGAAGAGCTTTGCTGAAAGTTTTCAGGGAGTTTGGGGTTTTTAAGGCATGAGGCAACCATCTCCTTGCATGACCTTCAATAAACCTTACTCTGTTCCACACACTGACAGTTTGATATTGTTTGGCTTCACTGGCCATGGTGTCAGGCACATGGACTTGTGTTTCAGTAACACTTCCTGTGTACGAGGTACACTCCCAGGTACCAGAGGCTTCAGACATTTTATTTCATTTAATCCTGAAAACAGCTCCCTGAAGTAGGTATTCTTGTTGCACCCACTTTATAGTGAGGGAACTGATGTTCAGAAGTATGAAGTAATTTGACTTTAGTCACACAACTAAGTGGCAGAACTTAGACCAAATTCAGGTCTGCTTGGCCACGATCTTAACCATAATGTGATGCTGTTCTCCCCTCTCTAGCTCCAGATGGTACCCCCGGATGGATAATTGCTCTGAGTTTAACCCAAGCTGATGATGATAGCAGTGATGATAATATTGGAGTACTATGGTGGAGGTTATGTTTGATTTGACAGTATTTGGGTTGTAGATTAGACTACCAAAGATGTTCCAAAATTATAATTACTCCCTTGGGTTCAGACTTTGTGTGTAGCAGACCCCAGTTTAAATGCAGTATCTTTCTTGGGAGCAATAATAAATTAATGCCAATCATTGTGACTACGTAAGCAAGAAATGGCCAGTTTTTATCACTAGGCAAGTAATGATCTACTCTAATCAAGTAGAGAAGAAAAAATTTGAAATAATATGCTAGAAGACAATTTAATGTAGTGTATACTCAAATGAGAAATTAAATATAATTAGTGAAAGGTATAGTTCACTTCCCTGGTAGCTTCCCTGGTAGCTACCTGGGTTTCCCTGGTGGCTCAGATGGTAAAGAATCTGCCTGCAGTACAAGAGACCCAACTTTGATCCCTGGGTTGGAAAGATGCCCTGGAGAAGGGAATGGCCACCCATTCCAGTGTTCTTACTTGTAGAATTCCATGGTCAAAGGAGCCTGGCAGGTTACAGTCCATGGGGTTGCAAAGAGTCAGGCATGACTGAGTGACTACCACTTTCACTTTCCTTTTCTATAGTTCGCATAAACATAATGGGTAGGCCAGTGAGGGAAGGGTTTAATAATTGGCAATAATTAGCAGGAAAGTTTTTTTGGGGTAGGTGGCACTTGTTATGAGTCTTGAAATCCTGCTTGACATGAAAACTGTATGTTTGTCTAATAATTCTGATTTCCTAAAACACTCGATAGTAATTTTTTTTCTGCCCATAACAGTCTATCTTCTCCATCTGTCATCTTTCTCTAATTTTAACAAATGTGACTTGAGTGAGGGCTTTATCTTCTTAAAGATTTCTCTCATGTATAGTATTTAATGGCTTGCAGGTCAGCACCTGATCTAATTTAGACCAGTCCTAATACCTAAACTTACAGCTACCATTGATGAGTTCAGTAATGGGTAGCTGACCCAGAATTAGCCAGTTGGATCCATTTGTAGCATTTTTGAGATTGAGACTAGTGAAAGTAAGTCTGAGTTCCTCTGTGGGTTTGTGCATTGTGAGATTTGAGATACTGAAGCTTTGAGTAGCCATGTTCCTGGATAATTCAAAGAAGAATAAAGTTGACCTTACAGAATGAAACAGATGAGAGGCCCAGAGAGGGTCTTGGTGGCATTTAAGTTTCTGATTCCAGAGGTCTTTGAGATCTACTTTATGCAATGATTTGGTTGTTCAATCTTCACATGAATAATTTGTAATAATTCCCTCCCCCACCCCACCCCAATCTATCTTTTACCCTTAGCTAGTTCTAGTTGAATTTTTGAATGTAACCAAAATATTGAAAAATATGGGTGGTAGATACAAAACAAATACCCACCCTTCTCACGCTGGAAAAGATGCAGGGAGATACAGTCAGCAAAAGTGTGCTAGTTTAGAAGACTCAGTGTATAAACTGTGAATAAAATAGCTTCCCATTGTTGCGGGTATTCTGAGTGCTCTGATGCCAGATTTTGGTATCATTTTAACTTGGTTTTTTTTTTTCCTTTTTTTCTTTTTTGTCAGCAAGTTTGGCTTTTGAGGAAAAAGGAGGAAGCCCAATTCCGCCACAGCACCCACTTCCCATTTTTCTTAAGGTCCATGGGGTTACCCAGGTATGATATCAGTCAAAACTCTGTACCTCAGTGATGTAATACTGAAAAGAATGACTTTCGACAAGGACTAATTTTAAAATGAAGCTGATTTGATTGTCTCACTCTAATCAAAGCCTGCTTGAACCTGTATTAACCTAGGGACACCAAAAGGTTCAGAAAGAACAATCCCTGGAGTCTGACACATTTTGCCTATGCTGTCTTTAAAAAAAGAAAAGAAAACTTAGAACATTTAACAGTTTATCTCGTTTTTAATTTCAAATAAGACTTAAGGCGTTTTAAAAGGATATAAAATATAAGAAGACAAGTTAAATATAGAAGAGAAATTTTTAAAAATGATACTAACTTAGTAGTGAGGCTCATAAACAACGAATATAACACAGTCTTATACACATGTGGTAATTGGTCCTCAGTTTATGCTTTAAGCTTTCTTCTCAGTGCAAACAAGGAAACAATCAATTATACAGTTTGCAGTGTCCATTAGATAAACCAAATACTTAAGAGAAGTACAGCTGTATCTGATCTTTGACCAAAAATAATGTGTCCCTGGGTTCTTACAGAGTATTGTGTTATATAATGTAAAAGGCCTCAAGTGCTCCTTCCAGGAGACCCAGTGATGAAATTCACAGCCCTGGTTCTCATAGCTGGCAGTATTATATCTCAAATTTTAATCATCTTTATTATTTTGCCATGTCTTCTTAGTATGTTTAAAAATTATTAACCTAATATATTTTTAACATAGGTTTCACTTGGATTCCATTTTAAACTATATTTCATCTTAGCAAGGTAGATGAACTAGTTCTGTTCTTCTAATGCTCTTTAAATTAGTTTATAAGTTTTAAAAAAGTCTAACCTAAAATTTTTAATGTACCTTCTTGGTGCTACACTGTGGAAAACACTGACTTAGGGAAAAAGAGAAATCCACCGTTTGAATAACCATGACCTCATTATGTTTTAATATCTTTCTCATGATGTATTATGACTACCAGTGTTGAGAAAACTGAGGTCACAGAATTTGCACAAGGTCCCACAATAACTGATCCAGGATGAACCTCAAGTCTTCTGATGAAAGTTAGGTTCTAGCTTCTAGATGAATGCATGGAGAGCCTTTTGCTCAGATCAGAGTTCAGGCCCTGTTTAACCGTTTGCCCCTTCGCTTCCTCCCAGAATGCCTCAGCCCCTGCTTAGTCCATAGTGATGCCAGTCTGTGGTTATTGGAACCCGGTCTGCCAGATCAAAGGGAGGAAGTCTGCCAGGCAGATGTGGAGCCTAAAAGAGGAACTTCACCAACTGCTGTGGACAGTTCTAGCCCTTTATGTCCCCGTGGACTTTTGGGGAAGTATTTTTGTGGCTCACCAGTCTCTTGTTAGGCAAGGGCCACTTGTCCTGGGTTGTCCTTTTCTACTAGTGGAAAGTACGGCTGGGAGATTTGGAATAGTTGCTGTTTGACTTTGATTCTTAGCACAGCTGTCACTATGAGCCTTTTTGGTAAGATCTCAAGCTGAAGTTTGTTGCTGAAGATGATTGCAGAATTCCTTCTAAACTTTGGAACCGTTTTGAATCATAATTGGCAGTGGCTTTCTGATGGCATCTTGAGCAAACTCAGAGGAGAAGTCATCACTTTGTCTCACATGAATACAACACTGGGTAAATTACCTTGAACTTCTACCTAGGGGTGTGATCTACATTATTTCTGAGCTTTGATTTATAGGATAAACCTTTTTCTTCCTTTTTTTAGTAAATAGAAGTAACATTTTCTGCTCTATCTCTTAAAGAGATTTTAAAGTGTCTTAAAATAAATTTTTTTTTATTATTTAAAAGTTTTAAATTTTGATATAATTGTAGATTCACATTCATCTGTATGAAATGCTACAGAAAAATCCTGTGTAGTTTCTACCCAATCTCCCACAATGGTGACATTCTTAAAAAGATTTAAAATTTGCTGAGATATAATTTAGGTATGATAAAATCACTTTTTTATTGTAATATAATTGCTTTATAAAGTTGTGTTAGTTTCTTATGTACAACAAAGTGGATCAGCTATCAGTCAGTTCAGTCACTCAGTTGTGTCCGAGTCTTTGCGACCCCATGGACTGCAGCACGCCAGGCCTCCCTGTCCACCACCAACTCCCGGAGTTTACTCAAACTCATGTCCATTGAGTTGGTGATGCCATCCAACCATCTCATCCTCTGTTGCCCCCTTCTCCTCCTGCCTTCAATCTTTCCCAGCATGAGGATCTTTTCAAATGAGTCAATTCTTCGCATCAGGTGGCCAAAGTTTCATCTTTAGCATCAGTCCTTCTAATGAATATTCAGGACTGATCTCCTTTAGGATGGATTGGTTGGATCTTCTTGCTGTCCAAGGGACTCCTAAGAGTCTTCTCCAACAACAGGAATATATAAATTTATACAGGAATGTATAAATGTATAAATGCTATCATAATCAAAATATAGAACATTTTCATCATCCCCAGAAGTTCCTTCATGCCTCTTTGCTATTAACCCCCTCTCCCCATTCCTAGTCCCTAGAAACCACTTACCTGTTTCCTGTCCCTATACTTTTGCCTTTTCTAGACCGTCTTTTGGAGAAGGATATGGCAACCCATTCCAGTATTCTTGCCTAGAGAATCCCGTGGACAGAGGAGCCTGGTGGGCTGCTGTCCATAGGGTTGCACAGAGTCAGATACGACTGAAGCAACTTAGCAGGCATGCATGCATTGGAGAAGGAAATGGCAACCCGCTCCAGTATTCTTGCCTGGAGAATCCCAGAGACAGAGGAACCTGGTGGGCTGCTGTCTATGGGGTCGAACAGAGTTGGACATGACTGAAGTGACTTAGCAGCAGCAGCAGCAGGCTGTCTTTTGAATGGAATCATACAATATGTGGTCTTTTGTGTCTTTTTATTCACTTAGCATATTGCTTTTGAGATTCATCCATGTTTCTGACTAGTTTGTCCCTTTTTATTATTGAGTAGTACTCCACTATATGCCATAATTTGTTTATCCACTCACCAATTGATGGACATTTGTGTTGTTTCCAGTTTTGGGCTATTAGCAGTAAATATACAATAAACATTCCTGTATAAATCTTTGGGAGGACATATGTTTTCATTTCTCTCAGGTAAATTCCTTGGAATAGAATCACTGGGTTGTGTGGTTAATGTCAGTATAATGGAAAACTGGTAAAACAAGTTGGAAAGTGTTTTTATTTTTATTTTGGGCAAGCCATGTGGCATGCAGGATCTTAATTCCCTGACCAGGGATCGAACCTATGTCCCTTACACTGGAAACTTGAAGCCCTAACCACTGGACCACCAGAGAAGTCCCCAGAAAGTATTCTTTTCCTCTTTTATTTTTGGAAAGAGTTCATGTAGAATTGATATTGCGTCTTCTTTAGGTAGAATTCCCTAGTAAAACAAATTTTATTTTGTGGGAAGGACTTTAACTATGAATACAATCTCTTTAGTAGATATAAGGCCACCCAAGTTTTCTCTTCTTGAATGAGTTTTGGTCAGGGATTTGTTTATTTCATCTAAGTTGTCAAATTAATTGTCAGGAACTTGTTCATAATATTACATTATCATTTCTAATATCTGATCTTCTATGACAGTCCTTCTTTCATTCACAATATTGGTAATTTAGGTCTCTGTCCTTTTTTCTTGATCAGTTTATCAATTTTATTGATCTTTCCAAAGCATCAACTTTCTATATTTCTGTTTTGCTTACTATATTTGTTTTCTATTTCAATGTTTTCTGCTCTTATCTTTATATTTCCTTGCTTTGGTTTTAATTTGCTCTTGTTTTTAGTTTCGTAAAGTGGAAACTTTGGTAATTGATTTTAGCACCTTTCTTCTTTTTTAATATGAAAACTTAATGCTATTTGTTTCTCTTTAAGCTCTGCTTTAACTGCATCCTACACATTTAAAAAATTATTTATTTGGCTCTGCCAGGTCTTAGTTGTGGCACATGGGATCTTTCAGTTGTCACATATGAATTCTTAGCTATGGCATGTGGGATCTAGTTCCCTGACCAGGGATTGAACCTGAACCTCCTGCACTGGGAAATGGACCACCAGAGAAATCTCTGAATCCTACAAATTTTTAAGACTTCCTATCATTTCAATTTAGTTAAAAACTATGTTCTAATCCTCCTTGTTATTTCTTTGACCTGTAGATTATTTAGAAGTGTTCTATTTATTACCCACATATTTGAGAATTTTCTCAGTGTCATTCTATTGATGATTTATAATTGAACATCATTGTCATCAGAAAATATATCTTTCTTTATTGTTAAATTTTTTTAATGTTTTTTTTCCATTTATTTTATTAGTTGCAGGCTAATTACTTTACAGTATTGAAGTGGGTTTTGTCATAAATTGACATAAATCAGCCATGGAGTTACATGTATTCCCCATCCCGATCCCCCCTCCCACCTCCCTCTCTACCCGATTTATTGTTAAATTTTTTAAGATTAGTTTTTGTGGCGTAGAATATGGTCTACTTTTGGATATTTCATGAACATTTGAAAAGAAAGTTAATTCTCTGAGATGCAGTATTCTATGCATTAGGTCGAGTTGCTATTGTTTTAAGTTTTCTACCAATTATTGGCAAGAAAAAAGTTGAAATCTCTAACTATAATTGTTGCTTTGTCTGTTTCTCTCATTGACTGTGATTTGTTCACATACTTCATCTGCCCTATTCTGTCTCTTCTCCTTCTGGCACTCAGTCTCATTTATGTCAGGCAATTTGGTATTGTCTCATAGCTCTTGGGTTTTTTTTTCACTGATTGTTCTTTTTTCATTTTTGTATAAAAATTTTCTATCTTCAAATTCACTTATCCTTTCTTCTGCTTGTCCCATTTGTTGAACAAGTCTGTCTGGGTAATTCTTTATCTCTGATGTTGTGTTTTCATGTTTAGAATTTTCATCTGACCCTTTTTTAATAGCTGAAACTCCCCATCATTCATATATTTTGTCCACCTTTTTAATACTAAGTCCTTTAACTTATTCATTATAGTAGTTATAATGTCCCTGTCTGATACTTCTAAATCTAGGTTTTTTGTGGGTCTAGTTCTGTTGTATATTTTCTCTCTTGGCAGAAGGGTATTTTTTCCTTGCTTCTTTGTGTATCTTATTATTTTCAATCAAATGATGAAGATTCTGGGTAAAAGAACAATCGAGACAGATATAAATAGTATATGATGCCCAGAATGGCATATGTGCCTTGGAATTTGTTCATATTTAAAAAATGTTCTTTGGCCATCCAAAGTGAGTATTATTATTTTCCCATTTTAAAGATGAGGAAAGTGTAGGGAGGGGAGGACAGCAGCACAGCAGGTGGTAGTGCCAGGGATGAATTCACGTTTGAATCCTGGCTATGTGCCTGATCTCTTCCCTGGCCGTTATTTGGGATCTGGTAGCACTGGGAATAATGGCTGTGGGTTGATTAAGACTGGAGGCTGAGAGGCCAGTTAGAGCTGTCCCAGCAGTGCAGGGTACGGTGGTAAATGCCCACCATTGATCATTAACTTAACACTCAAAACATAAACAGCCCATGTAAGTGAATACACACAGACAGAAGTATAAGGCTCAGTATTAAACACAAACTAGGGAGTGATGGAGACCATGATGAACTAGTTGCACATGCTCCTTTCCAGGAGGACTTCTGTGGCTCAGTTCTGACTGACTGTGCTAGGTGTTAAACCAAGATGAGTATTATAAGTTCTTGTGTTCTGATGGAAGCCAGAAATCTGAACTTAAATGTGCAGTATCCTAATTTTAAGGGTTGGCCACAGGTATAATTTTAAAGAATGTTTATGTAGGCTATACTGTAAAGATTCAGCAAAACATGTCTTTAGGCTCTCAGGCTATAGATCACACAGACCTGGATGGTGGCAGAGGGACTGCCATCAGGTACTGCTGCAGCTGTGGGTATGGAGTTTTACCAGAAATGTTTTTGGCCAAAAGGCTAAATGGCAGACTCCAGGGCATTTTCTATTAACCTGAGACCATTCAATTATACATTTATATTCTTTTTTTTTCTTCAGATTCTCTTCCACTATAGGTTATTATAAGATATTGAGTATAGTTCCCTATGCTATATGCAGTGGGTCCTTGTTGGTTATGTATTTTATATGTAATAGTGTATATCTATTAATCCCAAACTCCAAATTTATCCCTCCCCCACCTTTCCCCTTTGGTAACCATATGTTTGTTTTCTATGTGTACGAATCTGTTTCTGTTTTGTAGATAAGTTAATTTGTATCATATTTTTAGATTCCACATATAAGTGATACCATTTGGTATTTGTTATTTTTTGTCTAATTTACTTCACTTAGTATGATAATCTCTAGATTCATCCTTGTTGCTGCAAATAGCATTGTTTCATTCTTTTTTATTGCTGAGTAGTATTCCATTGTGTGTGTGTGTGTATATATATATACATGCATGTATTTGTAATATATATATATATATATACACACACGCACATATACACACACACATATATATATACCACATCTTCTTTATCCATTCATCTTTTAATGGACTTGGGTTGCTTCCATGTTTTGACTATTGTAAATAATGCTGCAATGAACACTGGGGTGTATGAGTCTTTTTGAATTTGAGTTTTCATCTTTTCTGGATATATGTCCAGGAATAGGATTGCTGGATCATATGGTAACTGTAGTTTTAGGTTTTTGAAGAATCTGCATACTGTTTTCCATAGTGGCTATACCAATTTACATTCCTACCAACAGTGTAGGAGGATTTGCTTTTCTCTGCACCCTCTCTAGCATAATCAGATTTGTAGACTTTTTGACGATGGCCATTCTGACCATTGTGAGGTGATATTTCATTCTGACCATTGATTGCATTCCTCTAATACTTAGTGATGTTATGACTTGCTTCATATTTCTACCTGCCTCCTATAGTCTCTCCCCAGGAGTGGCTGTTAGCCCATGTATGCTTTGAGTAAGACAGTGTGAAGAAAGCACTGTAGTGTAGTGGTTCATAGTCTGGTTTGTTTTTTTGCTTTTCTATTTTCCACTTTAATTAGAGGATATGTTGTTTACTCTCTTTGTATCACTTCAGTTCAGTTCAGCCGCTCAGTTGTGTGCGACCCTTTGTGACCCCATGGACTGCAGCACGCCAGGCTTCCCTGTCCATCACCAACTCCTGGAGCTTGCTCAAACTCATGTCCATCAAGTTGGTGATGCCATCCAACCATCTCATCTTCTGTCATCACCTTCTCCTCCTGCCTTCAGTCTTTACCAGAATCAGGGTCTTTTCCAAGGAGTCAGTTCTTTGTATCAGGTAGCCAAAGTACTGGAACTTCAGCGTCAGTCCTTCCAATGAATATTCAGGACTGATTTCCTTTAGGATTGACTGGTTTGTTCTCCTTTCAGTCCAAGGGACTCTCAAGAGTCTTCTCCAACACCACAGTTCAAAAACATCAACTTATCTAAAAAATAGGAATAATATGACCTACCTCCAAGGATGACTGTGAGAATTATAGATGATAAATATTGAGGGCTTGGAAAAATATCTGGCATATAGTAAGTACTCTACAAATGTTAGCTATTATCATTCATATTTCTTCCTTCTTGGCACTTCTGTTTGAGGCATCTATTTTCTGCTTCTGATGCATTAGCCTCCTGGGAGAATTCACTTGTTTCCCAGAGCCCTTAGGATGACAAGGCTGCTTTTATTAATTCATTCAAAGTATTTGTATACTAACACATATATATGGAATTTAGAAAGATGGTAACGATAACCCTATATGCAAAAAAAAAGAAAAAGAGACTCAGATGGATAGAACAGACTTGTGGACTCTGTGGGAGAAGGCGAGGGTGGGATGTTTCAAGAGAACAGCATCGAAACATGTATATCTAGGGTGAAGCAGATCACCAGCCCAGGTTGGATGCATGAGACAACTGCTCAGGCCTGGTGCACTGGGAAGACACAGAGGGATGGGGTGGAGAGGGAGGTGGGAGGGGGGACCGGGATGGGGAATACATGTAAATCCATGGCTAATTCATTTCAATGTATGACAAAAACCACTGCAATGTTGTAAAGTAATTAGCCTCCAACTAATAAAAATAAATGGAAAAAAAAAACAACACAAAATATTTATAGAGGCCTGCATGTGCCATTCTGTTCCAGGCATTGGAGGATTAGACAGTGAATACAATTGAAGGAGCTTGCATTCTAGAGCCCAAGACTGACAATAATCGTGAAAACAAAGAAATGAGCTAAATAATTTCCCAAGTGCTTACTGTTGTGAGGAAAAAGAAAATGATGACATGATAGAGAATGAACAGGAGGCTACTTTAGATTGAGTGCTCAAGAAAGGACACTCTGAGGAGGTATCATTTGACATGAGGTTTGAATGATAAGAAAGTATTTTTTCATTTAAAAATCTATAGAAATAGTGTTTTAGGCTAATGAAACAGTAAGTGCAAGGGCCCTGAGGTAGGAATGAGCTTCGCTTATCCTGGGAATGGACAGTAGGTCAGAGTGGCTGGAGTAGAAATTAAAGGGATAGGAAGAAAGTGGATGAGGCCACTGAGCTAGCCAGGGACCATACCTGCCATAGGCCTAGCAGACTTGATTTAAGTTTCAAATGGCTCACTCTTGCTGCAGCATAGAAGGATAAATTGGAGAGTAACATGAGGGGAAGCAGAAAGGCCATTAGCCCCACTATGAACTATTGTGGAATGGGTGGGGGAGGTAAGGGAGAATGACTTTTTCCTAAGCTCTTTTTCCTTTTTCTTTCATTCATTCATTCATCATTCAGTGGCTCTCTCTTGAGTGTCTGTTGTATGCCAGCAATGTGTTAGGCCCTTAGACTACAGTGATATATGATTTGGCCTGAGCTTTGCTACCATTGAATTTTCAGTCAAATGTCCCTCTTGGTTTCCTAGATCTTCAAATAGTTCTGTCTGTACACATCATCTTTCATGAACATTAATCCTACAGTGGTTTGCCTGAACCACATGCACCTTCATGTGGGCTCACTACTGGGATGAGTAACCCCATAGGATTCTTTCCTCCCTAGGCACTTGCAGTGTCCTACTTCCCTCTGCAAAACACAAGGATGCAAATAAATGTGGGGATGCAAAATGGATATGGCGTCGGGGTGGGGGTTGGGGGGAGAAAGAGGCCTCTGAACTTGCCTGCCAGAAGCCTAGAAGCTGTGGAAGCCTGAATACATTGGTGAACACGGAGTGACAGGGCCTCTACCTCCAGGGGATTCATTGAGGGAATTACAGATCATAAAGATGACCTTTGTTTCTGGTCTGTTTTCAATAAGGTCATGCTTGTTTTTTTTAAGAGAATTTTTTTTAGAGTAGTGAAACAGCATTGCCTAGGATGGAGATCACTTTTTCAAATTCAATTCGCAACCACAGGCTCTCATGTGAAATTCTGAGTATAACCACATTTCTCAAATGGTAAAGAAAATGGGCAATTGACTCTTTTCAAATGAAACTGAGCACCTAATAACTGTCTTTCACTGTCTGATAGTCGGGCCTGTGAAAATGAACTCCCAAGAGAGTCTGCTCGATGGGTTAAACTCCTCAACATCTTCTTTGCAAAATAGAAATGTCAGTTACAACTTTTCATGGAGAGAGGAAGGTTTAAGCTCAAGGAAATGACAGGGACTGGAACAATGATTTAGTAGGTTCTGCATGTCAGGGACTTACTCTTTGGAATGAATACGAAGGGGAAAATACCAGGAAAAGGACAGGTGAAAAATCAGTTTAAGCCAGTTCCAAAATTTTTTTCATGGCTATGGAATCCTTTTTTCAGAATATTTTTCAGAGACCCAACATGAAAAAGAGAGAAAATAGGATCTGTTTTGCATGTGGGAGAGTAATGGGACTCAGCCTTTGGCTACCGACCACATGTCTCCCAATCCCTGGCAAGTCTTAGAGCCTCAGACCTTCCACAAACCCAGCTGGAACCTTGCTGATTTACTTTGTGAAAGAGAACAAAGATTGTGTTAATACCTTTATCCCCTCCTAAGTTAAATTTTCCCCCCCTGCCAAGTTAAATTTTATTTACAGTATACCATATACTAGGCATGTTGCTGAGAAAACAGTTTATATATACACAGTGTTCCCCTTGATCCCATGAAATGAGTCTTGTTACACCTGTTGTCAAGTTGAGGAAACTGAGGCTCAGGGTGGCTAGATCATGTGCCCAAAGTTTACATAATTACTAAGTGGCAAATCTTGGCTTCAAATTCAAAGCTGGCACCAAGGCTTCTGCTTTTAACCAGCAAATTCTCCTAGTTCACCCTCTTTGACAGATTTCTTCAATTCTCATCGGAACTCAAGCATTTCAAGGAATGTTTACAGAAAGGAGACAGGGAGGAGAAGGAGGAAGAAAGAGAAATGTGGAGGAGGCAGAGGCAGAGGGAGAGTAGGACTTAAGACTAGTGACAAAGAGGAAATTAGTGTAAAATGATAAAAACCCAGGGAAACAGCTGCTAAGAAATGAAACTCTATGGAAAATCCAAAGAAAGATAATACTAGGAGGAGAGAGAGAAAGAAGAGGTGGGTTTCAGCTGTAAGTTCACTGCTTACTAGTGGCAGAAATGCCAAGATTTCAGCCAGGGCCAGACCCCCTTGGTTTCTATTGTGATCAGACTGACTTAGTCATTGAAAGTGGGGATAATGTTCACCAGCAGATCAGGAGACTGGCCCAGGGCACAGGAATCTCTCCAATGGATCAGCCAACTGGAGCTGGACAGTCTTTTTGGGCACCCAACTCATTAGGCCAAATAGTGCCCAGCCCCTAGGTCGTGGCTTTCCATGATGTCAGTCATTTTGCCCCTGTTGACTGAGGTTTGGCTGGGTTGCTGAGATGACTGGCTAGGTTGGGCTCCATGTGCCAATAGTGAGCTGACCCAGGGGACAACTTAAAAGACAGGAATCTGTGAGATGTATTGTTCTTCAAAAGAATAAAGCAAGGGAAAGAAACCAGTGAGAAACCTCTTGACTTGTTTGTTGTGACTGGTCTCTGCCTTTGGCTGGTTTACTTGTGTAGAATCAGTGTTGTATTCCAGTTGTATTGACACTAGTTGTATTGACACCATATAGTTGTATTGACACCATACCAGTTGTATTGACAACATACAGCACCCAGATTTTGGGTAGAGTTGGCAGCATAACTCCAACCATTGTTAGGATGTGTCCGGGTAACTGGGTGACAGATGTAGTGGAAGTGGCTGCTTGAGTGGTAAGGGGCAGATCACTTCCTGATTTTTTGCCTCCGTTCACCCCTCTGAAGCACCCTGATCATACTTGTGATGTGGAGTCACACACCAGGAGTGTTGGAAAGCATCTTGCGGCTTCTGGGAAGGAAAGGAAAGAAACATTCAATGAGGACATGCTGTATCCCAGGCAACTCACCTGACTTCTCTGATTAGACTTTTAAGGATAGGCAGTATTCAGTTCAGTTGCTCAGTAGTGTCTGACTCTTTGCGACCCCATGGACTGCAGCACGCCAGGCTTCCCTGTCCATCACCAGCTCCCGGACCTTGCTCAAACTCATGTCCATTGAGTCGGTGGTGTCATCCAGCCATCTCATCCTCTGTTGTCCCCTTCTCCTCCTATCTTCAGTCTTTCACAGCATCAGGGTCTTTTCCAATGAGTCAGTTCTTTGTATCAAGTGGCCAAAGTATTGGAGCTTCAGCTACATTAGGCAGTATTAGCTCCATTTTATAAGAAATATTCAGGTTTCTGAGATTTGAAGAGATAATGTTGTTTGTCCAGTTCTTTCACTCCTTTATCTATCCCCTTCTCCTTTAGGTGCCTATATCCTTATAGATGCTTAGCTCTAACCAGAGGGCCTCAGGATAGGGCCCAAAGAGCTGGATTCAGTCCCATCACTTCATGACAAATAGATGGGGAAACAATGGAAACAGTGAGAGACTTTGTTTTTTGGGGCTCCAAAATCACTGCAGATGGTGACTGCAGCCATGAAATTAAGATGCTTGCTTCTTAGAAGAAAAGCTATGACCAACCTAGACAGCATATTAAAAAGCAGAGACATTACTTTGCCAACAAAGGTCCGTCTAGTCAAAGCTATG
This sequence comes from Odocoileus virginianus, assembly GCF_023699985.2. NCBI lineage: Eukaryota > Metazoa > Chordata > Mammalia > Artiodactyla > Cervidae > Odocoileus > Odocoileus virginianus. The sequence goes on from NC_069676.1 coordinate 66,546,413, forward strand.
GTTTTTCCAGTAGTCATGTATGAATGTGAGAGTTGGACTATAAAGAAAGCTGAGCACGGAAGAACGGATGCTTTTGAACTGTGGTGTTAGTGAAGACTCTTGAGAGTCCCTTGGACTGCAAGGAGATCAAACCAATCAATCCTAAAGGAAATCAGTCCTGAATATTCATTGGAAGGACTGATGCTGAAGCTGAAACTCCAATACTTTGGCCACCTGATGTAAAGAACTGATTCATTGGAAAAGACCCTGATGCTGGGAAAGATTGAAGGTGGGTAGAGAAGGGGATGACATAGGATGAGATGGTTGGATGGCATCACCGACTCGATGGACATGAGTTTGAGCAAGCTCTGAGAGCTGGTGATGGACAGTGAAGCCTGGTGTGCTGCAGTCCGTGGGGTCGCAGAGTCAAACATGACTGAGCAACTGAATCAAACTGACTGAGTCCTGGCAGGGCCACTCTTTGGGCCAAGCAGATAACATGGCAATGGCAGGCAGTCAGGAAAAGGATAACAGGGAGAGGAGAGCTATAAATGAAAAGTACTTATAAAGGCCTTCAGATGTGAGGAAAACACCCCATGACACTGGCGAACAGAATAAAGCTAGAGCCTTTGGGTTTATGGTGTCCTAATTAGATAATCTCTTAGGTCCTTTTGGGTTCCAATTTATATTTATTTATTTACTTTTTGCCTCTGATCAAAACTAACATATCCTTTTTGTATTCTCTTCAATCTCTACTTTCTTTTTTTTGGCCTTTGTTATTTTTTTTTTTTCATTTATTTTTATTAGTTGTAGGCTAATTACTTTACAATATTGTAGTGGTTTTTGTTATACATTGACATGAATCAGCCATGGATTTACGTGTATTCCCCATGGTAGTGGCAGTGAGCTAATCAGATAAGCTAACCTCTACTCTGGGCAGATTAGCTAATGGGCAACTCCTCCCATGACTTAATGCTGTAGTTGGATTAAAGTACATTCCTTCTGATCTTGACCTGGGGGATTGACAAATGATGGGGATTCACACTTCCGTACCCAGTGTCCCTGCAATTACACCCTGGGGACAGCACCCAGCTTAGGGCTGGGCAGGAACTAACATGTGACCTGGACTTGTTTCCCTGCAATTGTGGCATCAATAAGATGGCCAGAGTCTAATGACTGGACTAAAAACTTTGGTTTCTGTATTATGTGGTGGCCCCACAGGAGGTGGGAGATGGCAGGGGTGGGGAAACTATGTTAAAGTCATTTTCTCCTGGTTTTATTGAGAAATAATTGACATACATCTTTGTGTAAGTTTAAGGTAACCAGCATGATGGTTCAATTTACATAATTGTAAAATGATTACCATAGTAGGTTCAGCTAACATCTATCTTCTCATATAGATACAAAAAAAATGAAAATAAGAAAAGAGTGAAGGAAAAAAATTATTCTTATGATGAAATTAGGATTTATCTCTTAACAACTTTTTAATACTGTATACACTTGAGTGTAGAAAACAGTGTAATGAATATAGAATGAGGGACCTAGAAGGAATTTTCCGTAATTGTGAAAGCAGAAGCCCTAGAAAAATGAATACACGCACTATCTCAGGTTTTTATAATGCTTTACTGTCTACAAAAGGACTTTCCTGTTCATCATTATTTTTGACCTTCTTACCAACTCCCCATATAGAAGCAGAGGTAGACAGTATTATTTCCACTGTACAGATGAGGAAACCAAGGTTCCCAGAGGTTGACTTTCCCAACACCCAGTGCACTCATTGTCTCAGAGGCATGGCATAGCAAGCCTTATATGTCACTGGCATCAACTGTCTTGTGGTTGGATTTCAGATGTGGTGAGCAGAGGGTGGAGATGTAAGATAATTCCTCAATTTGCAATACTTGGAGAGGCTGGCTATTTTGCATAGGCTGACAGCCAGCTCTGGTTCAGGTACTCTGCTGACTTCACTTTCCAGGTTTAAATTGGCTCCTGGCTCTGGCTTTCCCAGGTGTGGAAATGGCACCACCACTGCTAGAAGCAGAGGAGCAGGTGGAGCGCTTGGTACTCAGCCAGCCTTGCCCTCCCACATCTGAGCAGGCTGGGTCAATTCTTCCCAGTGTTGGTACTTCACACATTAGAGCCAACTTCTCTCCACACGTTTCTTAACCCTTCCCTTAATTCTGTGCCATGAAATTGGAAATGTTTGTTTCCCAGCTTCCCATCCTTTGCCTGCAGGGAGGGTGAATAAGATGGCGAGAAAGTTAGAATTGTTTGAAGTCAATACAGATGGTGTGCAGGCAAAAGGGACTTTGAATTCACCCTTGAGGACCACACAGCTCAGTGGGATGGTTGGTCATATACATAGCAAAATAAGTGAGTTAGGAATTGCATTTGGCTTCAAGTAACAAAGAATCAAGGCAACAGTGATTTAAACAAGACTTATGTTTTCTTCCCAACTTCCTTGAAGTTGGGAGCTGGGCAACCCAAGGCTGGTCTGGTTGCTTTGTGGTGGCACCAGGATCACAGATTCCTTCTTTTCTTCTGATTTATTTTTTCCCTGTAGGATTGCTTCATGGCCAAAAGATGGCTGTTGGAGATCCAGTCTTCATGTCTCAAACAGGAAGAAGAAGAAAGGGCCAAATGCAAATAGATATGTAATAGTAGGGTATACCCTCTTTGAATCAGTTTCCCAGAAGTGATACACCAAGGTATTGACTTATGTATCTTTGGCTACACCATCTGCAGAGGTGACTGGGAGAGGTTTTATTTATTTTATTTTTTTAACTTAAATTGAACAATTTTTATTTCTGCCAATACACTCTTTGATATTATGAAAAAGGAGGAGAAGGCGTGCTGGATATATCACTAGTGGCCTCAACTCATCTGGGCAATTTCAATGCATGATAGTACAGTCCATGCATTCTCCTTAATGTGTGGTTTAGCTAAATAATTAAAACACTCTGGGCCCTAGTTTTCTCACCTTCAAAATGGACATAATAACACTTATCTGGTAGTGAATAAATTTTATAGGACTTATGAAAGTTCGATGAGTATGTATGTCAGTGTCTTAGAGCTATGGGAGGTATACTGTAAGTGCCCCATAAATGTTAGTTATAATGGCAAACACAGCAGATGGTGATGATCCAGACCCAGAACTCAGACTGCTTGGCTTATAACCTACTTGCAGTACTTTCTGCTCAGCTGTGGGTGCTGAGTATATTGCAGGTACTTCAAGAACATTACTCATTGTGATTGGAAGCATGGAGAAGGCAAGCGTAAGACAGTGAGGTGCAGTTAGGGAAGGCCTCCTGGGCCAATGGTATCTGGGTTGTGTTCGTGGGTTTAAAGTGGGGGGCCAGTGAAGAAGGTGGGGAGGGTGTCATAAGCAGAGCACATGCAGGTATGGAAGCTCATGGTGTGTGTTCAGAGCCCATGGTGAGAAGCTTCTGGTGAGTCTGGTCCCCAAGGTCAAGGTAGGAAAGAGGACAGGCTGAGGTGGAGAGGAAGGCGGTGTCTGGGACTTGGAGGGCCTGTGTGCCACGATGAGGAGACGACAGCCCAGAGCCCCGTCTGATGGGGCTGGTTTCAGAGGGTGGATGCAATCACATTCTCAGACCAGGAATTAACTGATATTAATGATGCATGGATTATTGGCATCTGTCAACTGCTACCTGTTAACCAAAGGCCCAAGGCTCAAACTCTGCCAGGCTCGTCTGGGAAGAGGCCATGAACCATACAGTGATGGCCATTTTGGCACAGAAGGGAATGCTAGTTAGCTGGAGGCTGATTTTATGACTGGAAGAAGGGAAGGCTGTTGTAGGTTTGCACAGAGATAGAAGAGCAAGTTCCTTCTAGGTTTCTATAGGGCTCCATTCCCCATTAGTCGATGAGAACAGTTTGGTTTATCAGGTTCCCCTGGAAACTAAGGTGTTAGGGCAGCTGAAGAGGTAAGTTCTGAGCTGAAAGGAGGAGGAGGTGCTAGAGACACAGGGGTCCATTGTAGTTAAGGGACCATGGGGCAGCAAAGGGCAGCTGCAGGGAGGCCAAGGAGAAAGAGCATTTGACCCAAGTTCAAAGTCTTGGGGCCAGTCTCATCTCCAGCCCCAAGTTCCCAGAAACGATGTACAGTGTTCTGTAAAACATAGATGATAACACTTGCTTGACTGGCCTAACTAGGCTGTTTGATCAAATGAGAAAATATATGTCTGCAAAGGCTCTTTGTGTGGGGCACCTTAATAAGAATCCAACCTCCACTCCAGTCTCCCAGGCCTTCTGATGGATTATAGAACACACTGGCCTCTTTCCCACTTTTGTCTGTGTGCTCCTTTTTCTGCCTAGAACACTATTCTGCCAGTTCTTTCTATAGTTCATCTAAGCTTATATGCCACTTCCTCAGAAAGGCCTTCCCTGACCTACTGAAAGCATGTACCCCGCTCTGAGCCACTGCTGCCCAAGATAGCTCATGGTTAAGGACCCAGGCTCTGAAGCAAGTCTCTAGGGTTCAAGTTCAGTTCTGACATGTACCAGCTGTGTGACCCGGTGTTTCTGTTTCCACATCTATGAGATGAAGATCATATTAATATTTATCTCACAAAGTGGTACAGACAAAGATGACTTCAAGAGATGTCAACTATTATTACTGTTCATCAGAGCACTATATTTCCTTTTGAGAACTAACCATGTCTATAATTAATTTATCTGTATGTATGTTTATTATCCAACCCTCATTTTTTTCCATAATGGGCTCTCCATGAGGGCAGTGATCATGTCTTTCTTATCCATTCTTATATACCACACGGATAGCTCAGTGCCTGGAACCCAGAAGATGCTCCAGAAATAGTTGGATGAGGAATGTACTGAAATGAGCATTTCCTGGAACCAAGCCATGGGGTGACCCAGGCAGTCCTGGGACCAGCCAAGGAGCTGGTCAGATGGCCCTGCTTTGCATTTCATTCTCCCCTTGGTAGGCTTTCACTTATGTAATGGAACAGCAGTGAAACCCCACGATACCTAAGTGCTTCCCCTCTAGCCAGCCCATATATGACCACAAAAAGGGGGAAGAAAAAATAAGAGAAAAAAAAGAGCTCCAAACCACATGCTTCTTGGGACAGAAAAATGAGCTCTCTTTTTTCCCAGAGTCATGTGAGGGCACAGTGACAGACTTGGGCATGTTTTGCTGAGCCTCAGAGCAACCAAGTGGTGAGGAATAAAGGGCCCCAGTCTGAGTGTCAGCAGTTGAGACTTTTCCACCTCTTCCCCTAATTTGCTGTGCAACCTTCATTGGGTCACTTTCCCTCTCTGGGTCTCATAAGTGTCCTCATCTGCAAATTGAGAGGATTGGAATAAATAATTGAGGTAGATTGGGCATGCAGTCCTGGTTTTGCCTACAGATGTAGTGTAGTTATCAACAATAACCCCTTTCATTCTCTAAGTGAGCTGTGACCTGATGACATTAGTGGCTCAGTCCTGTCCGACTCTTTGTGACCCCATGGACTGTAACCCTCCAGGCTCCTCTGTTCATGGAATTTTCCAGGCAAGAATACTGGAGTGGGTTGCTGTTTTCTTCTCCAGGTGATCTTCCCAACCCAGGAATTGAACCTGGGTCTCCTGCATTGCATGCAGATTCCTTACTGTATGGGCTACCAGGGAAGCCCCAAGTGAGCTGTACTAGGTGATAGATTATCAGATCTGTTTGATTCAGGTCACTGTTTCCATTTTTTTGGATATGATAAATAGTACTGCAACGAAGTTCCTCTATTCAACAAGTATTTGGTACTTCCTTTATTCAACAAATATTTGATAAGCATCTATTATATGCCAGGTATGGCTTTATGCTCTGGGGATACTGGAAGAATAAGACAGATAAGATATCTGTATGGAAAATACATTCTTGTGAGGGAGATAGATAATAAACTAGAAAACAACAACAACAAAACAAATTTTAGATCATTTTGAAGAAAGCAAATGAGAACAATGTGCCAGATGGTGCTAGGGGGTGCTACTTTGTAAAGTGTGGTGAGGGGAGGACTCTTTGAAGAGGTCACATTAGAGCTGAGACCTGAATGATAGGAAGGAGCCAGTTATACAAAATCCCAAGGAGAATGTGCAGCAAATGCAAAGGCCCTGAGGTAGGAAGTGTTTATGTTTGAAGAACAGAAACAGAGCCAGCATGGCTAAAGAGTAGCAAGTGGTTGGAAATCAGGTTAGAGTGAAGATAAGGGCCGGATCATATAGGGCCAAGGAGTTAGAGGTTTTTTTTGTTTTTTTTTTTCCATTTATTTTTATTAGTTGGAGGCTAATTACTTTGCAATATTTTAGTGGTTTTCGTCGTACATTGATATGAATCAGCCATGGATTTACATGTATTCCCCGTCCCAATCCCCCCTCCCACCTCCCTCTCCATCCGATTCCTCTGGGTCTTCCCAGTGCACCAGGCCCGAGCACTTGTCTCATGCATCCAGCCTGAGTTTTCTTCTAAGTGCAGAATATCTGGTTGTATTTGAATCACTGAAAAATCATAAAATAAAACTAGCTCTGTGTAGAATGGACTGAGAGCATAAAACGTCACATATCTGGTTAGTTACAGCACAGAAAGTCATAACTTCACCCTAGGCTGTGTGGCACCCTGGGAAGAAAATAAACATCAGAGTCAGAGTTAATTGTGTTCCAATTCTAGCTCCTTTGGTCTATAACCAAAGGAAGTGAAAGTGGGGTCTTGAAAAGATATTTCTATATCCATGTTCATAGCAGCATTATTCACAATAGCCGTGAAATGGAAGCAACCCAAATGGATGAATGGATAAATAAAACGTGGTATATAAATACAATGGAATATTATTCAAACTTGGAAAGGCAGGGAATTCTTATACTTGTTACAATATGAGTGAACCTTAAGGACATTATGCTAAGTGCAATAAGCCAAAAACAAACAAACAAAAAATGCTTGTATAGCAGATATAATCTTGAAGGAGCCATATGTATAGGGAACTGTGAACCTGGTACATAGTTGGCATTCTGTAATGGAACAGGTGAATGAACAAAGTGGATGACACATGTAGCTACGAGTCGTAAAGCAATCTGCCTGTTCTAAAATATATGTGAGATTTTTTTAATCTGGTACCATAATAGTTGCTTCAGCAAGCAAACTAACTGAAAGCCTTACCAACAGGGTCTCATATTAGCATCTGTATTAGTTTTCTATTGCTAGAATAGCAAACTTCCACAAATATAATGGTTTAAACATCGATTTATTATCTTCCAGTTTTGTAGGTAAAACTTCTGATGTGTGTCTCAGCAGGGTAAAATCAAGGTATCAGCAGGGCTGTGTTCATTACTGGAGGTTCTAGGGAAGGATCTGTTTCCTTGCACACTTAAGTTGTTTGCAAAATTCAATTCCTTGTGGTTATAGGACTGAGATGCTGTTTCTTTGTTCGTTGTCGCTGAGGGCCATTCTCAGCTTCTAGAGGCCACTTACTTTCCTTGACTTGTGTCCACTTCTTCTGTCTTCAAAGTTAGCAACTCTTCTTCTTCCCTCTCATCTCTCTGACCCAGCAGAGAAAGGTTCTCCACCTCTGAGTGTTAGTCACTCAGTCATGTCTGACTCTTTGTGTGTCAGACTCTGTAGCCCGCCAGGCTCCTCTGTCTGTGGGATTCTCCAGGTAATACTGGAGTGGGTTGCCATTCCCTTCTCCAGGGGATCTTCCTGACCCAGGATCAAACCTGGGTCTTCTGCATTGCAGGCAGATTTTTACTGTCTGAGCCATCAGGGGAGCCCCTCCCACTTTAAGGACCCAAGTAATTAGATTATTAGGTTCACCCAGAAAATGCAGGATACTCCTCCCATCTCAGGGTCCTTAACTTTAATGCTATTTATGAAATCCCCTTGAAAGTCTGAAAGATTCTGGGGACTGAGTCGTGAATATATTTGGAAGGTTATTTTTCTGTCTACCACTGCAACCATTATCATTTTGGAAGGATTGACTTCTCAGAGCAGGTAGTTGTCTCTCAGTGAAGAGCTATGGGAAATGAGGCCAGTGAAAAAGAATTTTGGATAAAGGGAAGAGACTTGAAGCATTGGCAGTAAATGTGTTGGCAGGCCTGCGAGGGATGCGACAGGAAGAGAATTTTGGCTTCATGGAATCCAGGTCCCTAAAAGAAGAAAGAAATACTTAGAAGTTCCAGAAAGTTAAATTTATGTGTCTTGCAGTTTCCTTTCTGGTTCTGATCTGTTCTGCCAAGGAGAAAGTTATCTTCACCTGCCATGAGTAATCATAATATGTTTCCCCATGATTTTAATTAGTTGATTGATGGGTTGTTATTGGTTCGTTGCTACCAATATTTGAAGGATGTTTTCTTTGCTGGCTTGGTGAAGCTTCCAGATGTTATTAGAGCAGGCATGACTTCAGCTCATCCAGCTAGTAGCATTGGCTCTGCATTCTCTCATTGGCTTCCACAGTGGGTTCAACCATGAATCAGGGACCTGGTGACACAGACCTTGATTTCATTTCTGGATCTTCCTCCCTAAAGAGTCCAGTAAGTTATGTTGCTAAGATGCTGTCTGTTTTGAGCCTTTTTATTTCTGTATCTTTGCAATACTCCTTTTCCTCTTCTCTTCTCTTTCTAGTTTTGTGATGTTTTAGGGTCAAAATAATGAAAAAGAATAGAAACCAATTCAACTCTGGAAACAATCCAGAGATGTAAGAAGGAATGTGCTCAGTTGTTATGTGGTGGTTTGATATGATATCAAATCCGCTTGCTTATGACAAAAATGAAATTGTTTTTAAGTGTGAAGTTGTTTTGGTTAAAGAATGAAATTGTCTTTATAAGAAAGTCATTTTGATATGAAGAAGCTGCATCAAGACACCCCTTGACATCTATGGTCGCCCATAAGCCCTCAGCAGCTCAGCTGCATGAAGAAGCATCTTTGGTGAGGGGACATGTAGACTATAAACACTCAGAGTTTGTGAGGACAATCTGACAGTTTTGGTCTGGGCAAGACAACCCTTCACTGACCTAGGCAGCAGCTAGATCTTGGGGCGTTAGGTCCTGTGTGGGTAATGGGGTAAGGACAGGGGAAAAGCAGTGCAGCTCCCCTGTGGGAGATCATCTTGCCTGTCAACATCGGCATCTTGATTCCCTAGCAACCTGCTCTAGCAACAGGGGACTTGAGTTGCTGGTAGCTGGGTGTCGGACTCTCGGTTGGTTAATCTGACTTTCCCAGGAACCAACTCATGAAGAAAGGCACACCTCAACTAAATTGGGACTTTATTCCTTTCATCTCATCTTACCTGGAATAAAAGTGTGATTAATACATTATTGGCTTGTGTGTGCTTAGTCGCTCAATTGTATCTGATTCTTCATGATCCCATGGACTGTATGTGGCCTGCCAGGATCCTCTGTCCTTGGGAATTCTCCAGGCAAGAATACTGGAGTGGGTTGCCATGCCCTCCTCCAGGGGGTCTTCCCAACCCAGGGATCAAACCAGGGTCTCCCACATTGCAGGCAGATTCTTTTACCAGCTGAGCTACGTTATTTCTTTACCAGTTTATTGAGAGACATTATCCTATGCTATTTGCTTGTGAAATTATTATAATTCCTGCAGTGAACTTGTGTTAAATATTGACAGTCTCAATCTCTGAGCATAATTTGCCCCCAACAAAACAAAAATAGACTAATCTCCTCTGTTCTGATAAAAGAAATTTACAGCAAAGGCAAATATTTCCTGGTTCTCTTTGGGAGAGTGAGGTGGTAAGAGGCTGAAGCAGTGCTGTCTTGGGGAGTGTGTGCATTTTGCTGCCTGTTGATGTAACACAGACTCAGGCCCAAGGGATGAAATGGCCACTTCTGAGGCCACAGTGGTTATAGGTTTCAGGTAAAGCATGGTTGTAATTCTCCCACATGTCATCCTGCAGAGGGATGGGCAGAGTCGGGGTGGAGATCCTTGCCCATGGTTTGCTCCCAGAGAAGGTATGTGTCGGACTTGGACTTTCTAGTTGCTACACAGTGGGAAGCCAGAGTCTCACTGGGTGTTAGTAGAGGTCAGAACTCTTGGGAACAGAGGTTGTGACAGAGAGGAAACTACCCCCTCTGCCCCTGACCACACCCTAGCTTCTTTCACACAGTCACACAAGTCCTTCGTGCAGACAGAGGCAACTCTGAGCAGGACATTTGGTAAAGGTGTTACAGGGGTTGAAACTGTTGCTGTGGTGTCATCAAGAAGACTCCTTGGGAAACCCAAGGGAAAAAAAGGTAGTGGAGCTGACAAAAGCTACTAGAGTTTTCTTTGGCTTGAAGTATTGTTTATATTTGAATAATAATAACCAAATTAATGTTAAGAATTACAATATGACTGTTGAGTCACCCATACATGCTAAGTTGCTTAAGTTGTGTCCAACTCTTTGCAAGTCTATGGCCTGTAACCTGCCAGGCTCCTCCGTCCATGGGATTCTCCAGGCAAGAATACTGGCGTGGCTTGCCATGCCTTCCTTCAGGTTGTTGAGCCACAGTTATGTGCGAATTGTGGTTTCACATGGTTTATCTTTAGTTATTACATTAATTTTCACTCTGTCAGGTAGGCATTATCTGTATCATACAGATGTTGAAGTTGAGAAAGAGAGAGCTTGTATGGCGGGGTTGAGATTCAAGTTCAGGTTCATTGATTTTAAAGTTTCTTTTCTTTTCCTTCCTTCCTCTTTTATTTCCTCTTTGCCATGCTTGCTTCATGGGCTTCCCGGGTGGCCAGCTGGTAAAGAATTTACCTGCAATGCAGGAGATCCCAGTTCAATTCCTGGGTCAGGAAGTTCCCCTGGAGAAGGGATAGGCTACCCAGTCCAATATTCTTGGGCTTCCCTGGTGGCTTAGATGGTAAAGAATCTGCCCGCAATGCGGGAGACCTGGGTTCGATCCCTGGGTTGGAAAGATCCTCTGGAGGAGGGCATGGTAGTCCGCTCCAGTATTCTTGTCTGGAGAATCCCCATGGACAGAGGAGACTGGCAGGCTACATACAGTCCATGGGGTCACAAAGAGTGGGACACGACTGAGTGACTAATCACAGCACAGCTTGCTTCATATTGTCTTTTAAAAGAGATAAAATGTGCATAAAGAGACTCTGAAAGTTTACATACAAAAACTAATAACAGTTTTGCATGTGGAAGGAAAGAGGGGTGGGAGATGGGAAGGAAGATATTAAAAGTATTCCTTAAAGATTTTTGAGCAAAGTGGATGGACTATGTTACTTACTTGAAAAAATTAAATTAGAAAGTTAGAGTGGTGTCATACAGTCCATGTCATTCTGCAACTAATCTTTTCCAGTTTGGTTTATGTTTTTGAGGTCTATCCACGTGGTCATGACCTTAATCTTTCCATTAGTTATGCTGCCTTAAACTGCAGAATCTTACAACTGGAAACACTCCTGGGGATTACCCAGCTCTCAACTTTCACATTACAAGAAAGATAACTGAAGGTGCAGAAACGGAAAGTAATTTATCCGGCAGGTCAATAGCAGAATTGGGGTTGGCCTTAGATCTTCCCACCTTAACAGGAGTTTGGGACTGCTTTCTATCCCAACACCCAGAGCCAAAACCATCTCCCGATTGTTACCAGGAATTTAGTAACTTTATGTGTTACCCTTTCCTAGGAACATCTGTCTTCAAAAAACAAAAGGAACATAAGCAACAACATTCAGCAACTAACTGTTATTAGTTTCTGTATGTAAACTTTCAGAGTTTCTTTATGTACCTATAGAAAACAATGGATAACTAGGCTCATTTTCCCCTCTGCTGCACAAAATGTAGTATACTCACACATTCTTCTGCCCTTTTTTTGTTTTCAAAAAAAATTCCCATATTAGCATGGAGAGTGTCTTTATCCAGTAGGGGTCATTCTGATCTCAGAAGTCAGAGGAAGATGCTTTGAGGTGAGGGGAATGGTTGGTGGGAACGCCAACGTGATGGTGTTGGCCGCCAGGGATGGAGTAAACTTTCTAGTATCTCCTCTCCCTTTTTCTCTTCCAAAATAAATAAATAGGAAAAGAAAAGGCAGATATAAATAAAAAGCAACCAGGTCATCACTCCCTCACTTAGAAGATAGGTTCTACCTTCAGTTCAGGAAGGAACTAATTAGTGGTTTGAGTTGGTGATGGTATTATTTATTTATTTATTTATTTTTGGCTGTGCTTCACTGCTGTGTGGGCTTTTCTCTGGTGGTGGTAAGTAGGGGTACTCTCTAGTTGTGGTGTGGAGGCTTCTTGTGGTGGCTTCTCTTGTTGCGGAGCACTGGCTCTAGGGTGCACAGGCTTCAGTAGTTGTGGCTTCTGGCCTTTAGAGCACAGTAGTTGTGGCACATGGGCTTATTTGTTTCCTGGCATGTGGGATCTTCCCAGTCCAGGGATGGAACCCCGTATCACCTGCATCGGCAGGAGGGAGGATTCTTTACCACTGAGCCACCTGGGAAGCACTGATATTGGTATTGTTGCAGGTATTGTTAAGGTAACAGAATGCTGTCAGACATTTTGTTGCCAGAGAGACAGTCACAGCACTAATAAGCCCCTTGCCCTGCTCCTCCACAGTGAAAGAGACCACTGCTGGTTAAGTTCTCTGGTTCCTTCCTCTGCCATTAGGCAGGACCCATTAACCATCCTGACAGGTGACGACCTTTTAGAATTTATCTTGATAGATGACCCTAGACCTTCTGGAGTTCTTATAGTCACGCACTGTGTCAGAGTGGTAAGAATACAAAACCCTATAAGATTTATGTATTTTCACTTCAAATTAAATGGCATGGATAGGTATTTCCCAAAATTTTAGAGCAAAATATTTGTAACAGTGGAGGAGCAGCAACAATGTGAAGCAGCCCTTCCCAAGCTTTGGTCACATTGGGGATTTTACATAATATTTCATGCATATGCTGGAATCCACTTCTCAATATAAATATGTTTTGCTTTAATGTCTACATTTACATTCTACTACCCATTTTTTCTCCCCAGTCTTCCAGTAAAATCTGTGCTTCAAGAAGACACCCTGTGCTGACCCAGTGACTTTGTTGGATGTTTTATGTGTAGAGCCCATCCTGGATCTTTGTGTACTCAAGTTTGAGAAGCACAGATTAGCCGGGAGTTGGCAAACTTGTCTTTGTAAAGGGCCAGGAAGCAAACATTCAGGCTTTGTGGGCCATACTGTTTCCGTTCAGTTCAGGGCTTCCCTGGTAAAGAATCTGCCTGCAATGCAGGAGACCCCAGTTCGATTCCTGGGTTGGGAAGATCTGCTGGAGAAGGGATAGGCTACCCACTCCAGTACCGTTCAGTTCAGTCACTCAGTCATGTCCAACTCTTTGCGACCCCATGGACTCAAGCTTGCCAGGCTTCCCTGTCCATTACCAGCTCCTGGAGCTTGTTCAAAGTTATGTCCATCGAGTCGGTGATGGCATCCAACCATTTCATCCTCTGTTGTCCCCCTTCTGCTTTCAATTTTTCCCAGCATCAGGGTCTTTTCCAATGAGTCAGTTCTTTGCATCATGTGACCAAAGTGTTAGAGTTTGAGCTTGAGCTTCAGCATCAGTCCTTCCAATGAATATTCAGGACTGATTACCTTTAGGATGGACTGGTTTAATCTCCTTGCAGTCCAAGGGACTCTCAAGAGTCTTCTCCAACATTGCAGTTCAAAAGAATCAATTCTTCAGCACTCAGCTTTCTTTATGGTCCAAATTTCACATCCATACATGACTACTGGAAAAACCGTAGCTTTGACTAGATGGGACTTTGTTGGCAAAGTAATGTCTCTGCTTTTTAATATGCTGTCTAGGTTGGTCATAGCTTTTCTTCCAAGGAGTAAGCGTCTTTTAATTTCCTGGCTGCAGTTAACATCTGCAATGATCTTAGAGCCTAAGAAAATAAAGTCAGTCACTGTTTCCATTGTTTCCCCATCTATCTGCCATGAAGTGACGGGACTGGATGTCATAATTTTAGTTTGTTGAATGTTGAGTTTTAAGCCAGCTTTTTCACTCTCCTCTTTCACTTTCATCAAGAGGTTCTTTAGTTCCTCCTCACTTTCTGTCATAAGGGTGATGTCATCTTCATATCTGAGATTATTGATATTTGTCCCAGCAATTTTGATTCCAGATTGTGCTTCATCCATAATGTACTTTGCATAGAAATTAAATGAGCAAAGTAACAATACATGGCCTTGACATACTCCTTTCCCAATTTGGAACCAGTCTGTTGTTCCATGTCTGGTTTTAACTATTGCTTCTAACTGTTGCTTCTTACCTGCATACAGGTTTCTCAGGAGAAAGGTAAGGTGGTCTGGTATTCCCATCTCTTTAAGAATTTTCCAGTTTGTTGTGATTCACACAGTCAAAGGCTATAGCATAGTTAATAAAGCAGAAGTAGATGTTTTTCTGGAATTCTCTTGCTTTTTCTATGATCGAACCAATGTTGGCAATATGATCTCTTGTTCCTCTGCTTTTTCTAAATCCAGTTGTAACTATTTCTGTTACAACTACTCAATCTTATAGTGTAGCAGGAGCAGCCATAAACAACATGCAAATGAATTGCATGGCTGTGTTCCAATAAAACTTTATTTATAAAACAAACAGATTTGACCTTGATTTGGTCTGCAGGCTGCTGTTTACCAACTCCTGGATTAGCAAATAAATGCCGACTTGTTTGTAAAAGGATAATATTTTCAGTTGAGACAAATAAGGAAGAAGAGTGGGAATAGAAATTCCATTGATCATTGAGGCTTACGCAGTATTTCAGAGAGCAGAGAGGACATGACAGAATTATTAATAGAGGGGCAGTGCAAACAAAAACAAGTATTTTTAGGTTTATGTGTAGGTGGGGCTTCCCAGATGGCGCTCGTGGTAAAGAACCTACCTGCCAATGCAGGAGGTATAAGAGACATCGGTTTGATCCCTGGGTTGGGAAGATCCCCTGGAGGAGGGCATGGCAACCCACTCCAGTATTCTTACCAGAAGAATCCCATGGACAGAAGAGCCTGACAGGTTACAGTCCATCGGATCACAAAGAGTTGGATATGACTGAAGGGACTTAGCATGCACATGTATGTAAGTAGGGGATAGGAAGGATAAGTACATAGATTTGGCTTAGGGAAGGAACTCATATCTAAGAGAAGCATTCTAAAATATCAGGGTTTGGGGTTCTCTGGTGGTCCAGAGGTTAAGAATATGCCTGCCAATGCAGGGGATGTGGGTCCAGGAAGATCTCACATGCTGCAGAGCAACTAAGCCCATGCATCACAGCTATGGAGCCCACGTGCCAAGGCTACTGTAGCCAGCATGCTCTAGAGCCTGTGCTGCACAACGAGAGAAGCCACTACAGTGAGAAGCCCATGTGTTGCAGCTAGAGAGTAGCCCCTGCTCTCTGTAACCAGAGAAAGCCCTCATGTAGCAACAAAGGCCCAGCACAGCCTATCTATATCTATATCTATCTGTCTATCTCTATCTCTATCTCTATCTCTATCTATAGATATAGATATATCAGGGCTGAAAGGGACTTTGCTGATTATTATTTGCTTCTCACTGTATTTCCCATTTTTGCAGAAATTGAGGTCAAAAGAGCCTTCAGATCTGGAAAGAGGCTAAAGAGTGGTGTGGCTCCAATACTAAGTTAAGGGATCTCTGTTGTGCTGCATACCAGGCAGCGATGTTTTAGCATTTCATCATCTGAATGCTTATTCATTAATCAGCTTCCTACATACCTCATGACCAAATGTCCCAAGAGAATTTCCTCTGGGATGGAGTTACTTCTCATCCACTTTACACCATTGTGAAATAGCCCAGCAGAGATAGTGACAAGACACATCTGGAGCAATCACCTGGACAAGTGCCAGGGTGCAGAAACTAGCTTCTCCTCCTGCCGTCAACTTGCTGTGCAAGCCTGGACCAAACCTTGAGCTCTCTGGTGGCTTCCCCCTTGGTTAAACAAGAAGCATTCATCTTTGTCTCTCCATCAGAACTGGTGGCCTGTTCTTCTCCCACTTCTCTGCCCTCTTCTCCTGCCACCAACCTTTAAGTCATCAATGGCCAGAGGACCCTGGAGGGGGAGGCACCACGACCTTTTTTGACCCAGATTTTATATTTATTCACTAATTTGTTCCCACTAATTATTGAGTATGTTCCATGCCCTGGATGCTGAGGATAAACAGTGAATGAGATAAGCAGGCTTCTACCTTCGCGGAGCTCACATTCTAGAGGTATGAGGTGGTAGGGAACACAAGCAGTGTACAAGTCAACAAATAAAAGAATTTCAGCTGGAGATTACTGCTGTGAATGAAATTGAACAGGTATTGTGATAGTGACTAGAGGGGCTCTTTTGGGTGGTCTATCAAGGGAAGACTTCTTTGAGGAAAGATCTGAAGGTTGAGAAGAGCTAACAATGGAGTCTTCTAAGCCAAGGGAAGAGCAAAGGGGAAAGGTCATGAGTGTGTGGGGTTCACGGAACAGAAAGTAGGTCTGTGTGTCTGCAGGGTAGTGGGTGAAGGGATGGATGGTAGACAAAGATGAAGAGATTGACACATGAAATTGATGAGTTTTCATCTGGTTGATTCAGTGGCTCAATCTGGTTTATCTTTTTAAAAGAACATTCAGACTGGAGAATGACTTAGAGGGATTAAGAGTAGAAGTAAGATAATCAACAAGGCTTGTCCAGGTGGGAAATAATGGTGGTCTAGATCAAATGGTAGCAGAGGAGATTGAGAGAAGTCACTGGATTTGGGATATATTTTGGAAGAAGAAGAAACAGGATCCGTTGAATGATTGGATGTAAGGGCTTGGGGAGGTGCTTTATTGGTGAAGGGAAAATGGAAATCAGGGATGACCCCTCAGATTGGGGCTGGAACAACCAGCAAGTTGTGGTAGCTTTTATGTTGCTTGTTGAGACTGGACTGCTGGAAGACAAATAGTTTTGGGTGGGGAGTGTGGTCAGTCAGTTGGTTCAACCTGGGTGTGCTGAAGCAAAGATGACTGTGAGATCTCTGGGTGGGGACATGCAATTGGCAGCTAGAGATGTATTTTTTGTATGTTTACAGTCTTAAGAGATTAGCATTTTTCCTAACATCCAAGCAACAATCCTGTGAGACTTGATTTGCTGGACCACACATTTTACATCTCCTCCTTGGAATGTCTGGGACTCTTTAAAGATCTGTGAATTCCATGGATTCATCCTAGAATCTGCATTTTGCCTCTAGCAGACATCCTACTCCCATCTCTGCTCAACTCTTTGCCACCAAATTACTTTTCTCCTCATCCTGCTTGGTCCCAGTGTGGATGTTCAAGGGAGCTGATACATATTGTCAAATAGCTCTTCTCAGTTACATTCCCATCAACAGCAAAGCCATGTCTATTTCCCCACACTGTCACTAACACTGGGCAGTATTATTTTCCAATTTGACATGAGATAGGTGGTGACACATTTCAGTTTGTATTGCAAAGATGTGCTTTTAGACCATAAAGCACTCTATCTGTGTAAATTGCAATATACAGATTCATTCAGGAGTTCACAGTCACAATTAATTATTCAGAAATTTTAGGGCACAAATAGTAATGGTGGCTAATATGTGTTGAAAGCCCTCAGTGTACCAGACACTGCAGTTGTGATGCCTCTATAATTCCCACAGCATCCCAAATGTGGAAACTGCGTCCAAGGGAAACTAACTTATCCAAATGGCATAGTTGGGATTCATACCCCAGGTCAGGAAGAGTGTCCCTAACCAGTGCCTGCCTACCTTCTGCTGTCAGGACTGCTTCTCACCAGGATGATAACACTAACTGAACTCCTTTTGGAAATCCTTGTCACTTCTTAGCCTCCCATTCTAACCTTCCTGTTTTCTTTTTCCAGGTTTCTAGATCCTTTGGGAGGTTTACTTCTCACTGACATTTGATCGTTATAACTCTGTGATCAGCAAAAACATCCAATTCTACAGAGTTCTGTGGAAGCAGAATGGGACTGAATAATCTATGATAACTAGAATTAAATAAAATTGGACCAAAATGATGTTAAGCATTGTTAAAGAGGATTTGAGAGTACACAATTGGAGATAAATTTGTGTTTGATACCCTGCAAACTGGGACTTCTTAATAAACCGAGTGTAATTTGAGACACTGAGTATCAACTTTTTAAAGACTCAATTCTGATGGCCAAATTGCCCTTCCAGGTAGACTGGACTGTCCCCAGTTGCTTGAATATGCTCACTTCACATGATGATGTTCTTTCAGGCCTGGAGAGGTTCAATCTTGATTTATTGGCATCAGAGGCAATGCTGTAGGGGAAAGAAGAGGGGCCTGTCAACAGAAGGAATTGCAGCCTCAGTAATGTGTGTGGAGGTGAGATAGAGAGCATGACTGACCCAATGTCCTCTTGGGGGTGGTGAAAGTTTATGAAGTGAGTGTGTATGGATATCAGACCTTTTAAACCCACATTTATTGCCAAATCCTTCCCTTCTGACTTTGAGTCACTGTTCCAACCACTTGCTTCTCAGAGCAACCTGGGAGTCCAAATTTACGAGGTCTAGGATATAACCGTAATTCTTCTCACTTAAGGCATAGCTGTCCAGAATGAGGTAGGGAGAGAAAGTAATATCATGACTGATAAGAAACAGAGAATTTGAAAGATGGGCTATTTGAAAACTAAAACCGCCTTGAATTCTAATATAGTCTTTGAGTTAGAAACAAGAAGAGGAAGATAGGCTGAGAAGGGAGGTTAGTTTTTAGCAACTGTTTTTTAAAACTGACAACAAGGGAAGAGAGACCAGAACCACAGACAAATTTAACATTTTGTACTTCAGTATCATTTGATCTTTAAAAAACTCCCTAATCTTAGAGGGGGCTGTCCCTGGATAAGGGGTTCTGTTCTGAAGTGAACAAACATGGGTAAAGTATAAGGTCCCTTCCCCAAATCACTCCTCAGCATCCCATGATGCTGGAAATCCCCGGGGTTAACTTTTCTTTCCTTTTGGCTACAATTAGGAAGCTCCTTTAATGCATTTCACTATTGTGTCTCAGTTTACAGATGAGCTCATTGAGGCTGGGAGAAACTAAATAATTAGTGCAAGTTTGCACAACTAGTAAACCACACAACCCAGGATTAGAATCTGGATTTGTTTGATTCCAAACTCTATCACACTGGTGGCTCCAGTATACACTCTCTTAGGACTGGGTACCTTCTCTGTCAATTCTGTTATGTGGAGCACTAAAGAAGTAGCCAAGAGCTCATACTGTGATGGGCTTTGGGGTCAGGAGAGTTTGGGCTAGAGTCTTGATTCCATCACTGATTGATCAGCTGTGTGACTCTGGAAACTTAACCTCAGTCTGCTCAGAAGAAGGCTAGGATGTGAGGATGAAGTTCAACAAAGCATGTGGTAAGCATTTTACAAGATTATTTTGGTTTTTAAAAGCTATATATTCTCTGGCCATGAGCAACCACAGACAGAACTGAAAAACAGATGATGATCAGAACAATAGCTAACACTTACTGAGCACCCAGGATGGATTAGACACTGTACTATGTCTTCTCCATGTATTATCTTCATTCATTCATTTTCCTAACAATTCAGTGAAGTCTGTATGATTGACAACCTCAGTGCACAAAGAAGCAGCATATCCAGCTGCAAGTTGAGGAGCCTGACTTGAGCCTCAGTGGATGGACCTGAGAGCTTATGCTCACCACCAGGAGGAAAGCTTGCATGGACCTTCTTGGGAAGTTGGAAGGAAGTAGTGATGCTTAGGGAGGGTGAACAGGGAGCTTTGGTCCTGGGAGCAGCACATGGACTTTGGGCATTGCAGGATGGGGAAGAAGGTGGTGAGAACAAGGGTGAGAACATCAAATGAAAAGTTGGGTGTTTGAAGCAGCTGTTACCTGTAAGGTGATGTTGAGGTAAAGTAACTAAAGCTGAATTCTCAAAGTGAATATGTTGGATCTGCTCGTTCCTTAGAGATGGTCGAGTCCGGTGGTCTTTAACACTGTGCCCTGTGGTCCCTTAGGGCCCCCCAGGGGGTGGGTGGATGGAAGTAATGGGGTAATGGGGCTTTAGCCTTAGCTAATGGATCTTCAAAACCCTCTTTCTTACTTCAGCCATAGGAACTCCACTTTTTCACCTTTTTTTTTGAGGTACAACTTACATGACATAAGGTATAGGAATTTCAATGATAAAGCTTGATGAGTTTTTAAATATGTATACATCTGTGTAGCCACTCCTCAGATCAAGGTAAAGAACACTTTTTGTACCCCTGGATAGGCTTTATGCTGTCCTTCCTAGTCAGAGCAACAACATCCTCCTCACAGGTAACCACCATTCTGATTTTGCCCATTTTGAGCCTTTATACAAATGAAATTACAAAGTTTATACTCTTTCATGTCTGGCTCTTTCCCTCAAAATTATATCTGAGAGATTTATCCATATGTTTGCAGGCAGCAGTAGCCGGTCCTTTTTCATGGCTAGGTGGAATTCTGTTGTGTGGCTACACCACAATTTATTGATCTTTTTCATTCTTCATGAACCTTTGGGTTGTTTTCAGGTTTTGGTATTATGAACATAGCTGCCATGAACATTCAGCACAAGTCTTGTGATGGACTCTGGTTGTTCAGTTGTGTCCAGCTCTTTGTGACCCCATGGACTGCAGCATGCCAGGCTTTCCTGTCCTTCACTGTCTCCCAGACTTTGCTCAGACTCATGTCCATTGAGTTGATGATGCCATCCAGTCATCTCATCCTCTGTTGTCCCCTTCTCCTCTTGCCCTCAGTCTTTCCCAACATCAGGGTCTTTCCAATGAACCAGCTCTTCACTTCAGGTGGCCAAAGTAGTGGAGCTTCAGCTTCAGCATCAGTCCTTCCAATGAATATTCAGGGTTGATTTCCTTTAGGATTGACTGGTTTGATCTTTGTGGTGGACAGATGAATGCAATCGTGTCGAGTGTATATTCATGAATGAAGCATAGTGTGGCTGCATGCTTAGCTCTGTTGGGTAAAGCAGCTTTGTTTTTGAATAGATGTTTCATGGAATGGGAATCTTGGTAAGGTTTCACTTGGGGAAAGGGTGTGGTTGCTTAAAAAAATTTTTTAAGTTTAAACTCCTCCAGTGGAATCCTCTTTATATGTAGATGCAGAGACTGAATCTCAGAGAGAAAAGTGATTTGCTCCAATTCAAACTGTGGCAAAGTCACATCTAGAACTTGATTACTAGACTGAAAATTTCAGAGGGCTTTTGTGCTCTCTCAAATGGGAGCTAAATATCACTCAATCTAGTTGCTGGTCAGATGTGGAAAGGACACCCCAGTTGAAGTCAGAAGCCCTGGGTTCAAACTAATACTGTCAGTAACCAGTGTGTGACACAGGGCAGGGCACCTACTGCTGGGAACCTCAGTTTCCCCCGCTGGAAAGTGGATGCCCCTGCTTGGCAGCATTGCTGAATTAAAGGAGGTCATGGTACGGAGACACTTTACCGGTTGAGAAACATCACTGGTGTCATTATTGTCAAAATATGTTCCAGGGGGATGCTTTGGTAAGCATGCTGTTTTCTTGCAATAGTAATGCCTGTAATAATTCATTGCTTTTACTAACACATATATATGGAATTTAGAAAGATGGTAATGATAACCCTATATGCAAAACAGAAAAAGAGACACAGATGTACAGAACAGACTTTTGGACTCTGTGGGAGAAGGCGAGGGTGGGATGTTTTGAGAGAACAGCATTGAAACATGTATATTATCTAGAGTGAAACAGATCACCAGCCCAGGTTGGATGCATGAGACAAGTGCTTGGGCCTGGTGCACTGGGAAGACCCAGAGGAATCGGGTGGAGAGGGAGGTGGGAGGGGGGATCGGGATGGGGAATACATGTAACTCCATGGCTGATTCATGTCAACGTATGCCAAAACCCACTACAATATTGTAAAGTAATTAGCCTCCAACTAATAAAAATAAATGAAAAAAAAAATAATTCATCGCTTTGCATTTTATTTTTCAGCCTGATTCATTAGTTTTTAGTGAGAGCTTTTCTGCTTTCATTAAAAAGCTAGTGCAGCAGGTAGAATTTTCCAGATAGCCATAGCGATGTATATCCCACTGTACATGCAGCTCTTTGATGGAATATTTTTGTAATGTGACACATCTCCATTGAAGTTGGGTTGGGATGGGGGGAGGGTCAGTATTTTCTCCCTTCAAACCCAGGCAGACTTTGGTGACTATCTTGACTAACTTAACTTGGCAGAAATGACAGTGTGTAAGGATGAATACAGAGTTAGAAAGGAAAAGTCTACATTTTGGGGTATTTCCTAGAGAGAACAGAAACATCCTGGGAGGAGATACTACAGTATTTTTTTTTTCTGATTTCATTTTGTAGTTCTTTTCATTTATCAAGTTTCATTATTTAAACTTCCCAACAAAAGGAAAAAACATAGCCAGCTAATACCCCTTGGATTAAACCTGAGATTAGACCTGGGTGCTTCATACATTCCAACTCAGGTGGGGTTTTAGTTCTTAGTGAAGAGCCAGTGCCTCCAGGAGAAAGGCCCACAGGCCAGATCCTCCTCTGGGGGCTCAGAGGGGATGGGAGTGTGAGTGAGGGTGCACCTGGGCCGATGGTAGCTCCCCTGAGCTTAAGAGGCCAATGGACTCTTGGTCCCCTAGGCCTAAAGGCAGGGTGACATTGACCAGGGTGGGTGACTGAGAATCGCACAGACATTGAATTTTTCCCTCTTGATTTTCCCCCGAGAGCTCTAGGTTTCTGCAAAATATGGTCCTTTTGTCAAGAAGGTCTTTATTACAAATCTAAAAATAATAAGTTCCTCACATATGTAAATTGCTCCCATATTGAAAAGCAGGTTCTCATGTGTTACTTATTTGATTTTTCCAATAGCCCTGTAGAAAACCAGAGGCCAATCATTGTCTTCATCTTAATTTTCTATTTAAAGGAATTGACAAGGTAAGGGCTTTGCCCAAGATCCTACGGCTAGCAGGCAGAAGAAACACTGCTGAAAGAACCAGGTCTTCTGGCTTCTAGGCTGCTTTCCTTTACTGCCTTACAGACTCTGTATATGGAGGAGTTTGGGGGCACCACAGCAGACTGATAGAACTAACTTGAGGGAGTTAAATTACCCTCTTACCCTTTCTTCAGGTCCCAGGAGCCAGAACAGGGCCTGACATACAGTAGTCTCTCAGGACATAGTTGTTGGATAATTGAATGAATGAATCAATGAATACATGAATAACCAAATCCAATCCTCCCCTGCATCTGTTCATCTATTCCCTGTAAACATAGATTGGACCTCACTTTTTTTAATTTTATTTTTTTTAATTTTTCCATTTATTTTTATTAGTTGGAGGCTAATTACATCATTGCACTTTTTTTTAAACTTATTTTTTTATTGAAGGATAATTGCTTTACAGAATTTTGTTGTTTTCTGTCAAATCTCAATGTGAATCAGCCATAGGTATACATATATCCCCTCCCTTTTGAACGTTGCTCCCACCTCCCTCCCCATCCCACCCCTCTAGGTTGATACAGAACCCCTGTTTGAGTTTTCTGAGCCATACAGCAAATTCCCAATGGCTATCTATTTCACATATGGTAATGTACGTTTACATGTTATTCTTTCTATACATATCACCCTCTCCTCCCCTCTCCCCATGTCTGTAAGTCTATTCTCTATGTCTGTTTCTCCATCACTGCCCTGTAAATAAATTCTTCAGTACCATTTTTCTAGGTACTGTATATGTGCATTAGAATATGATATTTATCTTTCTCTTTCTGACTCACTTCACTCTATAGTAGGTTCTAGGTTCATCCAGCTCATCAGAACTGACTCAAATGTATTCCTTTTTATGGCCGAGTAATATTCCATTGTGTATATGTAACACAAATTCTTCATCCATTCATCTGTTGATGGACATCTAGGTTGCTTCCATTGCTAGCTATTGTAATAGTGCTGCAGTGGACAATGGGATACACGTGTCTTTTTCAATTTTGGTTTCCTCAGGGTATATACCTAGGAGTGGGATTGCTGGGTCATATAGTGGTTTTATTCCTAGTTTTTTTAAGGAATCTCCAAACCGTTTTTCATAGTGGCCGTATCAACTTACATTCCCACAAATGGTGCAAGAGCTTTCCCTTTTCTCCACGCTCTCTCCAGCATTTATTGTTTGTAGACTTTTTGATGATGACCGTTCTGACTGGTGTGAGGTGATATCTCATTGTGGTTTTGATTTTCATTTCTCTAATCATGAGCGATGTTGAGCATCTTTTCATGTGCTTGTTAGCCATCTGTATGTCTTCTTTGGAGAAATGTCTGTTTAGGTCTTTTTCCCACTTTTTGATTGGACTGTTTGTTTTTCTGACATTGAGTTGTATGAGCTGCTTGGATATTTTGGAAATTAATCCTTTGTCAGTTGTTTCATTTGTTATTATTTCCTTGGAACTCACTTTTAGCTTGCTTTGTCTCTCTGGACAGTCCCTCAATTTTTGTGAGACTTGTAGAGAGTTGGATGCTGCTTTGTGTCAGGAAATTGAGAGGCTGGATGTGCACTGGAATTTGGAGAATAAAAACAGAGTATTTCCAACCACAATGGCAATAACCACTTACTGAAAGCAAATTATTGAATGCAAAAAAGCGTGCCTGGCATCGTTCTTAGCACGTATATTGAGTGAGTCATTTAATTCTAACAATCCTATGACATCGTCCCACCATCAACTCCATTCAACAGATGGGGGAAATTAAACCTTACACAGGATACTCCTGGCCCTCAGGATTACTCAGCCATATTTATACCCAGGTCTGAATGATAAGACACTGATAATAACATACAGCATAGGGAGGAGGGGACTGGCGTCACCCTAACCCAAACAAGAGTGATCCTGCCCCAGGTCCCTTCTGTTCTGAGGCCCCAGAGCAACCCCAGAGAGCAAGTGTCCCAGGACTTAGGGTTCTGGAGAACCTATCATCTTTGTACAGTACCACAAACCATCTGGCATGTACTGTCTGTGCATCCTCCCATGTCCTGTCCATACATCTTCTGTATCAGATGACAGCGACCCATTGACTGGCTCACCTTTGTGCCTGCAATGTGGCAGTGACCATTTTGGGCAGGGAACCACCTTCAGCATGCCATCTGATGAGACATCCCTTTCTGTCCTGCTGGACTTTGTCTTCAAAAGAGTCCTGGAGAGCAGGAACTCACAGAAAGGCCCTGAATCACACATTCTGGCACCATTGTGGGAGACTTCCATATGTCTGTGTTAGTTCATTGTCCCTTCAGAAATTGTGACTGCCTGTCTGTCTTCCCTGGCAGTTCTGCAGGAAGACTTGTCCTAGGCAGGTCCCAGCTGCTTCTCTTTCAGGAGTCAGTTCACGACTGGTTGTAAAGCATTCTGAAAAACAAGGAAGACTGCAATGAATTCTCTTTGTTATGGAAGGAATGATGGGTTATACCTATCTTGGGACCTCCCTTCCACCCAGGCTCCTCACTAGTCAGTTCCCTGAGGGCTACAGAAAGTGGGTGGAAATAAAGGCAAGGGCGGGCACTTTCTAAGTGGCAGCCTCTGTCCAAGACTCTTTTTTTTGTGTGTGCAAGACTCTTTACCTGTGTTAACACCTTTAGTTCCAACAGTGTGTCACTGAGGGAAGAACAACTATTCCCCCCTTTGCAGGTGAGACAAACAGAGAGATTAAGTAACTTGTTCAAAGGTCAGTCAGTGAGCAGAAGAAGCGGGATTCAAACTCCAGAGCCCATCCTAACTGCTGTCCTCTGCTGCTTCCCCATTTTCAGTATTATGTTTATTATTTTTGCAACACAGCTCCTACTATTATTTCTCATTTCATAGATGAAGAAACCGAGGTTCAAAGAGGGTTCAGAGTTGCCCCAGGTCAAACAGCCAGTGAGTGGCAGAGCTGAAACTTGAACTCACATCTTTCAGGCTCTGCAGTCTGAACCTTCAGCCTCCCAGGAAGGAGATGGAGTGAGAAAAGATGATATAAGGTAAGTATAGAGGCCTGGTTGGGGATCCCTCACCAGAGGGCCTGTGTTCCCCAGCCTGTGATGTTTGGTTTTAGTTTTTACAAAGGGATGAGTTTCATTTTCATAGTTTGGAAATCCCACAGTAGGACATAAACACCATGAGCAACGGCTCTGCCCCAGCCACACCCACCTTCTCTCTTGGCCAAGACTGCTTCTAGGATGTTACAGCAAAATCTTGCTTCAGAGTTGGAGTCTGCAAAAGTCAGGGCTCCCCTCTGGGTCTGGGGAATAGGTGTTTCAAGAAGTGGTTTCATTGTGAGTGTAGAAAACAGCTGTCCAAACACTATCTCACATCACGTTTCAAAATTTTGCTCCAAGGTGACAGTATGGGTGCCATCCCTGATGGGTGACAGACATCAATGATGGAGCTGGATTGTTGCTCAGTGGTCACCATAGGCTGGGGAAGAAACAAGGGACTGGCATATAATGAATTAGGCATTGCCTGGTTTCCTGACCAGCATCAGCAACAACTGATGCCCAATTTGCAGAGCTGGCCTTGAGGGAATATGAGTATCATTGTGACAATAGCTCACAATTATGGGCAAAGGCTAACAGAGTTTTGCCAAGAGAATGCACTGGTCATAGCAAACATCCTCTTCCAACAACACAAGAGAAGACTCCACATGTGTACATCACCAGATGGTCAATACAGAAATCAGATTGATTATATTCTTTGCAGCCAAAGATGGAGAAGCTCTAGACAGTCAGCAAAAACAAGACCGGAAGCTGACTGTGGCTCAGATCATGAACTCCTTACTGCCAAATTCAGACTGAAATTGAAGAAAGTAGGGAAAACCACTAAACCATCCAGATATGACCTAAATCAAATCCCTTATGATTATACAGTGGAAGTGACAAACAGATTCAAGGGATTAGATCTGATAGACAGACTGCCTGAAGAACTATGAATGGAGGTTTGTGACACTGCACAGGAAGCAGGGCTCAAGACCATCTCCAAGAAAAAGAAATGCAAAAAGGCAAAGTGGTTGTCTGAGGAGGCCTTACAACTAGCTGAGGAAAGCAGAGAAGCAAAAGGCAAAGGAGAAAAGAAATGTATACCCATTTAAATGTAGAGTTCCAAAGAATAGCAAGGAGAGATAAGAAAGCCTTCCTTGAAAAAAAAAAGAAAGCCTTCCTTGGTCATCAATGCAAAGAAATAGAGGAAAACAATAGAATGGGAAAGACTAGAGATCTGTTCAAGAAAATTAGAGATACCAAGAGAACATTTCATGCAAGATGGGCACAATAAAGGGCAGAAATGGTATGTACCTAACAGAAGCAGAAGATATTAAGAAGAGGTGGCAAGAATCCACAGAAGAACTGTACAAAAAAGATCTTCATGACGCAGATAACCACAATGGTATGATCACTCACCTAGAGCCAGACATCCTGGAATGAAAAGTCAAGTGGACCTTAAGAAACATCACTATGAACAAAGCTAGTGGAGGTGATGGAAATTCCAGTAGAGCTATTTTGAATCCTAAAAGATAATGATGTGAAAGTGCTGCATTCAATATGACAGCAAATTTGGAAAACTCAGCAGTGGCCACAGGATGGAAAAGGTCAGCTTTCATTCCAATCCCCAAAAAAGGCAATGCCAAAGAATATTTAAAGTACTGCACAATTGCACTCATCTCACACACTAACAAAGTAATGCTCAAAATTCTCCAAGCCAGGCTTTAACAGTATGTGAACTTCCAGATGTTCAAACTGGATTTAGAAAAGGCAGAGGAACCAGAGATCAAATTGCCAACATCGCTTGGGTCATCAAAAAAGCAAGAGAGCTCCAGAAAAACATCTATTTCTGCTTTATTGACTATGCCAAAGCCTTTGACTGTGTGGATCACAATAAACTATGGGAAATTCTGAAAGAGATGGGAATACCAGACCACCTGACCTGCCTCCTGAGAAATCTGTATGCACGTCAGGAAGCAAGAATTAGAACTGGACATGGAACAACAGACTGGTTCCAAATTGGGAAAGTACATCAAGGTTGTATATTATCACCCTGCTTATTTAACTTATATGCAGAATACATTATGCTAAATGCCAGGCTAGGTGAAACACAAGCTGGAATCAAGATTGCTGGGAGAAATATCAATAACCTCAGATATGCAGATGACACCACCCTTATGGCAGAAAGCAAAGAAGAACTAAAGTGCCTCTTGATGAAAGTGAAAGAGGGCAGTGAAAAAGTTGGCTTAAAACTCAACATTCAGAAGACTAAGATCATGGCATATGGTCCCATCATTTCATGGCAAATAGATGGAGAAACAATGGAAACAGTGAGAGACTTTATTTTCTTGGGCTCCAAAATCACTGCAGATGGTGGCTGCAACCATGAAATTAAAAGACGCTTGCTCCTTGGATTTAGGTCATACCTGAATGGTCTAATGGTTTTCCCTGCTTTTTTCAATTTAAGTCTGAATTTGGCGGTAAGGAGTTCATGATCTGAGCCATAGTCAGCTCTTGGTCTTGTTTTTGCTGACTGTCTAGAGCTTCTCCATCTTTGGCTGCAAATAATATAATCAATCTGATTTCTGTATTGACCACTTGGTGATGTACATGTGTAGAGTCTTCTCTTGTGTTGTTGGAAGATGGTGTTTGTTATGACCAGTGCATTCTCTTGGCATAACTCTATTAGCCTTTGCCCTGCTTCATTCTGTACTCCAAGGCCAAATTTGCCTGTTACTCCAGGTGTTTCTTGACTTCCTACTTTTGCATTCCAGTCCCCTATAATGAAAAGGACATCTTTTTTGGGTGTTAGTTCTAGAAGGTCTTGTAGGTCTTCATAGTACCGTTCAACTTCTTTAGCATTACTGGTTGGGGCATAGACCTAGATTACTGTGATATTGAATGGTTTGCCTTGGAGATGAATGGAGATCATTCTGTCCTTTTTGAGATTGCATCCAAGTACTGCATTTCAGACTTATTGTTGACTATGATGGCTACTCCATTTCTTCTAAGGGATTCTTGCTCACAGTAGTAGATATAATGGTCATCTGAGTTAAATTCACCCATTCCAGTCCATTTTAGTTCCCAGATTCCTAAAATGTCAACGGTCACGCTTGCCATCTCCTGTTTGACCACTTCCAATTTGTCTTGATTCATGGACCTAACATTCCGTGTTCCTATGCAATATTGCTCTTTACACCACCCTTATGGCAGAAAGTGAAGAAGAACTCAAGAGCCTCTTGATGAAAGTGAAAGAGGAGAGCTAAAATGTTAGCTTAAAACTCAACATTCAGAAAACTAAGGTCATGGCATCTGGTCCCATCCTTTCATGGCAAATAGATGGGGAAACAACGGAAACAGTGTCAGAATTTATTTTTTTTGGCTGCAAAATCACTGCAGATGGTGATTGCAGCCATGAAATTAAAAGACGCTTTCTCCTTGGAAGAAAGGTATGATCAACCTATACAGTATATTAAAAAGCAGGGACATTACTTTGCCAACAAAGTTCCATTTAGTCAAAGCTATGGTTTTTCCAGTAGTCATGTATGGATGTGAGAGTTGGACTATAAAGAAAGCTGAGTGCCGAAGAATTGATGGTTTTGAAGGGGAAGCATCTTCAGTGGCTTGGAGAAGACTCTTGAGAGTCCCTTGGACTGCAAGGAGATCCAACCAGTTCATCCTAAAGGAAATCAGCCCTGAATATTCATTGGTAGGACCGATGCTGAAGCTGAAGCTCCAATACTTTGGCCACCTGGTGTGAAGAACTGACTCATTTGAAAAGACCCTGATGCTGGGAAAGATTGAAGGCAGGAGGAGAAGGGGACAACAGAGGATGAGATGGTTGGATGGCATCACTGACTCTATGGATGTAAGTTTGAGCAAGCTCTGAGAGTTGGTGATGGACAGGGAAGCCTGGGGTTCCAGGGTCGGAAATGACTGATCAACTAAATAGAGATGGAGCACTCGTTTGAACCAGGAGTCAAGCTAATTGTGATACACACACCATCTACTGAATGCTCAGTCAGACTTGACATCAGTTTTATCACTCCTGGTTGAGATATGGGGAAACAAAGTTTAAGTGACTTGTCCCATGGTTGAGTTAGATCTGCACCCAGGTCAGACTCTATGTGCACAAACTGAACACTTGCTGCTTGATTGCTGTGTGGAAGGGCAAGGGTAGAGCCCAAAGACCAATTAGAAAGTGACTACAATAGTCTAGGAGAGGCAAAGGGATGCTCAGACTAACAGTGTTGGAGAAGTATAGTTGACTTATGGTGTCTTATTAGTTTCAGGTGTACAACTTAGTGATTTGATATTTTTATAGATTATACTCCATTTAAAGTTATTGTAAAATATTGCTTATAGTCCCTTTGCTGTACATGGCATTCTTTTTTTAAAAGCTTTTATTTTGTATTGTGGTATAGCCTATTAACAACGTTGTGATAGTTTCAGGTGAACATTGAATGGACTCAGACATATACATGTATCCATTCTCCCCCAAACTCCTCTCCCATCCTGGCTGCCACATAATATTGAGCAGAGTTCCATGTGCTGTCCTTGTTGGTTATCCATTTTAAATTGTACATTGCATTCTTGTATCTTATTTTATATCTAGTAGTTTGGCCCTCTTAATCCCGTTCCCCTATCTTGCTCCTCCCCCCAATCCCTCCTCACTGGTAACCTTCAGTTTGTTTTCTGTAGCTATGAGTCTGTCTTTGTTTTATTATAGTCATGTTTTGTTTTTTAGATTCCACACATAAGTGATATCATACTGTATTTGTTAGATTTACTTCACTAAGCATTTAACTCTCCAGGTTCATCCATGTTGTTCCAAGTGGTAGAGTTTCATTCTTTTTTTACGGATGAGCAACAGTCTATTGTATGTATGTGCATATATATATATGTATATATACCACATTTTCTTTATCCATTCACCTGTGGATGGACACAGATTGCTTCCATGTCTTGGCTATTGTAAATAGTGCTGCTATGACCAGTGAGGTGCACATACATTTTTGAATCAGTGTTTTCATTTTCTTCAAATATATACCTAGTAGTGGAATTGCTGAGTCATATGGTGGTTCTTTCTGATTATACATTCTTGGTGTGATCTTGGTTTAATGCGTCACTTTACCACCAGACTCTAAATGCTGAGGGCAGGGCCAGCCTGTTTTGCTCACCAATGTTTGTCTTGTGTCGAGCCCAGGACCTGGCACATAGTAAGAGTACAACACAATTGTTGATTGAGTGGATGAGTGGTTGTTTAATGCAGTGAATAAATAAGCAAATGGTTTTCCTTTTGCAGAGCAATGCAGGTGTTTCTGAAAGGTTGTTTGAAAGGCAAATATAATACCAAATCTTATTCCATCTACTTTAATTACAATACTAAGGAGGGGGAATAAATCTTGCCCTTGACATGTAATAAAGTCATATTTTAAAATCTGGACTGTCTCTTCCTCTCACTTATTTTTTAAAATGGTAATTTCCTGATAGGACATAAATAATGGCACTTAAAATAGTTTCCCGACTTGACTCCACTGATATCTAGCTGCTGGTGGTAGACAAAGTTAAACTTGTCAGTATCTACCTGTATGGTTCTTGGGAGGCTCTGAGTTGGTGGTGTGAAAGCTCTTTGAAAGCAAGGTCTCATTTATTATCCACTCTTCTCAACCTTGTTAATAACAAGGAGGAACAGGCTGTGTGCCAGAGATAGCTGAGTTGATTTGCAGAGCTGGATGATTGAGGGTGCAGAGAGAAATGAAAAGGAATGAGATTGGATGAGAAATACTTAAGTAGGGGATAAAAGGGCAAGGAGGACCAGAGATCATGAAGGCAGGGGTTCATGTCTACCAGACTAAGCAAAAAGGAGGGAACTGATTTTTCTGAGCTGGGGAAGGTGACCTGAATGAAATCATCCTGGTGGCCGAATTCCCACATGAGGGAAGGAGAAAGACTAAACCCACCTTGGTTGGCCCTGTGGTTACACAGGAGTGATGCTGAGTGTCCCTCAGGTGACCTTGGCCGCTCAGGATTGTGGCTCTGTGGACAGGTTTGGGAGACTGCACAGTGCTTGGCAGCCACGGGAGTGCTTGGCAGCCACGAGAGGGCAGAGAGTCAGGTGGAGTCCGCTGCCCAGTACGTTCTGGGACCAGTCACTGGGAGTGGGCATGGAAGTCCCTAGCTCAGACCAAGAGCAAAGCAGCAGGGCAGAGGCAGGAAAGGCCAGTCATGCAGAGCCCGGGCTAAGGAGGGAATGTGAGGAGGAGGCAGCCCACAAGAGGGGGGTCCTGGAGAGTCCTGCTTGGGTAAAGAGGCAGTGGCCCCGCAGCAACAGGCTGCTGTTCCCCTGCAGGAATAGGGCTCCTTCGCTGCCAGGAGGCTTTTCCAGGAAGGCTGGGTTTTTGATGTGGAAACATGCTCTTTGCAGAAAAGCAAAAACCAACCGGCAAAACAAAAAAGCTGCACGTCCAACAGGACATGTCTGATGGCTGTACTTGGGCTTCCTGTTTGTGATCCCATCTCTTCCCCCTCCTCTTTCCAGTGAAAAAACCCTGCAAACTTAAGGAATGAATCCTCCCTCTTCACAAGGGAAACATACTTTCCTGTCTTGTTTACCC
Source organism: Odocoileus virginianus (assembly GCF_023699985.2). Classification (NCBI taxonomy): domain Eukaryota; kingdom Metazoa; phylum Chordata; class Mammalia; order Artiodactyla; family Cervidae; genus Odocoileus; species Odocoileus virginianus. The sequence continues at coordinate 66,578,983 of NC_069676.1, forward strand.
AGACCTGCTGTTGTCAGTTCTCCGCCAGCCTCCTATTCTCCTTGCTGGAGCATTTAATAACAACCAGGTTGGTATTAACTGGAGTCAACTAAAAACAAGTCATTCATTGACCCATTCATTCATTCAACAATTATTCAACAAATCTACTTCTAGGTGTTATACACCATTTGGTGCTGTGGACAACACTGGTGATAAACACAGAATTTACATTCTAGTGGGAGGGGCAGACTACTAGAGATAAACAAACATAAAGTGTCAGCTTATGATAGGCACTGTGAATAAAAATAAGGCAGAGAGAGGAGAGCCAGGGAGGCAGTTATTTTAGTAGGAAGGCTGAGAGAGGCCTCTCCACAGTCCCTCCCCCACGCTCTCAGTGATTTAACAAGATTTCACGGGGCTTCCCTGGCCTCACTCATGGGTGCTAACGAGCAGCTGGGGGTTGGCTGAGTGGCTAACTACAGTGATTGAAAGAGGGTTTTCCCTCCACCCTTGGCCTCTGAAGTAGGCTCAGCCTCTGCCAAGGGGAGCAGGTGCAAAGCTGAAATCCTAATTAAGAGTAAGTATTCCCATTTGCCTGGACAGCTGGAAACATCTGACTGGCTGAGTCTGCTGGGAGGAAGGTGGTGTTGGCTGCCGGACTGCGAGCAGCAGTGGCAGAGGCCACTCCAACCGGTAGTCATGCATCTCCTTCTCAGCCCTTCTCAAAGGGGAACAGACACACATGGGCACGGTGAGTCAGAGCGGGCCTCACTGCACCAAATGTGTCTCCCCCACCCAGGTCCCCAGATGGATATCTTGCCATTGGATGGTCCTGTTTTTGAAGGTGAAATGGCATCTTGAAATCTCTTCTCTGGGGCTTCCCTGGTGGCTCAGACTGTGAAGAATCTGCCTGCATTGTAGGAGACCCAGGTTTGATCCCTGGGTCGGGAAGATCCCTTGGAGAAGGGAATGGCTACCCACTTCAGTATCCTTGCCTGGAGAATTCCATGGACAGAGGAGCCTGGCAAGCTACAATTCATGGGGTTGCAAAGAGTCAGACATGACTGAGCGGCTGACACTTTTACAAAGGTAAAATGGCATCTTGAAATCTCTTCTTTACCGAGAGAGACAACTGTGGGATGTCTGAATAGTTCCACCTTAAAGAGAAAAAGTTACTTTGACCCACAAGGCATTGTGTGATATGCAACCTCCACGCCCTGGGTGGGCTCTATAATCTTGGGGGCCCTGTACAGAATGACAAGTCGGCCCCAGCATTATTGTGACCTCCCTGAGGGCAGAGTTTTGTCTCTGTTTTGGTTGGATGGCCGTTCTTTTGCCAGTGCCTGGTGCCTGGTAGAGGCTCATGATATGTTGTTGTTGAATAAAGGCTGTGTTTAAGTCGTGATATGGATGTGTCAGGGCTTCTTTTAACGTGTGTTAGGACTTTCTCTGTAACAGATGGGAAGCCAGGTGGCTCAGTGGTAAAGAATCTGCCTTCCAAGCAGGAGATGTAGGTTCGATCCGTGGGTCGGGAAGATCCCCTGGAGAAAGAAATGGCAACCAATTCCAGTATTCTTGCCTTGGAAATCTCTTGGACAGAGGAGCCTGGTGGGCTGCAGTCTATGCAGTTGCAAAAGAGTTGGACACGAATTAGCAACTATATAGCAGCTGCAGCTGTTTCAGGCACGGGGCTCAGACAGTGGTTTTCAGCCTTGGCTACAAATGAGAATCCCTCTAGGAATTCCTACTGATCTAGGTGCCAGGCTCTCCCTTGCATCCATCCTATCAGAATCTAGACAGGGAGGTATTTTTAAAGATTCCAGTGTGAGGCAAAGCTTGACAACCAGGGGTCCAGCTGTAATCTGTATGTTGTCAAAGACTGTTGTACACTGGAGTCACCTGGGTGGCTTGGTTACTGCGCAAATGCCTGGGCCATTTTCAGAAATCCAGAAGCCAATAAGTTTGAGAAACGGTTGTTCTGATAACAAAATTCCCAGGGGATTTTGCTCATGCTAAAGTTTAAAAATGTAAATTATCTTTTTGAACCCTATGCTTATGCCCACTTTACAGACAAGAGAAATGGGCACTGAGAAAGGTTTTATCTAAAGCTTATCTAAAAGTTTATCTAAAGTAACAAGGTAAGTAACTGGCAGAACTAGGATTTGAACCCAGGGCTTCTGAAGCTATGGTCTGGGCTTACCCATTAGCTCCCTCGCCTTTCATTTGTAGTGAAAACCTGTTTGCTGCAGGAGCAGAGGGTATGGTGGTCATGAAAATTAAAGATAACGAGGTGCATGCATGTAATGCTGTTCTGAGGATGGGCAGGTTGGTACTACTACCCGCATGGGGAAGAAATAAGTCCAGCAGGGAACTGATCTCCACCCGTAAGGTCAGTCAGGCTTTAAGGGGCAGAGCTGGCATTGCAACCCTGGTTTCTGGATCCTAGATCTGGCCCGTTTCTTCAAGACCTTCAAGTTCCACATTAGCAAACAAATCACTAAGCAGCTAGAATCTTTGTTGCTTGCACCTGGTGCAGAGTAGGTTCTCAAGCAATGATGCCCAAATGAGTAGCCATAGGGATAGCTGGCTGGGTGGGTGGGTGAGGGAGTGAAGGGGTCTGGGTAGCACCCTGGTGTCTCCGGTGGGGTTAGTCTCCATTCTTCAGAGCTGTAACCACTAGAGGGCGATGTCGGTCAAGAGAAAGGAAAGAAGATGCTTTGCTACTGTTTCTAGGACTGGAGAAAATATTAAAAATACAATTGTGGTGTGGATTTAAACCAAAAGGGGAGGCTCTAATTCACAGAGCAATTAAAGTGAGTATTGCTTTCCCCTGGGCTTGAAGGCTGCTGAGAACCTTTTTCAAACCACAGGAACACGTGGGCCACCCCTGACCTTTCTAGATTTAAAATCAACAGATCAAGGGGAGGGGGGACATCTTGGTTGGCCTGAAAAGTGGATGTTTATAGATAATAAGCAGTTTTAAAGAAAATACATTTTGCAGTTTCCCAGACTTTTACAACATTGATGGGAGTTAATGTTTCGAGAAATGGTATTATGATGAAGTTGTATGCTGAATTAATTTTCCGTAAATAAAACCATACATTTCTACAGATTGCTTTTCCTGCCCTATCATGGGGGTGTGTACTCTTGGTGGATGAACATTCTCTCCCCTTCTTCCACCTGCCCTGCTCCTCCTTCCATGAGCCCTGGAGTAAGAGAGACCTGGCTTTGGATCTGGGCCATGTTGCCACAGCTTGTGTGTGACCTCGGGAAAGTCACTTATGTTCTTGGAGGTCAGAATTGTCACCTGAAGAGTGACAATCTTCTCCTAAAGAGGGAGAGGAATTATATTGCAAGTTTGTTATGAAGTCCAAAAAGAACACGTGGAAAGTTTCCAGCCCAGGCAAAGCCCTGGGCTCGTGGGAGCCATCTTTCACGTTATGCTCCCATTTGCTTGGGAGCATGGTCAAGACCAAGAAGTAGGCACAAGTCACCTTGGGAACTCCCCCTGGCTTCAGCTCTTTGCTCTTCTCTCCCCTCCTTTTGCATGGGGCACAGAAAGTCTTATTGTCAAAAGCACAGCCAGATCTTCAGTGGGAATTAACCAGTTGCTCCTCCCTGGTGTTACAATTAACTCACCCCAAGATTTGCATTGGTCTGAATTGGAGAGGGAAAGAACAGTGGCCTTTCAGAATCAAATCCTACGTAGTGCTAATAATGATGATAAGTATAAGAATATTTCCTGGCACATATAATATGGTCTGCACTGTGTTAAATGTTTTATATGCATTATCTTCTTTAATTCTCACTACAAACTCTGTGGGGTAGGTGTTTTATCATGTTCTTTTTACAGATGGGGAAATGGAGGATCAGAGAGTTTAAGGAACTTGGGCTGAGATCACACAGCTATTAAGTGGGCAAAGCTGGAGTCAAACTCAGGTCGACTCCAAAGCTTGCTGTTGAGAAGGAAACTGGAAATAAAAATATGTGCATCACTCATGCACTCTACTATGCCAACATCATAGAAAGATGTAGTATGTTGGGAGGTTGAAAGGAAGGAGAGGCACATGTAACAGACAGACTCAGAAAAACTTGGTGGAGGTGATGCCTTATGGAGGGTTCCAGCAGGCAGAGGTGAGGTAGGAAGAGGACTTTACTGGTGAAGGCAAAGGCAGAGAGGCTGCAAGCATGGGTTTGTTCTGGGGACATGGATATGTTCAGTAATGCATCACCATATGACATTGGTGCTACCTGTCATTATGGAGGAGGAAAATGAAGCACAGAGAAGGTGACTAACTTGGCAAAGGTCACACAGCTAAGTGGTAGAGTTGGCATTTGAACTGCCCCATGTCTCTTAGAACATTTTTAAGGTGGAGATCACCTATGGATCTTAACTCAGTCATTAAGAGATTGTGGCTTCAGGGAGGATTCCAGGCTCAGCAGCCCAGACACACCCAAGCCACATACCATGTGCCCCCACCTAGAAGTGTGTGGGAGCCAGGATAGGGGAGAATACTAGGGAGCAGGAGGATTATAATAAGACTGTACCTTTGCACCACACATGCTTTTCTTTCCCCCTGCCTTGGCATCCAGTTACGATCTTGCATTCTTTTACATTGAATAATAATAATAACTCATTAACCACCTGTCAACCCTGAGATAATGAAGACAGGTGGAGGTCGGGTGTTACAGCTAGGAAGTGGATGGAAGGTTCAAGAGTGGCCAGTGCCGCCGACCACTCTCTTGCTCCCCTTCCTGGTGGTTCTCGTCCTGGTCTCACAACAGCTCCAGAAATGTCTCTGCAGTTCACGGAGTCTGTCTCGCTGGGCTGGAGACTGTGGAACTGGCCTGGGAGACTGGATCCTGCTTCCTGGCCCAGTGCTGTCTCTGCTCCCCCTACCCTCCAGCCCTCAGGGCCTCTACTGCTTCCTTCTGCCTGTCCGCAGTCAGCAGTTGCCCATGGACTGTGAGTGTCCCCAACACCACCACAGATCTCAGCCTCAGGTTCTTGTCCCCTGAGAACTCAGCCTACAGGGGCCAGGAACCCCAGGCCACTGGTGGATCAGTTTATGTGAGTTTTCTGATCCATGGAATCCTAACTTGTTTTACATCTGTGACCAGAAACTGCCTTGGCCCTGGAGGGACATTTGTAGGACAGGGGTGTATCCACAGATGGACAAGACACAAACAGAAATCTCATTTAGAGGGAGGCGAGGTGTGAGGGGCACTGGAGGGAATTCCAACTGTGGACTGAGGGGAGTTTCCAAGTAGTGGGAAGAGTGGAGACTCACCTCCATGTCTTCCTGGCAAAGGGAGGAAGAACACGTGTGCATTCATTCTGTCATTCAGTTATTCATCCATTCACTCAGCATGTACACGTGCATGCTTAGTCGCTTAGTCTTGTCTAACTCTTTGTGACCCCATGGACTGTAGCCCATCAGGCTCCTCTGTCCATGGGGTTGTCTAGGTAAGAATACTGCAGTGGGTTGCCGTTTCCTCCTCGAGGGGATCTTCCTGACCCAGGGATTGAACTCGTGTCTCTTGTGTCTCCTGGATTGGCAGGTGGATTCTTACCACTGAGCCACCTGGGAAGCCCCAACATGTACGCGTTGAGTACCTATTCTGTACCAAGCAGTGTTGAAGCAGGGAAGAAAACAGGTAAAATTCTTGCCCTCAAGGTGCCCTCACCCCATTCTCCTGGAGAGGATGGTGGGGGCAGGGGTGAGCAAATAAAGCAAGTACCTAGTAAATTAGATGACAGGGACAAGTGACATGGCGGAAAGCAAACCGGGGAAGGGGGCATGGAAGGCTGGTGAGGTGGAATCTGTCTATATATGGATCTTCCTTGTAGTTCCAGATGGAGCTAGAATCAGATTCTTTTTGTTCTAATCAACCTGGGCATTATTCAGAGATGCCAGATTCAGATTTACTCCATTTAGGTAAAATGCAGGCAAGTTCACTATCTGGCATCCAGAGTTAAAGAGAGGACTTAACAGTAAAGCTACTGTCTGTTCCAGACGGGGCCCAGCACACGGAGCTGCGCTGCCCGGGTGCAGGGGAGGTGCCCAGGAACCCGGGGTGGGGAGTGGGAACACTTCTATCAGTGGATCTCAGTGCTCAAGGCCAGAACGCATACATGTCCTGGGCCCTAGAGAGGTGGCCAGGCAGCTAACGTGGCTGGGCATTCTGGGGCTTGAGCTTCCCTAACGTGAGACTATAAACAAAAAATGTGGCTATAAGCCCACCATGTTGTTACATGTTAAATGGGGCTCTGGTACCTGAACCAAATCAGCATTAGTCACCTTCTACTTAGGGCCCACGAGCATCTTCTATTTTCACAGTCCACAGGGAGGCCCAAGAAACACAGATTTATGAGAGAATGGCTTTCTCTTGGCCACATAGTTCCATTCTGAGGTACTAGGGGCTGGGCTCCAACATGTGCATTTTGCAGGGTACCCAATTCAGCCCATAGCAGATGGGCAGTGGCTAGATGAAGAAAGGCCTGGGAGCTGTGTGAAGGAACGTGGATTTCATCTGAAGTCTCACACAGAGCAACAATGCTCATGTTTATATTTTACAGAGTTCTAATAGAAGCAGTGAAGGGAAAGACTTGAAGGAGGGTGGAGATGGGTTTGAAGGTGCTGGGGGTTCTCTCTGAGAGAACCTGGCAGAGGGGAAATGCAGGGGGCAGAAGCAATGACTTGTGATGGGTCATTTGCAAGGGTGCTGGACAGAGTGAGTTAGATTTCTGGTTTGGACTACTGGGTGCACTGTGGAATTTATAACCAAGAGTTATAAAGAGTCCTGGAGAAGTCCTGGAGTCCTGGGGGAGAGTCCTGGAGGAGAGTGTGGCCCAGGCAAAGGGGTGGAGATGGGTCCAAGATGGTGGGGGGACATGCTGAGTTTGAGGCACCAGTGGGACATGAGTGGAGGCTGATCTTCAGCTCTGGAAAGAAATCTAAATAGAGACATGGATTTGGGACTCATTAGTTTGGGTGGTAATTGAAGCCATGGGAATGGAGGAGGGAGGGGTACTGGCCATGAGTCTGAAGATTCAGAAGTGAGCTGAAAACTCTTGTTAAAGCTGGAGATGTGTGTGCCCAGAATGACAAATGCTCTGCTGATATGGAAACCCCGCTAATTATTATGCCCATGTTCTGTCTGAGGAGTCACTGGAGACTGGGGGTGCGGAGAGATTCTCTGGTCTCCTGGGTGTTAGCTCTCTTCCCAAGCCCGCAGGGTGTTTAACCAACTTTTGAGATTTAATGAGTTACTGGACGCCCTTCCAGCTGAGTCAGCCCAGGGCCCTCTCCTGGGATGGGCTGTGAGTGGCCCTCCAAGACAGAACCACCTGCTTTATCAGGCAGGAGGATGGGGGTATGACTGCCCAGGCCAGCAAGATCCAGTGGCTGGTCTACATAGCATCACTAATGATGCCAAATGACACCAGTGAAGGAAAAGTGTTTGCTGAACTTTGAGGATGCATGACACATAATTTTGGTAGTCATAGCAGGTTCGTCTTTTTTAAGATGTCTTTCTTGGACTGCTTTTAAAGTAATACCAGCTGACATGTATAGAGTCCTCACAAGTCCAGATGATGTGTGAAGCATTTTTCCTGTGCTGGCTCACTCCATCCTCACGGGTAGTTGTGCCCATCTCACTAATGAACGCAAAAGCTCAGAGAGGGAAGCAGCTTGGGTGAGACTGTGCAGTTTGCAGTGGAGGGGCCTGTACGTGAACCCCAGCAGGCTGATGTGAAGCCTCCCATGTTGTCACTTGGCTGATGCCTGGTGTATTCCTTCATGGAAGGGACACCTTCCCTGTTTCCCTGGCCTCACAGTCAGACACACATCTGGGGCTTGTTTCTAGCTCACCCCATGGGCTGGCATGTGACTTGGGTCAGTTGTTTACCCTCTCTGTATCTCAGTCTGCCTTTTTTTGGTAAAATGAGACCATTATGCCCACTAGAATGGGACTTCAGAGTGAGTTTAGTGATAATGAGGCGTAATGATTGTGAAGCACTTGGCTCCATGCTTGGAACAGAGTAAGTGCCTGTGGCAGATGGTTCCACTCAGAGATGGCCATGACAGTATCTATCCCATCCCATAGGCTCTTTTACATCCCATGGTGACACTTCTTCACTGACCATTGGGTTTAGATCCCGTCCTCTTGAACCAGGAGGTACCTTTGTAATCACCTTAGCCAACAGGCTAGGATGGAAGTGACGCTAGGTGACTTCTGAGACTAGGTTATAAAAGTGTCTGCCTGGCTCCCTCAGTGTATCTTGAGACACGTGCCGAGGGAGCCATGAACCAATATGTAAGCTGTCTGGTTATCCTGTGGCCGCTGTCCTGGAACGTGCATGTGGGGAGCAGAGATAGAGCCCAGAGATTCCAGCCCCCAGACCTTTGAGTGTGTGCAAAAAGTGTGTCAGTTCCTACTCACTGAGAGTTTATGAGCAATCATAAAGGCTAATTAGATTGCCTGATAGCAGAAGGTTTGGACTGTGCAAATGAGGGCAGTCAGGATGAGAGCCCTGTATATGGCAGCAGAGGGAGGGGCATTCTCCCTTATCTCTTCCCTGAGAGGCCTCTGTAAGCTAAGGTAATAAGACATCCTTTGGTGCATCATTTTACACTTCCCTCAACACTTCCATATTAGTAATCTCATTTCAGCTACACCATATGCCTCCAGGTTGGAGTAGGACAAGGGCTATTTACTCCATACTCCAGCTGAGCAAACTGAGGTACAATGAAGGGAGGGGACAAAATTCAGGGACACATAATTTGTTAGGGGCAGAGCAAAGAAAGTGTGCTATCCTTGCCTTCAAAGCCTAGCTCTTCAACTTGCTAGCTGTGTGACCTTAGGCAAGTTACTTAACTTTTCTGTGCCTCAGTTTTCTCATCTATAAAATAGGGATTGAAATGGTACTCCTTTATAGGGCTGTGGTGAATATTAATTTAGATACTTCATGAGAAGTGCTTTACTAGACAGTATGGAAAAGCTGGGAAATGGCTGAATGGGGGGTTTCAAATCAGGTAGTCTAACTCCTGACTCCACACTGGTGGGCCCAAGTCCTGGAAATTCCTACCAATCCTCCAAAAGGAGGTCAAACAGCAATATCCCAGGCACTCCCACTATTCCCTGGAGAGCCTAACTTTGAGTCCACCTTGGCCACTGTGCCTTGATTACATGATGCCTGAATTGAAGGCAGCACCATCACCGCCTCTTTTTTTAGTGCAGTCCAAGATTTCACTGTTTTTTTTTGTGTGTGTGTGTGTGTTTTTTTTTTTTTTGCAGTTAGAGCATACCTTTGACATCCTGAGTTGGCAGTAAGATCTGAAGCGTCCTCACCACAGGTACTCACATCAAGCTGAGTTCCTACCCATCTAGGATTGACGCAGGTGGAGATGTAACAAAACTGACTAGGGCATCATTAATTTGTTATGAAAGATTTTGCTTTGTTGACATCAGCTACTTGCAGAAGAACCCAGATGAGTTCTTCCTCCCTGGGTACTTGGAAATACCCCTATGCTGGTTCTAATTCATCCTCCTTTTTTTCTCAAGTTAGTAGGAGTGGCTTCCTGTTACTTGCAACCAAAAAAGTAAGTGATGGACTGACTTCTGGGTGGTCCACATGTAGGAAGGGAGGAGGTGTAGCGTGGATATCTTGCATGGCAGAATGTAGAGAAGGCAAGCGCTGGGAGCTTGTGCCATGTGTCACGTCCAAGCCTGTGGCTGGTGTTATGGGTGATCATGAGTCTTTCCTGCTGAGTCTGGATGTGACTAGCTTTGATCAGCTGTCCCTGAATGTGAAGAGACCATGTTCTAAGAGGACACTGGTGTAATTAATCAGGCTTCTAGCATTTTGGTTGTTCAGATGGCTTCCTAGCTCCCTTAATGTACTGCTATCTAACTCACATTTTTCTAGCTTGCTCACAAGGATGAAATGATATTTTTGTCATGTATTTCTTGCTGAACTACAAATTCTCTAAGTGGCCACACTGCTTGATCCTACTCATCTAGCAAAACTATGTGTGGTACTGGCTCAGATGGTCACTGGGTGGTCGTCTCTGGGCCCCACAGTGGGTGGGTGCATCAGAGTGGATGGAACCCAAGCCCAGAGCCCACTGGGCATCCCTTTTGCAGTCAGTGGTGGGATGTTAACTCCTGTGAGTGCATTTCCATCATGTGTCTTTGCTCAGGTGATATATGGCACATGGCAAATGGACTCTGTTATGTCTACGGCTCTTTGTGTAGCTCCTAGGCAGTATTGGAGGACAATGCTGACTCAAGTAGAGGCTGAGCCACCCTTGATGCTTTTCTGCTTTGTCTTTGAATCCTGCAAGTTGTGCCCTAATTGACCCCCATTCTCTCCCCACCTCGGGCCCCAGTCTAGGGACACCTTTCTATTCTGGGGAGATGTAAGTTCACCCTTACTTATATTCTCTCAAATATATTGTCTATGCATAAGCCCTTCTAATTTGCCTGTGCCTTGGTTTTTGAAGCTCAAAGTTAGTCATTAACTTCTTTTTTCTTTTCCTCCACTTTATTTTATGCCATCACTTCCTTAAAGGGAGGAATGCAGACTGCTGGGCTAAATAAAAAAAGAAGAGAGACACAGGGCTATAAGGAAATGCCAGAATGAAAAAGCATATTGGTGCGTATTTTAGAAATGTTATCCCACTGCACAAATTATAGAAACTTGTTCAACCTAGCCTAAGTAAGTTAGAGCAGTTTATGATAAGAGTGAGGTTTAGGCAAGGCATGGGGAGAAACATCTGCCTGTCACTAACGATGGGGTTCAGGAGCCAGGCAGCGTGAGAAGCTGGAAGAAGGCACGCTCACTGTTGTCACTGTATGGTTTCAGCTATCTCTCATCCCTGCCCTCCTTGGATGTCTACTGGGCTCCTCTCTCTCGAGACTGGCTTTCACGTGGCCGTGGTGGGCATATGACATATGGACCCCCAGCCCTGCCTGTAGCTCAGATGGTGCCTTTGTACCAATTCGAAAAGCTGCCCTTTCACAGAAACACTTTACCACCATCTGCTGAATACTGTATTAAAAATACATAAATAAGGGAGGATTGCAAATGTAAATATCCACTCCAGAGTTGTTTAATGAACAGCTTATAGTGTTGTGTGCTGTGACTGCAAGGGTGCCTCCAGTTATTCTCAGAAGCAGCCACAGAGAAGAAACAACATTCTTGAGTCTGAACCCTAGAGAAACTCTGGTCCAGCCTGGGCCAGGTGTCCACCTGCCTGTGCTTCAGTCAGCAGTCGCAGGGGGCCGGCTGGCCGGTACAAAGGTGTCTTCAGACAAGTAGCTGTGAAGGTTGGGCAGACCACCCCAAAATGCACATGTACAGGGATTTATCACATGCATGTTAGGGTAGTTCTTTGTCAAAGCCCCCAAATTTAACACACCCTTTAAAATACTGAATCGATAAATCTCAAGATAAATGTTCTTTAGCAGGACCAACAGGGTAGTTTCTTTTGGGACCAACCTCTATACAGGTCACCTGATGCATTGTTGTCTAGTGTTGTTGCTTAAAATGGGATGATCAGCCCAAATGTCAGTTCCTCAGTAAACCGTACTTGATCCCTTGAGGAAACAGCATTTCCTTCACTCAAGCAAGGTCAATGAAGGGCGCTTTCTTTCTTTCTTTTTTTTATTGTGTCATGCCAATTTTATTTATTTATTTAATTTTTTAATTTTTTCCATTTATTTTTATTAGTTGGAGGCTAATTACTTTACAACATTGCAGTGGTTTTTGTCATACATTGAAATGAATTAGCCATGGATTTACATGTATTCCCCATCCCAGTCCCCCCTCCCACCTCCCTCTCCACCCGATCCCTCTGGGTCTTCCCAGTGCACCAGGCCCGAGCACTTGTCTCATGCATCCAACCTGGGCTGGTGATCTGTTTCACCCTAGATAATATACATGTTTTGATGCTGTTCTCTCGAAACATCCCACCCTCGCCTTCTCCCACAGAGTCCACAAGTCTGTTCTATACATCTGAGTCTCTTTTTCTGTTTTGCATATAGGGTTATCGTTACCATCTTTCTAAATTCCATATATATGTGTTAGTATACTGTAATGGTCTTTATCTTTCTGGCTTACTTCGCTCTGTATAATGGGCTCCAGTTTCATCCATCTCATTAGAACTGATTCAAATGAATTCTTTTTAATGGCTGAGTAATATTCCATGGTGTATATGTACCACAGCTTCCTCATCCATTCGTTTGCTGACGGGCATCTAGGTTGCTCCCATGTCCTGGCTATTATAAACAGTGCTGCGATGAACATTGGGCTGCACGTGTCTCTTTCAGATCTGGTTTCCTCAGTGTGTATGGAAGGGCGCTTTCTCAAAGGTGAGGGCAGAGTTAAGGGAACCCAACAGTATATTGCTGGAGCTAGCAAAAGCCGGCGGCCTTACCTCTGCTATACTTGAATAAGTAGGAGTAGGAGCAGCTTTTGGGGTCGAGAAAATGGTCAGAGTTGTAGGGATTGCATAGAGGGTGCCTGGCAGGACCTGTTGCCTCAGGTGCAGGGAGGCAGCCAACTCACTAGGGAAGCTGCTGGGAAAGTAAACATCTCGACCTCACTCTCTCCTCCTCTCCAGGCTCCTGCCAGTGCCTTGATTGTCTGAATCTAACTGGAAGCCAGGAGACAAGGGATGCTGTTGAAACAGTCCATATATGTTAGCTTCCTGAGGGTACAAAGGATGGAGATAGATGGGAAGTGGATCAGGGAGAGGCAAATGGAAAATATCCAGCACATCCCAAACTAGGTCCCTCTCCTATTTGCCGCTCCAGAGGACTGCATGTCCTCATCATAATGCTCTTTCTAATTTATTGTTTCTATAGGGAGATTAAGCCTTCCAAGGTGGCTCAGTGGTAAAGATTCTGCCTGCCAAGCAGGAGATGCAGGTTCGATCTCTGGGTTGGGAAGATCTTATGGAGAAGGAAATGGCAACCCACTCTAGTATTCTTGCCTGGGAAATCCCATGGACAGAGGAACCTGGTGGGCTACAGTCCAAGGGGTCACAAAGAGTCAGATGTGGCTTAACGACTAAACCACCACCTTTGGGAGATTAAGCATATGGTAAGGATTTTGTCTGACTTGTTCATTGCTCTATTCCCAGTGCCTACCACTGTGCCTGCTTTGCAATGGTGGGGAATAGTGCTTGGGAAATGAGGGGGTGGATATGTTTGAAGGCCATAAATGTCTTTGAGAACAGTGAATCTCCCAGCACAATGCTTGCACATAAAGGGAAACTTCTGGTGAATAAATATCTGTACAGTTAAGTGAATGGATGAATCCTGAGGATAGGGAACCCAGAAAACTTCATGGTACCAAGTTTATGTCAAGATTCACTCCCAAATTCGTTAAATTTAGCAGAACCTGTTCCTTCCTGAGAGGCCCGGGAGCTTATACATGAGTCATCTTCTCCCACCCTTTATCTATACCACCTTGGTCTGGTAGTATCCACTCTATTTCCTCAGAAGCAGACTAGGGATGGTCACCTCAGCCCTAGTGGAGGAGTGAACCATGATCAAGGCTGAGACCATCAGTCTCTCCCTGGGAATCAGCCTCTCAAATCCACCGATGATGGAGAATGTACCCCTTTCCTTGCCCTCTACCTTTTTGCCCTCAAATTGATCAGAGGTAGTGCTTGTTCCATGCATTAAAAAACTGATACACTCAGATACCAGACTTATCAGGTCATAAGCTGATGTGTTTACAGTCTTGGGCTTTGCAGCTACACTGCTTGATTTCACTTCCAGCTCTGCCAATTCTTAGCTGTGTAACATTAGGCAAGTTACTTGTCTTCTCTGTGCCTCAGTCAAGGATTCAATGAGTTAAAGCATGTAAAAGCATGTGCCTGGCACATGGTAAGCACTCAGTAAATTTTATCCGGGTCTTGACCACTTAAGCAACTTGCGAAAAGATAATTGATGCAGTTATATTTTTTTAAGCAGTGGGTAAATGAAAGTAACAATCATGGAATAAATTGGAATGAATAAGACATTTCTCAAAGGTTATTTGTATCTTCCCACCCACTCTGCTATAGGGTAAGTATAGAGAAAAAAGGATTGAGAACTATTTCTAAAGGAAGCATTAAAAATGAGCTAGTGCCTTTTTAATTTTTCAAGAAAATCTAGAGGCCAGTGGCTGTATCTGGTATTCACTCTTCTCTTTCTGCAAAGTTCATGGGTTCTTGGCTCTAAATAAGCTTAGTTCTCTATAGCTTCCCACAAGGAAATTAAATTTTCAGGTCCTGCACAAAAGTTTAGTTATCGCTAATATAATCATCTGTGCTGTCACTGCAGGGCTGTAGGATTCAGGAGGGGGGAGAATGGGATTTGACAGCAATAAAAAAATTCCTCCTCTGGCCCTCCCTCTCAGACACTCAGACATGTGTTCCTCAAGCACACACCAGCACGACCATACACGTATGTAAACAAAGGAGTGGACTTTCTCAGACAGTTACTCTGAGTGATTTTTAAAAAACTCAACCCAGCCAGCCCTTTGGCAGTGTCTTGTTAGCCTGAACCAAGTGTTGAGGGAGCAGGAGAGAGGGGGTGCCATCAGCATGGTCATGTCCTGGTCCTGCCTTCCAGGAGATCTCATGGTGATGTGCTGGAGTAGGGGGTAGAGAGAGAGAATGCTTACCAGGATCTGATAAAAGGTAGACGGTGATAAGGGCTATGTGAGAGGTTAAAAAGTTGCTAAAGGTTGCGCTCTTTAACTTATTTTATATGTGATTCTGTGTAGTAGTTTTGGAGTTAACCAGCCTTGTTCTGCCATCTGGATTTGATTGTGGGATTCACTGCTTAAAAGTAGTGACACTCTGAGGTTAATTTCCTAGTCTGTAACAGGATAGTAACATCACCTCTCTGTATGTGCTAAGATTGCTTTCTGTGGCAAATAACAGAAGTCAGATGGCAGTGGCTTCACCAAATAAAAGTATATTTTTCTCATGGAACGAGCAGCTCAGGGGTAGGCAATTTGGAATTGGTACAGTTGTTCAAGGGACCCATCAAGGATGCAGGGTCTTGCTGCCCCAGCATCCAGGACCACAAGGGGGCTATTCCAGTTTCAGGCAAAATGGCAAGAGGTCAGCTTTGAAGAGCTTTCTGGAGAGCCATACTTAGTTATTCTATCTGATCCTTCATTGGCCACAGCTATGCTGGGATGTGGAGAAGGCAATGGCAAGGGACAGGGGAGCCTGGTGGGCTGCCATCTCTGGGGTCACACAGAGTCGGACACCACTGAAGCGACTTAGCAGCAGCAGCATGCTGGGATGACCAACCCTACCTACAAAGGAGTCTGGGATATCAAGTATTTTAACTGGACACATTGTTGCCTCAAACATAACTAAAGTCCTGTGAGGAAGCAAGAAGGAGAGACCCCAGCCTATCTGCAACACAATCTTGGAAATTGTTGAGAGGACTCCCTGAGAAATGTCAAATTCTTGGCCCAGTGCCTGACATGTAACTATCATTAGCAACTGAAACTCTTTCCAATGTCTTCTCTGAGGAGGATACCAGTAATGTGGCCAGTGAGGACTCAGTCGTCCTCACTGACGACTTCCTCCAACTTCTGCTCATCTGAATCTGACTCATGACTCATGACTCAGGCAGTCTCAGCTCCTAGACAGTCTTTCCTCTCTTCTCTGGTCCTCAAAGGCATCACCTGCTCTTTTGAAAACCTGTAACACAAAATAACTACTATATTACTCAAATGTAATTTAACACATGTTTCTTTGTATGACTAATTTATACCTGTGTTTATTTTTTTTTCTCCTAACAAGATTATAAATTTACTGAGGACAGAAATGATGTTTTATTCCTGCATCCCTGCCTCAAAGTTTTGTTACTTGTTCTTACACAGAGTAGATACTCATGTTGAATAGATTGTAGGGTTTGGGAGGCAGCCAGCTTTTGTTTAAATTGCTAGTAGAGCTGGGGATGTGGTACTCCAGAGATTTATCTGCACGTGTGCAGTAGTGAATCACATTCTTTGGGTCATTTGCTATTCTGTATACATTGGTTTTCAGAGCAGAGATAGCCAAGATATGGTCTAGTAAACATAGATTGTGGTCACTCTCTGAAAAAAAGCAGGGTAAAAAGTGAGGATAGAATGCCTACTTAGAATCAAGTATTCATTGATTCGTTCATCCATTCAACCAAGTGCCTGCTGGGCACCATACAAAGTTTGAACCTCTTGATCCTGTGTCTCTTCCTACAACTTCTTCCAGTCTTGAGGCAGGATGAGCTCCTTTGCTCAGAAGTACTCACTTCCTTCAGGTTTTGACTCAAGGGGAATTCCCTGAGCCCATCAATTTCAAAACCATTTTCTATTAATAATCTTGACTCAGCCACTTGCTTTCAAGGGGAGCCCTGACGAATAATTAAGAAAGTAGAACATGAAGTAGGACTACTGTGAGTGGGAAAGCCCCATACACACTTTCCCCTTTTTATCAGCTCATATCCTGGTCTCTTTTGGGTCCCTATGTGAGCTATCAGTAACCCCCTCTCTCCCGGTTCCATGTAAGGGAAAGGATTTGTCTTAAGCAGATTATATTTCATCCTTTAAAACGAATTCAGCAATTGATTTCTGAGCCCCTGTTATGTATTAAGTACTATGCTGGCACGGATGACAAGAACACAAAGATATTAAATCAGTTAAGGAACTGATTAAATGTTTGATTAGAGTGTGCAAGCTAATGGGGGTGTCTTCATCTTTGTAAGACTGATACAGCACTTGCTCTGTGCCAAGCCCCATGCTTAATGCCGTACATACTTTTTCTCTTTGGATCTTCTGAGGATTTACAACACTGTGAGACAGGTGGAAGATAGAATAATTATTTTTATTTAATAATTATTTTATATTCTATTTAAGATAGAGTTTTTATCTCTCCCTTTCCCCAGCCACTCACCTACCTTCTGCTTAAAGTTGAATCCATGAGGGAGGGGTAAATGTTAGAGATCTAAAAAGGATCCAAAATTCTGGAAAGAAACCACTTGTTGGCTGGGTGCCCCATACCAACGTGGGGTGACACCAGTAGAGTAGAAACAGCAGCATTTTCTGAGTAGCAGAGGCTTGTGATATTTCCCCTGCATCTTGCCTCTGAGTCTCTTTCGAGTACAGAGTGGGTGGATGCGATCTGAAGATGTCCCTTAATAGAGGAGAGGAAGGCAGTTAAAAAGTCATAGTCAGGTGCCAGTGATGGGGGTCACTGTGATGTGATTTAAGGTGATGTCATAGCAGAGTCTTTATTGTGGATGAGCCATGGTTGGGGCCTCAGGATCAGCAGAGCCAGGAAGATGCTGAGTCACAGGGAGGCAAACCTGCATGCTCTGTGCCACTATTCCATCGGCTGTGGGCACTTTAGAAGCAGGAATGACAAGGGAGAAGCTACCATCCAAGACCAGCAGGACGACATATCTCGGCTAAGGTCAGCTGTGATGTTGAGTGGTATCTGGACCTACCAGGATGACAGGCTTTATGTGGAACAGATGACCTTCCCATGAGGCCAGGGGGTGATTTGGGAAAAATCTTTCTGGTGATTTAGCTTCCCCCTCAAGGGAGACAAGAAGGAGAGGGAAAAGGGAGAGTTTTCGATTCAATGTAATAAATTACCCATAGAGATGTGTTTTGCCAGAGAAACAATGGCATTATTGTAATGTGGTTTGAGTTTTTTTTTTTTTTTTTTTTTTAACATTTGCAAGAACAGAGGTTTCAAAATTTTGGCTGAGAATTTTATATCCACAAGAGGAGTTTAGGTAAAAATCCTTAAATATTTTCTTTTCTAGTCTCCTGCTCTTGCCTTTTTCCTCACAGAGCCTCCTCATAATCCAAAGTGCCTGCCAGGACCAAGGTGGATGTTAAGTCCATGAATAATGGCTGAGGCTTCATTAGTAGACTCCATCGTTTCTTCAAGGGAGCACATATTCATATTCATCTTTTAATCAATGGAGAAACTAGAGGAGGAGTTTCCCTGCCGAGCTGAGGGGAAAAACAGAATGCCCTTGACCAGAGCCCTTCTAGATTCTACACTAGAGTCTTCCT
Source organism: Odocoileus virginianus (assembly GCF_023699985.2). Taxonomy (NCBI): domain Eukaryota; kingdom Metazoa; phylum Chordata; class Mammalia; order Artiodactyla; family Cervidae; genus Odocoileus; species Odocoileus virginianus. The sequence goes on from NC_069676.1 coordinate 66,597,047, forward strand.
TGGTGGCTCAGTTGGTAAATAGCCTGCCTGCAAGGTGGGAGACCCAGGTTCAATCCCTGGGTTGGGAAGATCCCCTGGAGAAGAAAATGGCAACCCACTCCAGGATTCTTGCCTGGGGAATCCCATGGACAGAAGAACCTGGTGGGCTATAGTTCATGGGCTCACAAAGAGTCGAACATGACTGAGTGCCTAACAGAGTCCTTCTGGCTCCTAGTTCCTTCTTGGTGGAGTCAAGGTGGCCCTGTGAGAGCACATGAGGGAAGAGACAGGAGGTGCTGGTGAGAGAGGTGGCAGCTATTTTGAACAAGGGATTCTTCCTGTCAGTGACTCCATCTTTACTCAGACCCAGGCTCCAGTTCAGAAGTTCAGCTCCTTTCTCCAACACCCACTCTCAGATTCACACACTCACAGAAGAACCATCCTTCACCACAGCTAACATTGACCCTGCCCTGAGGCCCTTTCCTCTTCCAAAGGCAGGAAGAGGAAGGAACCATGGAAAAAACAACAAAACCAAGAAAACCTACTCCTTTCCTGGGAGTGCAAGCAATTCCACTTAACTTATTTTGCACCAAATAAGGATGCTGAGGAAACTGAAATTGGATGACTCCCGCAGTGTGGGTTCAACTTATAGAAACTCAATATACTAATTTACAAGCCAGATCGATTAAGAGATGATTATGCACTATATAGGCAGCTACTTTGTTTCAATATGGGATTCCTTTGAGCGTTTGCTCCCTAGGGCATCTAAGAATTTGCTTATAGATCATGACTATTGGATGGAAGGAAGAGGGGAGCAGAAAAATAGTAGGAGGCCTCATCTACTATAGATGCAGGAGGAATGAAGAAAAAAGGTAAAGTACTTCTGAACATGATATAAATCAATGGAAAAACAGGATGGATTTCCCAAATGTAATGTATATGCAAGTTTGCATAGCATTATAAAATAATATAGTATTTACTATTATTTTTACTACTATATACTGAAACCTAATGTTTACTACTATATACTGAACTAGTTTACTTACATGCATCCTTACAAGAGCTAAAGGAGGTAGATATTACCATCCTCATTCTGTAGATGAGTAAACTGAGGCTCAGGATGTGAAAAAACTGGTCAGAGGTCTCAGATATTTCGAGTTCACATTACTCTATCTATCAACAGTCATAAATCCAACTGTGGGTATTTGTCTCTCTCCTTCATTTTTGGTGTGAAGCAGAAAGGGTTATCAGTATTCACTTCTCTATTTGAAAAATGTTCTTTAAAAAGGAAACTATTTTTGGATGGAGTGAATTAAAGAATAAACACGAATCTTACTGTTAGTTTATTTTCACTGAGTGCACACACTCCTCCAACGATAATTCATCCAGGATGTGAGCTGGAACTCATTAGGAGTCACCAAGCCTGAGGGAGAAGATAAAACCATGATTAAAGACATCTGAGCCCTTAAGGACAATTTATTATCTTGGATTTCATTTTTAATAGGAGATACTAATTCATATAAGAAGTCCCTGGGGCAAATGAGTGGTGCCCTGTAATTGTTGTGGGTCTCTGGAGTGTCCCAACATGCACTGGCTCCTGGGCAGGGCAGGGTGCCAGGTCTGCAAGCAGGTGCCAGGCCCGGGAACTCCTTGGACTCTTGACCAGCCTGGCCTGGTGGGAGAAGGATCTCTGGCAATACCATAAAGCAGAATGACTCCAAGTGGTCCTATACAAGTTGGCCAATTTTTTTTTCTCAAAAATCTCTCCATTTATCCCAGTGGGAGGCTGAAAACTTGGCCCTGAGATCAGGTTCAAAGCATTAATATAGGTAGCAAGTGGTAAGAGGAGCAAGAGACTGTATAGAGAGCCAGATTCTCCCTGTTAGCAGCGTGGATGATAATGATCCACAATGGACCTCGGGTCCCTCGTCTGCAAAATGAGAAGGTGATGACATAGCTTCAAGGTGCTTTTTAAATCTGGGATAGAGTTAGAAAGGCAGAGAGGAAAGAAATCCTGCAGTTCAATTCCTTGCTCAGTCCCTTCCTTCACGCGGGTGCTAGAAATACATGTTATAGAAATATAACAGCAGCAAGAGTATGTTGGTTATTTTCTGGTGAGACATTACGTTCAATGCTGCAAATATTGGGGCAATCTTATGAAGTAGACATTGTCATTATCTCCATTTCATAGTGAGGGAACTGGAGTGCAGAGGGACTGGGTGACTTACCCAAGATCACATGGGTTCAGGTAGTATAGCTTTAGCACCTGCATTCTAGTCACTACAATCTTCATCTATAAAGTGAGAGTAATGGCATATCTACCTCAGAGAGTTTTAGTGAAGATGAAATGACATCACAGACTAAAGTGCTGAGCATGGTTCCTGGCACATGATAATCACTTGTTAAGTAAATTAGATTTGTTTAGCTTGGAGAAGCTAATAAGACTAGGAGACTTAATTATTGTCTTCAAATATATGAATGATTTTTAATGATTCACTTATGTTTGATGAATATTGAGCCCCTACAGAGCCAGACTAAATGCTTTATATTATTCTTAAGTCTGTGTCATTCAAGAATAGAATTTAATTTTAGATAGGAGAAATTTAATTAGACACAAAAATAACTTGACCTTTATACTAGGTATAAAATTCCAGAATAAATGATGGCAATTCACTGTGAAGGTTGTATTTATGGTGCTTAAATGGAGAATCAGTATTTGAACAACTTCCAGGCACAACTGTGCAGGTTGTATACTGCATAAAACTAGGGACTGCCACTTACGCCATAGTGAATATACTAATAAGCATTCTTTGGAAATTACATAATACACAACCTGCATGGTCCTTTGTAGCAGTCCTGCCTGTTAGTCCTAAAGTGTTTAGGTTGAAGCTGGTCTTATTCCAGCTGAAGGAATCCGTATCTTTGCATAAAAGTTGAGGGTTGATATAATTATCTGGGAAAGGGAAGTACATGACATGTATGATACAACAAATCACCCAGGGTTCCATGGCAGTCATAGATAATAAGTCATGGCCTCAGAGTCCCTCTCCACGCGACACTTCACAGGGAGTTACTATCCATTAATCAGATCTGTCACGTTGGCTGAAACAAAAGTTATTTAGCACAGTGATCAGTTAGTCATTCTGAAGTCAGAATGATTGGGCTTGAATCTAAACTCTGCCACATATGATACTGGTGACCTTAGTGAATCAGAAGGGCCGCTTTTGACTGCAAATAATAGAAACCAGGCTAAAAGATTACAGAAGGATACCTTTTGAGAAACGCTGTATCACCAAAGCTTTTGATGTAACAGAGGATCATCGCATATGGAAAAACTTGAACAGTGATGACTCAGTGCAGAAGTCATTCGGGAGAGTTTACACTTTCAATGGAAAGCAGGCTTAGGGATACCTTGACTAATTTGCTCTAATACCTTGACTAATTTGGTAAAGAATCCACCTGCCAAGCAGGAGACCCTGATTTGATCCCTGGGTCAGGAAGATCCCCTTGAGGAGGGGATGGCAACCCACTCCAGTATTCTTGCTTGGAGAATCTCCATGGACAGAAGAGCCTGGTGGCGTACAGTCCATGGGGTCGCAAAGAGTTGGACATTACTGAAGTGATTTAGCATGCATGTATGCACATAAGAGAAGTAAGTGGTAGAAAAAAAATCTAGGAATAAGTGTCTAAATGTACTCTTTCACCAAGTATAGTATAAAAATTCTAAATGATCAGAGTATAGTGTCATAGGTTACTTGGCAACATTTTTTTCTTTCTAGTTGGACACAACACACACGGTGGTGCATCTTACAACTGATGGCATCTTGGTTGAGAAGAAATGCAACATATATCACAAGAAGGCCAGAGGGAGGGCAGTGCTGGGGTTCGCTAATTCAGCAGCTCAGGAAAACTGTTAGGGATATAGTTTCTTTTTGTCCTTCCCCATTGCCACCCTTAGTCTGTTGACCAGTTCTTTTAGGTGGCTCCCCTCATGGCCCCAAGATGGCAGCCCCAGTTCTAGGTACTGCATGAAAGTGACAATGTCCAGAGGAAAAAGGAAGTGCCTCTTCTGTATCTTGTTTTGGTCAGCAAGGATTCCTAGCAGACTTCTCCTCATGTTTTACTATCTATAATTGTGCCTTACATTCCTAATCATTGTCAATACAAAGGGGATCACTGTTGGTTTAGGCCAGTTAGAGCCAGTTCCTGGGCCCCTGGAAGAACTCCACTCCCCTGAAAGACATGATCCCTTGAACAAGGCTGAAGTTCTGATTGTGAGGCAGAGACACAGGAATGACTGTTGGTTACTCAACCAGAAGGGTCTGCCACTCGGGAAGTTGCTTATCTTTTCTTCATCTCAGTATCTTCATATGTAAAATGGCGATGACAACAGCCACCTGGAAGGACAGTTTCGAGGATTAAATAACATGTAAAGTACCTAGGATCATGTCTGATATATAGTAAGGACTTAAAAAGTGTTCGTATTATTGGTATTGTTCTTATTCTGATTGTTATTATAATTATAATGTCACCCTAAATCTAGATAGATAAAATCGTAACCTGCCACTGAAGAAAAGGAAAATCTAGGCCTCAATTACCTCAGATATTAGGACAGATATTAGCAAAGTTTTTTGGGAGCAAATTCTCTGTGCTACATGGTGTTTACAGCCTAGGAAGATATAAAAGCTCAAGGAGCGTATGTCTAGTTGCAGAGGCAAGACTTACACTTGGAAAACAGAGAGCCTTTTGCCTCCTAACCTTTGCACATACTCTACTTTCTGTCTGTAACACAGTTTATCATTCATCTCCCCGGACTTTGCCTGGCACACTCCTATTCTTCCTGCTATGTCAGCTCAGTTGCTTCCCTGTCCCCAAACTTTGGGTAACCTGTGTATGCTGAACTCTTTCATAATCTATTAGGACAGCAATGTTATATTATAGTTTCCAGTGTATAACACAAAATAATTGTGCAGTGTGAACGTGTTAAATAAAAGAGTAAATGAATGTGTTTCACTTAGAACTCATTTAAGGGTGAGAAAAAAGGCTAATTTAACCTGACTTAATCAAAAAGAAACTTAGGGACCTTATAACTAAAGAGCTAGAAGTTGATCTAACTTCAGGTGTGGCTTGATTCAGGAGCTTAAGCAATGATATTAATATTCAGTTTCTTTTCATTACTCAGCCCTGCCTTGCCAAGTGTTAGCTTTATTTTCAGGCTTTCCATGGCATTCCTTGGCATCTTCAGGTTCTCATCTTCCTAATTTAACCCCTGTGGCAAGAACCTGCTCCTCTTTCCTATGAATTCTATCAGATATCTCACTGATTCTGATTAGGTCATGTGTTCATTCCTCCAGGAGTTATCATGGCCAGGGGTGGAGTTGGAGTAGAGGTTTCCTCTCCTGGATCATATGGACTGACAGTGAGAGAGGTAGTGATTCCCAGGGGAAAATTTGAGACACTGTATTAGAAGGGGGCTTATGGATGCTGGACCACGAAATAATAGATGTTCACTGTAAAATGAACAAATGGATGAATAAATAAATTATATAGAATGGAGTAATAAAATCATATATTGAAAAGAAAGGGCTACAGAATTTGTGACAGGCAGAATAATGCCCCTATCCTCCCACGATGTCCACATCCTAATCCTTGGAACCTATGACTATATGTTATGTCATAGATGGAATTAAGGTTGTTAATCAGATGACTTTAGAATAAGGAGATTATCTTGGATTTTCTGGGTATGTCTAACACAATCACAAGCATTCTTAAATGGAGAAGACAGAGACAGGAAGAGGATGTCAGAACAAAGAGAAGTGTAAAGTACTCAACTCACAGTTGCTGGCTTGAAGATGGAGGAAAGGGACCATGAGCCAAGGAATGTAGGCCCCTTCCAGAAGGTAGAAAATCAAGAAATAGGTTCTCTCCTAGAGACTCTCCTAGAAAGTCATGCAGCCCTGCTGATGTCTTGATTATAGTCTAGTGAGACTTATTTTGGACTTCTGACCTGCAAAACTGTAGGATAATAAATTTGTGCTGTTTCAAGCCACTATTTATAATAGTGGAACAACAATAGAAAGTTAATAGATTTCAAACATAGTAAAAGATATTCCAAACAGAATAAATGAATGAACAAGTGAATAAATGAGTGAATGATACAGGATCATGTAATGAAATCGAAGCAGATAGAGAAGTGCCACAGAATTCAAAGGTGGGAGAGCTCTTTGTTGCTGTAGTCAAGGAGGACTCTTGGGGGAAGGCAGGATTGTAGTTGTAGCCTTTCATAAGCTTAACAAAAGGAGAGAGGCTCCTGGCTGAGAAAAATGGAATGTTTAAGAGCAGGGGTGAATTGACATATTGGGAACTTCTCTGAAATTGCAGGTTATGGTTGGAGAAGAGTACGAAATGGGGTTGGGTAGATAAGAAAGGGTGGACAGGTGGAGGATCTATAGTTCTGGGATAAGATAAGATATTTCTATTTGTTCCATTTAGCCAAGAGAACGTAGCATATGCTTTTCAGTGGAAACTTTTTGTGATGAAAACAGTGGCGCTTGGGATGGATTAAGAACAGTGGAGGCCAGAGTGGGGCCAGGCTGGCAGTGTGGAAATGGAGACAGGCATCCTGTCTCCAGGAGCAATGGCTGGAACTCAGCAGTTAAATAGAAATGAGGGAGGAGGGAAGAGAACCCTGGAAAGCTCTCCTCTGTCTGTGACTCAGGTCATCAAAAGCACTGCTAAGATTAGATGCAAAATTTAGGGTGTTTGCAAGTTTCCCTGGGAAAGGACCTACATACTTTATTGCATTCTCAAAGATCTGTGTGATTCCAGACGCTCCAGAAAGGTAAAAATCACTGGTTTAATTTTAATTCACTTTACTGAGGAATAATATATGTATAGAGAAGTGCACATATTATGAATACACAGCTTGTTGCATTTGCACCATCTGAATATCCCTAAGTAACCAGCACCCAATAAAAAAACAGAAACCTGCCAGGACCCCAGAAGCTGTTCCTTAACCCCCTCCTATCACACCCTTGCCCTCCTGGCCATTGTAACCACTGCCTTGACTTCTAGTTTCTGCTAAAATGTGTGCAGTTGGGGCTGCTTGGGGCCAGCACCAAAGGAATGGAGCCACCATTTCTAGAAGCAAGTATAGGCTAGAAACCACATATTGTGGTTTTCCTCCAGTGGTTTTAAGATAGAATTGGATGAGACAACCGCTTTCGTGCTTTCCAGATGTCCCCACGTGGCTTTAACTTAAGACAGAACCCCTCCAGGCAGACCCCCTCCCCAGGTCTCTGACCATCTGACTTGCTGCCAAGACCACGCTCTCCCCCAGGGCCTCAGATCTCTGTTTCACTCTGTTTGCTGCATTAGTCACTGTAATCCTGGGGCCTAGGCCTTGGGAAGAACAAAATCTAGTTTGGCCATTTCATTTTATGAGTTGATCATTATTTGGTTTCCTCTCTGGTTCAGAATCAAGGGCCAGGAACACAGGCTCTTAAGTACATAGTTAACGTGGTGTGTTTTCATGCTGCAGTGAGTGGCTAAAACGCGTTGGAGGGTAAGAGGATTAGACAGAGAGCTGTGTCTGGTAAATATTAATAGGAAGTCATCCTGCGAGGATGATATGGAGCATTCCAGCGCACCCGAGGCCGGAGGAGACAGATGGGACATAATAGGGTTCAGAATCTATCTATTTGCCTTTTCAAACAATAGTCAAATGAATAAAGGTAACTGGATTTCAGATTCGGTTTCTGCCTAAGCACATAAAATCAGGGAACCCAAGCAAAAAGAAACAAGGTGAAGCTTTTTGTGGCCTCATCAAGAATAATGGATACTGTCAGGGGAAAAAAAAACAAAGACGAAAATTAAATTTCGTCAGAAAAATGGGGAGGGTGTGGAGGGGAGGGCTGAAACTGTGTTGTCCTTAGCTCAGATCCAGTGCACAGGCCCTCCCCTCTGGCCACCCCAGGTACAAGGACGGGTCATAGCCCGTCACAACTCATTACCAGGGGCTGCCCTAGTTCTCGAGTTCTGTTGCGATTTTGGGGTATTGTTGGTGTTGGGCTCAACATTGGCTGGGCTTTCAAACTCTATTTTGGAGAGACTTTCATTCAGATGATATTTGTTCTCCTGGGCAGGCCCTGCCCCCAAGAAGAACTGTGAAGGTGGTAAATTTGGTTTGGGTCACTTCCTCACTCTCTTCCCCCTCCAAGCCCCCGTCTCTTTGCATTTTCCCTCTGCTGTGTCTCACACTCAGCTCTCCCTCTTTCTCCATCCTGAATTGACTCCATAGGCCAGGAAACTCCAGCCCTTTCTGTGATTCAGGCTATGTTTGTTAATGTAAAAAAGCTGTCATAGGCAGAGATGGTACTTTTTCTTTTTTTGTTGGCCGTACCATGTAGCAAGTGGCATCAACCAGGGATTGAACCCATGAGCCCTGCATTGGGAACATGGAGCCATAACCACTGGGCCACCTGGGAAGTCCCAGATATGGTACTTTTAGTGTACTCTGCTGTTTGTTTTGTTTTAACTGAGAAAATATATGGCCAAAGCTAATAAGATTACAGAAAAGCTCTTTAAGGTGCTAACTTGTTCCTAATTATAATAGGAGGTAAAATATATTTATTTGAACATAAAATAAATAACATTTAAAAGGTGCTTTAACAGAAAGAATTAAGGTGCCCTGAATACTTCCATTTAGATGTGGCAGAGTGAACAGCACTATTAAGCTGGGTTTCCTCCCTAAACCCAGCTAGAATGATACTAATTAACTGAAGATGGTAAAACTCATAAAGACAAAGAAAGAAAATGAGAAATCAGCAGGATGGAAGATGTGAGGTAGGAGTGATAAGGGACTTCTCAAAGAGTTAGGGGAGCTGAGACCTAGGAGCCTGGAAGATAAGGGGCATGGGGGCTATAAAAACATGCTGATTCATCCCACAGAATGTCTAGAGATTCAGGAACTGGAGATACAGGAATTGCAGACTCCTCTGTAAGCCAGAGTGCAAGTGTCCCAAACACAGGAAGAGTTTAACAGTTGTTTAAAGGGTAGTTAGACTCACAGGGCCTCTCTCCTAGCCTGAGCAGCTGGACAACTCTCCCTTCCTCATCAAGATGAAATGTGTTTTCTTTGGAGAGGTTGAACTTGAGTTTCTGGGCTTAGGACACAGTTGAGCATGGAAGTGATACTCTTCATTGGAAATGGGTATTAAGTGAAAGGCTCTTCATTGACTATGGAGGACCCCAGCTTCTTTCCATCACTCAGCTCCCAGGATGCTGTGGTCAGTCTCACATCTCTGCACAGGTAGATTGGATGGTGGTTCTTAGGGGAATGGACCAATGCAAGAGAAAATTCTAGAGCTCCTGGGTACTTCCTGGTCAGTGCTTCAAACAGCTGCCATGGTTCAGTGAAAGCCCTCTTCTGGATTCATAGCTAGCACCTTTTCACTGTGTCCTCATGTTGTAGAAGGGATCAGGGAGCTGTGTGGGGTCTCTTTATAAGAACATCAATCCTTAAAAAAAAAAAAATCAATCCTATTCATGAGGGTTCCATCCTTCTGACCTAAGCACCTCCCAAAGGCCCCACCTCCTAATACCATCTCATCAGGCATTAGGATTTCAACATATGAATTTTGTGGGATACAAATATTCAGACTATAGCAGCCTCCTCTCAGTGTAGTCAAATACTGAGGATTGCTTCTAATTTGAAACACAGATATCAAAATAAATTAAAGGGGAAAACAAAACATGGAGGAAGCAAAGACAATGCAGTGATAAAAAGAAAGGTTTAAAGTTATTAGTATTATCCTCAGAGAGTAAAGAAGTTATACCTATGAGGCAAAAATAGGGTATCGTAAAAAGTATTCAACTTTTTGACAGTTAAAAATATGGTAGGAGTTCCCTGGTGGCCCAGAGGTTAGAATTCTAGGCTTTCACTGCTGTGGCCTGGGTTCAATCTCTGGCCAGGAAAGTTACATGGCAACTATATATATCTGTATCTATATCTATATATATAGATGTAAACAGGAATAAAAGTTTCAATAAAAGATTCTATGATAAAGTAGAGGAAATCTCCCTGAAGGTAGGTGGAAAGGAGGAGAGAAAAGACAGCAGAGAGAAAATGGAGAATCTATCTCTGAGGTCAAACATCAGTTAATAAGAATTCTAGAAAAAGGGAAAGGAAACTAAAGGACAAGCTGGTATCAAAGAATTGATATTTCCTGTAATGGAAGGATCTGTGTTTCTAGATGCAAAGTGTCCACCAAAATGTTCAAAACAAGGACAGTAACAGGACCCTCACATGATGCATCACTGTTAAATTCCAGAATGCCAGAAACAGAGAAACTCTTAAAACTTCAGGGAGAAGAAGAAGGCTATGTACAAAGGAGAAAAATCAGAATGGCATTGGGCTTCTTAAAGGCTCCACTGGAAGATGGAATTTAGCAGAAAAGTGTCTACATTGTTGAGGGCAAATGACTTTGATTCTGGAGTTGGTTTCCCAGACAAGTGGTGAATCAATTGTGAAGGATGAAAAAAGAAGATACATATAATCTTGAAAATTTTACATCCCATAGGAATCTTTCTCAGCTTTATATTCTACCACATTGAAAAAGTACAATAAGAAAGAGAAATTCATGGGATATAGGAAATAGGGGATCCGGCACAGATAAGAGCTTAAGGGAATTCCCAGACAGTTGATGAAAGAGGTTCCAAAATGACAGTTGCTTAGCTGGTCTAGAGAGCACCCAAGTACAGGTTGGAATTGAAGGATGGAAGGTTCTAGGAGGATGTCCCTAAGCAAAACTGTCCTTGAGAGACTGCTAATGGATTTGGGTATGCTGAGAGAAATTCTTAAGAGCTCCAAGGGAATGTTTGGGGATAAATTAGTAATAGGCACATAGACAACTAAGCAAATGACAATGTCAATCACAATCACAACGGAAACAAGACAACTCCAGGAAAATCAAAATGTTATATAAGAAATAAAATGAAGTCGTAACATGGCCGTTTCCATGGGCAACACGCACATAGTTACGGTATTTTATTTTATTATTGTTTGTTTATTTGACCGTGACAGGTCTTAGTTACCGCATGTGGGATCTTTGATTTTCGATGTGACTTATGGAATCTAGTTCCCTGACCAGGGATGAAACTCAGTACCCCTGCGTTGGGAGTGTGGAGTCTTAACCACTGGACCACCAGAAAAGTCCCAGTTACAGTATTTTAAATGCTAGATAATGGTTAACTAAATCATGATCTAAATGTGTTAGGAGAGTGGAGAGAGAGGATGGGCCTGTGAGGAGGAGAACTGTGTGAGAAGGTCAGGGCCACAGTGGAAAGTCTATAGCTAATGTTTAAAATGGAATGCTCAGGAAATATCAGTTCATGAATTTTTTTAGTATATGAAAATAAATAACAGGAGAAACATTCCAAAGAGCTGAAACTCACTAGCCTTGGAGAGGGAGTCAGGGATACAAAGACTGATAAAGGGAAACTCTTGCTTTTCTGGCAAAGGCCTTGTGAAACTATTTCTTTCTAAAGGTTTTACAGTAATTGCTCTGATAAATTTAAACTTAAATTTAGCAAAGGAAAAAAATGATCTTCTCATCTCACCTTCTATGTATTATCAATAATTTGGTGATTATTCTTTTGGCCTTTGTTTTCTATGTGTACTGTTACAAAAATGAAATTTTTAATTTTCCCATCTTTGGATCATTGTATTCCTTAATGCAAATAGTCTTCCATTTTCTTTTTCACTGGTATCTTCAAGACTTTTTCCATGCTATAGAAGTTAATGGTAACATTTTTTATTGAATGTCTGTTTCACCAGTCACAACTACAACCTTCTACTTTGGAGAAAGAGCGCTTCTTCTGAGTGGGAGAGCCAGCCCTCAGGATCCCATCCTTCAGGCCCATCCTTCAGCTGACTCACCTTTGGGTATCATTTGTCCAAACTCATACTCAGGTATTGATCAGTATGAGTTTAATAACTTATGGCTCCTCACAGACATTTGCAGTTTAATCAATAACTCCTAAAGATTAAATAACAACAACATAACTTCAAGAATAAGCTACTAATAGGAAAATTCCTGGTGCTTTCAAAGAAAGTAGAAGGGCTTGGTTTTGTGTAGAGAATTTTCAGTGTAACTGTTTTCCTAGCCCTGCTTTCTGTTTAAGGAGAGGGAATGCCCCACTGTGTGAGGTCTGGGGGGGCGGCAGTGCTCTGCCTTCCCGGTGGAACTCCTCTCTGTCTTCTCCCAACCCCAACAGCTAAGGTATGGACACATGCTCTGGGCTTGACACCCTTCTACCCGAGGCTTTGACTCTTACGAGTAATGCAAAGATGAAGAGATGCTCTTCATGGTGGCGTGCCATCTCAGTAGCCACATCGCTGACCTTCCTCCCGGCCCCTGGTTCTGTCACTATGCTGTCATCCATTGCAGCCTGTTCTTGCTCTACCCCCTCTGGGTAGGCTATCTGCCCTCTCTGTATATATTTATGTTGAGCAGAAACCTGGTCCCTCAATTCCCATAGTGCCAAGAAGTCAGTATACAGATTCCAAGGAGAATGTAGTGATGACTGGGAACAGTGGAAGAGAAAGACACAGGCAAGAGTAATACTCCAGGGGACAGAACTGCCTCTGGGTCTAGGGCAGATTCACCTTGCTTACAGACTGCCTCTGTGTTACCTGGAGCAGCAACTTCCCACTTCTGACCTCCCTCTTTCTGGCAGTGTTCTAGGTATCTTTCGAACCCCAGAGAGCAGAAGGTGTTTCCCCTCATGCATGTGTAAGGACTGGCCTCTTTCCAGGAGCACTGGCAGTGGGAACGCTGTTTCTCTTCTGAGAAAACGCCATCCGCTTGCTTCAAGGAACTTTGGTCAGGTCCTGTGGCCTAGACAAGACTCTCACAAAATAATTTGAGATGGGTACACTTTCTAAACTCTGGGTGATTCTTTTATTATTATGGTCACCTTTCACCCTAAAAAGAAAGAGTGCTATAATTGATACCAGTACTGCCTGGTAGTGGCAGTTGGAGATCTGCCACTCAACCCATGTGTCTGTCCAACTAAGGAGGACAGAGACACAAGTCTCAGTATCTAGATGGGAGTCAACAGTCATAGCAGCCCAGTGAGTGCCTGATACATATTCATGTGTAGGAGCTTTGGTGAAAGCTGGACTAGAATATCTGGCCCAGGCTCAAGGCTAATCAGGCCTCTTCTGTGTATGTTGAATGTGAATCTGGGGACCCACGCACTCAGGCATGCTGATAAGCAGCGGGAGACATGCAGCAGATCCCATGTCCATTTGCCCAACCAGCGATATGGACCAGAATGGCAAGCTTGCCACCATCCAGCTGGGATGGGCCAGCAGAACCAGAAGGAGTAACCCTACTCATAGCAAAATGTCAAGGGATGATCAGTAGGATTAGCCTCCCTTCCTGTGTGGAGGAATGGGTAGAGAGGGAGAGATGTATGTCCCTCCTGGAGGGAGAAGGGGAAAGGATTCCTCACAATACCTACCAGAGTGTCTGGCACTTGGTGTCTGCCCAGTAAATGTTTATGAATGAGAAGCAGCAAATTATCAAAAGCTAATGAGAAACACAAAACAAAGGGGAGCTCAGAGAAGGCTTCATGGAGGAGGGGCACCTAGAGTCATCTCCTCCATCTATCTGTGGCCTCTCTGAGTGTGGAACATAGCTCACCTGACCTTGTATAATTGAAATGTTTCCCCAAGTAGCTATGGAGGGCTATGGCCATGGGAGCAAAATTATCTGCCATCACTTCAGTTGGGTGCTGGCTAGAACTTTTGAATCAAACAGTAATTGTCATTGAAGTCGAATATATAAATAAATGATATGATCTAGATGTCCTTTAATTTCACCCCACTAAAATAAACTCATAAAACCTGAGTCTTCTGTGGGATTACTGACAAAAAGAAAAATAAATCTCAACAAACCTTCCATGAACACTTGACTAACAACTGAATCATATCCAAAAGTCATATACCAAATGTGGAGTCTCTCATCCACCATTCTGATCAATAAATCACTCCAGCAGCCAGTCCATGCCCACACATGGATTTTGGATGACAAGTGGCAGTTAAAAAACTTGAGTGTCCCTGGAATCAATGGCAGAAAGGAGGAAGGGCACTGAGTGAAAGAATTGGGGATGCAGAAGAAGTGTCCAGGGGATGGTGAGCACACTCAATTGGCAGATGAGTTAATCTGCTCATTAATCACTCTGCTGCTCTGCCAAAAGGAAGCATTTGATGCTGGTGTCCCAGAGAAACTGCCTTCTAAGGGGAAGAAGCTTACTGACAAAAATTTAGGGGTGGTTAGGGGGTATTCCTAAAATTTGTGAATGACTAACAAGTCCCTCTGTATGCTTATGAAAAACAATTTTGAGGCTGACTCACTCAGTTCAGACCTCTGCTAAGAAGTCAGCTGTGTATTTATTTATTAAGTATAGTTAATTTATAATGTTGTGCCAATCTCTGCTGTACAGCAAAGTGACCTAGTTATACACATATAGACATTCTCTTTTTTAAAAATATTCTTTTTCCACTGTGGTTTGTCATGGATATTGAATATAGTTCCCTGGGCTATACAGAAGGACCTTGTTGTTTATCCATTCTATATATAATAGTTTACATCTGCTAATGCCACACTCCCAGTCCTTCCCTCCCCCATCTCCCTCTTCCTTGGCAACCACAAGTCTGTTCTCATTGCCTTTGAGTCTGTTTCTGCTTTGGAGATAGGTTCAGCTGTGCCATATTTTAGATTCCACATATAAGTAATATCATAGGATAGTTGTCTTTGTCTTTCTGAGTTACTTCACTTAGTATGATAATCTCTAGTTGCATCCATCAGTTCAGTTCAGTTCAGTTGTTCAGTCATATCCGACTCTTTGCGACCACATGGACCTCAGCATGCCAGGCCTCCCTGTCCATTACCAACTCCCAGAGTTTACTCAAATGCACATCCATTGAGTCAGTGATGCCATCCAACCATCTCATCCTCTGTCATCCCCTTCTCCTCCTGCCTTCAATCTTTCCCAGCATCAGAGTCTTTTCAAATGAGTCAGTTCTTCGCATCAAGTGACCAAAGTATTGGAGTTTCAGCTTCAACATCAGTCCTTCCAATGAATATTCAGAACTGATTACCTTTAGGATGGACTGGTTGGATCTTCTTGCAGTCCAAGAGACTCTCAAGAGTCTTCTCCAACACCACAATTCAAAAGCATTAATTCTTCGGCACTCAGCTTTCTTTATAGTCCACCTCTCATATCCACACATGACTACTGGAAAAACCATAGCTTTGATTAGATGGGACTTTGTTGGCAAAGTAACATCTCTGCTTTTCAATACACTATCTAGGTTGGTCATAACTTTTCTTCCAAGGAGCAAGCATCTTTTAATTTCATGGCTACAGTCACCATCTGCAGTGATTTTGGAGCCCAAAAAAATAAAGTCAGCCACTGTTTCCACTGTTTACCCATCTATTTGTCATGAAGTAATGGGACTGGATGCCATGATCTTAGTTTTCTGAATGTTGAGTTTTAAGTCAAATTTTTCACTCTCCGCTTTCACTTTCATCAAGAGGCTCTTTAGTTCTTCTTCACTTTCTGCCATAAGGGTGGTGTCATCTGCATATCTGAGGTTATTTATTTCTCCTGGCTATCTTGATTCCAGCCTGTGCTTCATCCAGCCCAGCGTTTCTCATGATGTACTCTGCATATAAGTTAAAGAAGCGGGGTGACAATATACAGCCTTGGTGTAGTCCTTTCCTTATTCGGAACCAGTCTGTTTTTCCAAGTCCAATTCTAACTGTTGCTTCCTGACAGTTATACAGGTTTCTCAAGAGGCGGGTCAGGTGGCCTGGTAAGTGGCATTATTTCATTCCTTTTTTATGGCTGAGTAGTATTCCTTTGTATATATGTACCACATCTTCTTTGTCCATTCTTCTATCAATGAGCATGAATTTAGGTTGTTTCCATGTCTTGATTATTGTGAGTAGTGCTATTATGAACATAAGGGTGTGTATATCTTTTTGAATTATAGTTTTGTCTGGGTGTATGCCCAGGAGTGGGATTGCTGGATCATATGGTAGTTCTCTTTTTAGTTTTCTGAGGAACCTCCACACAGAAGCCAGCATTTTAAATACCAAGAAGCCCAGCTGGCTCTACCTCAGACCATGTTCCTTTCACTCCACCCAGTGGAATGGAGTGACCTAGTGACTTATAGCAGTGACCTAGTACTTTCTCAGAGTGGTCATGCCAACCTCACTTCTTTTGCTGGGGCAAGGACAGGCTCTGAGTGCATTGGGATAAAGGAGGCACTTGAAACCTGTTCCTTTTCCTTGGCTATACTAGATGCAGAGCTCTACATTTGCCAATAGACCATTCCCCCATCTCTGTAGATAAGCCTCCTTCTCTTCTGCTAGATAAGCCTCCTTCTCTTCTGCTATGGCTGAGCTTCTACAATGTGGCTGAGGACATAGGGCCATCTCCACAGTCACCTCTAAATTCATAATAACCAAGTCTAGCAACCTTGGGAGAAAAACAGAGGACCTTGAGTTCAGAAGACTTAGAACACTGGAAGAGACTTATTACTCTGCCTTGGGTCTCTTGCCCTGCATTTGAACCAGTTTCTCCAGCCAGGGAGATGAGGGTGAGCCATATACTAATTATTTCAGAGAGATGAGCATGGAACTGGATTGGCAGTCCCACCGATAAACAAGGGAAGCCTAATGAAGCAGCAGTGATGCCATGAATGGAGGTGTGTGCACAGGGAGGCTGTGATCCAATGAACCAGAGGAGAGAGAGATTAGATAAAGCAAAGTAACAGATGTCTCCCACACCAGGGAAATCAGAAAAAATGAGTAATAAAGTTTGGAGTGAAAAGAAGCAGAGCATGGAGAAATTCTGAAGTAGACAGCAATACTTAAAGATTTCTTTTAGGGTGCTAGAGGCTTTAGGTGTGGATGGAGAGGAAGCTGGGCATTGGCCAGGCCCTGACACTGCTGGAAAAGTAACTGCAAGAGCCAGTCACGCCTCTTCCTATGTGAAGGTCACGGACTGTGCCAGGCGGGAGGGAGCTTAATACTGACCCTTGGTGGCCTCTTGGTTTAAACTTGTTTTCTCTAACTTAAATCACAGAGATGTCAGGGCCTCTTTCTCACTGCTCTGGGAGGTGTCTTTCCCATTGCTGGTGGTCATTGAGCTGTCAGGAAGGCTGCCAGTTTAGCTAAAGGAAATTTACTGCTCTTGTTTAAACCCTGGAGAAATTCACTGCATCTAGAACGGCAGTTTGCATCATGGTATGTTGAGCTCTGATGGGACACCATGTTCAGGGAGTGGGGTATTGAATATTTAGAAACACAAGAGTGACCACAGGAACCACAGGGAAGATTGAGTCGGTTAAAGGGAAATCTGCTGGTTTCCTAGGAAGGGAAAGTAAATGAAAGTGGCATTGCCCCCTGACATATCTCCAAGGTAATCTTTTGGTATGATGTACCTATCAAAATCATAAATTTGTTTGCCAGCCTGAATGTTAAAGAGTGCTTGGAATATTGTGTTAAGAAAGATTCTGAAGCAGTATCTAGACTCAACCAGAAGCAGTGCTACAATGAATTCCAGTGTCATCAAAATGGAGCAGTATACATCTACTATATTTGATTTTTCAGAGATGGAAGACTCTCATTTCCAAGGATTTACTTCAGGAAACAATTACAATGGGAGAAAAAACTGCTATATGCCAAAAATGTTCTTGGTCTCATTTACTGTAGCAGCAATTTGTCCTTTAGAAGGGTAATGTTCACTTGTCAGAATTAAGTTGTTGACCATGAAAACCATGAGGAAACAATGGAAAATGTGACACATACTAATGTTGAGGGAAAAGAAAACATTTATATACAAGAAATGATTGCAGATAGGTGTAAAAAAGACATAAAATACGTAAATATTTGTGTGCATGTGGGGGCCATTTCTTTTTAGTATATGGAATCCAGTTCTTATCACATAGCAGATACACAATAAATATTTGTTGACTATTTTTTGCTAGTTTATATGTTTTTACGGTAAAATAGTTCCCCAAAGAGGGAATAAAAACTAAAACAAAAAAACCAAACTCCTGAAAGTCAATGTGTTCACAGAAATAACAATTCATTCTGCCTTCTCCAGTCAGTTTAGCCTCACACTTAGACTCATTCTAGTACTTCACTGAGCAACTCCAAAGACATCTGTTAAATTCCTTCAGGCGTTCACACTTAACAGTAAAGACTTATCCACTTTTGCTCCCAGATGCTCAGGCTTGGGCTTCTGGAATTCTGAAAGCATTTATTATCCTTCCAGAGATTGTTGACTTGCCCCAAAGAAATTTTTTCTTTCATTTTTATGTAGTCAGAGAGGTAACTAAGAATGGCTTCAGTAGCATCTTCAAGGCCATTTGAAAACTTTTGATGGAATTCAGAATTCAGATCTAAAGTCTATGAATATGGTTACTGGAATGACTGACAGATTGAGGCCAGCTATCAAACAGATTTCAGATGTTGACAAAACCTCTGCTCATTGGAATGAAGTCCAAATATGTGGACAAATGACCAATTACTGTGTAACTTCATTAACTTAAGGAACCCTCCTAATATTCCCTAATTCCATTGACCAATAATCTTTCTTTTTTCTCTGAACTACACAAAGCACTCATATCCCTCGACTAGGAAATGAAAGTTTATTTTCAATTTCCTTGGGCAAGGCAAAAGCAAGGGTAAATTAACAGTCTGTAGCATGTCTGGAACTAGAAAAGCACTGAAAATGTGATGGGGAATTACATTGTAGGAAAATCATCCAAAGACAATGCGATATTTAGCTGATGGTAATCTCAGAAGATGTACTTGGAGGACAGAAGCTGCTGGATGGACAGGCAATATCTCTGTTAGCAAAGAAAAAATGGAGAGCAGAGGCAGTTGTTGCAAGGATTTAGACCAAGAAGAAAAAGCCATGGTGTATCTGTCCACACCAATCTAGTGTACCAGACAACACAACATCTGTTTCACTGGGTCCAAATAGTCAATCCACTGTCATATGTAATTTACTCACTATTATAATAAAAGTTTTCTGTCTCTCTGCTTCTCACCTGAATATCTTCTGTTCCTAGCCCTTTATTTTTAATACCATCATTTTAAAATTATAACAACAATTCTTGCATGTATCTATTCTACAGATTTTTTTAATGTCTCCTATGAAGAGGCAGTGTGTGAGCATCAGGAATAGAGAGTGAGCAATAAAAATAGTCAGGCATACAAGTGATAGCAATTTGGTGTTATGCTGTAAGGGTGTATTAGGGGCTCTCAAAGCGCTGAAAGTGAAAATGTTAGTCATGTAGTCATGTCTGACTCTTTGTGACCCCATGAACTGTAGCCTGCCAGACTCCTCTGTCTGTGGGGTTTCCCAGACAAGAGTACTCAAGAGGGTTGCCATTCCCTTCTCCAGGGGATCTTCCTGACCAGGGTATTGAACCCAGGTCTACTGCATTGCAGGCAGATTCTTTACCATCTGAGCCACCAGGGAGGAGGAGGCCTAACCTTGGTTGGCAAAGTCTTTCTGGAAGCAGTGACAGATAGACTAGGCCTGAAGATAAAATGGCTTGGGTGGTGGAGAAGCATCCTGTATAGTTACAATCCTCCACAGGTAAAAGAACTGTTAGCATTTATATGTATTTTATTCTAGTGCTTTTTTTTTTTTCCTATTCACATAGACATGTTGGTAGATATATAGATAAGGTAATGATAATGATTAAATAGATATGCATAGGTTTTAGAACTGTGATCATAATCTCTATGTACTTTCAATGCTGTCTTTTACATGCCTTTAAATATGTATTGATAATGTGGATTTTGATTCAGTTCAGTTCAGTCAGTCAGTCGTGTCCGACTCTTTGTGACCCCAAGAACCGCAGCACGCCAGGCCTCCCTTGTCCACCACCAACTCCCAGACTTTACCTAAACTCAAGTCCATTGAGTTGGTGATACCATCCAGCCATCTCATCCTCTGTTGTGCCTTCTCCTCCTGCTCTCAATCTTTCCCAGCATCAGGGTCTTTTCAAATGAGTCAGCTCTTCACATCAGGTGGCCAAAGTATTGGAGTTTCAGCTTCAACATCAGCCCTTCCAATGAAGACTCAGGACTGATCTCCTTTAGGATGGACTGGTTGGATCTCCTTGCAGTCCAATGGACTCTCAAGAGTCTTCTCCAACACCACGGTTCAAAAGCATCAATTCTTTGGCACTCAGTTTTCTTTATAGTCCGCCTCTCACATCCATACATGACTACTGGAAAAACCATAGCCTTGACTAGACAGACCTTTGTTGACAAAGTAATATCTCTGCTTTTTAATATGCTGTCTCGGTTGGTCAAAACTTTCCTTCCAAGGAGTAAGCATCTTTTAATTTCATGGCTGCAATCACCATCTGCAGTGATTTTGGAGCCCCCAAAAATAAAGTCAGCCTCTGTTTCCACTGTTTCCCCATCTAGTTGCCATGAAGTGATGGGACCAGATGCCATGATCTTAGTTTTCTGAGTGTTGAGCTTTAAGCCAACTTTTTCACTCTCCTCTTTCACTTTCATCAAGAGGCTCTTTAGTTCTTCTTCACTTTCTGCCATAAGGGTGGTGTCATTTGCATATCTGAGGTTGTTGATATTTCTCCTGGCAATCTTGATTCCAGCTTGTGCTTCATCCAGCCCAGTGTTTCTCATGATGTACTCTGCATAGAAGTTAAATAAGCAGGGTGACAATATACAGCCTTGATGTACTCCCTTTCCTATTTGGAACCAGTCTGTTTTTCCACGTCCAGTTCTAACTGTTGCTTCCTGACCTGCATACAGGTTTCTCAACAGGCAGGTCAGGTGGTATGGTATTCCCATCTCTTTCAGAATTTTCCACAGTTGGTTGTGATCCACACAGTCAAAGGTTTTGGCATAGTCAATAAAGCAGAAATAGATGTTTTTCTGGAGCTCTCTTGTGTTTTCAATGATCCAGCGGATGTTGGCAATTTGATCTCTGGTTCCTGTGCCTTTTCTAAAACCAGCTTGAACATCTGGAATCTCATGGTTCAGATATTGCTGAAGCCTGGCTTGGAGAATTTTGAGCATTACTTTACTAGCGTGTGAGATGAGTGCAATTGTGCAGTAGTTTGAGCATTCTTTGGGATTGGAGTGAAAACTGACCTTTTCCAGTCCTGTGGCCACTGCTTTGTTTTCCAAATTTCCTGGCATATTGCATGCAGCACTTTTACAGCATCATCATTCAAGACTTGAAATAGCTCTACTGGAATTCCATTACCTCCACTAACTTTGTTCGTAGTGATGCTTCCTAAGGCCCACTTGACTTCACATTCCAGGATGTCTGGCTCTAGGTGAGTGATCACACCATTGTGATTATCTGGGTTGTGAAGATCTTTTTTGTGCACTTCTTCTGTGTCTTCTTGCCACCTCTTCTTAATATCTTCTGCTTCTGTTAGATCTATACTGTTTCTGTCCTTTATTGAACACTTCTTTGCATGAAATGTTCCCTTGGTATCTCTAGTTTTCTTGAAGAGATCTTTAGTCTTTCCCATTCTATTTTTTCCCTCTATTTCTTTGCATTGATCGCTGAGGAAGGTTTTCTCATCTCTCCTTGCTATTCTTTGGAACCTGCATTCAAATGGAACTCTGCATTCATTTCTCCTTTGCTTTTCTCTTTGCTTCTTTTCACAGCTATTTGTAAGCCCTCCTCAGACAGCCATTTTGCTTTTTTGCAGTTCTTTTTCTTGGGGATGGTTTTGATCCCTGTCTCCTGTACAGTGTCATGAATCTCCATCCATAGTTCATCAGGCACTCCGTCTATCAGATCTAGTCCCCTAAATCTATTTCTCACTCCCATATCATAAGGATTTGATTAAGGTCATACCTGAATGGTCTAGTGGTTTTCCCCACTTTCTTCAATTTAAGTCTGAATTTGGCAATAAAGCTTTCATGATCTGAGCCACAGTCAGCTCCCAGTCTTGTTTTTGCTGACTGTATAGAGCTTCTCCATTTTTGGCTGCAAAGAATGTATTGAGTAGATGTTTCATAATGTATATGATCATTCTCTTTGTGTCCATCAGAGTTTTTGTTTCCAAGCCACCAAAACCAACCCTGGCTAAATTAAGTGGAAGAGGAATTTACTGAAATAGTATTAGGTAGTCATAGAATCTATGGAAAGGCTGGGAAAATAGGCTAAGAACAAGGGTAGGAATCAATATAGGTTCAGCAGAGGAACCCTATTTAGGGTTAACCACAGAAACAATGCCTTAGGTCTCAGTGTTTCTGAGGAGCATCTTTCTGGTCAAGCCTAGAAAGTCCATCCCACCCTACCTACAAGGGAACAGACTTTTATAGTAAGAATTGGGGCCCCGTGTCCCATCAAGACTCAGCCAATAGGGCCTGTCCCCAAACAGGAAAGGCATTAGGATGTGGCTAGCAGAAAACCCCCAGGAATATCCACTCCCTCCTTATTGTTAGTTGTTTCCTTTTATTTTTCCTTTGTATTATAGAACTATTGAACGGTCTTCAACAAAAAAAGTTGAGCACTTCTCTGAGTATCTCCTTAGAATAAATTCCCTAGAAACAGAATTTCTGAATAAAGGAGTGTGGACATTTTTAAGTTTCTTGATACATACTGCCAAATTACTTTTTGAGAAAGATGTTTCAACTTAAGCTCACTCTTGGAGTATGTATGAGTGTGCATATCTTCTGTGCCCACACTGAGCATTATTGTTTTAAGAAATCTTCATGTCAACTCCTTTCTAGTCTTTGCTCATGGATGCAGCCTGTACCTCATTAAAACTGCATTTTGAAGTCAAAGCACCTAGTGGCACAGCAAATAGTTCAGTAAATAAGTTGTTTATTTCTTGAGTGTATTTGAGATAATTACCTTTATTGATTTTATTCCTCATTAATTTGATTAATTCAGGGGATGCTTCTTTTAATAGGCTGTAGAGAAGCTTTTTTTTTTTCATTCTGGAAGGGCAGGGTTTACAAAGCCCTGATTACATGTGAAATAATAGAGAATTGAATTTTGCAGGTGAGATCCTGAGAGGAGGACTCACCCTCCTTCAGCATGTGTCTCTTGCTAATGCTGTCCTAGCATCATTTTCCCAGACCTCTTGGCCCATGGGAGGTCACATCTCCAGAAGTAGTTTCCTTCAGAGAGCCATAGCAGTGATAGCCTCTAAACTGGGATGAATATGAAACCCAGGGAGGTGATGAAATATTTCATGAGTCTTCTATCAACTTAGAAGAACATCTTTTTTAGCAAGAAATTGAAAGGCATGAAGAATGTTAAGACCTGGGCTTCCATCAAGAGAATGCAAGTAGGGTCCAGGAAAAAGCATTTGACGAGAAAAGTCTGAGTCCCAGGATGCTGGTCCTGCTTTGTCATCAACTAGCTGTGTGGTGTTGGAGAAATCACTTATGTCTCTCTGGATTTCACCAGGGAGTGGGCCACAGGATCTTAAGGAAATTTTCTCTTCTAATAGCCAAAGATCCTAAGGCTACTTAGACTTTGGATTTTTCAACATTATCTTGACTTCAGATAATAATGGTAATTAAACCGTATCTTTCACTTTGCTTCCAGGTAGGAAATAACTGGATGAATAAACACATATCTTTTTCTCTCACCCTTGGGTTCAGAAGCTTCTCTGGGGCCCGTAAAACTAGCCAAAAGTCAAACATTAAACAAACTAAATTCTTCTGGAGAAAGCCATTCCGCCCCCCCTCTATTTGCATAATTTGATTCTCATGTTTTGCCCTTGTCAAGTTCTTTCCTGCTTGTAGACATTTATACAATGGGTTATAACTGTATTATTTTATTGTTGCTCATTAACCATGGGTGAGTCACTTTTTAAAATGGGCTTATGTGGTTTATTAAGTATTCTATTCATGAGGAATTAGAAATAAATTTGGACTAGAGATTTTGGATCATTGACATGAACAACCATCGCTAGGTGTCTGTGCTTGGCAGGCAGCCCAGTTGGTTACCAGCTCTGATTGGTTAGATGGTTTCATGGCCATATGGCCTCGAGTCCAGGCGAGGATGTGTGGTCATGCGACAGTGGGCAGGGTTAACCTCTCTGTGAGGGGATATTGAGCTCACTGAAAAGTTTGTTTAGAACAGAATTGTTTTCAATTTTCCCTAAGTAAATATCTGGCAAGGCCCAGAATTGGATCAGATCCAATTTTGCAGATAAAATGCCCCCAAACATGTTTATCCCCTGGAGAAAGGCTGAAAATGTATGCACATTTATATTTGTCTATTTAGGCAAATCTCATTAACATGAATGATGTAGAAAAATATACAGTGATGGAGTGGTTCATATTCTCATGCTAGTCTGGGAGGGATTTTATTACGGTCCAGCAGGAGGTTAGCATTTACTGAGGTTGTTTCTACATGAGGTTTTTTAAAAATATAAGACCCTAATCCAAGAATAGCAAATACATGGTACTTGAGCCTCAACTCTCCCTTCCAAACGCAGAACAGACTAATGGAAGATGGCATTCTTTGCTTCTCAGACCACCAGTCAGACATCCAAGGATGAACATAATCATTCTCCCTGCCCCAAGATGTCAACCAACTTGTCCATATGGGAAATCACCTTTCTTGGAGAAGAAAGGAGATCCTGTTACTTCTTGGGTATGATTGATGGAACAAAATTGAATGCTTCTAAGCTTATCAGCCAATGTTGTTGTTGTTAGTTGCCAAGCTGTGTATTACTCTTCACGACCCCATGAACTGCAGCATGCCAGGCTTCCCTGTCCATCACCACCTCCCAGAGTTTGCCCAAGTTCACGTCTAATGAATTGGTGTTGCCATTTAACCATCTCATCCCCTGTCACCCTCTTCTCCTTCTTCCTTTTTCCCCAGCATCAGGGTCTTTTTCCAGTGAGTTAGCTGTTCACTCAGGTGGCCGAACTATTGGAGCTTCAACTTTAGCATCAGTCCTTCCAAAGGGTATTCAGGGTTGATTTCCTTTAAGATTGACTGGTTTGATCTCCTTGCTTTCAAAGGGACTCTCAAGAGTCTTCTTCGGCACCATAGTCAGAAAGCATCAATTCTTTGGCACTCTGCCTTCTCTATTGTCCAGCTCTCACGTTCATACCAGCATGTTAAATTGATTTTCATTGTATTCTCAGAGGCTTAACTAAGTCCTCATGGTTGAGCACAGTGAGTAATAAGTACTCATGCCTTCTGGGAAAAAAATATGCTAGACACTAGACTCGTCCATGGAGAGTTGCTGAGAGTCAGCAAAAATTGTGCCTCGTGTCTATTGCTTATCTCCAGCCTACGTAAGAGGAAGACCAGAAATTGGAGAAGGTGGGATTAACAGAGGGGGTGTCTTAGAAGAACACTTTGAATTTTTCCTGATCACTGCTACCACTTCTAGGCAAATAAGAGAAATATAGAATGAATATCTGGAGGTACTAAGGGTGCATGCCCTTCCTAGAAGATTCTGCAGGCAGGAGGCTGACTGGAACTGTCTGTGATGGAGCCAGGAGGGAGGGGAGCAATGGGAGCAACAATCCTATGTATTTTGTGGGACAGGATGAATGTGTTTCCTATGGGCTGGGTAGGCACAGTGGAGGGAGGGTAGTCAGGATTTAGCCACTCAGAGTGCTCCCACCCCAGAGGCCTGCCTGCCTACTCCTTCTATCTAAGCATTCGTTCAAAGCTTATATCCTCAGAAATGCCTTCTTTGACCACTTAGACTAATATAGCGCCCCCTCCAGTCACCCCTTATTACACTTCCTGTTTTATTTCCTTGGTAGCACTCTGGTACCTGTCCAAAATTTTTTTTGGCAGGGGAAGAGTTAATAAGTATGGAGAAGTTTTGGAGAAGGAATCTCAAAGAGACCATTCTTTAAAGCCATAAAAATGTTCCATGAGAGCAGAGACCATATTCATCTTATTCACCATTATTCCCAGTGCTCATAACAGAACCTAGCACATAGTAGCTGCTCAATAAAAATATATAAAATAGTAAATCTCTGCCAACAAGAGCCCTGAGAGATCAACAGACATCAATTGGTTCTAAAAATGCAGTTTCTCAATGTCTGAGTTGAGAAGAGTTTAGTGGGAGAAGCAGATAGGAACTCGAGACTGGGATAAAATTTGTATCCTGTCTGGGTTTCTATTTTTCCTGTTTCACTGCCTGGATAACTGAGAAGCAACTCTTTAGTGAAGTTCTTTCTATCCTGGGCTCTCCTAATCTGCCAAGTCTGTGGCAGCTGGAAACCCACATGAACTTTCTTTTAGTTTTGCTTGATTTGCTTTGCAGGGATGAGCTCTCCTCAGCCTAGCTATGTCTCTAGGCTTCAGGGAAAGTTGAGCACCTGCCCAGATGTTTGGAGACAACCTACAAACATGGAAACATACAAAGCCATGCATTGCTTGTGGCTTTCTACACGTGATATGAAATTAAAATCATTTACCTTAAGCAAGTGTGTTTCCTCAGTGATATGGACCCCAAATAAAATCATTTATGAGGAGAACATGGGGAAAACCAGGGTATTTTAAAAAGTCATTCATTTCCTATGCATCTGCTTAGAATCACAAATGAAATATCCAACAACTTCAGTCATACAGTGATGAAAGAAATCACAGCCTGTCCTTTCTGTAAGATATGTTTTTGAAAGATAGAAATAAAAATATTTTACCTTTGAATAGCATTTTGTAGTTTACAAGGATTTCTACGTATGTCATAGAATATGACTGAAAAAAAAGGTAAACCATCTGATAAATTTTAAATCCTTCATAAAGCTGAAGAATCTTCTGGGTGTTCAGTAAATAAACAAATACCTGTTTGTGTGCAATGTTGAGACAGAACCATCATTGCATCTTCCTTCTAGAGTTAGGATTATACCTCAGATTGACCTTGAGTGACAGATCACATTTTGAAAAAATCAGAGAAGGCTGTTTTGAGAGGTACAAAGTACAGAAAACTCCAGTTAGGTCCATATCTAAGACTTTCTGGGCCCAGAGTGAGAGTACTTATAAATGGAAGTTCACTTACATATGTGTGAATATTTAAAACGTGTAAACCAAGCCAGGAAACTGCTAAATAAAATATATTCCATTCTTCTACCATGATAAGTAGATGTTCATAATGCTCTGGAAGGCCAGTTTGAATTGAGAATTCTTGAACACCTCGGAAGAGTTTCCCTGTGAAACATGATGGGGCAAGGAGAGTCTGACCTGGGTACCCTCATTCTCTTCCACTTTCATCTGCCTCCTGTGCCACACATGCACATCCTTCCTTGAGTGCAGGTGAGTGCACACCCAGCCCCACACTGAGCAATATCCACACCCTCTCAGGAAAGTGGACCCTAAGCAAGAGGTCTGCATGGTCCCCAAATTGAATGTAGGGCCATTTAGACAGGAAAGAGGTGGGTGCTGGAGCCAGGTAGAAAAGTTCCCTTGGGTCCTGGGAGTCCTCACTTCATGGGGTTAGGTGGGGTCAGACAGGAAGCAGACAGGCATCTCTGAAGGGCAGGGGCTGGCACAGACCCCTCTTGGCCAGGTCTACAGGAGGCACTAAATCCAGTGATAGTTGGAATTAAACTGAGTGTTTTTTGCTCTTCAACTTGTATCTAGTTATACTTTAAGTAAACATTTATAAATGTTGCACTAATCAAGGGCCTATTTAAAACGAAGCTCAACTTTGTTTTGATTTTTAAAGATTATTTGAGGCTACTTGGGATAAAGCATCTAATACTTAGAACAAATGAATCTAAATTAGAAGTAGGAAGTAGGAAGATAAAGCATGCTGGCACTAGTTTATATAGATGAACCAAAAGAGCAATAATCACAATAATAATGCCTTTACTAATATAATTCTTTGGTTCCAAAGCTCTTTCATTTATATATATGTATTCACATATACAAATCACTGGATTCTTATAAGAATAAACATCAATACTTTGAAAGATGTATACTCCAGGCAAATAAAAAGGAAACCCTGCTTGTCACTTTGAGGAGTACATTTATACTTCATTGGCCTGAGGGGGCAGTGTAGGAGGTAAAAACCAAGATGTCAAATAGACTTCAACGTGGGGCCAACTCTAATCTATCCATGCTGCTGCTGCTAAGTCGCTTTAGTCGTGTCCAACTATGTGCGACCCCATAGACGGCAGCCCACCAGGCTCCCCTGTCCCTGTGATTCTCCAGGCAAGAATACTGGAGTGGGTTGCCATTTCCTTCTCCAATGCACGAAAGTGAAAAGTGAAAGTGAACAGATCACCAGCCCAGGTTGGATGCATGAGACAAGTGCTCGGACCTGGTGCACTGGGAAGACCCAGAGGGATCGGGCAGAGAGGGAGGTGGGAGGGGGGATCGGGATGGGGAACACATGTAAATCCATGGCTGATTCATGTCAATGTATGACAAAAACCACTACAATATTGTAAAGTAATTAGCCTCCAACTAAAAAAAAAAAAAATTTTTTTTTAAAAAAGTGAAAGTGAAGTCACTCAGTTGTGTCCAATTCCTAGCGACCCCATGGACTACAGCCTACCAGGCCCCTCCATCCATGGGATTTTCTAGGAAGAGTACTGGAGTGGGTTGCCATTGCCTTCTCCGAATCTATCCATAGTGGCTGCCTAAAGAGCTTGATTCAGAAAAACTCAGGCCATGCCCACCACTGGTGGCTGGTACTGAATTAGGTTAAGGGAGGGACTGGGATGGCATATGTGCCATGAATGTGCCACCTCGGCTTGAAGAATGCACTGGACAGGTGTTAAGGGAAAGCAGGATTCTTGAGGTCATCCTTAATCTTTTGAAGTTGTCAGTAAGGAGGAAAATCAATTCAAATGCTTAAGAAGAATTCTGGCATTCTTGAATATTTCTATCTTCCTCAAACAAAAATGATCCATTCTAGGTTTCTTTGAGAAAGATACTGCTTTTAATGTGTTTTCCTCATATGGAAAAAGATTGGCTAGACGTCCGCTAAGGTGTTAATTGGTGATAACTGGATTAATAGGAGACTTGGTTTCTTTTCTCATCTCTGTCACTAACTAGCTGTGTGACCTTGAACAAATCTCTTAAACCCTCTGGACCTCTATTTCCTTATCTTCAAAACAGGGATACTATCTCAGTGATCTCTCAGAATTTTGTGAGGCTTAAAGGAGATGGTAGCAAAGCAAGCACTTGAATTAAAAAATAAAAATTGTATAGATGTAAACCATTTATGATTCCACTGAAAAATGAACAATTTGGATGAGGGTGCCACTTCCCAAAATGTGTTTCCTGGAACATTAGTTCCATGAGATGTCAGTAGGTGTTACACTAAAGCCTCAAACAAGAAGCTTTCTCTGGCCAAATAAATTTAAAACTCTGGGCTGAGCAAACTTAAATAGGCATTGTTGCCATAGAAATTATTACTATTTAATGTGCAGTGTGAATCTTTGGCAGTGAGAAATAGTATACAGTGGTTCATATACTTATTTGAATATAACACTCTTAAAATATTAGTCCCTTAGAACACAATCTTTGGAAATCATTGAACAAGCTTCTCTATAAGTTTACTTCAAACTTGAATGTCCTCTGATTCATTCATTGATAAGAGTTTTGTTTTAAAGAAGACAGATTTTTTTTTGAAGTATTTCAGTTCAGTTCATTCACTCAGTTGTGTCGACTCTTTGCAACCCCATGGACTATAGTATGCCAGGCTTCCCTATCCATCACCAACACCCAGTGCTTGCTCAAACTTATATCCATTGATTTTGGTGATGACATCCAACCATCTCATCCTTTCTCGTCCCCTTCTCCGCCTGCCTTCAATCTTTCCCAGCATCAAGATCTTTTCCAAGGAGTCAGTTCTTCACATCAGGTGGCCAGAGTATTGGAGCTTCAGCTTCAGCATCAGTCCTTCCATTGAACACCCAGGACTGATCTCCTTTAGGATGGACTGGTTGGATCTCCTTGCAGTCCAAGGGACTCTCAAGAGTCTTCAACACCACAGTTCAAAAACATCAATTCTTTGGCATTCAGCTTTCCTTATAGTCCAACTCTCACATCCATATATGACTACTGGAAAAGCAATAGACTTGACTAGATGGACCTTTGTTGGCAAAGGAATGTCTCTGCTTTTAAATATGCTGTCTAGTTTGGTCATAACTTTTCTTCCAAGGAGCAAAAGTCTTTTAATTTCATGGCTGCAGTCACCATCTGCAGTGATTTTGGAGCCCAAGAAAATAAAGTCGGCTTCTGTTTCCATTGTTTCCCCATCTATTTCCCATGAAGTGATGGGACCAGATGCCATGATCTTAGTTTTCTGAATGTTGAGTTTTAAGCCAACCTTTTCACTCTCCTCTTTCACTTTCATCAAGAGGCTCTTCAGTTCCTCTTCACTTTCTGCCATAAGGGTGGTGTCATCTGCATGTCTGACATAATTGACATTTCTCCTGGCAATCTTGATTCCAGCTTGTGCTTCATTCTAGTCTGGCATTTTCACATGATGTACTCTGCATATAAGTTAAATAAACAGGGTGACAATACACAGCCTTGACGTACTCCTTTCCCAATTTTGAACCAGTCCATTGTTCCATCTCTGGTTCTAACTGTTGCTTCTTGACCTGCATATAGATTTCTCAGGAGGCAAGTCAGGTGGTATGGTATTCCTATATCTTTAAGAATTTTCCACAGTTGGTTGTGATCCACACCGTCAAAGGCTTTGGCATAGTCGATAAAGCAGAAATAGATGTTTTTCTGGAACTCTTGCTTTATCTATGATTCAGTGGATGTTGGCAATTTGATCTCTGGTTCCTCTGCCTTTTCTAAATCCAGCTTGAACATCTGGAATTTCTCGGTTCATATACTGTTGAAGCCTGGCTTGGAGAATTTTGAGCATTACTTTACTAGCATGTGAGATGAGTACAATTTGTGGTAGTTTGAACATTATTTGGATTGCCTTTCTTTTCTAGTCCTGTGGCCACTACTGAGTTTTCCAAATTTGCTGGCATATTGAGTGCAGCACTTTCACAGCATCATCTTTTAGGATTTGATATAGCTCAACTGGAATTCCATCTCCTCCACTAGCTTTGTTCGTAGTGACGCTTCCTATGGCCCACTTGACTTCACATTCCAGAATGACTCTAGGTGAGTGATCACACCATTGTGGTTATCTGGGTCATTAAGATCTTTTCTGTATTGTTCTTCTGTGTATCCTTGCCACCTCTTCTTAGTATCTTCTGCTTCTATTAGGTTCAGACCATTTCTGTCCTTTATTGTGCCAATCTTTGAAGTGTTTATTTTTATTTATTTTTTATTTTTGACTGCACCATGCGTCAGGCAGGATCTTAGTTCTTTGACCAGTGATTGAACTCATTCCCCCTGCATGGGAAGCCTAAGTCTCAACCACTGGCCCACCAAGGGAGCCCCTAAACAAAGATTTATAGAGCCCCCATTATGGGCAGACACTATTCAGTGTACAAAATAGAGGCCAAAAAAATCCCTGCTTTTCTGGAGCTTATGTCTTAATGGGGATTTGATGTCACTCTTCCAAAGGATGCTTATGCTTAAAAAAGAGACTTCTACCCCTTAATTCAAAGAAATGAAATATTCAAGTAGAATTGTTAAAAACAGAGTAGGGAAGGACAGTTTGTAGGCAAGTAGGAAACACTGTTACCAATTATGACTTCTGTAGCTCAGCCTCTGAGCTAAGCTTAAACCATGAGCTTTGATCTGAAGAAGTAGGTAGCTACTGCTTCCTGGCTTCCCTGATGGCTCAGATCATAAGGATTCTGCCTGCCATGCAGGAGACTAAAGTTCGATACCAAATCAGGAAGATCTGCTGGAGAAGGGAATAGCTACTCACCCCAGTATTCTTGCCCAGAAAATCCCACAGACAGAGGAGCGTGTTGGGCTACAGTCCATGGAGTCGCAAAGAGTTGGACGTGACTGATCGACTAACACTTTCCCTTTCACTGCTTCCTGGGGGCACATGATCTCATTCATCCATTTATTCACTCATCCACTTACCAAATCCTTCTGAGCATGATGTGTGTCATACACAGAAGTGTATGAAACATGATCTGTACCCTCAGAACCAATTTCCAGATGGGCAGGCAGATAAAGATGTGAGCAATTGCAACTCACTGTGCATCTCATTCTGTTTACCATAGTGGGACATAAAGGATGATGTGGGAGCACTTGAGCAGGGTACCCACTGTCACACTTCAGAGAAGTCATCTCAATGGATGTGACATTTAATCTGAATTCAGAGGTGATAATTTATTTACAAAACTGGCTTAGGGTGAGTGGGGGAAAGTGGTGGGTAGGAAAAGTTCTTTGGCTAGTAGAAGCAGCATGTGGAAAGACCCAGTGGCACTCCTTTGAACTTGTATAACCAGAGTGGAGTGAGCTATCTATCTAGGATTCTGTGAATGATATTCTCTAAAAGAGCATTTTGTTGTTGAAATAAAACTTGAAAATCACTGGAGTTATCTAAAAGGAAATTCTTGAAGCCCCTACCATCATTATAATTCCTAAATTCTCCCCCTCCTATCAGTCTCCTTCCCCAAAGTGTTTTCATTTTCATGGGGATTATGGCAGATTTAGAATCTCAACTCTTAAATCCAAAGGAACACGTTACTACTGCCACATGTATTCATTAGAACTATTTTGGTGATAAATGACAGAAAACAAAACTCAAGATGACTTTACCAAAATAAGATATTATCTTACATAGAAAAATCCAGAGAAAGTTTGATCTGGCAGCTCTAGACCTAATCTCTCTTCATCTCTTACATCCTCTGTCCTCCCGGAATTCTTCATTTTTAGGCTCAGTATGGCGGTAAAATGGCTGCCAGCATCTCTACATCTACATCGTCCTTGTCTAAGTCTAGTTGAAAGAGAGTTGTTTTCCCAAAACTACCATACTGGTCTCTGTGTCACTCTGATTGCACCATCTTATATCATGTGCCCATCCCTGAACCAATCACTGTGGTTCCTGGGGGTAAAATTACAATGATTGGACAGGCCTGGATTGCATGATCCACTCCTTAAAGTAGGAAGTAGAGACTGATCAGAATCATGTGGCTGAGAATGGTTTCCTAAAGAAATTTAGGAGGTTATTAGCAAAGGAATAGATGTGTGTGGGAGAGATTATGTATGAGAGAGAGAGAAAGAAAGAAAGAAAAGAGAAGAGAGGGACAGAGAGAGAACTATCAAGGAAGGAAGGAAGAAAGGGAGGGAGGAAAAAAGAAAAGGAAAGAACGAAGAAGAAAAAAGGAAGGAAGGAATAGAAAGAAATTTCAAGGAGGAAAGTAAGAAAGAAGGACAGAAGAAAGAAAAGAAATCTTTTATTTTAACAATAACATATTTAACAAATGTGAAGGGCTTCCCTGTTGGCTCAATGGTAAATAATCCTCCTGCCAATGCAGGATACAGGGCTTTGATCCCTGGGTCAGGAAGATCACCTGGAGAAGGAAATGGCAACCTATCCAGTATTCTCACCTGGGGAATCCCATGGACAGAGGAGTCTGGTGGGCCCCAGTCTATGGGGTCATAAAAGTGTTGGACACAACTTAGTGACTTAATAACAGCAGATGTGAAAAATAAATCTATGCTGTGGAACACTTTTGATTGTTCAAAATAGAAGGGTATGAAGGAAGAAAGAGAAAGGGCTGTGCATGTAACGTTGGTTCGATTTGAATATTCCCCCTGAGTCTGTCCTTCATCAGTTACATACCCATCAAATTTCTAGGTAGGAAAAAAATTTCAAGGTCATCACTTCCACATGATCACCAAATGTCAGAATCTCCTACAGCTAAATGTCAAGCTGGAATCAAGATTGCTGGGAGAAATATCAATAATCTCAGGTATTGAGGTTGGCAGATGACCTCAGGTGACATCACCCTAATGGCAGAAAGCAAAGAGGAATGAAAGAGCCTCTTGATGAAGGTGAAAAGGGAGAGTGAAAAAGCTGGCTTAAAACTCAACATTTGAAAAACTAAGATCGTGGAATCCAGTCCCATCACTTCATGGCAAATAGGTGGGGAAACAATGAAAACAGTGACAGACTTCATTTTCTTGGGCTCCAAAATCACTGCAGCTGGTGACTATAGCCATGAAATTAGAGATGCTTGCTCCTCGGAAGAAAAGCTATGACAAACCTAGACAGCATATTCAAAAGCGGAGACGTCACTTTGCCGACAAAGGTCAGTATAGTCAAAGCTATGGTTTTTTCCAGTAGTCATGTGTGGATGTGAGAGTTGAAACATAAGCAAGGCTGAGTGCCAAAGAATTTATGCTTTTGCACTGTGGTGGTGAAGAAGACCTTTGAGAGTCCCTTGGACAACAGGGAGATCTAACCAGTCAATCTTAAAGGAAATCAATGTTGAATATTCACTGGAAGCACTGATACTGAAGCTGAAGCTCCAATAGTTTGACTACCTTTACTCATTGGAAAAGACCCTGATTCTGGGAAAGACTGAGAGCAGGAGGAGAATGGGTGACAGAGGATGAGATGTTTGGATGGCATCATGGACTCAATGGATTTGAGTTTGAGCAAACTCCTGGCGATAGTAAAGGACAGGGAAGTCTGGAGTGCTGCAGTCCATGAGGATGGAAAGAGTTGGACATGACTGAGCAACTAAATGACAAAAACAAATAGCCAGCATGAAACCAAATTGAATACCTCCAAACAACAGGAAACTCATTCTTCTTGTTGCTAATCATTTCATGTTGACTGTCTCCCATTTTTAGCTTAGGTTAAAAAAACAAAATTCAACTGAATAAATTTTAAAACTCTTCTTAGCTTTATTTGATGATTCATAAAGCGAGCAGCATCTCATAGAACAAACAGGAGCTGTGAAGGACTGTACAGAATGAAAAGACCTTTATAGGCAGAAGGGGACAAGACAAGAAAGTTACTAACAAAGAGTGGATTGCTTGTGGCAAGATCACCTTCCTTTAAGGGACAGCATAGGTCTGTCAGGCAGATTAACTCATTGGTGCTCTAAGTTGACTGGTTTAAGATTCCACTCCTGGAAAAGGTTGAAACTGGAATTAACTTCAGTATTGTGTCTCGGTTTGGTGACTTGGGCTTAGCACAAGTGACTCCATTTTGGGCCTGCTGTGTCTCTCTCTTTTTTAATAAATAACTGAAAAGTTGAATTTATTATTTTTATTTATTTTTTATTTATAAAAGTTGAATTTATATATAACTTTGCAGAAGTACCCGTAACCCACATTCAGCTGGGCCCCCAACTCAGTTCAGTCACTCAGTCAAGTCTGACTCTTTGTGATGCCATGGACTGCAGCAAGCTAGGCCTCCCTGTCCATCACCAATTCCCTGAGTTTACTCAAACTCATGTCCATTGAGTTGGTGGTACCATCCAACCATCTCATCCTCAGTCATCCCCTTCTCCTCCCATCTTCAAACTTTCCCACCATCAGGGTCTTTTCAAGTGAGTCAGTTCTTTGCATCAGGTGGCCAAAGTGTTGGAGTTTCAGCGTCAGCATCAGTCTTTCCAATGAATATTCAGGACTGATTTCCTTTAGGATTGACTGGTTGGATCTCCTTGCTGTCCAAGGGACTCTCAAGAATCTTCTCCAACACCACAGTTCAAAAGCATCAATTCTTTGGTGCTCAGCTTTCTTTATAGTCTAACTCTCACATCCATACATGACTACTGGAAAAACCATAGCTTTGACTAGATGGACCTTTGTCAGCAAAGTAATGTCTCTGCCTTTTAATATGCTGTCTAGGTTTGTCATAACTTCTCTTCTAAGGAGCAAGCATCTTTTAATTTCATGGCAGTAGTCACCACCTGAAGTGATTTTGGAGCCCCCAAAATAAAGTCTGTCACTGTTTTCACTGTTTCCCCATATATTTGCCATGAAGTGATGGGACTGGATTCCATGATCTTAATTTTCTGAATGTTGAGCTTTAAGCCAACTTTTTCAACCTCTTCTTTCACTTTTATCAAGAGGCTCTTTAGTTCTTCTTTACTTTCTGTCATAAGGGTGGTATCATCTGCATATCTGAGGTTATTGATATTTCTCCCAGCAATCTTGATTCCAGCTTATGCTTCATCCAGTCCAGCATTTCTCATGATGTACTCTGCATATAAGTTAAATAAACAGTGTGACAATATATAGCCTTGACACACTCCTTTCCCAATCCAGTCTGTTGTTTCATGTTCATTTCTGACAGTTGCTTCTTGACCTGCATAAAGATTTCTCAGGAGGCAGGTCAGGTGGTCTGGTATTCCCATCTCTTTTAGAATTTTCCACAGTTTGTTGTGATCTACACAGTCAAAGGCTTTGGCATAGTCAGTAAAGCAGAAGTAGATGTTTTTCTGGAACTCTCTTCCTCTTTTATATGATCCAGCGGATGTTGACAATTTAATCTCTGGTTCCTCTGCCTTTTCTAAATCTAGCTTGAACATCTGGAATTTCACTGCTAATGTACTGTTGAAGCCTGGCCTGGAGGATTTTGAGCATTACTTTGCTAGCATGTGAGATGAGTGCAATTGTGCAGTAGTTTGAGCATTCTTTGGCATTGCCTTTCTTTGGGATTGGAATGAAAACTGACCTTTTAAAATAAAATAAAATAAAATAAAATACAGGAACATTAAAAAAAAAAAGAAAATTGACCTTTTCCAGTCCTGTGGCCACTGCTTTGTTTTCCAATTTTGCTGGCATATTGAGTGCAGCACTTTTACAGCATCATCTTTCAGGATTTTAAATAGCTCAACTGGACTTCCATCACCTCCACTAGCTTTGTTCGTAGTGATGCTTCCTAAGGCCCACTTGACTTCACATTCCAGGATGTCTGGCTCTAGGTGAGTGATCACACCATCCTGATTATCTGGCTCGTGAAGATCTTTTTTGTACAGTTCTTCTGTGTCTTCTTGCCACCTCTTCTTAATATCTTCTGCTTCTGTTAGGTCTATACTGTTTCTGTCCTTTATTGAGCCCATCTTTGCATGAAATGTTCCCTTGGTATCTCTAATTTTCTTGAAGCGATCTCTAGTCTTTCCCATTCTATTGCTTTCCTCTGTTTCTTTGCATTGATCACCGAGGAAGGCTTTCTTATCTCTCCTTGCTATTCTTTGGAACTCTGCATTCAAATGGGCATATCTTTCCTTTTCTCCTTTGCCTTTCACTTCTCTTCTTTTCATAGTTATTTGTAAGGCCTCCTCAGGCCACCATTTTACCTTTTAGCATTTCTTGGCCCCCAACTACTCATGTAGACTTCACCCAATATAAGGTGGATTCAAGCCTTTTTATTTAAAAAATTTTTTTTAATTAAAGGATAATTGCTTTACAGAATTCTGTGGTTTTCTGTTATACATGAACAAGAATCAGCCATAGGTATACCCATGACCCTCCCTTCCTGAATCTACTTCCCATCTCCCTCCCCATCCCACCCTTTAGCCTATCCCAGAGCCCTTGTTTGACTTTTCTGAGTCATACTAGGCCTGCTCTCTCTCTCTTTTTTTAAAACAATATTTAGTCCTTTCAGTGATCTGAAACCTTCCTCCTTGTAACTCTCTGCTGTCTTCAGTTATCTCTTGTTCTTAAAGAGAAATTCTTAGTTCATCAGAGGTAAAGTGGTAGACTATTGGCAAATGAGTGTCCCTTGGACAGCAAAGAGTCCAAACCAGTCAATCCTAAGGGAAATCAACCCTGAATACTCTTTGGAAGGACTGATGCTAAAGCTGAAGCTCCAATACTTTGGCCACCTGATGCGAAGATCTGACTCATTGGAAAAGACCCTGATGCTGGAAAAGATTGAAGGCAAAAGGAGAAGAGGGCAGCAGAAGATGAGATGATTGGATGGCATCACCAGTTCAATGTACATGAACTTCGGTGAACTCTGGGAGATGATGAGGGACTGGGAGGACTGGAATGCTGCAGTCCATGGGGTCGCAAAGAGTCAACAACAGCAATGGGCGAATCTGATCAGAGATGAGATCATTGCTCAGCACACTACTTTGAGTAGAGTTGATTGTGGGTGCTCCAGGCAGGCAGGGTCTTTTCTCTGTGGTCTCCACAAATCCCTGTTATCATACTCCCTGAGAGTTTCAAATGTTTGTTTATACTTCGTGCCTGAACTTGGAGGGAATTGATTTTGCAATTCCTGGTCTAATTCTTTCATGTGGTACTTGATCAAGTACTTTGAAGACTGTAGTGTAACAGATTCAAAAAATAAGGAAGGAAAAAAGGAAAAGAAAAAGGATGGAACTTGAATTTACACTGCCCAGTGAATTCTTCTCCTTCAAAGTGTCACCTTGGGAGTGATATATACTTTCTCTGGTGATACTGCTTTTGCTCAAAAGGATTTTCAGACTCTTCTTGGAATTGTTTTCAGAGCCTGAAGTAAATTCTTTGAATACCTCTATCTACATCAAATCCTCAGTCTTTGAGAACATTTCTGATTTTTGGAAGAAGCCAGAGTCATTGAGAGCTAAGTGTTCATAAACAGCTTGGCAAGGCATGGCTGCCTGCCTCATCCTTTTTTCTGTTTCTTGAGCAAAGTTGCAGGTATGCAATCATGAGGCTGACAGGGTCCTTTTGGGCTCATTTTAAATTTTTTGTTTTATTTTTTTTATTTGTTTTAATTTTGTTAATTGAGTAACCAACCCATTCACATAGTTCAAACTTCAAAGGGCACAATAGGATGAGTGTTAAAAAGTCAGTTTCGCTTCCTTGTCCCCTGGCCACCCAGTTTTCCTTCCAGGTTTTGTATGTATTCTTCCAGACAGTCTGTGTGTATTGCTTCAGTGCCTTGAAGAAGGCCCAGAGAGGCATCTATGAATAATTGAAGCATTGCTTGAATGCCTTTTAGGATCACTTCACTACATTGTATGTAAATTCTGATATGTCTATGCCAAACACAGGTCTCATGATTTTTAGTTATCTTACCTTAGGTATAAACTGCTGCCTTCCTTAGGGATAAATTGTGGCCCTGAGAAGTCTCTGTAATGGGAGGTGTCTCCTGGTTTAGCCACCTGAGCTATGTGAGAGACCTGGTAATGACTTTATTTCTTTGAAATAAAGAGATGTCTCTGGTTTCCTCATCTGTAAAACGGAAAGCAGTCCTCTCATAGGTTATTGTGAGCATTAAGTGAAATGATGCATGAAAATGATCCGAGGAGGATGTGGTGGTGGATTGTATGTGGTAAATTTGGCCAGGCTACGGTGCCCAGTTTTTTCGTCAAACACTAGTCTAAATGTTGTTGCTGTGAACGTATTTTGTAGATGTGATTATTTACAATCAGCTGACTTCAAGGAAAGCAGTCGTGTCTGACTCTTTGTGACCCCATGGACTGTAGCCTGCCAGGCTCCACTGACCATGGAATTCTCTAGGCCAGATTACTGGAGTGGGGAGCTCTTCCCTTCTCCAGGGCATCTTCCCAATCCAGGGACCGAACCCAGGTCTCCCGCATGGCAGGCAGATTCTTTACCATCTGCGCCACCAGGGAACCCCAAGGAAAGCAGACTACCCTCCATAATGTGGGTGAGCCTCATCCATTCAGTTGAAGATTTTCAGAGAAGGAATTCTTTTTTAAAAAAAGAATCTTCAAATTGGAGTACAGTTGCTTTACAATGTTGCGTTAATTTTTGCTGTACAACAGCATGAATCAGCTATATGTATATCTATATATCCCCTCCCTCCCACCCCCACCCCCCACATCCCACCCTTCTAGGTCATCACAGAGCACCAAGCTGAGCTCTGTGTGCTATGCACAACAGCTTCCTAGTAGCTATCTATTTTATACAAAGCTAGGGTATAAAATAGTGTATATATGTCACTCTGGTAGTGTATATATGTCAATGCTACTCTCTCAATTCATCCCACTTTCTCTTTCCCTCCACTGTGTCCACAAGTCCATTCTCTACATCTGTATTTCTATTTCTGCCCTGCAAATAGGTTCATCAGTACCATTTTTCTAGACTCCATATATACCCATTAATATATGATATTTGATTACTCTTTCTGACCTATTTCACTCTGTATGACAGATTCTAGGCTCATCCATATCACTAAAAATGACCCAGTTTCCTTTCTTTTTATGACTAATATTCCATTTTGTATATGTACCACATCTTCAG
This sequence comes from Odocoileus virginianus, assembly GCF_023699985.2. Classification (NCBI taxonomy): domain Eukaryota; kingdom Metazoa; phylum Chordata; class Mammalia; order Artiodactyla; family Cervidae; genus Odocoileus; species Odocoileus virginianus. Next base: position 66,637,166 of record NC_069676.1, read on the forward strand.
AGAAGAAGGAATTCTGCCTCAAAACTGCAACATAGAAATCCTTCCTGTTTCCAACCAGATTGCTTGCCTTACGGATCTCAAAGTCAAGTCTGTAACATCAGCCCTTACCTAAATTTCCAGCCTACTGGCTTGCCCTAGACATTTTGGATCTACCAGCCTCCACAATCATGGGAACTAATTCCTTGAGAACCCTGACTGATGCAGAGGGAGAAAGCTCTGGATTTACAGTGTGTGTTTCTGTCTTGGGAAAGAGATTATTTAGAAAACAAAACAGAACAGGTTTTAGTCCTGGTTCTTCCACTGGCCAACTGAGCCTCCCTGAGCAAAATTCAGTACTATTAAGCTTCTTAAAGCCTCTGCTTAAAGCCTCTCAAGGTTGCTGGAAGAAAGATACTATGAAAATGATTTGTGAAGCATCATATACACACAGGTGATTATTATCTGGTTATATCTTCCTTTGAATGCACATGTATCTTTAGGGTCACTCTTCAGTGGCCCCCAGGCCTGTACCTCTCTATGTCCCTTTCATGGGCATTGATGCTTATCTATATCTCTGGCTGTTGGACCCATACCTGGGAATGAAATCCAGTCCTGCAGCGAGTATTTGTCAAGGGGGCTGAAGAGCCCCACCGCTGGCTTCAGTGGGCTCTGTACTCAGAGGCCTGGGGAAGTGGAGGAGGAGAGAGGAGAAAGTGGAGAGAGGCACTTGTGGAGCTGGGAGCAGGGAAGGGGGAGGGAGCATGAGAGGGGAAGGGGGTCGTGTGCCAGGACGGGTTCCCAGGGGTGTGGGGCTGATTTGCTGGGGTACCTGGGTCTGTGCTACAGATTGCAGGCTGATTGCCACAGATTAGCTGGGACTTAAAAGGGGCCTCGTCAGAGCACATGAATATAGCACTGAGTGTTCCATTTCTCTCATCCTGGGACTAGAGCCAATCAAACAGGAGAGGGTCAGGGGGGAGAGGCACTCTGAATAATCTGCTTTCTTTACCATCACAGTGCTTCAAAACACCACTTGGTTCCACTTCCACTTGTTTTTTCCTCTGCCAGGGATTCGAGGGCTGGCACTTGAGAGGGATGAAACTTTCTGTAGTGTCTGAGACTCCCCCATGTTCCCACCTACCCCATCCTGATATTCTTTATCTCATCACTCAGCCCTATCTTTTATTCCATTTATCACGAGCTGAAATTATTTGATAAATAATTATTTACAAAAACCCCTGCTCTCTCCACTAGCATGTGACATGAGATCAATAACCTTTTCTAACTTGTTCATTCCTATAGTTCCAGTTGCTGATGGGGTTGTACATGGTAATGCTCAAAAATGTTTGTTAAGGAATGGGATGGATATATACCATTTATCAAGGACCCTCTGTGTACCAGACAAGGAGCCTGGAGATGTAGAGGCATTTCTCATCTTCTCTTAATGATAGTTCTCTCAAGGAAGTGTGACAGTCTTTATTTTACTGATAAGGCTCAGATTGGCTAAGTAACATGTTCCTGGTCACATAGTCAGAGCTGGGATTCTAATATGAGTTTAATAAAGTATAGACTCTTAACCACTATACCAAGAATAAAACGTTCTTTATCTGCAGTGCCAGCATTATTTGATTGGCAGTTGCTTCTAGGAGCCCTTAGCTAGAAGAATTTTGAAGCAGTTTGCTGACTTAGTGGGAGGAGTGATGAGATCAATTAGTACTGTCTGCAGGGGGTCAGATGGGATATCTAGTAGTACATATGTTGTCTATTTTCCATTCTTACAATAGAGGATATCACCTCCATGAAGATGTACAATAGAGGCAAAAAAATGGAGACAGGGAGAACAACTAGGTTCTTTTTTAGCACTAGTTTTCATTCCTTCTTGACTTTGTCTTTTCTATTGGGAACATTGAGAACACAGCTACTTACAGGATTGTTTGGAGGAGAGGGTGCAATCAGAGGTGGAAACTAGCCTTGAAGAGTTTGGCAAGCAAAGGTTGAGATACTGCTTCATGAACTAACACCAGGATTGGTTTGGATAGTGGGTGGGTGGGGGGGGGTGTCTTCAGATCATGTGATATTTCTGTGGGACTCCAAGACCTCTGTGCAGATGTACTTTTATTATTTCCCAAAGGCCCTTCAGTGAACAAATGAGCAGGTAGTGTGGCGAGGCAGGTGACAGTCAGGCTGTTGAGCTGGATTTGGGGATGGTGCCTGGTTGCAGGTAACCCACTTGTCATGAGATAATCATCATGTATTTATTCTGCCTAACAGAAACCTGGGAGGGGGTACAGTATATTGGTTAAGATTGGAGTTTATAGATTTTAGGTCCCAATTTTGCCACTTACTGTGTAACCCTAGATAAATCATTTAATCTCTTTGAGCCTTGGTGGCTTACTTAATATAGCATCTATTTTAGGCGCCTGCTGTGGGAATGAGAAAAGTGTGCAAGGAAACCATTTGGCTCTGGTATACAGCAAGCACTCAATGCATATTTGTTAATGTATGTGAAGAACCTATACGCCTATGTGGAAACTGGAAAATCATTGCAATTATCTGAATCTATCTGTGTTGCCCCAAGCCAGATAATTGTTGATTTTTCATTTCTGTTCGCTTCCTGCCGCCACCCTCCCCCCAACCCCAGTTTACACCTGGGTATTTTGAATACCCAACCTCAGTACTTTTAGGACTGGAAAAGGGAAAAAGCAGGGTTGTTCAGAGCTGTTCATCTTGAAATACACACTCTGAGGTCCTTGTTGCTGCTATCTGGCCTCTCCCTAACTAATCAAGGGGAAAATCCATTCTCCCACTATGTGCTAAAATTGTGTTTTGAGAATATAAAATTGGGCATTGCTCTGTTTGCCTACAGTGGAAACCCACTGGTCCAGGACAGCCCTCCTTCCCCTCTCCCATTAGAAATGGTTTGAATCATGTTTACCTGTGGTGATGGCTGTCATTTATTGAACACTAAGTGTGCCGGAACTTTATGCTCTCAACAGTCCTCCAAGGCAGCCATTATTCCCATCCTGATTGTGCAGGTAGGATGACTGCAGCACAGTATGTTTAAGTTACTTGTCCACAGCCAGTTAGTGCAGAGCTGGGATTCAAACCCAGGCCAGCCGGGCCTCAGGGGCTGCCTGCTTAGCACCGAACAACACTGTCTCCTGGAAACTCTGGCTTGATGAAGATGTCTATTTGGCAAAGGGAGTAAAATGCCAGATGTGTAAGTCAGGGGCCGTGAGAGACCAGGGAGGAATGGGAGCCATGCTTCTTATTCCCTGCTGCACATTTCAATCACCTGGGGAGCATTCATGAAATAGAGGTGCCTGGCCGGACCCCCAAAAACTCTGATGCTCTAGATCTTGGATGGAGGTGGAGCTTCCCAGGTGGCTCTGATAGGTTTCCAGGCTTGAGGACCACTGGAGCAGCAGAAGGTCAGGAAGGGTTTAGCAAATTCCTCGTGGTTAGGAACCTTTCTACTCCCTCCTTGGAAGGGACTGATTCACATTGCAGGTGGTGTACCTTTATCTCAGCATCCCCGTTTGCAGTGTGTGGGCAATGGAGCTTGACAACACTGCAGGGGGCTGGGTAGGGTTGGGTAGATAAACAGCCTGGGAAGTGCCATTTCAATGGAAAGTATTGGGCTGAAGTGTCCCTGGGGATTTGAAGTGACCCTGTTTCAGTTTCAGTGGGATGGTGCTCTGGGCCATATCCCTAGCAGTTCCAGATCATTGATAACCATTGGGAACCAGGGTTTGAGGTATCCACTTGCACAGCCTGGGGTAACCGGGTAACTCTGATTGCCCCGTCCTTTGGTTGAGGAACAATGTGAGTGGATGCATAATTTGAACCATTAACTTGCTCTCAATATGGAGAATGAGATTTGTGGCTCCCTCTCACAAAGAAAGTATGAAACAGTAAACACACTTCCAGTTATGGATGGGGCTAAACACACCATTAAACTGAATGCTAATGACTGTCTTCTGCTTCCTGGGAACATTTCACCGTGGCAACCAGCAGGTGCCCTTTTCTTGCCTTCTCTTTCATCTTCCCATAATTCTCTTCTGCCACAGTTTTTGGATAATAACGGCACTTGCCTGAAATAGTAGTTAAAAGGCAGTTTTTTTTTTTTTTTAAAGCAAATTAGATTAGGTTTCCAGCTTATCACATTATTTACTTGTAGGATGTAGCAATCTCAGGTACTGAGAAACAGGGCAAGACAGGTGAACATCTTTAATTGATGTATCTTTAATATATTGCCTATTAAGGGCATCAAGTCTGGTCTGACTTCTGAAGCTTGGTCACTAAATTGTGGGAGCAGCATATTTTAGGCTTAAGAATAAGAGCCAGGACTTGGACACTTTCGGATAGAAATCCTTTGCTGTTGCCTAAAAACTGGGGAAATTTCCCTCTCTCTGCCTATGTTCCTCCTATGTAAATCAGAGATAATAATAACCACTGTCTCATGGTGGAGTGGGCTGATTAATGAAAATGTATATAAAAATCTTAGTAAAGAGTGCCTGGCTTCCTTGGTGGCTTAAATGTAAAGAATCTGTCTCCAATGCAGGAGACCGGAGTTTGATCCCTGGTTGCAAAGATCGCCTAGAGAAGGAAATGGCAACCCACTCCAGTATTCTTGCCTGGTGAACTCCATGGACAGAGGACCCTGGTGGGCTACAGTCCATGGGGTCTCAAAGAGTCAGACATGACTAAGAGAATTCACTTTGTAGTGCGTGGCACATAGTAGGTGCTCATACATGGTAGCCATCCATTCTGATGATATTGGTGATTTTGGGCCATTAGCTTACTCAAGATTTAGATCCTTCATCTATACAAGGCAAGCTAACCATAGTACCTGGGTCATTTGTTTAAAGCCCTAGATAAGAATTAAATGATGAAAAGTACTTGGCACAGGGCGTGGCACATACAAAGAGTTCAATAAGGACTTGCTGAATGAATGAAAAAAAATATGCTATACTGGCTGAAGAAGCTCAATCATCAGACCCGAAGCATTTAATGTTAGACATGGAGGGAGAAAAATACCAATAGCCCTGGACTTTTTTGTCTGTTACATTTTTTACCAATTTTAGACCTTCCTTTGCTTCCTGTCTCCTTGTTGTGCCTACTCCTCTCAGCCCTTATCAAGAGCGTATGCTGTAAAAGAGAAAGCATGATGCTGACCCACATAAATGAATTCCCAGCATCACAGTGGCCACTGAGCAAGGCCTCAGACCGAAGGGCCATAAATAACAGAGCTGCCTGCACACAATCGCTCAGCTAGTGAAGCTGGCCATGGACTCTTGGTCCCCTGCCCCCGCCCCTCAGGTGCCTAGCCCCTTTTCCTGCAGCCCCATCCCCTCCTCTCTCCATCTAAAGCCCTCTCCCAGGTCTGTTCTCAGGGCAGTGACTCACGCTCTGAATCTGCCTCCTCTCAGTCCTCTGCCAACTCTAGCTCCTCCATCTTTCTTCCTCCAGCTCTCCCTGGAAGAAAACAATCTGGTAAACCGGGACTGGCACAGCTGCTTAGTCAGCTACTCACGGGAGTAATTGAAATGTCTTTTAGATAGCATTTGATGGTTTTAATTTCTAGTTATAAAGGGGATTCATGTTTATTTTAGAAGATTTTAGGAAAAAAAAATGGAAAAAGAAACCAAGCACATAGAAGAAAATAAAAGTCCTGAGACCCAGACAACATCCCAGACTAAATCAGTATTATTATGGGTGGGGTCCTGTATCATCATTAATTTTTTTTTTTTAATTTCAGAGGTGATTCCAATGTGCTGGCAAGCCTGAACCATCAACTTTGAGATACTTGCCGATAGCACTTTGAAGTATTTCCTTTATTTTATATTTTTGTATTTGGATCATACTGTATATACTATTTGAAACCTGATTTGGGTTTCTTTGGACTAACAATGTATGATGAACATCTTCCCAAATCTCTAAATATTCTTCTCAGACATAGTCTTTTTTAAAGTAGCTATGTGGTTTAACACCTTATGGCTGCACCATAAATATTTAGCCCATTACCTGTTAATAGACATTTTTCTAAAATTCTGCTGTTTGAACTAATACTGAGATGTATTTCTACTCCTATCTCTGATCACTTACTTAGTTAACACATATAGTATGTAACCATATGCTGGATACTGCTCTAAGGAATTACATATATTTCCTTTAATCCTTACAACTAGCTTATCAGGTAGCTGCTATTATCAACCTCATTTTAGAGATGAGGAAACTGAGGCTCCAAGAGGCTAAATCACATGATTGATGAGTGGTGGAGGCAATCTGACTCCTGAGTCCATGCTTGGGAATTAAAATCGCTGAATCAGAAAACATTTGGGATCAACATGTATACACTACTATGCTTAATAAGCAATAATCACACCTTGGATAAACCTCATTAGCTACAATACTGCCACTGCACAAAGCTACACTACTATATTTAAAATGGATAAACAACAAGGACTTACTGTATAGCACAGGGAACTCTGCTCAATGTTATATGGCAGCCTGGATGGGAGGGAAGTTTGGGGGAGAATGGATACATGTATATGTATGGCTGAGTCCCTTTGCTGTCCACCTGAAACTATCACAACATTGTTAATCATCTATAATCCAGTATAAAATAAAAATTTTAAAAATATGAACATTTTCAAGGCTTTTGAAACACACTGCCAAATGGCCTACCAGAAAAGTTTTATGCTTATTATATGAGACAGGGCAGGAGTCTTTGAGTTTGAAAATCATTCTATAACCCAGTGAAATCTATCAGTTGAAAACCTCTCTTTATTGTAAGTCTTTTACATGTTCAAAATCTTTTTAGTAGGATTTTATAAATATTATCTATCAGGTATAAAGTGTGGTTTTATGGTTTGTAACTGATGTGCCAAGCATAAGAGCTGACATTGTTTTGTGGAGGCAGGGAGACGGGACTGCCTAGAATTCTTCACTTTGTGGTCTGCTTAGGGGGCTGACTTCTAAGGACAATCCTACATATTCATCCCTCTCCAACTCTCTTCTTTTTTCCTAACTCTCTTCTTTGGGTAAAATAGAGCAATATTTGTTTTTGGTAAAATGGAGCAATATCTCCTTGAAGAGGTACTGTAAGAGGAAAGATGACTTTATCAGGTAAAGAAACATTTGTTGGGTTTCTGATGAAGGGATCTGAAGTCCCTTCCTCAAAGGAATCTCATTCAACCTCCTCTAACTACCCATGGGGATAAATGGAACTGGTTTTCTGGGAACTCAGGAAGGAGGGCAGAGGGGCCCTCACAGCCCAGAGGACAAGGGAGCCCCCAAAGAGGAGGAGATAGATGAGAAAGAAGAGACTTCTGGAAGCCCCCCGAGGGGCTCCAAGGGCACTGCTGTGTCTCAAATACAAGGCTCTGTGCACCACTCCTCTGGTTTCTCTGTGCATTTGTCAAGTTCAGTCATTAGCTTGGCTTTTACTATTTTTGTTTTGGAAAAGGATTGCAACTACATAAGATTTCCTCTCTTCCCCTCCTCACTGCCCGCCCATACTTTGATAGTACACACATTTCTGAGCAGGTTCCTATTTATAGCAGGAAAGCAAAAGAACTTGCCACAACTGTGAACTCCTTGAGGACAGGGGCCCTGTCATTTTTTTTTTTTAATTATATTCATTATCAGTGGCTCTGGCAGGTCATAATTTTCATTTCTATTCACAGAGCACCCCCTCCTGTTAACTGATGAGAGTTAATGTTAGTGAGCTTTACGGGTATCCCGCACTGCAAGCAGATCCTTTACCATCTGAGCCACCAGGGAAGCCCACTCTGGTCATTACAGAAGCCCAATTCAGATTCTCTCTTCAAAGTGGGGAGAGTCTCGGACCGAGTGGAAATATGGTTGAATTCAGAGTTTTGAAAGATGTTGTCTGTCTGTCTCCTTCTCTGGGCTGGTCTATTTTCTTTTACTTAAAAATGGGCTCCCTATGGCTGACTCATGTTGAGGTTGACAGAAAACAACAAAATTCTGTAAAGCAATTATCTTTCAATAAAAAATAAATTTAAAAAAAATTTTTTTTAAAGGGCTCCCTTCACATGGCCCATGCCTTCTCTTGAATTTAATGTGTGAACACTGAGAGAAAGCAGTTCTCTTTTGTCTTGGGCCTGCCTTATGTGGGTGGAGGCTGCCTGAGCCTGCCTTGATGAGGCTGGAGGCTGCCTGAGCCTGTCTCTTGCTATATGATCTCAGCTTAACCTGGTGGAAAGAGAGGACTGCTCTCCATAACATCCACATGTCAGTCCCAGAGAGGGACAGGCTGACTTGACTTGAGTTATACCAGATCAATCAACTATTGCATCCAATGGAATAAAGTGTTAATGAGAGGTTGGACAATTTATATGACACCTTATGTGGTAGGAGGCTGCACCTGGTACCCACAGGAAAGGACTGGAAAATAGTGTCTGAAGACAAACCAACAAAGAACTGTGTTTCGAGACTCACTGTGTTCTTGGTCTACAGTTTCAGCTGGTCAAGTTAATTCAGATTTTTATTTCTGTTGTTAATGGCCTGTCCTTTCTACTTTTCTGTCTGTAATGAGGTTCATGTGTGCATGCTTAGTTGTGTCCGATTCTGTGACCCCATGGACTGTAGCCCACTAGTCTCCCCTGTTCATGGAATTTTCCAGGCAAGGACACTGGAGTGGGTTGCCATTTCCTTCTCCAGGGGATCTTCCCAACCCAGGGATCAAATCCGTGTCTCCTGCATTGGCAGGCAGATTTTTAACCACTGTACCCTATCAAAATCTGATTTTTTAAATCCTTATTCTTCAGTCATTTCTTCCTTGTGATTTTTAAATATGCAGATATCTTCACATTTATTGCCAAATTTCTCAAATAAAGAGGTCAGCCTTTGAAGCCTCCATGTCTCGACCAGTTATGCTATAATTCCCTTTAAATAGAGGGTCCAAACACACTCTTCCACTGAGGTGGCTTTTTGTAGGCCACTGATCACCCCTGAGTCACTGAAACGATTGTTTGTTCTTGGCCACACTCTCCTACCCATTGCAACATTTCATAATGTGTAATCTTACTTTTGAGTGCCATCTCCATTTTGGGAGCAAAGAATGTCCTCACGAAGGACCTGGAAAAGTTATTTCTCTTCTTGGCACTTCTGCCTTTTGGGGCTGTCTGGTTTTGTTCTCTGTCTATAAATAGAGGAGGGACTCATTGTTTGCCCCTCCACCCTTTCATCTGGCTATATTTTGCCTTTGGCTGGCAGAACTGACTTGTGGAAAGAACACAAGCATTGGAATTAGAGAAACTTGAGTTCACATCCCAGCTCTACTGCTTGCTTGCTGTGGGGCCTTCAGTGAGATGATTTTTTAAAAAAAAAAATTTCTTAGAGCATCAGTTCCCTCTCCTGTAATTGGAGGGAAAAAATGGCACCTGCCTCATAGGATGGCCCTATAGCTTTATGAGTAACGTGGAAGTACAATGCCCAGCACCCCAGTAGATAATCAATAAATGTGAATCTCTTCCTTCCCCCAAAAGATACTTATTTGGTTTGTCCTTGATCGCTTTGGGAATTAGCTGTGTGATGAATCACCATAGTTATACATCCTATAAAAGTTGCCAATCCATTATATATTTTAAAATACATTCATGCTTTCCATATTCTAAAGTAACTTGCCATTAGAAACAAGCTTAAAGCTAACTACTCTCTGGTGAAGCCTTCCCTGTTTTTTATTCTGTACAACACAACCTTTTCTTTTTATTCTTTCTGGTATACAGACATGTTACCATGTCTCCCCTGTCCCCTCTTCTCCAACCTGTTCAGCATCTGCTCCATCTCTCATGGAAAGAGCTTACTCCCTTCTTTCAAGAACGGTTCCTCTTTCTCAACATCTGGTTTTAGGAGGGGCTAAGGAGAATCATGTGACCAAATGTCAACCAATCATAGTAGCTCATTCCTTTCTTACAGCAGCTTACTCACTAGTGGCCACGTGATCCAAGTTTGGTTTAGTATTGGTGTCCTTCTCCTGAATTTTACATGTGGGTTCTGAGAGAGAGAACTGTTTCTCTTTGGGCATTGCTAGTCTGTATTGAAGCCTACAGTTGTCTGTGTCATGTCTCCTGCTGTGTGGATAAAGGTCTTACATCTTAGGAGAGAATGAACCCAACACGTGGAGAGAAGCAGGGAGCTGAGATGTGGGGTGAAGGAGGGCGGAGGGAGAGAGAAACGATCTCATTTAATTTACTGAGGATACTCTAGTCCTGACCTTCTAAGATATGAGCCAGATAATTCTGATTTTTCCTTAAACCAGATTGGGTTCAGTTTCTGCTCCTTGAAATCAAGGGTCCTGATAAATTTATTTGTCTGTTTAAAGTAGTGGCTACCTTATAAATGAGACTTCTGTATATGTCACCATAAAATCTGACAGCCAGTCAAATTTGCTGATAAGGAATAGAATTATAAATTGAATTCCTGTTAAGGGCAAAATTATGTAGGGCTACAAAGCCACTTCTCCATTTGTATCACTGGAAACTAATGTAGTTCCTGAACGTAGAAGGTCCCAGTATGTACGTAGGAATAAAGTAGGGCATGAAGGAGGATCTGACTGATTTGGCTGGTCAGTCACTGTTCAGTGCAGGAGAGTCCTACTGGCTAGTCCACTGACTCTGACATGGGCCGCGGCCACTTTATATCCTCGCTATCGGTTACATCAGGCCAGTTGTCGATGAGTGAGTGAAAGTGGCTCAGTCGTGTCTGACTCTTTGCGACCCCGTGGACTGTAGCCCGCCAGGCTCCTCTGTCCGTGAAACTCTCCAGGCAAGAATCTTGGAGGGGGTAGCCATTCCCTCCTCCAGGGGATCTTCCTGACCAATCCAGGGATTGAACCAGTATCCTGTGCTGCAGCCAGAGTCCTTACTGTCTGAGCCACCAGGTTAGGGAACTGCAGTGTAGAAAGTCACCTCTTTTGCACAAGAATTTGTATTTATCCTGTGGGATAGCAAGTTCATGAGTCTCACACAAGGGACAGAATAGCAGCCTGGCACTTCACTTGGCTTGTCCAGGCCATTTGAGCCCTCAGTGAAGGGTTTGGAGAGCTGGGGGAGTTCCAGGAAAAGCCAAGCTTTTTCTGTCCTGCTGAGGGTCCCCCCTCGGGCTACTCTTCCAGAGGAGAGTGGTGACCCTAGACAAAGTGGAGAGTTCCGTGAAGCCATAGGAGCCTGAGCACCTGCCAGAGGATGGCTGACTCCAGAGCAACCGCTGAGACCTGTGGTGAGAAACAAGTCCATCCGGTGGGGAGGCTGACCCGCCAGCCGCCTCCGCTGGAGTGAGAGCCTAGGGAAGCAGTAACACTGTTGGTGTCAGCCTGTCTCTGGCCGTGTCCCCAGGCCTTTTCCCCACTGTAAGCTAACACTGGTAGAGAGAGGCCTCTCACCTCCTCCTTGTGGCGTCAGGAGGGCTCGGGAGCAGAATCTGTTCTCAGACACCCAGCAGATGCCTGTAGGGGCTGCAGAGAAAGTGTAGGAAAAACAGCCCCCCACAGAGAGGGCTTGGTGAGGAGGACTTGGCTTTGGAGGGCTGGCATTTGAAGCTGATTTTAATCTTGGCCTTGTATACATAGCAGGAGAGTTAACTTGGAGGCAGTCAACTGCACCCAGAGGATAGAGGTCTGGGATTCACCCAGTTCTCTCTAGGCAGTTGTGGGACTAGGGCCAAGCCTCAGTCTCCTTATGGTAAATTGAGGGAACTTGGGTCACATGGGCTTGGAGTCCTTTTCTTGGTGAGTAATCATACCTCCCATCAAATGATTGATCTAAATTCACCTGCTCAACTGAGATGATCAGTCTGGAAAAGGTGGGCCTCACAGTTAACTTTCTTTGTAGGCAGTGGAGCATGAAAGAGAAGCAGCATTTTTCCAAACAGAATGACAATAGTAATAATTGTTATAGTAGTGATAATAACAGAACAACCATTTAAAAAGTACTGACCTAAGCCAGGCACTCTTTTATGGTACATTACCTTATTGATCTTTTACAGCATTGCTCTGGGGTGGGGGTGTTGTGATTCTTGTTTTGGAGATGAAATCATTGAAGTTCAGAGAAGTTACATGTCCAGCATCAGTTCAGTTCAGTCGCTCAGTCATGTCCGACTCTTTGCGACCCCATGAATTGCAGCACGCCAGGCCTCCCTGCCCATCACCAACTCCCAGAGTCTACTCATACTCATGTCCATCGAGTCGGTAATGCCATCCAGCCATCTCATCCTCTGTCATCCCCTTCTCCTTCTGCCCGCAATCCCTCCCACTGTCAGGGTCTTTTCCAATGAGTCAACTCTTCGCATGAGGTGGCCAAAGTATTGGAGTTTCAGCTTCAACATCAGTCCTTCCAATGAACACCCAGGACTGATCTCCTTTAGGATGGACTGGTTGGATCTCCTTGCAGTCCAAGGGACTCTCAAGAGTCTTCTCCAACACCACAATTCAAAAGCATCAATTCTTCGGCACTCAGCTTTCTTCACAGTCCAACTCTCACATCCATATATGACCACTGGAAAAATCATAGCCTTGACTAGATGGACCTTTGTTGACAAGGTAATGTCTCTGCTTTTCAATATGCTATCTAGGTTGGTCATAACTTTCCTTCCAAGGAGTAAGCGTCTTTTAATTTCATGGCTGCAGTCACCATCTACAGTGATTTTGGAGCCCAAAAAATTAAAGTCTGACAGTACTTCCACTGTTTCCCCATCTATTTCCCATGAAGTGATGGGACCAGATGCCATGATCTTAGTTTTCTGAATGTTGAGCTTTAAGCCAACTTTTTCACTCTCCTCTTTCACTTTCATCAAGAGGCTCTTTATTTCTTCCTCACTTTCTGCCATAAGGGTGGTGTCATCTGCTTATCTGAGGTTATTTATATTTCTCCCAGCAACCTTGGTCCAGCTTGTGCTTCTTCCAGCCCAGCATTTCTCATGGTGTACTCTGCATAGAAGTTAAATAAGCAGGATGACAATATACAGGCTTTACATACTCCTTTTCCTATTTGGAACCAGTCTGTTGTTCCATGTCCAATTCTAACTGTTGCTTCCTGACCTGCATCTATGTTTCTCAAGAGGCAGGTCAGGTGGTCTGGTATTCCCATCTCTTGCAGAATCTTCCACAGTTTATTGTGATCCACACAGTCAATGGCTTTGGCATAGTCAATAAAGCAGAAGTAGATGTTTTTCTGGAGCTCTCTTGTTTTTTTGATGATCCAGCGGATGTTGGCATTTGATCTCTGGTTCCTCTGCCTGTTTTAAAACCAGTTTGAACATCTGGAAATTCATGGTACACCTATTGCTGAAGCCTGGCTTGGAGAATTTTGAGCATTACTTTACTAGCATGTGAGATGAGTGCAATTATGCAGTAGTTTGAGCATTCTTTGGGATTGCCTTTCTTAGGGATTGGAATGAAAACTGACCTTTTCCAGCATTTTGCTATTAAAAGGGTGGCAAAGCTGAAATTTGAAGCCAACCAGGTCTGCTTGCTTCTAAACCCCATGTTCTTGTCTACTCTGTTATCTGGTGGATCAGTGGCGCCTTCCACTTTATACTGTAAAAACAGGTACATGAAGGCAGCAATTACTCCCAGGACCGATTCTCTCTTTTTTAAAATAATTAATTAATTTTTTTAACTTTACAATATTATAGTGGTTTTTTGCCATACATTGACATGAATCTGCCATGGGTGTACATGTTTTCCCCATCCTGAACCCCCCTCCCACCTCCCTCCCCATCCCATCCCTCTGGGTCATCCCAGTGCACCAGCCCCAAGCACCCTGTATCATGCATCGAGCCTGGACTGGTGATTCATATCACATATGATAATTTACATGTTTCAATGCCATTCTCCCATATCATCCCGCCCTTGCCCTCTCCCACAGAGTCCAAAAGATTGTTCTATACATCTGTGTCTCTTTTGCTGTCTCGCATACATGGTTATCATTACTATCTTTCTAAATTCCATATATATCCATTAGTATACTGTATTGGTGTTTTTCTTTCTGGCTTACTTCACTCTGTACAATAGGCTCCAGTTTCATCCACCTCATTAGAACTGATTCAAATATATTCTTTTTAATGGCTGAGTAATATTCCATTGTGTATATGTACCACAGCTTTCTTATCCATTCTTCTGCTGGCATCTAGGTTGCTTCCATGTCCTGGCTATTATAAACAGTGCTGTGATGAACATTGGGGTACTTGTGTCTCTTTCAATTCTGGTTTCCTCAGTGTGTATGCACAGCAGTGGGATTTCTGGGTCATATGGCAGTTCTATTTCCAGCTTTTTAAGGAATCTCCACACTGTTCTCCATAGCGGCTGTACTAGTTTGCATCCCACCAACAGTGTAAAAGGGTTCCCTTTTCTCCACACCCTCTCCAGCATTTATTGCTTGTAGACTTTTGGATAGCAGCCATTCTGACTGGTGTGAAATGGTACCTCATTGTGGTTTTGATTTGCGTTTCTCTGATAATAAGTACTGTTGGGCATCTTTTCTTTTTTTTTTTTTCCATTTATTTTTATTAGTTGGAGGCTAATTACTTTACATCATTACAGTAGTTTTTGTCATACATTGAAATGAATTAGCCATGGATTTACAGAGCGAAGTAAGCCAGAAAGATAAAGACCATTACAGTATACTAACACATATATACGGAATTTAGAAAGATGGTTAACGATAACCCTATATGTAAAACAGATAAAGAGACTCAGATGTTGGGCATCTTTTCATGTGTTTGTTAGCCATCTGTATGTCTTCTTTGGAGAAGTGTCTGTTTAGTTCTTTGGCCCACTTTTTGATTGGGTCGTTTATTTTTCTGGAATTGAGCTTCAGGAGTTGCTTGTATATTTTTGAGATTAATTCTTTGTCTGTTGCTTTGTTTGCCATTATTTTCTCCCAATCTGAGGGCTGTCATTTCACCTGGCTTATAGTTTCCTTTGTTGTGCAGAAGCTTTTAATTTTAATTAGGTCCCATTTGTTTATTTTTTATTTTTTTCCCAATATTCTGGGAGATGGGTCATAGAGGATCCTGCTGTGGTTTATGTCAGAGAGTGTTTTGCCCATGTTTTCCTCTAGGAGTTTTATAGTTTCTGGTCTTACGTTTAGATCTTTAATCCATTTTGAGTTTATTTTTGTATATGGTGTTAGAAAATGTTCTAGTTTCATTCTTTTACAAGTGGTTGACCAGTTTTCCCAGCACCACTTTTTAAAGAGATTCTTTTCTCAATTGTTAAGATGTCATACAAAGTCATCAGCAACATAGCCCCAGACAGTTTTTTTTTTCAAATTCATCCCTCCATCACCCACACCAAACTTCATGCTCCTCTCAACACAGTTCCTGCTCAAGCAAGATTCAGGTGCCATTATATTTTTGAAGATGTGCTCTGATTTCCAAGCAATTAGACACAATTCCCTTTTGTTTCTGTTGTAGCATATATCACATTCTGTAATTTTTCAGTCAACATTCACTTAATGAGTATTTACTGAGTGATTCTGTGTGCTTGACATTGTGTTAGATGCTTGTGAATTTTTTTCTGCCAACTTTCCTTGTCTTCCAGGCACCGAACACATAAGCAAACTCACAGATTTGTTTTTTTTTTTTTTCTTCAGAGATATGTCTTATTTTCCTTGAATCTTTTGTTTTTGTGCCTATTTCTGGGTACTGAGAAGGAATTTAATATGTGTTTATTGAATGAATGATAAGTGAGAAGGAAAAGTTCCAGAGAATGATTATGCTATTTCTATACATAATCAAGCCCCCATCATGTGTCCCAGCTTTACTGCTTACAAAGTAATGTGGGAAATATTCATCAGAGGGAGAGGGCAGGCACCAGTCAGACACCCACCCTGTCCAGAATCACTGCTGGCCCCTGGCCACATCCTCAGCCCATCTGTGGCTCCCATTCCCACAGCTTCCCTCTCTTATAGGGCCCTCTGCCTCTGGGGAGAAATGAGTGTGGCCTTTGAAAGAGCCCTGAGTTCTTACGGAGATGATTGCCCCATCTAATTCAACACGAAATAAAGAAGAAAGAAGGATTGTGACCCTTCCTGAGCCCAGACTCATTGCTCTTATGACTGGAAGGAGACAGAACAGGTCATTTGGTCTGATTCTAATATTCTGTCTGCAGAAATTATTGTAGCAGGGTGGACCTATGTTAACACCTGGCCCCAGAATTCCCTTTTGGAGGAAAACTATCTTGAGACCCTGAGGACAAAGTTGGTGGGAGATAAAGTGGTGAAGAGAGAGCTGATTTTTTTTTTCTCATAAAAATAAATAGGCAGTTTGCATGAGGGAATTTGAAGGGAGAAAGGAAATAGAAGGGAAAGGACTCCCGCTGGGGAATACTGGAGCTTGAAATGTACATTAGTAAAATTTTAAGAATAGGGATATATAATTTTTGATTGCATGTTTTTTTTTTTTTTTTTTGGTGTATGTATTAGTGCTGTAAACCTTCTTTGTCTTCAGTAAACACACGCACACACACACACACATCCCTGTATAAGTGGGTCTTGGTAGGGGGGAAAAAGAAAGAAAGTACAAGGAAAGTGCTGAGTTTCTTGTTTGTATTGGTACAAACAGCCCATACAGAATCCTAAGATTATCCATAAACTAAAAGAATTCAATGGAAACAGATGATCAAGACAAGAGGCAATAGGGTGTCCTCAGAAAGGTGGGCAGGGATAAGGATCATGCATCACATGTAGGTTGGAATCTCGAACTAATTTTTATTTGACGTTCAAAAAGCAAAGGCATTCACTAGGGTTCCTTGGTTTTAAGAAACAGAAATGGATTTTGGCTAAAAAGCAATTAAAGGACATTTTAAAGTGCATCCTGGATAGCTCACAGAACTGAAGAGAAAGTTAGGTCACATTGAGTAGGAACCAGAGGGTACCTCTTCAGGGCATCCCCATGTGGGTGAATCAGCCCAGCCTTTTCCCAGGCTAATGAGGTTCCCACCAGCATCAGACCTCAGGGAGGAGAAATCCTGAGGAGGAGTCTGGGTCCTGTGGGCCACCACCCTTCCCCCTGCTCAGCTGAAGTGACGTGAAGTCATTGCTTGTCATCATTGACCATCATCAGGACCACAAGCAAGCAAGAGGAAACTTTTCAAAGAAGGGAAAGTGGGAGGACTTCTCTGCTGGTCCAGTGGTTTAGACTTTGCCTTCCAATGCAGAGGATGCAGGGTTGATCTTGGTTGGGGAGCTAAGATCTCACATGCGTAATGGCCAAAAAATGAAAACATAAAAAAGGAAGCAATATTGTAACAAATTCAGTGAAGACTCTAAAAAATGGTCCATATGAAAAAATGTTTTTCAAAAAATTTTTTAAAAAAGGAAAGGGGGTACTTTAGCCAAAACTCAGAAAGGATGCTGGGCAAGCAGAAATAGCGCATATCCACAGTCACAGGGTATCTTAGCTGGGAGATGTTGCTGCTGTATGTATTGTTTGTAAAAATAATGAACATAAGCACAGGGTACAAAGTGCAACCCTCCAAGAACGAATAAAGATACAGGTTGGGCTTCCCTTTACCTCTGAGCTCAGCTTGTCCCATAAAGGCTGCCACTCTTTCCTCTGTCTCCTTCCACAATTCCTGTGCTTGCTCTCTCTCTCTCTCTCTCTCTCTCTCTCTCTCTCTCTCTCTCTCTCTCTCTCACACACATACACACTAATGCTGTCACTGTGAGGTCCTGGCATTCGGGCTCAGAGCCCTCTGAGGGCAGAGCCTCCTTTGCCTCTGGGGTACTGACAACTAGAACAGTTTGGCTCGCTGCGGAAGTTCAGCAGCCAACTGCTAAGAGCCAACTTCTCATAGGAGGGAGAAGAGGGAGGGGAGGGAGACAGATTTTGTCTGAGATCACTTGGTGCCTTGCTTTGTGATCTATGAGTTGCTTTTAATTTCCTGTGCTCGGCTGCCCAGCAGCCTGATGAAATGAAGGAGATAGCAGGGCTTCAGATCTGGCCCTGCCTGGCCCAGGGCTTGTCTGCTCACTGTAGGGCCATGATCTCTAGACCCTGAAGAGAGAAGAGCTGAGAGAGCCCTCCCTCCTTCAGTCCCTCACCCTCCTCTGTATTAACAGGGTGCAGAATGGGCTGCTCAAAACCAGTGTTCTTCTCAGGGTGCAATGCAGAGTTCACTACTTGGACTTTGGTTTGGCCCACAGACTGGGCTGGTTTGGCTCTTGGCTCTGCTGCTTCCCGGTTGGTTGCCTCATTCTCTAAGCTTCAGTTTCCTTAATCATATATGGAGAATGTTAGTACAATCTACTTCACTGAGTTCTTTAAGGATCCAAAAAATATGAATTCAATGTGAGGAGCAAGGTGCCTGGAACCTGGCATATATTGAGTTGGTGGTTGGTATCATTGTCATTCTGTTTACCACATCGTTACCAGGATCAGCTCTCATCAAAATGGCCTAGTTGATGACTTTGTCTTCTACTTTTCCTCTGAACATACCTTTCCCTTTAAGGTACAGTGTGGTCTGATCTTTCCTCATCTCTTCCCATATAGACAATAGTAACTCCTACTGCTGCTCCTGGCATTCCTATTACCATCGCCACCTGCCACTGATTCCATAACTTTGTACCAGGCATGGTGCCCTGAACGTAGGGTGTGCCATCCAGTCTTTGTAGGAGTTGTTATTCCTACTTCCAGGCTGAGAACATGGAGGCACAGACACTCAAGGTGATTTCCTCCTGATTGAGTGAATAACTAAAATGATCAATCTGATGATGGATGTTTATAGTAGGATATAGGGATTTAATGCAATATCTGCATCAATGGGTTTGTATTTTCAAAGAGGTCAGAGCTTATTCTAAAGGATTGGATTGATAATGGGAGCAAGTCAGACTTCTTTGATGGGCTTGGGGAAAAAAGAACTGTTTGGAGGAATAAGGAATGCCTTCCTATTACCCTTGAAATAAAACAGAAACTGTTGGCTGCTTTATTGGAAATTAAGATCAATCCTAAATGTATCTTTGAGAAAACTGAAAAATTCTTGGCCAGGTTTTATAGAACAGGTAACAGAGAACAGTAATTCTCATTCCCGAGAATTCTACTCTCTGATGCATGGGATTGGTTAACAAACACAGACTCTTCCCCCAGATTCGAGATCTAAAGAAAACCAAAGATCTTGCCCCAACTTCAGTGAAATTCTGCTGCTGGGTGCTGAGCCTTCACCCTGAGCAGCCACAAGGCTTCCTGCTTATAGATGTTGCTGCAGCAACCTGCCCACCTGGTGGCTGGCAGGCGACAGGAACAGGACAAAGGAAAGGGAAGTCAGGAGAGTAGGGGCTGAATACAGACCCCAAACATGACATAGTCTCTAGCTCCATGGGCTCTTAAGGGATGACCAGTGTCATTCTTTTTACAAAGACTTCCAAGGAGTGGGAAGTGATCAGGCTTAGGTTGACACCCACAACCAGTGACTAACTTGCCCAGAATTCACTTGAAGAAATATCTTTAGTGAGAATCATCAGTGTGGAACATTTGCACAGCTCATTGTTAATCAAGAGTTTCACTTTCTTTCCTTTTTTGCTTTCCCCTTCATCTCTCCCTTCTCCCTCTCCCAACCAAGTGGAATTTCAACCTTTTAAAGATGAGTAGAAAGGATGTATTATGCCTGAGTGACAGAAGGGGGACTGAGGCTCTAAATGTTGTCACCAACCTCAGCAATGGGGAAACGCTGGCTCAATTAGTCCTCACAATTAACCCTCTGTGGCAGCTATAAGTCCAGGAGCAAGTTTCTTCATATCTCTAGTCATCTGCTTCCTTGTTTGAAAATAAGACAATAATAGAAGCTACCACAGAGGGTTAATTGTGAGGACTAATTGAGCTATATAAACTGCTTATCAGAGTATATAGATATGCAGGATGTATAATATTCTATGAAAGTGAAAAGAGAAGGTGTTAGTTACTCAGTCGTGTCCGACTCTTTGCAGCCCCATGGACTGTAACCTGCCAGGCTCCTCCATCCACGGGATTCTTCAGGCAAGACTACTGGAGTGTGTAGGCATTCCCTTCTCCAGGGGATCCTTCTGACCCAGGGATCGAACCTGGGTCTCCTACATTACAGGCAGATTCTTTATCTTCTGAGCCAAAATAGTAACACTCTATACTCTGCACCAAAAAATTATTTTAATCTCTTAAAACTATTGGCATCTTCATTATCCTTTCAAAACAAAATAACATTTCCCTCACTGTTACCAAAACTCTTGCTTTGATGCCTACTGTAACTGTGTTCAGATTTAACTATTCTATTAGAAGTAAAAAACCTGAAATTGGAAAACCAAATTGTCACTCTTTTCTAAATCTAACTCCAACCTTATTCCTCAACTGTTCCAGCTACTGAAGTGGTACACAAGATGAACAAATCTCTCATTGTTTACTGAGTATGCAACATGTTCTTCCCTGGGAGTGATTAATTCAATCTAGGAAATGTCCCCCCTTCCCACCTCAAAATCTTCAGCCCACATTCAGATTTCCTTCTAGGTGTACTGTGCTCTGAACAAACTTGATTTCCCAAGCTTTGGAATCCAGTTTTCCCCTTAGAGGATATTTTTAAACTTTCCCACATGTCTGATTTCTGTTTACCTCTTTAAGGACCTCCAGGATTAAGAGCATCATCAAGCTTTTGGATTAATACAGCTGACTAAAACCACACCACATAAACAAAGGGGCCTCCCAGGGGGCGCTAGTGTTAAAGAATTCGCCTGCCAGTGCAGGTAGATGGAAGAGAGGCGGGTTCGATCTCTGGGTCGGGAAGATCCCCTGGAGAAGGAGATGGCAACCCACTTCAGTATTGTTGCCTGGAGAATCCCATGGACAGAGGAGCCTGGCGGGCTGCAGTACAGAGGATCACACAGAGTCAGACATGACTGAAGCGACTTAGCACACATGCATGCGGACACAAGGGGAGCATGCCCATGCTAGTAAGGGTGGAACTGAAAGTTCAATCCTTCTACATGATATGAGAAAGCTTCTTAGTATAAGTCATTTGTTAATAACAAAGGTACAAAGTGTTATAGATTTACTGCCTCAAAGACAGCAAAAGGCTAAGTTACAGAGATGGCACAAGCTTAATATCAGAATTGTTATATCCTTGAATTATAAGAGATTTAGCAAGTACTTAGCAAGTGCCCAGTGAATGCCACTTTATTCCTGTAATCCTAAACATTGTCATCATGCAGACTGTGTGCAAATTAGCTAACTTTATGTGTTGGACTTGAGTCTGTACTGTGCTTTGCATTATAAGAGATTTATTTTTTAATGCCAATTAAAATATAATTCACTTTTCACTTGGCGAAGATGTTAATACCCAGTGCTGGTGAGCTTGTGATGAAATGGGAAATGGGCCCTCTCACCAGGGCGTGCTGCATTTACACGGTGGCAGGGGCACCGCTACACGTTACAGAGTCATATGAGAAGGTGAGCCTGGTTCTCAGGCATCCATGATTGGATGGACCATGCCGTCACCTCTGGGAAGGCCAGCTTTGACGTTGTATGTTGAATTCTGCAGGAAGTTCCATTGGCAAAGCAATGTAAACTGAAGTCTAAAGACAACGAAAAGTGACCTGTAGGGATATGGTCAAATTAGTAAGCATTCTTCAGAGAGTGGTATTAAAACAAGGGAAAGAAATCGAAAATGACTCATCTATGTGGATGTGATAAAGTCGAGGAGGAATGTTTCAGACTATTCTTCACTGAAATGGAAGAGTGACTCCTAAAACCTGTCTACCTTAAAAAACCACCTGTAAGCCCATCTGGATGACTCACAGACCTCTTGCCCTTACCTGTCCATACCTGCATTCTTGGTTCCATCCCACTGGTTGAACCCACTGCAGGTGACTCCACATGTGCTCAGTTCAAAAACCCAGAAAACATCCTCAGTGTCTTCATTGTTTCTAACCCGCATCCAAGTGAACAGAAATCCTGTGTTTTCTGGCTCCACCACACATCTCTCATCAGTCTCATCATCTCCCTGATGCTAATACCTCATCCCCTGTATGATTATAAACCCTGTAACTGCTTTCATTCCATGCTTTTGCTTTTGCCTCCATGTATCCTTTATCCACACAGCAGGAAGTGACTTTAGGAATCTGGGCAAAGAGCTGGAGGGACCTTTGACAATATGAATTAGGTCACATCATTTCGTGTTTAAAATCTTTTATCAGTAAGATGATGATGGTGAGCACATCTTCCACACCTTCCTATTGATGTGAACAATAGAGGAGAGACCTCATCTTGAATGGTCTACACACATGTATTCAGGAAAGGTAGCTGTTCTTGTGGGGGGCATGATGGTCCCTGCCCTCTTGGACTGGATTCCTTTGATAAGAGACAAGGGCCTCTCCTTATTTTCTCATTGGTTACCTGACTTCATTAGCTCTGTAGTCTTAAATAAGCCACTTAACATTCTCTGAGCCTCAGTTTTGCCATCTGTGAAATGGGAGTGCATGCATGCTCAGTCACTCAGTCATGTCTGACTCTTTGCAACCCACTGGACCATAGTCCACCATGCTTCTCTGTCCATGGGATTTTCTAGGCAAGAATACTGGAGTGGGTTGAAATGGGAGTTCCTGCCTCATAAGGTTGTTTTGAATATTCATTAAGATAGTGCATAAAGTGCTTGGCCTGATGCCTATTGCATAGTCAGTGCTGAAATAATGGTATTAATAGCTGTGAGTTCCTGTTATAATTATTACATCTTACATCTGTCTGGTTGGTTTTCACCAACTAGCATCTATGGTGCCCCCAAACAGGCATGATTGCTATAGTTTGCCTATCTCTGGGGTAAGGGCTAGACTCCAGTACTCAGTATCTGGCAAATAATATAAGGATGGACACACTGGGAGCATTTCCTCTTGTGTCTGCCTTGGCTCCTTGCTGTTTCTTTTCTTTTCTTTTTTTTTTTTTTTGGCTTCGCAGAGTGGCTTGTGCGGAGCCCAAACCACTGGACTGCCAGGGAATTCCCAGCTCCTTACTATTTCGGAACTGTGGGCTGTGCACCTTTTGCAGGTAAGGCTTCTGCCACAGCAGGACAAGGATGTCATATTCAGGGTGACTGGCTCTGGGTTCCCCACCTGATTGTTGACTTTGGCATTCAGGACTTTGGTGGAGGGCTGCCATGGCTGCATTCTTCAGAGCAGCAAAGAGAAAACAAGGTAACTCTTGCCAATTTCCTTGAGCTCCAAGGGAAAGAAACAAGTAACATGAGCAACAGCATGAAAATGAGATTGGGGTGTGCTAGAATGAGCGGAAAGCCCCGGGGGCATGCTTCAGGGACATGGCTGTTCCTATTTGGCTTTCCCAGGGATTTTCATTCTTCTGGGTGTAATACACTAGCAGAAGGGAGGTAGAACTTCACTGATGGAGTGGGGGTGGAGACGGAGACAAGAGTCTTGGTGGCATGGCACCTGGGGAGTGGGAATAGATTGCGGGAAGACTGGAGAGAGGAAGTAGTGATGTCTGTGGAAGACTAGCAGGCATCCTGTGTAGTGTGTGATATAAACCTCTCTCCACCCTCCAAATCAACTTAACCTGCATTCATTTCCAAATGTATGGAGAACTGGGTTTGTTTTGGGGGATGTGGCAGAGTACTGAATGTAAACTCAAGGCTGGCATCAATCAAGAGCGGAAGCAGTCAGAGGGAACCTTGTATGTATTGATCACCATTGTATTAATATAAAGATGCAATAACTTGCTTACTTATGCAGATCTAACCCTCCACATGAAATTGAAAAAGTGACTTATGGAGAGTATTCATACTGCTGTATTAATGTGAATTAATAAGAAAAGCTGGTTGGCATAAGACTCTCCTCCTCCCATCCTTAGTCCTTGGAAAGAGAAGCAACATTGTTTTTCTAAAGTCAAACTGAAGGTTATACGGGATCTTTGGAAATGGGAAGGAGGAGAGAGGAAGTATTCCTTCAGACTAGAGAGGCAGAAGGTGCTGATATCTCAAGACTGTTTTGTTTGTTTTTAATCTACTGCTGCTTAAAGAAACATCCCCAAACCTGGTGACTTAAAACAACAATAACATTTATTTTGCTCATGAATTGGCAGTTTGGCCATGGTTGGGTGCGAACAGTGTCTTGTTCTCTCCACTCTGCTGGGGCAGCTGGAATCCTCTCATGGTTTGTTCACTCACATGCCTGGCTGCCTGCTGGGGCCTTGGCTGGGTCTTCCAGCCAGCACACCTACACCTCTTCCTGTGGCCTGGGCTGCTTCTTCACCACGTGGAGTTTCCATGGGTGAGCATCGTGGGAGGGAGAGCCAGGCAGAGCTATGTCACCTTTCCTAACCTAGCCTGGGAAGTCCTGCTGTGTCACTTTAACTGCATTCTTATTCATTAGACGCGAGTCACCAAGTGTGATAATTCTTTAGGGCTGTCATAACAAAGGACCACAGGGTGGGAGTCTTAAACAACAGAAATTTATTGCTCATAGTTCTGGAAGCTTGAAGTCCAAGATCAAGGTGTCACCAGGGTAGGTTTCTTCCAAGGACTCTCTTCTTGGTTTGTAGATGACTGTCTTCTCCCTGTGTCTTCACATCGTCTTCTGTGTCTTCTTCCTGCACCTTCACATGGTCTTCTGTGTGTGTGTGTCCTGATCTCCACTTCTTAGAAGAGCACCAATCAGACTGGATAAGGTCCCAGTCTAATGGTCTTATTTTATTTATCTCTTCAAGGGTGCTATCTACACCACAACTGGGTAAGTGTCAGGGGGTTTGGCAGGCCCCATAGTTGACAAGGCTGTTAGCTTTACCTCTGCCCAGTGTCCTCAAGAGGTTGTGGAATCTCCAAGAACACTTGGATCATGGCTTTCAAAAGAAAGCCCAGAGATTTGAGCAGCATGGAAGCACTGCTTGTCTTCAAAAAGGACACAGGTTTAAACAGTCACTTCAGCAAGACTTTAGGATTTTATTTGGAGTTTGGGTATGAATCTAGGGAGTGGAAGGACTCAGAATCACTCAGATTCAATTTCCCATCAACATGGCGCCCAAGGGCTTAAGGGTTGGATTTTATTTGACATGAAGTAACATGATATTCAGAGTACATCATGAGAAACGCTGGGCTGGAAGAAGCACAAGCTGGAATCAAGATTGCCAGGAGAAATGTCAATAACCTCAGATATGCAGATGACACCACCCTTATGGCAGAAAGTGAAGAGGAACTAAAAAGCCTCTTGATGAAAACTAAGATCATGGCATCTGGTCCCATCACTTCATGGGAAATAGATGGGGAGACAGTGGAAACAGTGTCAGACTTTATTTTTTCGGGCTCCAAAATCACTGCAGATGGTGATTGCAGCCATGAAATTAAAAGACGCTTACTCCTTGGAAGGAAAGTTATGACCAACCTAGATAGCATATTAAAAAGCAGAGACATTACTTTGCCAGCAAAGGTCTGTCTGGTCAAGGCTATGGTTTTTCCAGTGGTCATGTATGGATGTGAGAGTTGGACTGTGAGGAAAACTGAGTGCTGCAAAACTGATGGCTTTGAACTGTGGTGTTGGAGAAGACTCTTGAGAGTCCCTTGGACTGCAAGGAGATCCAACCAGTCCATCCTAAAGGAGATCAGTCCTGGGTGTTCATTGGAAGGACTGATGCTGAGGCTAATTCCAATACTTTGGCCACCTGATGTGAGGAGTTGACTCATTGGAAAAGACCCTGATGCTGGGAAGGATTGGGGGCAGGAGGAGAAGGGGAAGACAGAGGATGAGATGGCTGGATGGCATCACTGACTGGATGGGCATGAATTTGAGTGAACTCTGGGAGTTGGTGATGGACAGAGAGGCCTGGCGTGCTGCGATTCATGGGGTCGCAAAGAGTTGGATACTTCTGAGCGACTGAACTGAACTGAACACGATATTTCTTCTAATGGGGCTGTGAAGAAAGATTCATACCCATTCCTTGGCGTTAGGCACATATAGGTTACAGTGGCATATGAGTTATGTAAGCTTTTCACTTTAGGTGAAAGTGTGCTGTCTGCTCTCCCTCCATTCAACAGGAAACAGTATGGTAGAGAGGGTTCTCAACTCAACCATCTCCATTCTGATGTGTGATTTCAGATGCCTGCTGTGGCAACTGGCGTGATCAGCAGCTGCCATAGGTGTGGTTAAAAAAGTAGTTAAAATGGCATGTTTTGAGTCAGGGGAGATGGTTTGGGAAGTGGAGGATGCTTGAGGGAGTTGCCTCTGGGGAAGACCACTGTGTCCTCCACCCTCCCAAGTGGGTCTCCAGCAGGGCCCTGCAGTGTGCTTGCACCAACAGAGCAAGAACAGGTTTGGTTCAGAAGCAAAGGAGGGCTTTATTCTTCCATTTAAAGATGGAGGACTGTGAGCTGGCACTCTAGGGCACACATTCTCCTCCGCAGGCTGTGGGTGGGGCTGCTTTAAAGGGTTCTCTCAGTGGGGTGGGGAGGGGGCGGAGTTCTCTTGAGGTGGGCCCAGCTGTGCCACTCCTGCTCTGGTTTGTAGTCCCGGGTGCAGCATCTCTGCACACAGCCCGGTGCTGCCGCCATGTTGGTTTAAGGTATTGAGTGCAGCCGTTTAGCACTAGGAACTCAGGTCTGAAGTGCTGGGTCCAGGCCTCTGCATACAGGCCCCCATGAGCAAGTGAAACCAGACTAAGGCCAAAGAAAAAAGTAAAAAAAAAAAAAAAAAAGGTTAGACTTTATTTTTTTGCCCAGGTTCTGTTTTTATTCTGCAGGAATTGATAGTGGGCTTTGCTGGTGACAGATCCCTGCACTATCTTTCTCCTCATTCTTGAGGGGCGCTAAGGGGCGAAGGTCCACTTTCTGCTGCTTTGTGGTGTCCTAATAGCCCCGGGTAGAGGAGCAGAGCTTCCCTCCAGCTGCCTTTAAATGTGTTTGATTGTCACCAGGCCTGAGCCCTGAGTGGCCACTGCTTGAAGCTTTATAGGTTCTGACCTTTGGAGACAAAGTATGGCAGACAGTTTAGGATGCATGGCCCAGATATTAGCAAGAGAACAGTGGTCATTATGGGGGCCCGGGAAAGGTAAAAATCAAGTGATGCTAGGGAGGGCTGTTCTACCACACTCCAGATTTGTTTGGTCAAACTATGCTGAATAGTTTGAAGGTGAAGCTGCTCTCATTTGTCACCATGGAAGTTACCTTTTTTATGGTGATAGTGTTATATATGGTTCCCTGACCAAGGTCACTAGCACCCAATGAGTACAGTGATTCCTGAAGTTAGTGGTCCTTTCCCATTTCAGTTTGGGCATGATATATATATATCCAACTGTCAGTGAAGTTCCGTCCTTTCTGAAAATCCCTGGTCACACTTTTGTTATTGTTTGGAAGAGAAGCTTCAGGTCAGAGAGAAGTTTACATGAGTAGTCAAGGGGGTCCATGGCCCCAGTTTGTCTTCCTGGAGGCCTCTTCACTTGAGTGTGATTTTCCCATAGAGTAACCCCCCACAACTTCAGAGCAGAATGAGTGGTCAGGATCACCAAGTGAGGTCTATTGCATTGAAGAGTCAGTTGGTCTTATGGGATGCTGGTTTTCCAGGTTTTTTGGTTCACTCAGTCTCCTGACCAGTAGGAGTAGACAGCCAATGGGTGTGAGCAGCACCTGGTTACCATATCCCATAAGGGTTTCTCATGGAATATGAAATATGGAAACCATATTCCTGGTTTCTCCTACCTAGAAACCAGTGTTTCTTTTGTTCCATTTCTTTTATTCATGGTGCAGATGGTGTGTTGTTCCATTTCAACAGGGCTAAGATGTTCATTCTCTCATCAGGCTTGGGAATGGGTCTACCATACATAAATTCAGATGCAACACTTATCTTTAACATATCTCTTGGAGGTAACCTCATGTGAAACAGGGCAATTGGGAGTAACTTAATTCAATATTCTTGAGTCTCCTGGTATATCTGGGCTAAGATTCATTTTAAGGTCTAATTGAATCTCTCTACTTTCCCTGATTATTGGGGTCTTGGGGACGAATGTAAGGTTCAGGGTACTTGTATCCCTTCTGTCATTTGAGACATGAATGCTGTGCTGTTCTCTCTTTGTCTGAATCCTGGGAGCCCAAACCTGGGCATTATCTCTTTTAGTAATACTTTAGCCACTTTGGCTGCCATTTCAGTTCTCACAAGGTGATGCTTCTACCCACCCTGCAAACATGTCCACTAGCACCAAGAGATATCTGAAGCTGCCCAATGCTCTCAGTGTCGCAGTGAAATTGATCTGTCTGTCTTCCCCAGGATAGGTCCATCTGGTCTGAATGGACCTTATCTGGGGGTTTCTGTGGAGGGGGTCTAGTGCTGGGGTTGTTCATGGTGAAGGTTGGTATGTATCAACTATCTAATTATACTTTCATGCCAGGAGTTACCATGACCTCAACTAACCAATTATATGGGACTTCCCACTTACAGTGAGTTCCTTGATGAACCTCCTTAATGGCTTGATATCTGGTGGTTTGGGGAAAGAAATATTGCCTTTGTTAATTAACTAGCCACACATGGCCTCCTAGATCTCTACTGAAGCCCATTTCTGGACTTGGTTTAAATCTATTTTTGTATAGACTGGAGAGTAATTGGATGGATCTGGCCTGTTAGGTATGAGGGATAATTGCCAAGTCCCCGATTCAATGGTGGCCCTTTTGGCAGTTTTGTCCACTTTGGTGTTGCCCTTTTATTAGTTCTGCATTCCCTTTATGATGACCCCTACACTGAATCACTGCTATTTTTCTTGGACACTGAACTGCTTCTAGGAGTCTCAATACCCTCCCTTAGCAGGGTTGTAGTACCTGCTACTGCCCACAGGCAAGGAGGACATCTTTGGTGGGTTGATCTAATTGTTTAGAGAAATAAGCAATGAGCTAAGCAAAGGGTCCTAGTTTTTGAGGGGCCAAAGATGATTCCTCTTCTCTCATGAATGTAAAGGTCAAAGGGTTTAACTTAAATCTGAGATGGCAGATTTAGGGCAAGGGCCTCCTTCTAACAGTAATTGCTTTTTATTTATTTATTTATTTCATTTATTTTTATTAGTTGGAGGCTAACTACTTTACAATATTGTAGTGGGTTTTGTCATACATTGACATGAATCAGCCATGGATTTACATGTATTCCCCATCCCAATCCCCCCTCCCACCTCCCTCTCTACCCAATCCCTCTGAGTCTTCCCAGTGCACCAGGCCTGAGCACTTGTCTCATGCATCCAACCTGGGCTGGTGATCTGTTTCACTATAGATAATATACATGTTTTGATGCTGTTCTTTCGAAACATCCTACCCTCGCCTTCACCCACAGAGTCCAAAAGTCTGTTCAGTAATCTGTGTCTTTTTCTGTTTTGCATATAGGGTTATCACTACCATCTTTCTAAATTCTATATATATGTGTTAGTATGCTGTAATGTTCCTTAACTTTCTGGCTTACTTCACTCTGTATAATAGGCTCCAGTTTCATCCATCTCATTAGAACTGATTCAAATGAATTCTTTTTAATGGCTGAGTAATATTCCATGGTGTATATGTACCACAGCTTCCTTATCCATTCATCTGCTGATGGGCATCTAGGTTGCTTCCATGTCCTGGCTATTATAAACAGTGCTGCGATGAATATTGGGGTGCACATGTCTCTTTCAGATCTGGTTTCCTTGCTGTGTATGCCCAGAAGTGGTATTGCTGGGTCATATGGCAGTTCTATTTCCAGTTTTTTAAGAAATCTCCACACTGTTCTCCATAGTGGCTGTACTAGTTTGCATTCCCACCAACAGTGTAAGAGGGTTCCCTTTTCTCCACACCCTCTCCAGCATTTATTGCTTGTAGACTTTTGGATAGCAGCCATCCTGACTGGCATGTAATGGTATCTCATTGTGGTTTTGATTTGCATTTCTCTGATGATGAGTGATGTTGAGCATCTTTTCATGTGTTTGTTAGCCATCTGTAAGCCTTCTTTGGAGAAATGTCTGTTTAGTTCTTTGGCCCATTTTTTGATTGGGTCATTTATTTTTCTGGAATTGAGTTTCAGGAGTTGCTTGTATATTTTTGAGATTAGTCCTTTGTCTGTTGCTTCATTTGCTATTATTTTCTCCCAATCTGAGGGCTGTCTTTTCACTTTGCTTATGATTTCCTTTGTTGTGCAAAAGCTTTTAAGTTTCATTAGGTCCCATTTGTTTATTTTTGCTTTTATTTCCAATATTCTGGGAGCTGGGTCATAGAGGATCCTGCTGTGATTTATGTCGGAGAGTGTTTGCCTATGTTCTCCTCT
Source organism: Odocoileus virginianus (assembly GCF_023699985.2). NCBI lineage: Eukaryota > Metazoa > Chordata > Mammalia > Artiodactyla > Cervidae > Odocoileus > Odocoileus virginianus. The sequence goes on from NC_069676.1 coordinate 66,667,393, forward strand.
AGGAGTTTTATAGTTTCTGGTCTTACATTTAGATCTTTAATCCATTTTGAGTTTATTTTTGTGTATGGTGTTAGAAAGTGTTCTAGTTTCCTTCTTTTACAGGTGGTTGACCAGTTTTCCCAGCACCACTTGTTAAAGAGGTTGTCTTTTTTCCATTGTATATCCTTGCCTCCTTTGTTGAAGATAAGGTGTCCATAGGTTTGTGGATTTATCTCTGGGCTTTCTATTCTGTTCCATTGATCTATATTTCTGTCTTTGTGCCATTACCATACTGTCTTGATGACTGTGGCTTTGTAGTAGAGCCTGAAGTCAGGCAGGTTGATTCCTCCAGTTCCATTCTTTTTTCTCAAGATTACTGTGGCTATTCAAGGTTTTCTGTATTTCCATACAAATTGAGAAATTATTTGTTAAAAAAATCATACACCATGACCAAGTGGGCTTTATCCCAGGAATGAAAGGATTCTTTAGTATCCACAAATCAATCAATGTAATACACCACATTAACAAATTGAAAGATAAAACCATATGATTATCTCAATAGATGCAGAAAAGCCTTTGACAAAATTCAACACCCATTTATGATTAAAACTCTCCAGAAAGCAGGAATAGAAGGAACATACCTCAACATAATAAAAGCTATATATGACAAACCCACAGCAAGCATTACCCTCAATGGTGAAAAATTGAAAGCATTTCCCCTGAAATCAGGAACAAGACAAGGGTGCCCACTCTCACCACTACTATTCAACATAGTTTTGGAAGTTTTGGCCACAGCAATCATAGCAGAAAATGAAGTAAAAGGAATCCAGATAGGAAAAGAAGAAGTGAAACTCTCGCTGTTTGCAGATAACATGATCCTCTACATAGAAAACCCTAAAGACTCTACCAGAAAATTACTAGAGCTAATCAACGAATATAGTAAAGTTGCAGGGTATAAAATTAACACACAGAAATCCCTTGCATTCCTATACACTAACAATGAGAAAACAGAAAGAGAAATTAAGGAAACAATACCATTCACCATTGCAACAAAAAGAATAAAATACTTATGAATATATCTACCTAAAGAAACAAAAGACCTATACATAGAAAACTATAAAACACTGATGAAAAAAATCAAAGAGGACACAAACAGATGGAGAAATATACCATGTTCATGGATTGGAAGAATCAATATTGTCAAAATGGCTATTCTACCCAAAGCAATCTATAGATTCAATGCAATCTCTATCAAGCTACCAACGGTATTTTTCACGGAACCAGTAATTGCTTTTTGAGTTCTTGAGAGATTCTGAATTCCATTCAAAAGGATCAACACCCTTTCCTTTCAACATCTCATATAGAGGCCTAGCTATTAGACCATAGTTAGGGACTTGGATGAGGCAAAACCCAGCCACCCCCAGGAAAACACCTCCAAGCTGTCCTCTAGTCTTAGGAGGGGAAAGGCTGCAAATGACTGCTTTCCTTTCCTTGAGTAGGCATCTCTGACCTTCTTTGAGAATGAAGCCTAGGTAGGTCACCCTAGTTTGTGGTATTTGAGCCTTTTTTCTTGGACACCTTGTATCCTTTATCAGGGGGTGAGTATGGGGGAGTCCCCATTGCCATCTTGAATTGAAGTGTCATGAGCCGTGCTTCTGTGGGTTTCAGGAGCAGCCATTGACACCAGGAACTCTGGTCTGAAGTGCTGAGTACAAGCCCTCTGCATGCAGTACCCTATGAGCAACTGCACACACACACACAAACACACATACATACATGCACACACACACAGATTAGACTATTACATGGATTTTGTTTTTATTCCTTTGGGAATCGTTAATGGGCTTTGCCGGTGACACCTGGAGAAAGGTACCCATGCCTCCCTCTACCCTGCCTACAAGTGTCTTTTCGCACAGAACTTGTTATGTTTTCACTTCCCTTTTTATGTTTCTTCAAATGCCACCAATGAAAGATTCAATTATGTTGACATATTCCCCTGGAAGGCTTGAGGGGTAATCAGTTGGTTCATTAGTTTTGTAACAGGACATTTTGGTTGAATCTGGGACTCTAGTATGAAGAGGCCTTGATTTGTTCTGGGGTGAGATGGCTGAGCTATTTGCCCTTATATAGTTGGGAACACAGTGGCTCCCTGGGAGGAAAGAGGTAGGAACTCCAGCTTAATCTCTTGGAGGCTCAGAGTTTAAAATTTGCCCCATGGCCTTTAGTGACCTCAGCATGGTCAGATTGCAGAGGGTCATGAGGCACCAGAGAAAGAATTCTCTGTGGGTGTAAAGGAGAATCAAACAGATGGGCTATCTTTTTCACCAAAGGTGAGACATGAAAGGGGTATCATTCTGGGTCTGTTGGAAAGACTGACTCAGCATCATTCCTGGCACTTACAACAGGTGCAAACACAATCCACAATCCATAATCTTCCATCTATCCTTCTTTCAGCCTCAAATAAACTTCAAGACTCTGGCACCAGAAAGGACAAACTGGCCAAGCAAATGCCTATTCATTGCCTACACTTTCCTCATCACAACAGTCTCCTTAGAGCAAAAAATTAATAAATTCAACTACATAAAAATTCATATGCCTTTATGGAAGCAAATTCTACAAAGTCAGAGATAACAATAAAATGGTACACACTATTTACAACACATAAAACAGACTAAAAAGTAATTTCTGTATTTTATAAAAAGCTCATACAAATCAATAAGAATAAATATGAGCAAATCAACCAAGAAATGGGCAAAGGATATGAAAGACAGTTCACATAAAAACAAATGCAAATAGCCATAAATGTATAAAGAGATTTTCAACTTTCTCCTAATTAAAAACATGCAAATCTAAACAACGAGATGCCATTTTTCATGTATCAGATGGGCAAAAATCTAAAAAGTTTGGTAATACCCAGTGTTGTTGAGTGAATAAAGGAACAGACTCATTCATAGTCAGTGAGTATATTACTGAATGTTATGTTTTATTTTTTTATTTTTTTTAATTTTTTTTCCATTTATTTTTATTAGTTGGAGGCTAATTACTTTACATCATTACAGTAGTTTTTGTTATACATTGAAATGAATTAGCCATGGATTTACATGTATTCCCCATCCCAGTCCCCCCTCCCACCTCCCTCTCCACCCGATCCCTCTGGGTCTTCTCAGTGCACCAGGCCTGAGCACTTATCTCATGCATCCAACCTGGGCTGGTGATCTGTTTCACCCTAGATAATATACATGTTTCAATGCTGTTCTCTTGAAACATCCCACCCTCGCCTTCTCCCACAGAGTCCAAAAGTCTGTTCTATACATCTGAGTCTCTTTTTTTGTTTTGCATATAGGGTTATTATTACCCTCTTTCTAAAGTCCATATATATGTGTTAGTATACTGTAATGGTCTTTATCTTTCTGGCTTACTTCGCTCTGTATAATAGGCTCCAGTTTCATCCATCTCATTAGAACTGATTCAAATGAATTCTTTTTAATGGCTGAGTAATATTCCATGGTGTATATGTACCACAGCTTCCTCATCCATTCATTTGCTGATGGGCATCTGGGTTGCTTCCATGTCCTGGCTATTATAAACAGTGCTGCGATGAACATTGGGGTGCACGTGTCTCTTTCAGTTTAGTTGGGCATTTGCACAATATCAGTGGTAATTGTAAACATATATACCCTTTGATCCATGGGTAAGGGTTCAATCCACATATACATTCACAAAATATACCAGATTATAGCTACAAAAATATTCCTTGCAACATTGTTTGTAAAAGGGGAATTGGAAAGGGAGATAAATAGGATTGGTTATTCCAGTTATGGCATGTTCATATGACAGAATATTATGCAGCCATTAAAAAGGATGTGCTAAATCATTTCCAATCTATTAGAAAAGCAAAGTATATAACAATATGCACAAAATGGTCTTATTTGTGTGAATATAAAAGAATATATATGCTAATTAATGCATGAAACATTTCTAAAAAGATTCACACAAAAATTTTTGAGAGTGGGATAGTCAGGAGTGAGAGAAAGCAATTTTACTTTTTTTCATATACTTCTATTATATTCATGTTTTTAAAGACATGGTTTGCATGTCTTGGTTTTATTTTTTTGAAAAGGTTTGCAGAAATCTCCCTGGAGTGTAATATTCTATTTACAGGTCTGTGTTCCATATGAGTATAAACTTACTGGATAGGGTGGGCCCAGCAGAGGGTGTCTCTGTGTGGGACAGATGCAATGTGGTAATGCCAGACTGATCTATGACGTCACACGAGATGCTGGTGGTAGGCTCTGGGAAGCTGAGGTCTTCTGTGAACAAAGTAGAGCAGAAACAGTGAAATATCTGAGTTAGTGTTGAAATTCCTCTGTACTTACAGACTGGTGGGAGATAGGAAAACTTGGATCATAGGAATATATATATATATACACACATATATATATATATGCTTTCTCTCCAGCCCCCTAACTTCTGGTTAGTTCCAGTTAAAGTTTTAGGTCAGATGGCATTTGTAGAAGTTAAATGTGCCATCCATTACTGAATGAAAAGAGGATTTTGTAGATGTCAGCTCTTGAGCATAATACCCCAAGCATGGAAGAACATTCCTTTGACTTTGAATACATCCTGTGATATTTTTCCCAAGTAGGAGTGCTGGTCCATTCAGGGACAAAATAGAAGTCTGGTAATTGTAAGCAATTCTGCATAAGAATGGAATGAAGATACATGGCATCAGACCACTCTTTCCTGCAGTGAGTATCAGGAGGAAAAGTGTAACCCATCATGTCAGGGATCCACATCTTTCAGTCTTACAGCCAAAGAGTGTGGCCAAAGAATGAATGTAAAAATTTCAAATGAAATAAAAATTTTTACTTCCAAGTCTCGTTCACTATGGCAGTAATACACAACTTGTGACAGTTCTTGAACTTAAACAGGCATCAGAATTACCAGAGAACATTTGATAAAAATTGCTGGACCCTCTCCCCAGAGTATCTGATTCAGTAGGCCTGAGAATTTGCATTTCTAGCAAGTTCCGAAGTGATGTTATTAGTCCTAGGACCACAGTTTGAGAACCACTGGTTTAAAGGACTCTTCATCAGTTTTTTCCTCTCCCATCAACAACCCTTACGTTCCTTAGCTGTTCTCAGGATTTCTCTCTGAAACTTACCTAAATAGGGTGTGGGAGGGAGGCTCAAGGGGGGGGGAGGTATATGTATGCCTATGGCTGATCCATTCTGATGTGTGGCAGAAACCAACACAATATTGTAATTATCCTTCGATTAAAAATAAATAAATTTAAAAAACTCACCTAAAAGCCCATCTAAACCTAAACCTTTATCATCCCTGAACCTTGTACCTCTTCTCCTCTTTCCATTTTTCCTGTCATGTGCATGTGCCAAAGAACACATCTGGCCTCCCTGAAAGGGTGAGGAGAAAAACAAACTGAACAGGCAAATCCAGACCCCACTTTTACAGACAGGGCATGCACTGTGAACACTCATGTGCTCATTTTCAGCTTCTCCTCAGACAAATGGACAGTCATCTTCTATCAGGGGCTGCATACCCACAGTATGCAGCAGTGGGTAGCTTTGGTCTCTGAATCTGTCCTGAGGCTGCCTAAGCGTGGCGCCCACAGAGGGTCCTTGTGGCCTTATTCCCAGAAGGGAAATTTTGGCAAGAGTAGAGAAAAGCCATCCAGAATGTTTGTTTTTAGAAGTTTACTCAGGGGGGCCTGGCTCCCTGCAGAATCCTCTCTGTTGTCTTTCCTGCTTCTCGTTCTCTCACCTCATTCTTCTCATCTCTCTGGGATTTCTCTTCTGCCTCCTCAGCTGGGGCTGAGGGCTGCCAGGGGGCTGCCTTCTAGGTGTCAGGCCACACTGGCAGGGATTATCCCAGAGGGGACAGGGGCTCCTGCGTAGATGGAAGTTGGATAATTCTTTTGTTGCAAGATAATAAGATCTTTCTTCTATCCATTTTCCTGGTAGGAAGGAAAGAAGGAAGGAAGGAGAGAAGGGAAGAAGTGAGGGAAGAAAAGAAGGAAGGAGGGAGAGAAAGAATCCAGTTTAGAGTTTATTTAGGAAATATGATCTAACAAACCCTATTCAAATTGCCATCTTTCCACCTCCTCTGAGTGACATTAATCTCCGATGTAGATACAGTTCTTGTGCAAATCCATAAGTACTTTTCTAGAAAGAGGGGAGACTCAAACCTGCAGCTAAAAGTGTGGTCTCTTAGAGCAGTGCTTCCTAAATATAGAGTGTATAGGAATCCCTCCCTATACCTTTGTTCTTGGTAAAATGCAGATGCTAGTTTAGGAGGTTCTGGGTGGGGTGTGAGGCTCTGCATTTCTAACCAACTCCTAGGGGATGCTGATGCTGCTGGTCTGTCGACAGCACAATGTAGCAAGGTTGTGGGTGCTTAAAATTAGAAGCAACCTTAGAGGTAAACTTTAACCCAGTCTTTTAACAAATAGGACACCTGGAGCCCTGAGTGGGTGTATGAATTCCCCAAGGCCACACAGCTGGTTAGTGGCAGAACCAGGGTCCCCAGTTCAGCACTCTTTCTACTTCCCCAGGAAGGAAGCAAGGCAGAAATATGAAACAAGTGCCAGGCATGCTAGAAAGTAAACACTTAAAAGAAGTATCTGGACCTGGGGAAGCCAATATCCAAGTCCGCTTTGCCAGTGATCCCCAAGTTGGGACCTTGGGCTGGGACCCTCTTCACTAAGGAGCTGGTTGCTACTGACCAGTCACCTAACAGTCACAGATTTGAGAAAAGCAAAACTGCTGGTGTTTTCCTGAGTCTTGGTTGGACCTGGTAATTTATTGTGGTTGTCAAGTTAGGATCTTAAGTGCCTTTATGGTCCATCAGGGACCTCCTGGGGAGACAAAATTGCCTGGAATGATGGGGCTGTGCTAGGAAAGCTACAATTCTCACCAGGGCAAACCCTTGGGAGAAAATCTTAAGAAGAACTGAATGGTATACTAGAAACCCAGTGGATGTTTGATTCCTGAGAGGCTTTGTACCTCCTGAGCCCTTTCATTTTCATATTGCTCCTCTTCATTGTTTTGAAAATTGTCCAAGACACCTGGGAATCCCAGAATTGGAAATAAAATTTCCCAGGAGGGAAAACATTTGTTCTGTAGTGTTGATCAGGCCAAACCACTGTGGCGAGCTGGGTTACCACCAGAAGGAACCCTAGATTGGATGTTTGAAAACCTACACTTCAGACCTGATTCTACTACTCATCAGCCCTTGAGAGGATTGCTAGGAAAATGGTACAATTCATTCATTCATTCACTCATTCATTTATTTATTCAGTCAATCCACAAACATTTATTGAGAACCAACTCATATGCCAAAATTAACACACACACACACACACACACACACACACACACACACACACACAAATCCTCTAGCTCTCAAGAGATTCATAGTCTAATATGGGAGATGGGTAAACCAAGAATTAGTTATAACTATGAGAGGTGCAGGAAGCATGGTGTTTGGAGAATAAAGGAGAAATAGTGACATCAGACTGGTTGGTGGGTGAAGGCTTCCTGGAAGAGGTGATAGTTGAATTGGGTCTTGAGAGAAGAGTGGAAAGGATGGGGTCATAGGAAGAAACTTCTA